>NW_024369930.1:0-600000 GCF_014805655.1 Passer montanus
ATACTCCTTAACCTTTCGACTTCTTCCCTGAACTCAGCCACTAGCGAAAGGAGGTCATTCACTTGTTCACACCTCAGGCAGGCCTTCTCCATAACATCCCCTGAAGCCACTGATAAGCTCAAACACTCCGGGCAGGAATGGGTCTGTACGGACGCATCCTTTTTGGAGGGCTCTACTTGGTCATGTACACTTGTACCAACCACAGATTTTGACCGGGTTAAAACCATTGCTTAGGAGAAAGCCCAAAATCAATCAACCAATAAAACAATACTTCACCAATCTAGATGGAACCTGCAGCCCTACCTGCTTACCCTCGCTGCGCGAACTGCTGCGCGAACTGCTGCGCGAACTGCTGCGCGAACTGCTGCGACCCTGTTTGCCAGCTCCTGTTCACCGCTCTCCGGGTCACCATGCTCCCCAGAGGTCTCTTATAATGGGTCACTCCGGAACAAGGAAGCTCCACCTCCTGCTCCTGAGTGGCTCACAAAAGTTCCTGATGCTATTTGTTACCCTGCAGCCTTGACTGGCCCTGATGTGACTGACTGCTGGGCAAGTGGGGCTGGGGATGCTCAGCCTGGAGAGAGGAGACACTGGGAGGCCTCCCTGTGGCTGTGCAGGACTGGAAGGGTCCCGCAGGAAAGAAATATGCTGAAAATGAAGCACAAACCACACAAAGTTGCTTCTCACAGGCCACAGGACTGTCCTCCGTTATTCATAATTTTCATGATTATTGTCATTACTGGATTTGAATTAATGCCCGTGAGTGCAGATGGACAGAGATTTTTCTGAGCACACATTCTGCCATTTAACCAGGGCTTTCTCAGAACTTCAAACAAAGAAGAATGGTTCCAGATGCCATTTTTTTCCTTTGCAACCCCACAGCTGCTGACCAGCTATGATGTCCACAGCAAGAACTAAATTTCTCTAAGTGAATAGATAAAACTGTCAAAAAATTCTTTACATACAACAATAATAAAAAACTTAAGCTGAACAGCAGAGATTGCCAAAGGAATATTAACAAGTTAGCTAAAGACAGGGATCATTAACACTTAAAAAAATATGACTGTTCTGTAGTTTAAAGAACTGTAATTTCATCTTTGAGCTTTATAGATAACAGTAGGATTGTGGGAAAGGAAGTAGTTCTGTCAGCTCTGCATGAATCCTATTAACACTTTTTTAATAAAAGGAGCTCAAAATCTATCACCACTTTGATCTCAGTTCAGTAAAGCTAATCTTAGTGTTGGTTTTAACATGGACGTTTAATTGCATTTAATCACCTTCTGCAAAAAATCAATTTAGTTGACATGATACTGACCAGGACTGGTCAGCAGAGATAAGAGCTGTATTCTAGCTACTCCATCCTATTACACCCACCTCTAAGCAGGCAACTAATTAATGTGGTTATCCTCACAACCCCCTTGGGAGGAAGGAAAATGCTGCTCCTCTTTATTTGTTGGTTTGGTTTTTTTTTTTTTTTCAAATGAAGAATTCAGGTAACAGCAAAATTAAATAGCTTCCACAAGAAGATGTGGTAAATCTCTGACAGTGCACAGAATGAACTCCTCATTTCTAGCTGGCACCCTCATGCCTAAATCCATTCTTTGCCTACGTTAATCACTATCTAATCTGATGCTGATCATAACCTGTTGTGGTAGTCATCTCTTCTTAAACTGCTGGTTTAAATGCTGCTCAGTTTTCAGAGAATCATGGAACTGTTCAAGTTGGGAAAGGCCTCTAAGAACATCGAGTCCAACCTTTAACCCACTGTGCTCACCATGATCCCAAGTGCCACACCCACACACCTTTTGAAAACTTCCAGGGATGGTGATTCCAATGCCTGACCTCCCTTTCAGCAAATAATTTGCTCCTAATATCTAATTCTAATCTAAATCTTCCCTGACACAACTTGAGGCCTTTTCCTCTCATCCTTTTGTAGCCACCTTGCCCTGCAGAGTATGAACTTCACGACAGCACTCAATGCACACAAGGTTTTCCACTGAGAGCACAAAAGTGAATTTCAGGTATATTTTACCATGTAGTTTGCTTGGAAAGCTCTGAGCTTGCCTCATGGCATCCTTTGTAATTCATGTCACAACTTAGATCTGCATTATTAACCACAACATTTTGCATTTACAGAGCGTCCTCCAGCCAAGGATCTCAGCATACTTCCTATCTATTATTAAAGTCTTTCAACATTCCTGCAGAGTGAACTTGACATCATTTAAGAGATGGAAAAACTGGAACACAGAGAGGAAAATGGAGAAAAATATGCAGATTTGCACTTTTACTGGGGGGGAAAAAACCCTGGTATGTACGTTTGAAAGTTGTCAGGCTTGACAAGAGTAATTAAGTTGTTTAGCCAACTTTGATCATCACAGATATGCCCAAAGATGATACTGCCTGACACAGTCAATAGCAGCTCCCCAAGCAACAATGAGAATATTACATTTTTTTTGCTTTCTTAACACCAAATGTACATGCAATTACCCATGGCATGTGCTTATATTTACTCTACAGTAATTCATACAAGTTTGATTTCCCTAATAGCCAAATTTCAACAAAGCCTTGTCAAAGGTGACTTGTGCCAGCTCTTCGTTCTGTCCTTGGAGTGTGTTTGCTGTGTTTAATTGGCCTTCAGTACCTCCTTGCTCCTGTCAACAATAATTCAGAATTGGCTGAGTGGCAGCAGAGAAGAAATGTACTGGAGTGACCTGAAAGAGCTTCCTATTTTCAGGACAATGTTGTTTTCAGTGGAGCCATCAGCAGATTCCCTTGGGATGCTTCAGTGTGGGTGAGCAGCTCATTCAAGGAGCACTCATCAATGCCCCAGGTACAGTTTGGTTGTCTCAGGTTGTAAGAAAATCAAATTTTTCCTGCTTTGTGACTCAAGTTTGTGATGTGGAGTGCAAAAAAAGGGTGGTTTATTTTGAAAGCATCCTAAGGTTTTTCAAGAAAGGAAAGAAAATCATCATTCTTGATTTACAATCAAAATCAGGGATATTTAATATACTCTATGTCCTCTAAAATACAAACCAACCTTGGGATACTCTCTAATAAGCACTCTGGTGTGAGTAAAAGAAAATTAATCTGGCTTCAACTTTGCTGCCAACCTGCCGGGCTGCCGAACAGACTGAGCGCTGTAAATTGTCGCACTGCGGATTCATGCGGCAGTTCTGCCACCTGCAGGAGCCGAGAGCAGCCCTGCAAAGGGTTTGCCTGCCAAGATTTCCATGTACTTCCTTTTTTTGGTCTGCTGAGGGAAGACTCCACAGCAGCCAGCCCCGACCTTCGACCTATAAAAATATTTTGTTCAACTTATTATATATTAAGATAATTATTTAACTAGTCTGACCCACTAACTGGGCTTGCTTCTTCCCTATCATTTATATACTGTGGTTGAGAGGAAGGGATACTGAAATCAATTTGATTAAGTGACTTTTGTAATGGGTGGCAAGTGTTACAGCAAAGCCAGAAATAGCTGCAGCCTCCACCAGCAGCTTTGGAGGTGATATACAGACAGACCCCCCAACACTATCTGCCCAAAATAAGCACTGCAATGAATGAGGATGGTGTAATCACTTTGGGGAATTTAGGCAATGAGCTTGAAAAGCCTCTTTTTATACAAAGTGATGATCACAGGCCACAGTCTTGGAGCTGCCACCTTGTCTCCTCAAAGCTTAATTTTCTGAGAATTAAGTCAGAACACACACAAGATAATTAAAACAAGTTCTCTCATCCCTCTTTCCTCACCTCAAGGGACATTTTAGAGTATATATTATTTCCCAGCTGCAAAACAATATTTCTTTGATAGAGACACTTGCTTCCACCTCAAAGGCATTAAAGGGGGTCTGTGAGAAAGATGGGGACATAGTTTTTAGCAGGGCCTGTTGCAAGGGGTGATGGTTTTAAATTGAAAGAGGGCTGATTTGTATTAGATTTGAGGATATAAGGCTGCTCTGGTTTTTGAAGGGTTGAGAGATGTGCCACAGCCCAGAGCAGAAAGGACAGCTCTGACACTGTGAAAGGTTTGTGCTACTGCTTTTTCAGCTGGGAGATAATGCTAAGGGGTTTCATCAGAGCACCCATCTAATTCTGAGCTGAGTTTGGTGCATGGTGAGTGTTTGTTGGATGGAGGTGCCTGGAGATGTGCAGGACTCCTTTCACATTGTGGCTGGGTGTTTCTCCTCTTCCTGCCTCAGAGAAGAGTGCAAGATCAAACTCCAAACCCAGGCTGCTGCTTCCCCTCTTTATTTAGATGTGGGTTGTTGTCCCACCTATCAGCTCACTCAAGCTCAGTGCAGCTTCTGAACTTCCCACTAGATAAGAACAATTCCTAAAACCACAGGAAGGGCACAGACAGACAAGGGCTTTTCACTCCTCAGCAAACACCACTTGCCACCACAAACCTCTGCCAAGGAATTTCTTGTCTGCTATCACTTAGGTTTGCTTACACCTGTCAGGAACATTAATTGCTTTGATTAAGATAAGCAGAACTCCTGTGTGTCCATATGGACATGTCTATGGCATAACAACTGGAAAAGAACTGTGGGTGTGCTTAGCTGTGTAGGAGTTGTTAACAGGGTGGCCACAAGCACAGATTACATATTCTGGCTTGGGTTCTAAATACCTGTGTACTGACATAAATGCTGCAACCAGTATTAGGATTTGGAGGAAAGAACAGGAAAACTATTCTGTTTTCTGTATTGGGACCTATGTTTTCTTTTACCCTCACATCTTCTGTGTCTCTTCCCAGACTCCTTTCTCTTTTCTTTTGCAAAAGCACCATAAGGAGCCCCTCCTCCCACTTCCCCCTCTTCTACAACACCTTTTCCCAGTCCCCACAGCTCTCTCCTGCCCACTTCTAACCTTTTTCTCTTTTCATTCCTCTATTTACAAGAGAAGACAGAAGGAGCTACAGTTTGGACATCCTCCAAAGGGATTGTTTCCAGCTGTATAATGTCACACTGCAATGATCTCTGGAGCATGGACTGCTGGCATCTGAGCTCCAGCCTTTGGGCACCTTCAGCAGGCTTAGTTACCCCAAGGAAGATTGTCCCATGGCTCAAGAACCTCGGGATCTGTTCTGGATCACACGATTCCTTTGAGACTCCAAGTATAACCTTTCACCTCTATGTGAGCTTGGTCCATTCCTTTAACCTTCAACATTTACAAACGTGATAAGGACAATCTTTGTTTCAGAGCAATGCAGTGAGATGGCCCAGAGGGGCATTTAGACTCCCTATGGAAATGAGATGCAAATGAGCACCCAAACCCAAGTGCTGTCACCTGGACAGTGTGAGGTGGCAAATGTGAGGTGGCCTGCCCTGTCCTGTGATAACTTTGCACTTCCTTTTTTGGGGTCACACAAAATCTGAGGAGCTGTTGGCACACTGCTCTGGCCAGGATGAATTTCTGTGATTTTCTGTGAGTTTCTGTGATGCTGATTTCCTCAGGAGTGGTTAGAGATAGTTTTTTTTTTCTTCCCTGTCCTGTGGCATTGAGAATGAACTTCTCCAACAGCAGTGTAGCATTATGGAACACTGAGCTTTGCTTTCAGGCACTGTTCATGCCTTGCTAGATTATGGAAAACCAGCAATTCAGCTCAACTTGCAGCACTAGATACAGAGATATTTCTGTAATATAGGAAGGCTGGATGTTATGTCATAGATACATAATATTGGCTTTTTGCAAATATTAAAATGGATTCTATATGTGTAGTTAGAATAATTTTGTTATAAATATATACTTTTTATTTCTGTTGTTAATTAAGCTTAGGCATAGTAGTGAAATAGCTGATATAAGTATGCTTGTGTTAAAATGCCTGCTTGGATGTGATAACATCCAAATAACATATGAAGAAGACACCTGCTGCAGATGTGCCAACTATCAGCGCTCACTGTCTGAAGACAGTGTGGGCCAGGGCCAAAACTGATGATGATAAAAAAGGACTAAAACCAAAACCAAGGAATATGCATGCTCTAAAAAGGTGGACCCAAGGAGGAGATATGCTAAGTAATCTTTGGAACATGTAAACTAGTCTGGGGGAAAGTTTATTATGCATAAGGATCTATGAATATGCAGCAGGCTGACGTAAAGGAAAAGGTATTAAGGGCTATGTCCAAAGATGAGTGCCAAGATGCACCCGGCCACAATAATGTTCACACTGTGGCCCTGGTCTCCTATTGTCCTTTATTAAACTTTTTCAATTTTCACAGGAGACTGAACGTGTTTTTCACAATCAGGAGGAATTCCTTCACAGAAATGATGGTGAGACAGTGGAACAGGCTGCCCAGGAGGCGGTGGAGTCACCATCGCTGGAAATGCTTAGGGAAAATCTGGACATGCCACTCAGGGCCGTGGTCTGGCAGGGCGGTGTTCAGTCACTGGGTGATCTCAGAGGTCTTTTCCAACCTAACGGAAAAGGTTGGGAAAGGTTCCGTGATTCTGATTTCTCTCTCTATGCACTTCAGGCTAGCAGTTAAACCGCGAGAGGCGCCACGGACATAAACCACACGCACACTCGCTGCCTTCTCCGCTTTGATCCCGACTGTCGGTTTTGGTGTCTGTATATTCTGGTTCCCGCCCTTTAACTCCTCTTTCCTCGCCGCCGGGCCCCGGCTCAAACCAACCCTCACGGAGCCGCCTCCCCTCACGGCGCTTCCCGCCGAAACCCGCGCGCCTCGCGCGCGCACTCTGCCCCCGTTGCTATGCGCGATGACGCCTCCCCGCTCTGCTTTTTCTCATTGGCCGCTCCGCCGGCGGCGGCGCGGCGCGGCGGGCGATTGGCTGGGAGCGGGCTCGCGCGGGGCACGGCGGGGCGGCAATGGCGGCCATCGGGGTGCACCTGGGCGCCACCTGTGCGTGCGCCGCCGTGTACAAGGTGAGGGCCGCGCCCGCTCGGGGGCCCGGGTAGCGCCTCTGCCGCTCGGGGAACCGCCTCTGCCGCTCGGGGAACCGGCTCTGCCGCTCCGGGGGCCCCCTCGGCCGTGAAGCCCCCCAGGCTCACGGCTGTGCCTCCATCTCTCTCTCTGTCTCCCCTCAGGATGGCCGCGCCGACGTGGTCGCCAACGACGCCGGGGACAGGGTGACTCCCGCGGTGGTGGCGTTCTCGGAGAGCGAGGAGGTGAGGCTGCCGCTCCGCTGTGGGGAGCAGCAGGGGAGGCGGTGTCTGTCTGCTACTCAGGTTTTCATTTTTTTGTTGTCCTTTCTTTTTCATTCAGGTTGTTGGCTTAGCTGCGAAGCAAAGTAGGATAAGAAATATTTCAAACACTGTCGTGAAAGTAAAGCAGATCCTTGGGCGAAGGTAGGAGAATGGGCGTGACAGGGGCGGTGAGAAATAAGGGAATTCACAGAGTGACTGTGTTGGAAGAGTCCTTAAAGACCATGGAGTCCAAGCCATGCCCCAACACCTCACCTAAACCACGGCACCGAGTGCCACATCAGTCTTTTCTTAAACACATCCAGGGATGGTGACTGCACCCATTTTTTCCCATTTAAAGCTGGTTTAACGTCTCAGCACTAATGCACTGAAGGCATCTCTTAAAAAAAAAAATCATTCTGTTATCGTAGAGTCACTGAAGGGTTTTGTTTGGAAGGGATTTTAATGATCACCTCCCTCCCAACCCCCCTACCAGGGCAGGGACAACTCCCCCTAGACCAGGGTGGTGCTGTGAGCTTCTCAGCCTGTCTGTTCTTCCAGCAGCAAAGAGGTGGTGCTGAAAATAAAAAAAATAGAGAGGAAAAACTCTACGTTAGGTCTGAACTTATCTGTGAAAATCAAGTTGTGAAATACAGTAACCAGTTGCATGTATGCTTTTCATACATACTTAAGTTTCTCAACTATGATTTTTTGTCACCTGATTGCTTTTCTGTAAAATCCACTGTGGTTTTGTTTGCATGAAACTTTGCTTCTATTGCAATAGTGAAACTCTTGGTTGGTGCCTGCTGTGATTCCTGTTAGAGGAGCTGTGATAATTTGCAATTAGAGTGACAGTAGAATGAAACCTCTTGGGTTGGAGTTAACATCAGAGATGTGACAAAACTTTTTAGTGATGACCCAGCTGTGTGCTACAGCCCTTTCACTGACAGGAGCTGACAAGGTGTTGCCCATTCTGTATTTCTCAGCACTTCACAGAAAGCTTTTATAAATGTTCATGGGGGATAGCAGGTTAAAACAATGTGCTGGGTTTTGGTTTTCCTTTTCCACAATTATTAGGTATTTTTTCAGTCATAAGTTTTAGGAAAGGAGAATGAAAAATGTCACCAGTCAGAACTGCTGGGTTTTCTTCTACACTATAAATGTATCTGTAGAATGAAAACAGGAATTTTTGGTTCAAGTATAGCTTGATGTGTTGGAGAATTGTGTTGTTACAAGGAATATCAGCAAGATGCATTTGTGCAAGTAACCATGACTGTATGATTTATTTTGTTATTTTGAATTTTTATGGACAGTTCTGGTGACCCTCAGGCAAAGAAATACATTGCAGAAAGCAAATGCTCTGTGAGTATGATGATTTATATAATTTTATATAGATGTATGTATAAATTTATATAAAATTTCCTTGTTATTGTTTGAGCTACACCATCTCTGTGTTCTGTAGTGATCAGCTCTCACCATATGATGTCCCTTTGCTGTGTGGAATGTTTCTGTTTTTATCCACTAGATAATCATGTTCTGGAGGCTGCCAGCATAATATAGTTAGTGCCAACAAAAAAATTATTTATCTCTTTACCATCCTCCAAACAGATGAATCCTAATATATTTAGGCAGTAGCATTGTGGTTTTTCTTATGGCTGGTAGAAGATACTCAAGTTGCAGCACCTTGTGATTAACATCTTTACCCAGCTGATTTAATCCCAGTATTTAATTTGCATAATACTGTCCTTGTTGCTTGAAAATTTTGCAAAACAGGAGAAAAATTACTCTGGAAAGTGAATTCATAACAAAAGAGCGAGTTTTCCCCTGGGTTTTGACTGTTGATATTGGTGTGACTTTATAAATGGCTGGGATTTTTCTTATGGAATATAACCAGGATATTTTTGTTCCAAACATTGCTTTCATACCCAGGAAAATTTAAGAGAAAGGGAAAGTCTTGACTCTGTAAATTCTTAAATGTCCCTGTTGTGTCTGTCATTTGCTAAGGGTCTTTGATATGCATGTAGAAATGTTTATTCCCTTGCAGTAGAATGCTAAGGCAGGGAGTGTTTACACAGTGCAGTGCTTTTTACTTTAAACAGAGCCTAAATTAAACATTACTTTCTGTTATTAACCAAATTACTGGCTGACAAAGATGTGTTGGTTTTGCTTACAGATAGTTGAGAAGAATGGGAAACTTCAGTTTGAAATAGATAACAAACTTATTAACCCAGAAGATGTGGCAAAACTAATTTTCAGTAAAATGAAAGGTATCTAATAATTCATTTCATTGGCATGATTTAGTTTTTTAAGCTGTCCTTTTATTTTTAAGATGTCATATATTTTTTTGTTGCTTGCTTTTACTCACCATGCTCTGCCTGTGTTTCTAAACAGAGACTGCCCAGTCTGCATTGGGTTCAGATGTGAATGATGTTGTTGTCACTGTCCCATTTGATTTTGGAGAGAATCAGAAAAATGCCCTTGGGTAAGAGCACTGTGGTTTTTCTGTTATTTTATGTGCCTAAAGCAGATGGACTGGAAGATCAGCAGTGGGAATTCTGCTGCTGGACTTCAACTTGTGACCATCAGTCAAGATATTGGGGTGTTATTTAAACTTGGGAAATATGAAAGCAAGAGATTTAATCAAGAGTGGAGAAACTTTTAATGGGAATTTGCTGATGTGACCAAAAGGAAATTCTGAATCACTGAAGTGAGGGTAAATTTCAATTTCATCAAGGACAGATCCTCACTTCAGGTCAGGATCTCCAGTGACCCTTTGAAATGCAAATAGTTTGTCACCCTCCTCCATAATTTCCCTCCCTGCCCTCCATACTCCCCAGAGTGGTGCTGCATGGCCTCTTGAGGTCTGTTTTGTCAGAGTGCAGATTTGGGATACATACCAGTTTTCTTCTTGGAAATTCTGTTTGGAAACACTTTTGCTTGAGCAGTTCCTCAGTAGGAAAACATAAGCATGCTTAAAGCTGAGCATAAATGGCAGCATCTGTTTTTGCTTTCTGATATGTAGAAGCCCTTATCATGTCATGAAAGAAATAAATAAAGCACATCTGAGTGTTGCTCAGAAAACAGCAGCTGGAGATTTGCAGTGTCCATTTTGAAGCATTCCATTGCTCTGGTATAGCTTCAAAGTGGAGGAAACAACTTGTGGGGTATTCCCAGGGTTACTGAAGTTTCAAGAAAACATGTAAGTTAAATGTTGCAAGTGGGGCATGGTAAATTAATTTTGTTACCTGTTGAAATAATGTATCAATGAGCTTTAAGACCACGCCTGAAGAGAAGTTACCAAGTTTGATTTAGGGTGGGGTGTAGTTGTGGGGTATTTTGCAGTTTTTATGGGCTATGTGGTCTGATAAACCAGTTTTATTTGACAGTGAGCACACAGCAGATGCACTTCTTTGAAGAACACAGTAGCAACTGACATCCTTGGTACTTTTCCAGTCACTCAGTTTTGTTAATATCGTGCTATAAACAAGGTCTGATTAGGTGGCACGTGTAGTTCAGGTGAACTCTTAGTAGTTTGTGACTACAGTGAGATCATTACAGTAAAATGAAATGCTGTTATGGCTCATTGCAGGGAAGCAGCTGCAGCTGCTGGCTTCAATGTTATGAGATTAATTCATGAACCATCTGCAGCTCTCCTTGCTTATGGAATTGGCCAAGATTCACCGACTGGGAAAAGGTAAAATCCTAATATTTTATTTCTTTTTAAGCTGATGTACTTAAATCTTGAGAAATATTAAGTGAGGGAATGCCATGTTGCCTTAGCATGAGGCTTGTTTTGCTTTTTTCTCTCAGTCAAGACAGTAAGCATTTAGAAATTGTAACTTTGTAGTGTATTAAATCCCTTTGCTTTGGTCTTTATATTTTGAGAATTGTCTTTAAAGATTTGGCCCCAGTTTCCAACTTTCTGTTTAGTAAGCTGATTGGCTTGAAGAAAAATGCATTCCTTTTTGAACATATTTTAGCATAGCTTGTTTTAATTGTGGGAAATGGGATCATTTTACATGGGCTGGAAGAACTCAAGCAGAGCTCCTGGGTTCAGTAGGTGCACCTAGTTGTCTTTAGTATTTTGAAAGTGAATTATCTATATATCCATAAAGACTGCTGTCAGTTTGAACTTTTTTGTTCTTCTTGTGTGGTGTTTCTCTACCATTCCCATACACTTCTTGTCTGATTAAAACCTTCAATACATGGTGGTAATCTTTTAGCAATGTGTCAAAATTAATGCTACTTCTAACATTTTTTTTCATGTGGCAGCAATGTGTTGGTTTATAAACTGGGTGGAACATCACTTTCTATCACAGTCATAGAAGTAAACAGTGGAATATATCGTGTGCTTGCTACAAACACAGATGACAGCATTGGTGGAGTTTGCTTCACAGAAGCTCTAGCACAACACTTAGCTTCTGAATTTCAGAGGTAAGATTTGAATTCCAACCATGTTGCTGTTAGGACAGGATCTTCATTGTGTGGTGCTTGCTTAAAAAAAAATCTGGCAGAATCTCTGTTAGTTAAAGTCATCATCAAGTAAAGATGATGCTGAAGGAACAGTGCATTATTTGGGGTCAAGGAGGAAGACTGGGAAATGCCTGAGTTTGGGTGGATGTTGCCTCAAGTTGGTGTTAAACTATAAGGGCTCAGCTGTGGACTCTGTTTTGTCAAGATGCGTGCAAACTTTCAGTAGTGGCATTGTAGTTAAAACTAAAATGTTTACAGATAAAAAGTGCAGGAGCTCTAACCTGTTTTTCCTTTCAGAAAGTTACCAGTCAAATTCCTGCCTCTTTAAACTGGTATAATTTTTTTTTTCCATTGTGTGGTGCTTGCTTAAAAAAAAAAACATCTGGCAGAATCTCTGTTAGTGAAAGTAAAAGTCATCATCAAGTAAAGATGATGCTGAAGGAGCAGTGCATTATTTGGGGTCAAGGAGGAAGACTGGGAAATGCCTGAGTTTGGGTGGATGTTGCCTTAAGTTGGTGTTAAACTATAAGGGCTCAGCTGTGGACTCTGTTTTGTCAAGATGCGTGCAAACTTTCAGTAGTGGCATTGTAGTTAAAACTAAAATGTTTACAGATAAAAAGTGCAGGAGCTCTAACCTGTTTTTCCTTTCAGAAAGTTACCAGTCAAATTCCTGCCTCTTTAAACTGGTATAATTTTTTTTTTTTAAATACAGGTCTTGTAAACATGATATTAGAGGAAATCCCAGAGCCATGATGAAGTTAATGAACAGTGCTGATATTGCAAAACACTCTTTATCAACCCTGGGAAGTGCAAACTGTTTTGTAGATTCATTGTATGACGGATTGGATTTTGATTGCAATGTGTCCAGGTAAGGCAGGTCTTGAAGCTACTGAAATCTTTCTAGGTGGTATTATGGATGTTCATTCAGCAAGCTTTGATTTCTGTTTATTTTAGAGAAGGAAGTAAGATTGAAGGCAAATCTGCTGTTTCATGTTGATGGTTCTGTTATGCTGCAATCTGTAATGGTCAGGACAGTGACAGTAACAGTGTTTCCATGATGGTTAAAAAATGAAGTGTCCATCTTCAGAGTCTGGTTGTTGATTGGAGGGAGTAGATACTGTAATGAATCAAGGTTGCTATTTCCTTCCCCTTATTGTTTTTGTTCCACTTTCCTTAAAGAAGAGATGGCTTGTGGACTCTTCACTTAAATGAGATCCAGAATGGTAGGAGGAGTTCTGGAAGTCTTGATGTTGCTTCTCAGTGAGAGCTGGAGTAGAAAGACATTTTCTGTCTTTTTGTTCCTACTGCTGTGTCCTACTCAGTCTCTTTTCCCTTGGGATGATCTCTTACTGAGATTTTTAGCTCACTTTGATTGCTCTTCTAGGCAGCAGCAGCTTTAGCAAAATGAAACAGACTTTTCCATTCCAGAACTCCAGCAGTTGGAGCTGATCAAATAAGGCACAGCATGTTTAAAAGTGTGAGAAGCAATACTGTATAAATGGAGTCAGCTCCATTTGGATTAGGATGCCAATCCTGTGGATCAGTGTTGCAGATTTGGATTTGTTGTATTCATGCAGAGTAGAACTTCCTTTGCAGGCTTGAAAGAGACAAAAGCAAGCACAAGTTTGTTTGCTTAATCTGCTCCCTGTGTGAAAATCAGGACACAGCATGATTTGCCTCTAAAAATTAAGTCCTTGTATTCATTTTAAAGATCATGAAGCAGTTCCAGAATTTTTCTTTATTTTTTAGCATGAGTCAAGACAGTAATACTGGCGTTGTCAAGACAACAATACTAGTTTATTTCCTCTGGAGTACATTGAAAAATGAATGTGCATTCATGTAGGTGTTCATGATAGAGCTAATAGCACAGATACTTCCACAACAACGAAATTACTTGAAGATTAATGATGAAAAGATGACTTTTTTTTTTTTGAAAATCCCTTAGTACCAGCTGGAGAACTAAAGTATATTCTAAAAATTATTGTTCTTCCTATTCAGGTACCTGTCTCTAATGGATGGCATGATTGGTTTTGAATGTTTTATTTTTCTCTTTTAGGGCCAGGTTTGAACTTATCTGTTCCTCACTTTTTAGTAAATGTGTAGAAGCAATTAAAAAGCTCTTGCAGCAAGTTGGATTTACAGCAGATGATATTAATAAGGTAATAATAGAAATCATGTATCTTCCACAAGAACAATGCTTATAGGGCCTGTTTTCCTTGCAGATTGAGATTATTTCATGATATATTCAAGCTGTTTTGATTGGGATCCAACAAAGTCTATAGATTCAGGATCTTTAGAACTGCTGTATTGGCTTTCATTTTAGATATTTGAAGTTAAGTATAAGGTAGAGTCACATTCAGTTGTGTGTTTTTACTGCTGCATATTGAGTAGGTGGGGAGGATTTGTCTCCATTTGGTGTTTTTGTGTAACTGCCCAAATTCAAGCTGAGGAGTACCTTCCTTATGTTCAGTCTCTGGGCTTTGTTCTGCCTTCATTGAACTTTGGACAGGGTTTGCTGCCACTTGTGAAGAAAGGTGAAGTTTTGCCTTAAAATTGAACAGATCACTAAGTGTTCACTTGGTGCTTGTGCTGCTCCTTGCTGGCTTAAAAACTACAGGAGGTGCCAAACCAGAGAGTGCTTTAATCCCAAAGATGGTGGGCAAGCCAGCAGACATTAGCAGTTTAATTCATGTCTCTCTTGTCTTGGTGTAAGAGAGGAAATTCATCTCACCCCCTTTGTACCTGTGCTTGGCAAATGGTGCTGCATTTGTTGCTGACAGCTTTGGCTCATCAGGTCTGCAGCTGAAGCTGCCTGGTGCTTTCAATGACACTTGATGCTGTTTCAGACTTTAATTAGTGTTTGTTGTGTCATATCTCAGTTTTTCTGCTGGATAATGAAGTATCCCAGGCCACTGTTCAAAGAATGGCTTTTGTTTTCTGGTGGCAGTGGTTTTTACGTGGCCTTTCATGTTCTCAGGCTTTAATGCTTTGGTGGAGGGCAGTGGAACACTTTAAATGTAAAAACAAATAAGTTCAGAGTTGTAAATTAGGTTTATGTTTTACATAAGGAAAAGTGGGAGTTAGCTTTGTTTCCAGATCTGGCTGGTTTCAACAAAGTCTCTGTAATAAGACTTGGATTTATGGATAAACCTGACTTGCTCCTTCCTAAAGGTGCATGATGGAAGAGTGGGTGGCAAGCAGCACAAGTTACAGCGTGGGGAAATTTTAGATTCCAGGAAAGGAATGTATGAGGGAAATCAGATGCTTAATTAAGAGCCTACAGATCTGTGGAATACAGTATCTGTGGAGGAAAGGTTCTGAGCAGCCTGTTGTAACTGTGCCTGGTCTGGTCGGGAGGTTGGACTAGACCACCTCTGGAAGTCCCTTTGAATCTCATGTTCTTTTTACGATGAATTTTTCAATTTTCAAGGTGTTATGTTATTCAGATTCTTCCTGTAAGAGAAACTTCTCAAAGACATGATATGTCCTTTAATTTCAGAAGCAAAAGTATCAAGTCAGCTGAAGATTACATCAATTTTTATTTCAACAACTGTAGATGATAAAATATACCAGAGAAGTTTGCATTTTTGCACAGCAGGGTGTGACCTGTTTTATTTCACAGACTAAAGAGTTGAAATTATTATGGTGTGTTTTCCAGGTAGTTCTTTGTGGTGGGTCTGCTCGAATTCCCAAGCTACAGCAGCTGATCAAAGATATTTTCCCAACTGTGGAATTACTGAATTCAATTCCTCCAGATGAAGTGATTCCCATTGGAGCAGCCATAGAGGCAGGAATTCTCCTAGGGAAAGAGAATACCTTGTTAGAAGAAGATGCACTCATTGAGTGTTCTGCCAAAGATATTCTTCTTAAGGTAAGGCTAAAATTAGAATATTAGAAGAAAATTTTACTGCTGTAGTGAATTTATAGCACTGATTGTGTGATTGATGCTAGAGAAGCAGCATTGGTTTATTATTACTTCTACAGATTCGCTGTAGGTCAGCAGTACATGGTAACTTAGTTTATTGACAAAAAATTGACAGGAAAAACTGATTTTAAGGGGAGATAGATTGTATTTTTCCTATGTTGTAATAGCTGGATTTCTCATTTGTAGGAATGTCAGGGTTTTTACTTGCTGGGATGGTAAATGTGACAGAGGGAATGAAGCTTGGACTTCTTTTCTTGTGGGGCATTGTTGTAACACTTCCAGCTCAATGAAGCACTTAAAGAAAAACATGAACTATATTCTTTTTTTTCTTTTTTAAGGGAGTAGACGAGTCAGGGGCTGACAAATTCACAGTGCTATTTCCATCAGGGACACCACTACCAGCTCGAAGGCAGCACACCCTGCATGCTCCTGGAAACATTTCCTCTGTGTGCCTTGAGCTGTACGAGTCTCTGGGGAAGAGTCCCATGAATGAAGAAGAGAAATTTGCACAGGTGAGTATGTGCACACCCCTGTGCAGTTTAAACAGCAGCCTCCTGGGAAAAAAAATTGAAACCAATTCCATCAATACCAAAATTTGTAGTTAGAAAATTACAGTGACATGCATTTCTTTGGATTGGTCTTTTAAATATTCTTCTGGACATGCAAAATACTGAACTACTTTGTAAAGTACTGAAGTTTCCCTTTTGAATTCCTAAATGGCTGACAGGATTTGACACGTGGCACTACTGTAATAAGATCGCCTGGGACGAGAGATCTTTACCAGTTATTCCAGTCATACACAGATCCTTAAACGTTTTAAAAATAAAACTGATGAAGGAAATGGTATAGCTAATGTGTTGATTACTTTTTGATCTTCCTAGATTGGACAGGATCTTGTTATTAAATACTGAATTTGATTTATCACAGTGCTAAGATGAAATGATTCTGTCAAGTGAGGGTTTAAAGTTGTTTAGGAATCAATTTACAGAGAGAACACAGCTTTTTTGAAGCAGGTAATTATGTGCTTTGCTTGGAAAGCATCAGGGAAGGGGCAGATGTGTCTGAAATTGATGGAATATTTAAGAAGATGGTTATTCTTCCTTAATTCTGCCCAAATATCTTTAGAGGGGGAAGGGATGTTACCTAATAATTACAATACTGATTCTAAAGGGTGCTGTGGGAATGGTAGGTACTTCAGCTACCTCAGGTGTTATTCCACCTTAATTCTGCCCAAATACCTTTAAAGGGGAAGGGATGTTACCTAATAATTACACTACTGATTCTAAAGAACACTGTGGGAATGGTAGGTACTTCAGCTACCTCAGGGATAGATCCTGAGCCAAAACACAAAAACAGTAGTGCAAATAGCTAAAATGTATGAATTTTCACATCTTACCTGTTGTGTCACTTCCCTTGAACTGCTGAACAAGAACTTGAAGAACCTACTATAATCAAAATTTTTTTTTTTTTTTAATAGATTGTACTCCAGGATTTAGATAAAAAGGAGGATGGCCTACATGATATATTAACTGTTCTCACAATGAAAAGGTACCCAAAACACTTGTTCTGCTGTTTACCCTCCTATGTCACACTTCTGACAGTCTCTGCTCCTGTTACAGAGTATTTAATTTTTTTTTGAGAAATTTCAGCATTTCTTTGGTCATAGGGCTGTACAGTCCTAGCAGGGGTAAATTCTGTAGGAATGTGGGTTTTCTGCAGTACCTTTGGTGCTGTCATTGTTTGATTCTTAAAGAAACAAAGATTAATACAATTGTGTAGATTATTTTTAGCAACTCCTGAACCATTGATCAGTTTGACCATGCATAAGAGCAGTCAGGATCTCAGACTTCTTGTGGAAATGGATTGGGTAGCTTTGCTGAGTGCCCACACTTTTGGGAAAAACTGAAGGAGGTTTTGTCTTTTTTTAGTTATGAAGGATTGTAGAATTTACAGTGGCTCTGTCCTTTCAGAGGCAGGGTTGTTAAACAGAGAAACAGTGCCACAGGAAATTTCTACTTGCTATTTAAGTTTCAAAATACTTCATTTTGTTATGTTAGCTATCAGGTGCATTAATGCCTGTTAATAGACCTCACCTAAAATGCCTGGTTTGTCATACAGAGATTTATACTGAGTATTGATAAGGAAAACATTTTGGGGGTTATAGATGCAACTCTCATGCAGAAAAACTTCATTATTTGGAAGGAGATTTAAGGAATATTTAGGTGTAAAAGGCAGAGGAAGTTTAGTAGAGAACATCTATTTGTACCTAAATTTATTTTTTGTGACTGTATGCCTAGCTGAAGTAGGGCTCAATATTGTTTCTAAAGTCTTGGATTTTGACAATTAAGGTTTTCCTTGTTGAAGGAGATCCTTGGAATTAAAAGACTACTTACACTACAAAAGACAAGTTCTCATGCTGTGACAAGACATGTTTATCAATCCACTGCTGTTACTCTGTTCTCACAAGGAATATTTTGAATATTATTACCACATATTCTATTTAAAAACCTGTACAAAATAAATTCAGTTGCAATATTTAAATGTGTTCTTAGATCTATCCCAGTATATGTACAGAAGATAGATGCTTTAAGGGCAAGAAGTGCATATAAAAACAATGACTAAATTAAACTTAATTTCATAAACAAATTACATTGTGTTGAAGCATGTTTATCCCTGGATATTTTGATGCTGATCTATCATCCTTTGATCTGTGTGAAGAAAGTTGTTTATCCTCTCTGGCACATGCAGTAACATAGTAAGTGTTGTGTTGAGGTAATCCTAAACATAACTCTCTCTTTTGTCTAGGGATGGATCCTTGCACGTCACCTGCACAGATCAAGATACTGGAAAGTGTGAAGTCATCACTGTTGAAGTGGCATCATAGGCCATTTTGAAAGGCAACATTTTTCTAACTTGATTTTTGTCTTTTACTGGCTTTTCTGCCAAAACAGTGACTCTCTGTGATGTCTCTCATGATTCTTAGAGGGCTGTAATAAACTAAAGCAAAATGCCACCAAGTTATTTTGCCACCAAGTCTGTTTAGAGTGTGGTGTGAAACATTAGTCAAGACATGTGAACAGCAGATCGTTGAATTATCAGCACTTGGTTTACAAAATGCAAAGCACAAATGCCTGTGGTTCAGCAACAAGCATATTATATAGTTTGAAGATTTTTCTTGACTAATCAGGTCTTGTACCCATTCAGCCAGTGCATCTGTGGCTTCAGTAGTATAGCTTTGAACCAGTGAGAAAGAGACTGGTGAAAATCCACTCTCTGGTAATTATACTGGAATCCTGTGTGATTGATATTGCCCAAAACCATAAAGGTGGAGCCCATTTGCACTGGCCTCTTGAGCAGGAGAATTTTTTTTTCAAGAGGTTTTTTCTGTAAAATGGTTTTGTCATATTACCTGAGAAGTGTAAGAGTTAAGTGTGCTTATTTATATGTTATTAAAAATACATTTTTTATGCAGATCCTGATAATCTCCATTATGTGTGGTACTATTTTAAATCTGTATTGTCATACATTTGTGTGGGTATAAGCTGGCAGTTTTTTTTCAATAACGAGGTGGAGCAGGCAAGTGTGGTTATGGAATATAAGGGTCTCAGCCTAAAGTGCAATTAAGGGACAACAGCTCCATGCTTACAACCGTGTGTTACCTTGTAAAACACTGAAAGTGCTACAGGAGAGCCTCAAGAATTAGAGAACACAGATGTGTCTGGTTTGAAGGGGGCTGTAGGTATTCCATGGGGTTGTAAGAGGGGCTTGTAACCCATTGAGGGTTGTAAGGTATTCCATACCTCATGAAAGGAGCAGGGGGCTGTAACCATTGAGGGTTGTGAGGTATTCCATACCTCATGAAAGGAGCCTCCCTGTCAGTGGTTGCCCGGGAGAAAGCCCGGCAGAATCAGAGGCTGCTGACAAAGCTGTGACAGGGGAGGTGTGGGTGGGACAGTGGGAGGAATTTCTTCACATTAAAGGTGATTAGACGCCGGAATGGGCTGCCCATGGAGGTGGTGAAGTGTTTAATTAAACAGCCAGGGGTGTTAAGGAAAGCCTGGACGTGGCACTCGGTGCCATGGTCTGGTTGCCAGGGTCGTGTTTGGTCATAGGTTGGACTTGATGATCTCCGCGGCCTTTTCTAAACTAATCGATTCTGTGCTTCTGTCGAAGCTACATTAATAGTAAACACCTCATGTGAGGAGTGAGGTGTAATGACGGTGTAACTTTCCCCCCTCCCAAGAACGGCCGGGACCATTTCTCCGAGGCTCTTTTCAGCTCTGCAGCTGAGGGACGCGGGAAAGAAGCTGCCTCGCGCTTCCCCCGCCTGTCCCAGGGCTCTGTAAGAACAAAAGCAAAATGGCTTTAAGCCCGTCCCGCTCCCTTTCAGCCGCTCTCCCGGCTCCGTCCCTCCGCGGGCCCCTCACGGCAGAGGCGGGAAAGGGGAGCGCGGGCGGAGCCGCGCGCGCGCCCGGGCCGCCCTCTGCGCCCCGCCCCCTTCCGGCGAGGGGCGGAGCCGGCGCTGCCCGAGCGCGGCCCCTCCCCCCCAACATGGAGGGCTGGCGAGGAGGTGAGGGGGCAGCGGGCTGGGGCCGGGGCTCGGCTGCCGCCCGGGGCTCGGCTGCCTCCCGGGCGCTGCGGGGCCGCGACGGACCGCGGGGGAAAGGACGGGTGGGGAAGCTCCCGCTCGCTTCCGGCGCTGGGAGCCGCTACCGGCCCCTGTCGCCCGGCTGTGTCAGGACCGTCCCCACCGCCCCTGCCCACAGACCCCCGGCGGGCGGGGAGGGAAGGGCCGGGGGCGCTGCCCGCTTCCCTGAGGGCGCTGCCGGGGGGAGCTGTGGGAGGAGGGCGGGAGGTGCCTGGGGTAAACCTGGGGCAAACCTGGGGCGGAGGGTGGGACGCGGGCAGAGGGGCTGGGTCCCGGTGCGGCCGCGGGAAAGGCTCCGCCGCCCCTCCCGAGCTCGGTGAGCTGCGCCGGGCCCGGGCCGGGCGGGAGAGCCCCGGGGGAGGCGGGCACGGCCCCGCAGCCGGCGGCTCCCGCTCTGGCCTCCATCCAGCCCCTCCATCCCGGTGTCTCCCGGGCGCTGGCGCCCTGCGGAGTGTCTGGTCCCGCTGAATCCGCCTGGCTGACACTCGCGGTCCTTCCGGACGAGGAATGTAGGTCTCTATCTCTCCGTCCGGTCACCATGGTTGCATCGCAAGTGCTCAGTTGCGCCTGACTACAGAAATTTGGCGGTCTTGTTAAAGAATGGAGGTTTCCTGCTTGCCGTAATTCAGTTCTGCGATGCGGTAATTGTAGAAAAATTGCTGGTGCTCAGTGTATCTTTCACCTGTGGAAGTCTCTGCCCTCTTTAGACTACGTACTGTGCAGAATGAAGGTGCAGGGAGGGAATCGCTAACGTGTTTCACTTAACCCGTTAGAGAAGGGTTGAGTTGGAGACGCTGCACTTGTACAGGAGACTCGTGGACTGCTGTAACAAATGGTAATGTGGGGACTCTGGGATGAGGCATAATTATTTCAATTTAGCCGAGACATTAAATAGGATTCTTTACCAATTTTCTTATTGTAGCCTGGTATGTGCCATGTCTAGCTTCACTTGAGACCCTCCAAGAATTATGTAGGAAGGAAAATCTCACATGTAAATCCATTGGAATCACCAACAGGAGTCTAAAGAGTTATGAGGTGGAATATTTGTGTGACTACAAGGTAGAAGAGGTAAGAGAAACACAGACCAATTTGATCACTCTTTCGGCTGAAATTTGGAAGCAAGCCAAAGGTAGTTTTGCTTGTAATATAAAGCAGCAGACAGTGAGGACAAAGGTTTTGCTGGCGTCAAATTAAATAGATTTTAAACTTTAAACTGTAAACAGAAAGTGGTGTAAACTGCTACTTTCAGTATGTGGAAGGAAGATCTTTTCCTGAAATTACAGACATTTAGAATATGAAATGTTTCACTTTTGTGTATCTGATGCTAATGTTTTAGGGTGGTAGCTCAGTATGAATTATGATTCCTCTCCTTTATTTGCAGACAAACATGTCTATTTCTCTCTTGATTCTTTTAGTCTATTTGATGAAGAATTAGGGCCATGTGCTGCAAATGGATTCTTGTGAAATTCAGTCTCAGGATTTGTCCTTGTTACAGTTATTTGTCCTTTTTAAATAAGTGCAAAATGTATGCTGCTTCATTATATTACACTTATCAAATTAATTAGTGTTCTGGGAGGATGGTTGATATGACCAATAGTGGGTTTTAGACTTTTTTTTGCTACATTTTGCATTTTTTTTGTTCGATATGACTGCATTGTGCTTGTGCATACGAGTCATACAGGGAGTTGGCATAACTCACACCTGCCTTGACAAACTACCCTCCTCCTCCAGGTGTGCTGTCAGCAATCAGAGTTCATCCCAGCTTTTGATTTCTTTGCCCCTAGAGACAGTTTGTAAAGTATGCAAAGTCGTGCTATAAGTTAATTTCCAGACAATCTGATTTTTCTTTTTATCCCCAGTTGTAATTTTTATGGAGACATCAAGGCCTTCTGCCCTTTGTGCTCATCCTTAAGTCCAGAGCTCTTGTGTTTGTCTGTGTTGTTCTGTGATGCTGGATTTCAGCAACATGAGCTCTGGCTAAATCTGTATCTGTTTCTGTATTTCAAGGGCAAAGCATACTATCTTGTGAAATGGAAAGGATGGCCAGAGTCTTCAAATACCTGGGAACCTCAGAAACATCTGAACTGCCCTCTTCTTATTCAGAACTTTCTTAGAGACAAGAATGAATACTTGTCTCGGGGGAGAGGAGGCAAAGCAATGAAACTGAGAAACCATGTTAAAACTTTGAAACCTGCAATTGCAGATTATATTGTAAAGAAGGCTAAACAAAGAATAGCTCTGCAGAGGTGGAAAGAAGAACTCAACAGGAAAAAGAATCACAAAGCAATGATTCTGGTAGAAAACACCGTGGATCTTGAAGGCCCACCTTTAGACTTCTACTACATCAATGAGTATAAACCTGCTCCAGGAATAAATGTGCTCAATGGAATAACAACTGGCTGTGAATGTGCTGACTGCCCTGCTGAGAAATGCTGTCCAAAGGAGGCTGGGTTTATTTTGGCTTACAATAAACGTAAGAAATTGAAAATCCAGCCTGGCTTGCCCATCTATGAGTGCAATTCATATTGTAGGTGTGGGCCTGACTGCCCCAACAGGATTGTGCAGAAAGGGACCCCATATTCCCTCTGCATCTTCAGAACCAACAATGGCCGTGGCTGGGGAGTAAAAACCCTCCAGAAAATTAAAACCAACAGTTTTGTGATGGAGTATGTTGGAGAGGTAGGTATGTATTTATCTCATAGAGGTGAATTACATACAATCAAGGACATGTTAGATAAAATCTGAATGAGCTTTCTCTCAGTTTTCACACTTCTTGACTTCTTCATCCAGAGGGTGGTCAGACACTGGAACAGACTCTCCAGGGAGGAGATCATGGCAACAAGGCTGACAGAGTTCATGGAGTGTTTGGACAATAAGGCACATGGTGTGATTCCTGGGGATGTCCTGGGCAGGGCTAGGACTTGGTGATCCTTGTGGTACTCAGGATACTGTGCAATTTTACTATATTATAGATCAGTCTGATTTTGAGTAGAGAGATAAAGGGACATTCAAGTCAGCAGCAAAATTATGTTGTCTAGAACATTCCTTCATTCCAGAGCAGTTGTAAAAGGTCAAAAGTAAAGAGAATATTTCTCTCATATGGCACTAAAGAATTATTTTAGATGCATGCCCTAATAGTATTTCTAAAGGCAAATCCTTAATTTCTTTCACGGCAATCATATTCTTCATTCTTCCCTGATAATCTTTTTTGTAGTTTCCAAAAGCACAGCTGTTTTCAAACTCCCTGCACAGACTTTCAGTCCCTTTTTTGTCTGCACTTCTGTAGTATTTCCAACCGTATTTATTGCTTCTGATTAACAACAAGAATAAGATTCATAATGTCATAAGACATTATCTGCTTATTCAATCTCATAATATTTCGTGTGGACATTATCTGCTTATTCAATCTCATAATATTTCAAAGAGAACTTTTATGTATAAAATACAGGCCTTGAGCTACTCTTGAGATTTTGTATTGCCCTGTGTTTATGTGTTCCAGCCTCAGCTCTGTTCCAGGGCTCTTCGTACCAGCAGTTCCTGGCAGCCTCTCTGTTACAGTGTGTTTGATTTCTACCACAAATCTGCCTTGCTACTATGTTGACTCAAAGTATTTCCTTCTGTCCCTTTGTACAATATTTATGTTCTTAGGTAGATTTCCTCCATGCTTCCTGCCCCAAGACTTCTCATATTCATCCATTTCCTTTAAAAATACAAAAGGTCATATACTCCATTCACTGAAAGGTGATTATGTAATTTTGTTGCTTAAAGAAAAGTGTGTATTTACCATTTCACCTGAATCTATCTAATATCTACTGCTGAGTTCTCAAATCTCATCTGCCATATTTTAGAGGGATTTGTTGTCCAATTCCATCACATTTTGCATGTCTCTTGCTGCAAAATTATGATTTCTTTGCTGGATCCGCACAACAGAATGAGTTTAATGTGATGGGCTGCAGATGAAGTTGTTTTAGCTGTTTTGTCTGTCGACAGTGACACACTCGCCTAATTGAATGGATTGAGCTTTGTGAAGTGATGTGTGTGAGCTGCAGTGAATAGGATCTTTCATTGCAGTCAAAAATAGCAGGAGGAGATGCTTCTGGGAAGAGAGGAAATGAATATCGGGCTGTAAATGTGGCTGGGTTTTAAAGACTGATACCTGTTGATCATCTTTGCAAAGGGAAAAGGTTGAATCTTGGTTTTATGTGAAGTAAACGAGGCTTTCTGGATCTAATGGGAAAAGTGTGTATATAGAAACTTCAGGTAAAACCAGTTGATTGTATTGTCATCATCAAAATTATTAGTAGAGGGTGGTGATATGTTTTGTTTTTTTTTTCCCCAGAGATAAGGTAGTGCTATGTATCAGCTGTAGACAAATTGCACCCAGAGAAGCCTCAATCAAAAATAATTAGTTCAGCTGTATGTACTGTTATGCATTCTTCATTCATTAGATGGAATGCTATTTCAACATCAAAAACTTATTGTGGTATTTTTTTGCCAAGTATTTTTCTAACTTGATTGTGATTTTTGTTTTGATTTAGTAATAATTAATAATATGATGCAGGTTTCCTTATTCCTTTTTTATTTCTTTTTTTTAGGTGATTACAAGTGAGGAAGCAGAGAGGCGAGGCCAGTTCTATGACAACCAGGGAAATACATACTTGTTTGATTTGGACTATGACTCAGATGAATTTACAGTAGATGCAGCTCGATATGGAAATGTGTCCCACTTTGTGAACCACAGTGTAAGACTTTGTTTTGTGTACTAATAATTTGGAGAGTTATCCTAATTGTGCTAGAAATGTCTTTTAATGTAAACATTTCCTTACTGTATTGACTGTTTTTCTGGAGTAGTTTGCTTCATGCCAGCACAATCCAGTTAATCAGATGATATAAAAATAGAACAGAATACTGGGCTTTACTTGGATTGAGATTGCCTACAAAAATCTGGGAGAGATGCTGCCTGAAGTGGACATCCTATAGGGCTGGAGTTTTCACTGAGTCAGCTGGTTCTAGACAACCAAAATAGGGTTGGCTTGGGTGTGTTTTTTCTGAGTACCTGAAATCCTTAACATGTGACAGTTCCTTATGAAATTAGCCAGGAGTCAGACATGACAGGAATTGATGTGTTATTTTGTAGCTGGGCAGCATGGAATGTTACTCTGAATTTCATCCTGCAAACTTGGTATAGGAAAAAAGAGAAAATTAATGTGCTTTCTTAGGTATCTACAGCACAGAAATATAATTTTTCCTCCTAATCTAAACTCGCCAGAGAACTCAAAAGTAAATTTTAACAAGCAGTTTTTGTAGTGTTTTGTTGAAGTTCAACTGAAGTACCTAAAGCAAGACAGCTGAGCTGCATTTGTAAGGATTCCTGAATGAAAAATTATAATTTCTTACTAATCCTATGTTTGTGAGGTATGCAGTCAGTATTCTACAAATACAGAAAATTCATGTCTTCAGGTCTGTGAGATGATGATACTTGTATTTCATGCAGGCTTGCCAGGGAGAAGGATGCAGAAGAGTTAGATACAGACAGTTGCTCTTCGCTTTCACAAATGGGAGTGTAAATTTAGATGTCTTCAGTGTAAATTTAGATGTCTGCATCTTCAGTTCTGATTCTTTAATGTGTGATATATTTCACTGTTAACAAAAACGCATTCAGTATTTAACAGTCTCAGGGACTACTGACTTCTGACACTTAATCCAGACAAAATGAGGAAGTGGTTTCTAGTTCTAGCTTAGTGACCTTCACCCTCCTTCTAGCACCCAGACCATGGCAGGGAATTCAGAAGCTGAACATGTTTGCAGTTTACAGTAGAAATTCATGCATAGTATGAAGATGTTATCTCTGGCCTGGAAGCAGTGCTTAAACATCCCTACAGAGCAGTGAGTTTGTGGGGCTTGAAACACTAGGTTTTTTTTTGTTTTCTTTCAACTTTAATTCTTTTTATGGGTTTTGTTGGTAATACTAGCCTCTGAACGTAGTTCTAATTATTTTGTCACCATTTTTGTTGTCACCTTTGAAGGTGCCATTTTTTTTAATAGGTTGTTGCATATTAGGTAGTCTGCACATTGTGCAAAGTTGCCTTCCTGGAAGGACTTGAATCTGAGCTACGAATGTTCTCCTGGAACATTATTTCAATTTGTTGATTTCAGAAGATAACTTAATTGCAGACTTCTGTCACTGAGACAAGAACCCATTCTTTCTTTGCTGTGACCTTGGTTTACTTAAACACTTCAGTGATATTAAGTGTCAATTGTTCTAAGCAGAAACTGCATTCATTTTTGCTTACAGTGTGATCCAAATCTTCAAGTCTTCAATGTGTTCATTGATAACCTCGACTTGCGTCTTCCTCGGATAGCGCTGTTCTCTACCCGAACCATCAAGGCTGGAGAAGAGCTAACCTTTGACTATCAGATGAAAGGTCTGCACATTTTAACATGGTTCTTGTGGAAGTTTTGGGGTGCTGGTGGGTTTTACTGCAGCCTGAATGATGGCTGCAGTAACATAGCTCTGGCTTTCAGAGCAGTCATTGCTCATGACATGTAGTGCAGAGAGGAGCACACCCAGAAGCTTTTGCCTGCATCTCTGGTGCATTGCCTCCCTCAGTGCTCCTGGCACATCAGGGATTGTGGTTGGATTGTCTGGTGAAGCAAATGATTTTGAAGCTTTGTCCCAGGAATGCTCAAAGGAATGGTCAGGCTGCCCTTAAATAGAGCTTTCCTTTATTCAAATCAGCATTTCAGGTAAACTACTTTCTAGGTAGTCTGCTAGTGATAGTTACTAAGATAGATACTAGGGCAGTTGTAACAGCTCAGCAGCATGAGGCACCATAGGTTTGTCTTTGAGTTCTGGTGTCCTGTAGGCCTCAGTTGTGGATGTAGGTCCTATGGAACAGCTGTTTCAGATGGGATAGAGTTAATTTCTTCTCCATAGCTGGTACAGTGCTGTGGTTTAGACTCAGTATGAGAATAGTGTTGATAATTCACTAATGTTTTCTTAAATCAAGAACTTTTTTGTGTCTCATGCTTTACCAGTGAGGAGGTACTCAAAAAAAATGTAAGAAAAAAAATCTGATAGGAAGCATAGACAGATGAACTGGTCAAAGAGGTATTCCACGCCAGAGAATGTCATGCCCAGTGTAAAAACTGGGGAGATATCCAGAAAGGGCTGATCAGAGTTCAGGGATGGCCTCTGAGCATCAATAAGCCAAAGGTAAGCAATTTCATGTGCATCACTCATGTTTGGTTTTTTCTTTTATTATTACTACTAATAATCAGCATCAGCACAATCAGAATATCGTAATTATTACAATATTTTACTGCTTCAGTTATTAAACTGTTCTTATCTCAACCTAAAAGTTTTACTTTCGGATCCCCTCCCTGCTCTGCTGGGGTGGAAGTGAGCAAGTGTCTGCGTGGTGTTTCATTGCTATCTGGGCTTAAAACACCACACTGCCAAATTGATCTTGAGTCTTAAAACTCCTCTTTCTGTTTGTGACACTGACATTGAAGGGCCTTGAAGGCCAGCTGCACTCTCAGCTGATCCATGTGAATATCTGGGGGTTACAAGGGTTGAGTCTGAGTTTGGGATTCCGCTGTGTATGCCAGGTGTTGTACATGTAGCTGTAACAAGGGTGTCAGTAGACTCTGAGTCCAGCTTCACACACAGCTCTTTGAACTGGGCTGTTAGAAGGCCTTTAGAAGCTGTTTGAGTACTGGGCATGATCTTGGTCTGTCTTTTAGAACTTTCTTACTTGTGTTCATCTGTGTTGCAGGTTCAATAGATCTGACTTCAGACTCTGCTGAAGGTCTTAGCCCATCCAAAAAGAGCATCAGAACTGTCTGTAAATGTGGAGCCATGTGTTGCAGAGGTTATCTCAACTGAGTTCGGGTATCCAAAGTCACAAATATTTTGTTCTTTTTTTAATGTGTTTTAAGAAGACTCTTCTTTCACACATATATTCATGTATTCTTACATCTAATCTAAATAAGGATGATGAAACAAGGTATTGTGTTGGTAATTGAAATGGCATTGGCCAAAGAAAGAAATTGTATTGTTTCAAGCCAATACAGAACTGCTAATGGGGATTAGAGATCCATTTTTCTGGAGCAATTGTTTAGGAAGCCGTAAAATGTCTGCAAAGAAAACGAAAATGTACCTTGATTTCCATATTCCTAGAATCATGGAATAAGCTGGATTGGAAGGGACCCTCAAAGGTCATTGTGTCCAACTCCTAGTCCTGCACAGGACATCCCCAAGAGTCACCCCTTGTGCCTGAGGGCAGTGTCCAAACACTTCTTGAACTCTGTCAGGCTCGGTGGTGTGACCACTGCCCTGGGGAGCCTCTTCCAGTGCCCAACCACCTTCTGCCTGAAGAACCTTTTCCTAATATCCAATCCAATCCTCCTGTGACTCAGCTTCAAGCTACGTGTTTTCTATACCTTGAGAAGTCAGGAGGCATTTGATTTGAATTCTAAATCTTAGTTGAACAGTTTTTTTTTTCTTTTTTTTGTTATATAAAGAAAAGCTTGAAGATCTTAGCAATAACATTTATGGCACCATGGTGAGGGATTAAGGAGAACCAGTGTGTAAATAAAGGTTCACAGGAGTGCAAATTGTAAAATGTCCACGGAATTCCATGCAAAGGAAGTAATTGCAGAAAAAAAATTAGAGAGGCCAAAGCTGAATTAAAATTTAACCTGGCCACTTCTTTAAAGGATAATAAAAAATATTTTTATAAATATGTTAATAGCAAAAGGAGGGGCAAGGAAAACCTCCATTCTTTGTTGGACATAGTGAGAGAATATGGTCACCAAAGATGAGGACACGGCTGAGGGACTTAACACCTTCTTTGCCTCAGTTTTCAACATTAAGACAGTTGTTCTGTCCTCAGGACAACTGGCCTCCTGAGCTGGAGTCCCCCTGTAATCCAGGAGGAAGCAGTTGGAGGCTTGCTGAATCACTTAGACGCTCATGAGTCCATGGGATCCATGCTAGGGTGATGAGAGAGCTGGCAGATGAGCTCACCAAACCACTCCATCATGTACCTGGAGAAAAGGAGGCTCAGGGCTGACTTTATCTCTCTCTACAACTCCCTGACAGGAGGGTGTAGCTGGGTGAGGGTCAGCTCCCAGGGATCCAGCAACAGGACAAGGAGAGAGACATAGTCTCAATGTGTGCTGGGGGGTTTGGTTAGGTTGGACATGAGGAAAAATTTCTTCAGAGGAGGGCTGATTGGACACTGGAATGGGCTGCTCAGAGAGGAGCATCCTGAAGGTGTTTAAAAAAGGAGTGGACGTGGCATTCAGTGCCATGGTCTGGTTGACAAGATGGTGTTTGGTCATAGGTTGGACTCGATGATCACAAAAGCCTTTTCCAGCCTAATTGATTCTGTGATTCTGTAATTAGTATTAACAGATCCCAAGTGTAAAACTTGAACTTCTTAGCTAATGTTATGTAGAATATTTTCAGTTATGCTCTGATTTTTAGTTAGGATTCTATAGGAGGACTGCAGTTCCACAGAGCATTTGTAAATATGGAATTGTCAGAAGTAACATTTGCCATTTGTTTTCATTACAGAAATTTGGCAGTTGTGGCTGAAACAAGTTGCTGGCTGCAGTTTGGAAATAGATAGCAAAAGGTTAAGGAGGGCAGCCCATTGTCGAACAAAGCCAGTGCATTGTGGAGATATGCTCTGTTATCTGTTAGGTGCAAAAGAGCCCTGGGATTGATGTATATTCACAACTGGTTTTGGTTAAATTTTTACGTACCGTGTCTTTTTTACCTAGCGACAGACTTCTAAGATACTAGGCCTGTATTTTCTGGTTGCAAAAATGTTAACTTCAGTGAAGTTAGACTAGGGGTGAGTATACCCATTTGCTGTACACATTTGTAAGATGTTCTTGAATGTAAAGGCTGAGAAATGTGCTGTTCTTCAGCTGCTTGAGCCATCTTTTTTTTTCCCTGATCATCTTAAAGTTGTCTCAATCTATTCATAACATATGCTAAGTTTTGCTTGGCTTCAGAACCACTGAAGAGCAGTTGAGGTGGGTGATGAGTGGAGTTACAGCCAAGGTCCATGCTCTAGAGATGATCCACATGCTTTTTTCTCATGGACTGAGCTTGTAAAACTTGCATATTGCTTACCAGTCATGTAAATGTTGACAGGGTCAGGCAGAATAATGTTGCTCCATAAATGGATGCTCCATAGCTGGATGCTGGCTATGTATCATAGGTCAGCTAGTTACCTTTATAAGGTGCACAGCTGTTGGCTCAGGTGAATGAAGTCAAGTACCTAGCATGTAACTGTTTACTTAATTTGTTAGAAAATGCCTTAAATTCCATGTTGATTATTAGCACTTCAAAAAGAGCATTTCAAGGTTGTTTCTTAAGAAGCACAGTTGCATTTGTACTGAAGATCTGGCTCTTTGGTAGCAAATGACATTTTATATGCTACTAGCCAAAACCAGTTTTACACTTTTGGTGAAGAGCATGGGCTGCTGGAAATGCTGTGTGAGTTTTGTAATCTACAATGCAGAGATACACATTGAAATAGAGACTTTATATTGCTTAATGAATAGGAGGAAGTTTGCTTAGATTTAAGAGTATTTGATGTGATCAGGCTCACCTGTATCCACAGTAAATGCTGAATCTTGTCAGTTTTTATCATGCCAATCTCTAATGATTTTTTTCTTTTAATTTAAAGTTTTAAGTGGAATGTGGAGCTTTAATGTCAACAAACTCTAGATGATCTTGCATCGTTTGGAGTCATTATTGCTTTCCCTTGCATGTAGCTCAGATGAGCAGTGCATTCCATGTGGATGGAATCTGCAGTCTCTGGCTCCCTGATCCGCCGCAGCCTGCGCTGTCCCTGCAGGAGGGAGCAGCTGCAGCAAGAGATGGATTCCTTCCTGCAGCCTGTGCCACGGGCACGGGGCAGGCCCCAGGCTCTGTCTCTCCCCATGTCCAGTTTGATTTAAATATTGCAAATAGATTCATTTTAGAAGGTAACAGTTGTGGCAGTTGTACTGGAGTGTGGTGTCTGCCTTTTCCAGAGGCAGAGAATGTTATCACCAGCACTGGACTAACGCTGTTGTTTGTTAAGGATATGTGTGTTATCTTCTGCCATAAATAAAGAACTGTTAATTTATGTTCTGTGAGGTAGCAGTATTTTGTATTTATTTGAAGGAAACCCATGGATCTAGTTTCCAACATAAGAGCCTTGAACAGTATTTTATATTTACATATTCACAGTGTATTTGGATTGCAGTCAGTCAATTAGCTTAATGGGTCACTGTGTCACTTTTAAAACGCCTTTTACTGTTTTTTTGAGTTTGGCAGAAAATTGCCAAACTGGAAATGGAGAAAGAGGTGTTTTCAATTTCTTAGGGAAGCTAAACCAGCCCAGCTTCTGCCTTTGTTTTGCTTTGTGGTCCGTTGGCTTTGTCATGGTCACCAATTCAGTCCTGTGTATGCACTTCTTGGGGGCTGGTAACCTGTGGCCTGCCCTCCAGCTGCTCTTTTTTTGTTGGTTCTATTTTCTGTAGCAAAACTAAAGCTGCAAGATCACCTGTAAGAAGAGCTATTGTTTATTTATTTAATCTCCAAGTTAAGTCAATCTTTTGGTTATTATTAATGTATGTTTTAGGAACTGTATTAGAATATGCAGTTTGTAAGCTCAGGAACATTTTCTTTTCATACTGTGTCATCTCTAGTATTGCTGTCTTCCTATAGTTTTTGATAAAATAAATTAAATTTAGTTTTTCTCTTGTTGTTGTCATTTTTAAAAATTAAATTGGCCTGTCAAAATTAGTTGTAGCACTAGAATTTGCTTTAAGACTGTAACTTCTTGATTCCTGGCTTGTACCCAAATTTTCTAGGACTGTAAGGATTCCAGCAGAGGGACTATGAGGAAGTGATGTGTTTTCAGTTTAGGTCTGGTGAGAACTGGTATAAATTAACACTTGCCTGAACAGACTGGATTCCTGTGTATTTAAGCATCCTGTTAAAGGCAGCCCTGAACTTACATGCAGTTTTCAGATATGAAATGAGCCAACAGAAGAGGTTTTGTTTTGTCTGACTTTATTCACAGAGGTAGTTCCAACAGCAGTTCCACTCACTCAAGCTTGCTAAAAAACCCCCAAAGCTGGTGGATCACATTTGGAATTTAGGTTAATGAATCCCACGAACAGCAGGAAAGGTAACAGTGGAGAAATACATGGATCTTTAATATCCTTAGAATCAAGCATAGATTATGGCAGTGCTTGGTCCCTCCTGCCTCTGTTTCCTGTGGCAGAATGCAGGTTGGTTTAACATTCACATGGTCTAAGCATGGCACAACAACTGAAGGCACACTCAGAGGAGAGGGATGTTGTGCTAAAGTATGTTTAATTCTTTGGGAATTAAGACCATGGATGGGAGACCTCAGGGATTTTTAGATGACTTCTGTGGTTTGGATATTTTGTAGGAACTCCAGTTTAGGAAAAAGCTGAATTACATTTCTATGTTAGAAGCTAAGAATTTTGGCAGAAAGTTATGATGGCACATGTGCATGGAGAATATATTGTCTTGTTTTCAAACAGTGAACTCCACAGAGTGTTGCAGAGGAGAAGTTTTGTAGTACAAGAGCCTGCCTGGCACCCCAGGTTACCTTCTGTGGCTGAGTTACCTGCCAGAGCAGGACAGGGCTGGCAACTTGGGAACCATGGGATTTTAAGTTTTTCTGAAGAAAAATTCAGAACAAACCAGAATACAAAGGAAGTGATGACAAGTTGTTTGTGTTGAGTTGGAGGTGAGGCATAGACAGCAATCTGCAGTACCTAACTCAGGAGTGAAAGCTCAGTGTCAAGAGAGACTTTTTGAAATCAACAATTTGATTTAAAACAAATTAAAACCCCCTCACAACCTCAGTAATTCTCTAATCTGTTCTGCAGGTATTTTTAAAAATAACTGCAGTGAGTACTGATTAAATTGTTATAATAATGATAAACAATGGTAATAGAGATTAAAGCCAAATTACAACTGCCTTGTTTGCATGGTCATTCTTAGGTCTTCCCCCCCACAGTTAAAAGTGTGCTATTTTATTAAAACCTGATATCTCATTACAAAGGCAAACTCTTAGAGCTCATGATAAACACTAAATTTCATTTAGTGTCCTTTAGTTTTGTCTGGTCCATTTTTTGTCTACTTACATTCCTGGAGAATTGAACCTTGGGAGGTAGAAGGTTTTTACTGTTCTTCCTGGGAATACTTTCTGAATACTTCCTTTTCAGTATTTCTTGGAAGGAACAATGAAGGTACACAAACTGCAAATTCCTGGTTCTGACAGCAAGATACTTCTGAATTAAGCATGACTCAGCATAGCTGCAGACAGTAACCAGCAGGAAAGAGAAAATTCAGGTACTAATAGACCTGCTGGGTATTACCACAAGGTAATCCATTATACCTGTTCTCAGGAGACTTTTTTCTCACTGATTATGTTTTCACCTGCTGCAAGCTTCTTGTACAAATAGTGCAGTTTATCTGGCTGAGGCGCTTCAGCACCAGGAGTCAAGGGAATTTCAAAGTCAGAGGAGCTCTGGGAGTCCCTCTTCAGCTCCAGATCAGGAGTCCTGGAGCTGTCACTGATTTCTGCCAGCACATCCTGAACGTGGGCAGTGCCATCTTCTGCAGCTCCCTCACAGCCTTTGCTTTTCAAGCCACAGGCACCATCATGGGCACAAGGTCTGTCCTGATCTGGTGGCTTGCCCCTGCTGCTGTCCAGCTGAGTGTCCCTGGGACTCTCCTGCAGCACAGGAACCACTGCTCTGCTCCCACCTGTGCTGAAGTCCAGGGCACTTCTCTCCTGGGAGGTGATGAGCACTGTGTCCATTTGGCTATCCCAGCCCTGGCTCCCCTGCTCTGATATGTGTGTTGACTGAGAAGAATTTTGGGAGGAGATGTGTGTTGAGTCACTTACTCCATCTGAATCGCTGAAGAGTGACTGGGACCCGCCAGCATCTGCTGAGGATGGGAGGTTGTCCTCATTTTCAGAGCTTTCCTCTAGTCTATTACCTGTAAAAAATTCATCCCAGCAAGGGACATTGGCATTAGACTCCTGCTGGTCACGAGTTACTCCATTGAAATTGGCTGTGGAAGTGGCATCTGGCTCATGGGGAAGACACTGAATTGTATTTTTTTCAGGTTCTTCTTCGTCATCTTCATCATCATCATTTGATTCTTCACAGTCCACGAAGTCTACCTTGAGGGAGGTGTAAGTTATGGTCCCTTTGTAACTTTCTGTGCTCTCATTAATGTTTCCTTCAGAATTTTCAGCCTGTCCTGTGCTGGAGGGCCTGCACTCTCCTCTCTGCTGTTTTGGAATCTTAGGCCTTTTAGAAATTAATTCTGAATCAAAGAGATCATCTTCATCTGGAAAGAAACAAACAGAAAATCACTAAGAAAAGTTCACATCTCTGCTAAAATCTTATTGAGGGCAAAGTTTTAATAAAAATTCATTTAGTATAAATTGAGGAAAATATTCTTTAACCCAGCTGGAGATTTTGCAGGATGATATTGACAGTGTTTGCCTTGCCTTGTCTAGCACAGTGCCTCTCAGACAGTTAGAACAAGCTTCTCTAGGACTGATCTGGGACAGAGGGAACAAACTCCATCCAAAAACTTACAGGGCTATTGAGCATTAAGTACATTTTAAGACTACAAAAAAGTGTGTTTTCACACAGTTAGTGCTCTCTCATCTTCCTAATACCCAAGTTCACATAATTTCTGTTTCTCCTTTCCAGCTGTTGCTTTGAACACACAAACAGACTGTGGTGAACACCAAAGCTTTTGGCACCTCTGCTTAGTCTCAGACTTCCATTTAAGGTGCAGCAGCAGAACCTGTATCAGATTTACCTGTATCAGATAATTCTCTCTTGTAGGCTCTCTTCAGTGTTCCTAAGGGCTTGTACCTGGGTTCCATGATTCTCCTGTATGACCTGCATAATGGCTTTAATCTGAAGGGAATGAGAAAAGCAGTTAATATTTAGAACTCAGCAGATGCTTTCAGGAGCAAAAGTAAATCCTTTAACTTGTTTTAAATACACTGCTCCATGCCTTTCATAGCCACTGCAGCAAAAATGTTAAAAGCAAAGGCAGCAGTACCTAGGGCACATCCTTGATTCATTGGTGAGCTTCAGCAGCTGAAAGGTAGAAATCTTCCCTTTCAATATATTTGCCTTAAAACATGTACATTTTTTGGGAACCATCTCGTAGTTCCTTCCTTACAGAAGACAAGCTGACAGGGTTCAAAATCTGACTACAGTTTTATTCAGTGATTATTAAGTGGAAGTCTCCTTTCTTACTAAGGAGGAAAGGAGAAAGGAATAGGAATCTTTGTTCTGTCCAGACTGACACACCACAGCTCTCCTGCTCCCTGAGGGTGCTTTTTGATCTGCCAACATCTAAAGCAGCACAGGAGAACTGGCATCTCTAATGCTGTGCAGGGGAGGAGTTCAAGTCCCCTGAGAAACCACCTTTAAAAGAAACTTCTGAGAAGTAGCAATGACAAATAGAAATGGGTCACAGAACACAGTGAGATGAATCTGTATTCAGTTTCCTCCCAAACAGAGCAGAAAAGCCTCTACACAGAGATAGAAGCAGAATACAAACTCTGAGACTCAGCTCAACATACATGTGTGCTTCAGAAAGCCCAAGTCTGTAGGACTGAATATAGGAAAAAAAAATCTGAATTATCAGACAAGTAAAGCACAAAGCATTGGCCCTCTTGAGAGGCTGGGATTCAGGAGGGGAATTGTCCTTACAGGAACAATCACCAATCAAAGGTTTGGATCACCTCCCTCCAGGAGCCACTTGTCACTTACATTTCCATAACTTTGTCCTCTGTCCCACCCACTGGCAGTACATTGGGATACACGTTCACAGGACAGATATAGCTCAGGAAATCCTTGATCTGAATTCCAGAAAAGAAGAAGCAATTTAACAAATTACAGCAACAGTTAAGAATGTAACTTAAAGGCAGCACTGATGCAAGCACATCCAAAAGTACTACTAGTGGTCTTTATGAAAAGACCATGACTGTCAAAGTGGTTTCCTCTGGAACAAGGAAACATGCCTGAAAGGATGCTGAGAACTCAGTCTCACCTAACACCTCACTGCAATTATCAATTACTACACAAGACCATCACTGTCCCAGAAAGAAACGGCTGGGCAGACCTGGAATGTGATCCAGTGGTTCCTTATCCTTACTGCAGCTGATCTTCTCAAATATGTACTTTTCTTACTGGAGTTCAGGCCTCCAGTTATGCAGATCAGGTATTCCTTTCCTATTCCTAAAGTCTCTCCTAAAGTACCCTCTAAAAGCCCATTATGACAAAACACACTGTTTTTTCCAAGCCTTACTCTGTCATCTAGATGCTCTCCAGTAAATTTCTTGAAGAATTGTGTCGGGTTTGGGGCACTCCTGCTGAGCACTGGAAACACTTGCAGGTTGCAGATTACACTGCTATCTGTACAGACAGTAGGACTGTCCTGGGGTGACCCATAATGTTATTGCAATTTTGTATCTAGCAGTTATTAACTGTTATTTTTTTCCTGTTGCTGTTGCACTTGTTAGGAAACTGTTGGTTTTTTCACTTCTATCTACTCCTGTTCATTCCTTGTTGGTGGAAAGGGATTAGTTGAACCTGTAAAGAGAGACAACTCGTTCCAGAGTGTTCTCCTTTTAATTGTCTCAAACCAAGACAAGGACCCATCTATTTTTGCATGTGGAGGTAGGAGTGTTAGAGTTACACTACTCCCCACATTCCAGCAGCAAATTCCACACTGGGACCTCTATTTAAAATTCTGCATGTCAGAGCAAATTTATACTTAATCAGGATGTTAAAACCAGTACTGCCTTCCTCCATTTTGTAGTGCAAGACTTTGTGACAGTTCATTGTTAGCACTGATCCAGTTTCAGTTCAGTTTCTTAGGAGAAAGTAGTGTTTTTAGAGCTGTATCGAGTCACGTTAAACGAAAGTGTGTGATTGTGGGGAGGATGCTGCCATGACCAATTTCCTTTTAGTCTTTTAACACAGGAAAAGGGGCAAGAGCAGCAGTCAGCATGAGAGAAAATTTGGTTCAAATATGTGGGCTGAGAAAAGAAGGCAAACCCACCCAAATCTAAGTCACAGCAGATAAACAATGTATTGTAAACTAAAACTCCCTGCTTTAAGCATTGCACAGTTACACAATAACCTAAAATAGAAAGGCAGTCAAAACAATTGTAGAAGTGACCTATACATTGAGAACAGAGAACAGGAAATAGGCTTGTAATCCTGCCCTACTTTAACAAGTTCTTTTGCAGCTATATTAAAACTAATTTCTCTGTCATCAGCATTCAGAACTTCCTATCTCCTTATGTCTTATTACTGACAGGATTTTTTCTTATTGTGATAAATCACGTCATCCTCTCCAGAATAATCAAAACTCTTTTACATTTTCTTAATCGATGTATACTCAGTACTAGAAGGATACAAACCTCACTGTACGAAGAGTGGAAAGAGAAACAAGCTCTGTACGTTCTCTCCCCAGTCCTAAAAAACAGAAGAGGCACAGAAATTAGGTAACTGCTCTTCATTCTGGTCAACAGACCAGCATAACCTACTCTTGAAGTCTATTCTGAGATTCAATTATACATGTATCAGGCAATATACCAACCTGAAACAACAGGTTTCTGTGTGGTGTGGCCCAAATGCTCACCTCACTATTACATTGGTTTTCTTTTTCCTTTCCCCAAACCACATTGTGGAAGGTTTGATGCTGATTACGTGCAGGGGAGTTCCATTGAGGCAAGTTATCCCACAGGGCAGTCTGTTCCCTCGGAAGCAGTCATCATCCTGTCCAGTGGATATAAAATTAAGTTCAACAGAGATATTTTTTACCCAGAAATTAAGCAGTGTGATATCTAGCCAAATGAGGTTTCTCTCTCACTTCTAATTCCCTTGAAAGCCCCTGTCACACCTTGCTTCTTTAGTGCAGCTGGAAAAGCAAATCAGTCAGAGAGACCAATGCCCCAGTCTGCCATCTCAGGCTCTACCTGTGTGTTCCTCCAAGCTGGAGCCTCCATCCAGACAGACATCCTAGAAATGGATGGCCACATGCTAAAACCACACAGGCGCCATCTGAGCTGCTTTTGATACTCTGAAATGGCTAACACCTGACTGATCTACTCAGCTGCTTGTTCACTTCACTTAAAAACAATTTTCAGGCTTCAAATACAATTAAATTACTTCTAGCATACGCTAATATATTTTTCAATTTTTTTTCTTAACAAAACAAAACAAGATCAACCCACTAACTAAGGTTTTCACTCTGCTTCACATTAAGTCGCCATTTTACCTGTCTTCACTAACCCAAGAGGCCCCAAACATCAGCACCTGTAACCACATTAATGTTCAGAGCAAAGTCAGGGGAGGCTCTGCAGAACGAACGCACCCGAGGATGTCGACAGGCGTGAATCTGCGTGCGCTGGTCTGTGGTAACGTGGCACAGGATTTCTGGCATGTTCCTGAACATATCAAGTTTGTTCATGTGCACCTAGGGAAAGCCAGAGTTTACTCTTTATTAGTGTTTGCCAGACTGCAGCTGGAGCAGCTGTATAGATGTGATCCTGCTGTCCCCAAATGCTGGCAGGCATTTAAATTATTACTCCCAATAATGTCCAAGCAGAGATGTGTCAGCCAAAACTTGGACATCTGGAACAAGTAGAACATACCACCTATACTAAAGAAGGATGAATACTCATGAGAAAATCGGAATATATATATACTAGTAATGCTGTATGCAAATTAGTTTTATCATTCACAAAATAAAAGGGAGTGAGGTAAACACTGAGATTGAAAACTGGGAATTAACTTCCTTTTGAAAAGTCCAGATATTCCAGACTGAAGTCAACTAGTTACCTCATTTTGAGCACAACTGCACTTTTAAGGGAAGTTAATGAAACAGGCATAACTGTGACCTAGAGCAGCCCTCTGAACAGCCATTGTCAGCTCAGTGTTGGCCACAATCATTACTGAGGATCTGTTCCAAAGCAGCAATTAGGGAAACATTACCTTGATTCCGAGTTCCTCACTGAGGTTTATGAATAAATACTCATATCCATAAGCAGCTTTGCAGTTCAGCCACACAACATGATTACGAGACAGTGAGGTCCAGCTTCGCACCAGCTCCAGGATCCCATTTAAACATTCCTCCTGAAAAGTGTAGAAAGTGATGTCAGTCATCTTGGAAGAGACTTCCAAAGTGCTGTGATTTAGTAATGCAAAATGGCATTGCCTTGTAAGACCTTCCTAACAAAGAGGTAGTTAATTAATTAACAGTTTTAAGGGCCTTTCTTCTCACAATTTATTAGACTTACCCGGCTTGGTATGTGATAAAATTTGGGATCACAAAAAGTAGTGTCCAAATACACACTCTGGATGTCTTTTACCCTGGAGGATAAAAATGTGATATCAGAATAAACGTTATACCACAGTGCTAAGATACACCACTTCCTCTCTCTTCAAAAGGAGGCAATTCTACCTCCTGATTGCAAAGAAACCATCAAAGGGGGCTTGTAATGGCAGTATTGCAATTATATTTAATCTAGAATTAAAAATGAGGAAAAAATAATGAATACCTAGCCAAATTGTCCATGCCATATGGACAATTTCTGTTCTTTCTATATCCCACAAATAGCTCACCTGGTCCCTGAATGCAAAAGCTCCATTCTGGCTGCTTCTCCTTTTGCAAGCCTGAAATCCCCTGTGTACAACACAGTGCCATTCTCACCTTCAAAGAGAAACCTGCAGACAGCAATGTTTGGGTCAAACTCCTCATTAAATGCCAGGTGGTGAAACATTTGAAGTATTGAAAGGACATACATGACTGAACCTGGACAGTGACCAGCTGGCAGAAGTGTCACCACTACATCTTCTTTCTGGAAGAGAGGGGTTAACATTATTTTCAGGCTGTAGTAAGTACTACCAGTACTTTTGTCAGCACAGTGAGAGCAATGCATTACTCCCCACAGCCTCCTGCAGCATTTAGCATTGCTTTTAAAACCAGAGCCTCTCTTCACACTGCAACCACCATCCTGTCATGGCAGAAGAGAGGCCCAAGTATTTGTATGGTGTTTATTAAGCAAGCTGGACAGAAGACAGTTCTACTTCCTTGGTTCCTGGTAAGCAAGTACAGAATAGTTTGGATTGGAAGGGACCTTTAAAGTTCATCCAGTCCAACTCCCCTGCAATAAGCAGGGACATCTTCAACCAGATCAGACTGCTCAGAGCCTCATCCTGACCTTGAATGTTTCCAGGACTGGGGCATCCACCACCTCTCTGGGCAACCTGTTCCAGTGTTTCACCATCCTCAATGTAAAATGCTTCTTCCTAAAATCTAGTCTGAATCAAGCCTTTTTCAGTTTAGAACTACCACCTCTTTTTCTGTCACTGCAGGAGAGGAGAGGCACATAGATTTTAAAAATAGCTTGTGCACTTCAGATGCTGCAGCTGTGTTTCCTGTACTCGTGTAAACAGCATCACTGCCCATGACTGACACATTAATCTTTTTTTCCTGTAACTTACTTCACCAGATGTTTCATCTTCTAAAGAAATCTGAGTTGGTGTTTCAACTTCCAATGCAACCTGTAACAAAATGATTAATTGCATTATAGGATTTACTGAACATTCTGTTTCATGTTTATGTCTAGTTATTTATTATGTAGACATCTGTAGCACTCACTGTCACTAATGCTAAGCCTGTAAAATTAAACTCATTTTCCCACAGTAAGTCATAAATTTCCATTTCCAGTGGAATACATTTTCCTTAAAGTTATCTAAAAATTAAATGGAGATACCTCAGGCAAGGTGTGCATGCCTAAAAGTTAGAGCATGTTGGATTTCTATCAGAAACAGCTCTTGTTCCTCTGGATGGATCACATGCCTTATTTTTGCATGACTGCAAAGCCCAAAATCCCAGTCCCACAGCAGTGATCTTGCTAGAACAGATCTGTGCTGCAGTACTTCCCACTGCCCCCTATTACCAGAAGCAGAGCCCATCATCACTTGGAGGATATATTCCTGTATTTGTGCAGAGATAATTATTTTTATTTCTGTAAAAAAACTCATGTTCTGTTTTATAATACCTGCATCTGCAAAAGGAAGGAAATAACTTCAAGTATTCATGTTCTGTTTTATAATACCTGTTTTATAATTAATAACTATTATATAACTATTATAATATATATAATAATATATTATATACATATAATATATGATATAATTATGATATAATTATTTCTGTTTCTGTAAAAAACTCATGTTCTGCTTTATAATGCCTGCATCTGCAAAAGGAAGGAAATAACTTCAAGTCACACCTGTACATAACATTGTTCCCTTGCAGTCTGGCTTCAAACACTGGAAATCATGTAAATTTATTACGTTTTTCAGTGATTTTGCATTAAAACTTCTTCATGTTATCGTCCATTTTCCAAAAAGCAAAAGGAAAATCATATACTTCAGATTATATACACTCCAAGCAGTAAGAGACTTTAAATGAAGCCAAAGAGAAATAAAGGACAGAAGCAAAGAGACATGAGCAAGGTAAGGAAATGAATACAAATTCAAATGTATGAATGATCAGTGTAAGGATGAGATCATGTAAAGCTGAAGTTGAGAGAAAAGGAAAAATTGTGTGGGGGGAAAAATAATTCAACAACAAGCAGCAATAAACCAATGCCACATGGCAAGCAGCAGGAAAGGCACACTGTTGGAAGTACTCAAGCCCTGAAACACTGAATCAACAACAACATTTAGACACTCCTGAGGAGCAGGGAGCTGCTTCTCTCTGAGAATCACTGCTTGGAAAGTGCTATTTTCAAAAGAAACACAAACTCACAATATGATTCTCCCAAAACTTGTATTTCCAGTTAGTCAACAACAATTCCTTAGTTACTGGTGAGCAGTATAGTTTAACTTTCAAGCTGTGAGGAGACAAAAAACACAGATAAGTGTTTTTTAAAGCAGACATGAGGAACAATCCAACAACACATCAGCACCTGGCACCCAGTAGATCAAACCCTGCCCTCAAAAGCTCTCACGTGAGGAGCCCTGCAGAGCTGGAAGCCTGCAGCCTTCTCTTCAGCACAGCAAACCCAAACCTACCCCTGTGTGCCCCTGCCTGCATGGTTTGGTGCAGACACAAATGCAGCGTGTGGTACATGGCCATGACCTATCTGCTTGTTTCTCCACCCCTGCACACACCCCTGGAACGGGCACTTGGGACAGTCAGCACACAGCAGAGCACAGAACACTCCTGATGAAGCTCGAGCTGATGCACAGAGACCTGATGAGCAAAGAGATTCTCTGCTTGCATCAGAGGAGATGCCATACCTACTCTAATAAATCAAAGAGAGCCTAGGAACTGGCCCACAACCTCCCTGGGCCCATTGCCACATTTAGTCATCCTCAGGGTGAAAAAGGTGTCCCTTGCCCTTTCTTTATGCATTTCCATGAAAAGCCTGGCTCCACCTCCTCCACCCCTACCTGCAAACAGTGATATATGATTGTCTCCTACTCCTAAGGCTGAAGACATCCAGCTCTCTCAGCCTCTCCTCACACACCACACAGCCAGCCTGGTGATGCTGACCAGAACACCGATCAGTTTACCATCCAGGGGAGCCCAGGGCTGGACACAGTACCCCAGAAAAGTCTCACGGGTAGGTGCTGGCCAGAGGGGAATAACTGTCTCCCTCAAACTGCTGGCTACCTGCTTGCTTATACACCCCAGAGAGGACAGCTGGCCCCTCCACTGCACAGGCACAGCACTGTCTCTGTGCACCAACACTTCCAGAGAACAACAGAGATCCTCATGAATGTCATGGAGTTCAACAAAGCCAAGTGCACCTGAGCCTGGGCAACCCCTGGTGTCAAAACAGACTGAGAGATAAATGGGTTAACAGAGCCCTGCAGAAGACTTCGGGGTATGGGTGGATGAGGCTGGGCATGAGCCAGCAGTGTGCACTTGCAGCCCAGAAAGCCAATCTTACCCTGGGCTGCATCACCAGCACTGCGGGCAGCAGCACAGGCAGGGGGTTCTGTTGCACTCCTGCCAGCCCCACTGCAGCGCTGCAGCCAGCTCTGGGTCCCCAGAACAGAGACCTGCAGGAGTAATTCCAGAGGAGACCACGAAGATGCTCAGAGGGCTGGAGCACCTCTGCTGTGAAGGCAGGCTGAGACAGCTGGGGTTTTCAGCCTAGAGAAGAGAAAATTCTGCGGGGGCATTACTGCTACCATTTGATATTTAAAAGGGGCTTTTAAGAATTATAGAGAGGAACTTTCCACAAGGACGTGGTGTGGACAAGGGGAGCTGACTTCAAACTGAAAGGGGGCAGCTCTAGACGAGGTACAAAGAATAAGTTTTTTACAACGAGCGAGAGTGGTGAGGCACTGCAACAAACTGCACAGAGAAGTTGCAAGCGCCCCATCCCTGGAATAATCCGAGGCCAGGTAGGAGCAACCTGGTCTAGCGGGAGGCGTCCCTGTCCCGCTCCCATCCCGGGATTGCCGAGCCTCCCCTCAGGCCGTACCTGCCCTCCAGCCTCCTCTTCAGGGCGGGGGCCCGCAGCCCCATCATGTGATCTGGGGAGAGAGGCGCGGGGTCAGCCGGGGCAGGGGGGCACAGGGGCAGGGACACGGGGTGAGGGGGGCACAGGGGCAGGGAGGCACAGGCGCTCACCCTTGTGGCAGTGCGACAGGAAGAAGGCGCGCGCGCGCAGGTTGTCGCGGTCGAAGCGGTCGATGGACAGCGCCGGGTACTCGCGCGTGCGGCCCCCGAACCGGCTCATGGCGGGCGGCGCGCGCTTCCGCCCGGCCCGCCGCTCGGCCAATCGCGAGGCGACCCCGCCCCGCGCCGGCCTATCAGGGGCGGGCACGGCCTATTAAAGCGGCCAAGGCGGGCGGTTGCCTGGCGACCGCTGGCGTCGTGAGGGGCCGGCCGTGAGGGGCCGGCCGTTTTTTTTTTTTAGGGGCGCCGCCATCGCGCCGCGGCCGCCGCTTCGCCCCGTCTGGGAAGAGTCCCCGTTTTGCCTCCCCTGAGCCGAGGTGGGCCGCCTTAAGGGCTGGGTGGGCGGGTTGTGGCCAGAGCGGTGGGAGCAGGGTGAAGTTAGGGTCGCAGCGCAGTTGCGGGCGCAGGCCGGGACGTCTGGCTGAGCACCTCGGAATGTACAAGGAGCTGCCGGGTAGAGTAGGTAGAAGCCACTGGAAAGAGGGGAACTTAGATTAGATGTTAGGAAGAATTTTTTTTTTTTTTTTTTTTTTTTTTTTACAGTGTGGGCGGTGAGGCACTGGGACAGGTTTCCCAGCGAGGTTTTCTGCCCCAGCCCTGGGACAGTTCAAGGCCTGCTTGGCTGGGGCTTTGACCAGCCTGATCTAATGGAAGGTGTCCCTGCTCATGGCAGGGGGTTGGAACGAAATGGTCTTTAAGGGCCTTTCCAACCCCTTGACACCCTGTGAAATCCCTTACTGGCTGAGAGACCCCAAGCAGGTCCTGAGTTTGCTGGCTTGGGGTGAGTGATGTAGGCAGCACAGCCATCTCCTCCCACTGCTGTGCCCAGGGCCTCTCCTGCCTGGGGACATGCTGCTCCTTGTTGGGGCTGAGGATGCAGCAGGGCCCCCTGTCCTGCTTGATACCCTGGCCTGGAGCCAAGGTGCCCCTGCTCTTCAGCTTTAGTTTGCTGGTGAATGTGGGTGCACACCCTAAATGGGTGAAGGCACAGACACCACTCCTCCCCAGCACCAGGAACACAGGCTGGGACCCACAGTCCTGCTGCACCTGCTGACACGGAGCCCCTCACTCATGACAGCCACCCCCCAGTAGCTAATTTTTCAGGACACACCCTGTTCCTGCTCCAGTGGCTGGAAACTTAGTACCCCCAGCTATTCCAGTTATCATAGGTGCTCACAGCCCCAGCCTGATTCCCAGAGCTGGCACCAGTGTTGACTCATACACAGATCTCATCAGAAGCTGGCAGTTTGTCCTTGCAGCACACACACATGTGGAACAGAGTTTGTGCAGAGAGACAGTCAAGGTTTAAGAAGATACAAAAGAGTAGGACAGTCTGTGGTGATCAGGTGTGGGGCTTAGCTGGGCGTTTAATACTGGTCCTGTTTTACACAGGACAGGCTTATTTTATACTCCTTTCTGTCTATTCCCATCTCTGTTTCTCCCTGCTCCTGCACATTGCTCACAGATCTACACAGTTCTGTGGACTCCCACACCTCTCCAAGTCTGGGTTCCCCTGGTTAAGTCCTGGCAGTACAAAGTCCAGGTTGGGCTCCCTGGGTGGCATTCCTGTTGTTTCTTGATATCCCATCTGTTAGTGCTGGAGTTGAGGTTTGTTAATCAGTATTTGTTTTGTCAGGTCCCTATCTCTGCATATTTTGTTTGTTTCCCCCTTTTTCCCAAATTTCCCAACTGACAAGGTCCCTGATCAGATAACCTTGATGGAATTAACATTCTCACACCCTTCACATGCCACAGGTGTGGTTCTCATCCTCACTCTCCTCATTTGCTGCTCAGGTTTGAGTCACCATGTGTTGTTTAATGTCTTTCTGCCTTTCCTGTGACCCCATGTTGCAGTGAAGGTGGTCCCTGGGCAGATGCCCTAAGGGATCAGACACTCTCCTTCCACAAACCCTTACAGTTTGTGTAACTGTCCAGGAAACCACCATCAGCGAGCCCAGGCTAGTTAGAATTCCACAGTAACTCTGTTATGATTTTTTTAACATGAAAAAATGTGTTCCCAAGGCCAAAGCACTCACTGTTTACCCTAAATCAGGATCTGGCAAACATTGTCATCTTAGCAAAGTCCACTTCACTGTTCAAAAATTCCCCTTAAATGAAAACGTTAAAATTAAACTGAATATTTCCTTACCATTCTCTTGTCTTCTGTATTTGCCTTTGTCTGTCTGTTGTCCTTCATCTCTTCCCTGAATTTCTGGCTGGAGTACAGCTGTGCCCTGCTCTGGTACAATGAAAACAGCTCTGTGCCTGGAACTTGGACACACAATAGACACAGAGTACAATTTTTAAATAGCAGCCCCATAACGGGATCCTTTCATTATATGAAGTCACTAAGCTGGAACTTTCAATATATGATCTTTATTTTTTGGGCAGGAACGCCTGTGGACAGGCACTGTGAATTAATGGTGACTCAAGAAGTGCCAGACCTACCCACATGTCTTGAAGAAAAACCTTCATTAGGTGAATCCAGCACATCCAGTAAAGAAATACTTAACACTAACGACATGTAAGTTATCACAAGACACTTAATTTCATTATGGCTGAGCATTTATTAGGATCTAATATTATTGCTAGTCGTATTGACTGTCTAAAGTCAATATTGACTGACAACAGTCCTCATCAAACACTGATAAAAAATACAGAGCTTGAAAAGTCCTGTGGTGGCTACAAAAGAGCCCTTTGCAGCACAGGAGGAACAAACTTACCCTACTTACTACCCTTAATTTAGAATAAGGATCTGTGCTTATCCTGTTAGTTTGTATTTGATACTTCATAACGAGGTGGGAAAATGACTTTTTTAGTTTAGTAAATGGCTGTTTTCAATTGCAAAATGCTGCAGTGCCTGGTAAAAGAATGCTTGGAATACTGAACTGCAAGAAATGGTTTATTGCTGCCAGAAAAATACTCTTTCACATATTTTTATTGATCTCTAATAAACATAATCAGTAAGAGATAAAAGGCCCTTTCTTTGTCTCCTGCTGGCTCTCATACAAACAGGTGCAGACTTCTTGCTGCTAGTTCCACATTGTGGTAACAATAATTCGTGATATATTTTTCCCAAATATTTTTATCATGTGGTGCAAGCTTTTTTTCTTCCAATTTCTGCTTTTCTAAAAGACTAGTGACATTTTGCATTTGATATGATTTCAGCATTCACCTTTTCAAGCTCTCTGTTGATATAGGAACTTGCCAAGTAAAGAAATTGGGCAAGGTTTGGAGGCAGCATGGTACCCACAGGGAAGGAAACTATTCATCCTCTCACTGTAAAATCCAGAAGTTTTCATTCCTTGGAGATGCTTTCCTAGTTATGAAGCTGAAGCTTGGTGACATTTCAAAACTGGGAAAGGACTCATCTCTGATCATACCTGCTAGGCATGGTAGTGATGGGTGTGTTTTGCTGGCAGAAGCAACAAAAGTTCTATTTGAGCAGCAAAATAAGATAGGCTTAGGAAAGCAAATGCAATGAAATTCAGAAGTCAAATTATTTATGCAGTTCAGATCCATCCCTGGTGAATATCCACTGTCTGCCTTTTTATTGCTTTTTTGTTGCTGTTGTTTTTAGTTTGTTTGGGTTTTTTTTAAATTTATCTATTTAATTAATTTTCTTTTCAGTTTGACTTTCAGCTTGTCCCAGTTCTGCTCTTCTCAGGTTTAGCAGCTGATTAACCTGTTTGCTGCATCTCAGCAGACTGAACAAAGGGGTTTTGTGTGAGGAGGAAGTCAGTGGCAGTCTGTTTGCTTGGGCAAAGGTAGAAAAGGGTGAATTCTGGCAGGCTGTGGGCCTTGTCTCCTTATCCAGTTTATCTCTGAACACCTCATCTCTGTCACTGGCACTGTGGCCATGTCACTGACTGTGCATTTCTCCTTTCCCCTCCTCTCCCATCCTGAGTGTTTGCTGTTCTTCAGTAACAGCCCAGATCTTCATGCTGTGGTTCCCAGTTTGGTGCCACTTTGGAGCAAGAAAGAAAAATCTGGAAATCTGCCTGCCTGCCCCAAGGGGACAGCAACTGCAGCGATGGGAAATTCAAAAATACTGCATTTAGTATTTTTTTAATTCATCAATATGCACAATTACATTTTAGGGGGGTTGAGTCAAGATATATATGGAAGTACAGATGAGTTGGGTTTGACATCAAGTAGTGCTTTTAATTTGATTCCAACTGCTTATAACTTTTTCCTTTTTTAACCTCAGACTTTGAGCTCTGTAATTCCTTTGTTTTAAAATTTTGTTCTATCCATTAGTCTATGTCCCCAAGAGAATCACTTGCTTCTGTCTTCTCTATTTAATTTTTTTAAGTCTAATTTCAGGAAGATGCCTGAAGTTTCTAAAGTCATGACAAAAGCTGACATCAAACCAAAATCTGTGCATCGTGCCAAAATATGGTCAAATGATGTAGAGAACTTATACAGATTTCAGCAAGCTGGATACAGAGATGAGGTGGAATATAAACAAGTAAAACAAGTTGATGAGGTAAGATTTAGAACTTTGTAAGAGTTACTACTTTGAACTTCTGTTTCATGTAAAATGATTAAATAAAAATGGAGGTGCTGCTTATTTCCTTTCATTTAAGTTCTGATACAATGTTTTTCCTCACAGGTCTGACTTGAATTCTTGAGCTGTTGTTAACTGTGTAGAATAACTCATTTCACAGAAGTGAAGCAGAAATACTACCCAGCCTGTGTTTTGTTCCCCATCTCTGATGCATTTAGAAGCATCACAGATCTCTTTGAACAGATGTAGCTGATCTCCAAAAGAATCATTCAGTTTTCAGGAAAGAAACATCTCAAATTGAGCTTTCTGAAGCTTCCCCATTAGTCTGTCAATAGACTTGATAGGAAACTTGTTGATTGTCCATGGAGTCAGTCCTGTGTCATTGCTGCTGCTTCAGTTGGCAGTTGGATTGTGTGGTAGCACAGTCAGGCTTTGTGCACACTCAGAGCTTGGCCTCTATCAAAATGATGTCCACAATGGAAATATTTGAGCTGTACTAAAGGCAGTTGTGACACAGGCTCTTGTCAACACCAAGGACTTGTGCCTCTGCTCACTGCAGTTGTTAGTGATGCTCCCCAGCACATCAAATGAGCTACTGAGTAGTGGCCAAATATCCAGTGGCTACTCTGGATTCAAAACAGTAACCAACAGGTTAATACAGCAAGCAATATATAATTTTTATTATATCTCTGTAATTTATCTTCCAAAGCAGCAAATACAGTATGAAGAACACACTTTTAAAATATGCTGACCTCCTGTGCACATAAGAAAGAACAGAAAGTTCCAAGAAACTCACTCCCCATCCAGTTAACTCAAAACACAGCAAAACATTTTGATGTGCATAATAAGATACAGTTTATTATTTTGTCGTGGACTCTGATATCACTACAAAGGCTGTGGTATAATTTTCCGTAACTGCAGAAGGAAATAATGTAATTATTGTGGTAGGATCTGTGTGTTCAAGATTTATGACAGGGCACAGCCCCTGGCAGTTAAACCCTGATGAAAGTTAAAGAATACCACTGACTAATTGTAATGTGAGTGTGCATTCAGTTCCAGCATGCCAGGGCCTGGCAGTGTTTCTCTTTGAACTTACATACTCTGAAATGTCTTGTTTAGTCCGTATTGTTGTTACTAAAGATGCAATTATAATGTAGGTGGAATGAATCTTAAGGCTGTTATGTTTAGACAGACAATGCACATAACACAGCTGTATGCCTGAAGTCATAAGGTAAGTGATGAAACCACTTCTGGGGCTCTCCAATTAGAGAAGGCTCTAGTTTGACATCCCATTGTCAGCTCTGCCTGGAAGAGAAATAAGATGCTTATTACCTGATTTTTAAGGTTTAGTTTAATCAAAAGCAGTCATAGATGCCCAAGCTGAAAGAGCTACTAAAGCTATAAAGCTGTTGAATATGCAAATGCTGAAGCCTTTAAATTAAAGCTTTGCACTATGAAAGAGTGAAGAGCACCAGGGTGATGCTGAGTTTATGTGGGACTGATCCTACTGTCTTTGAGACTGATACAGTCCCACATAAACTCAGCATCACCCTTTAAATTAAAGGCTTCAGCATTTGCATATTAAACAGAAGGATCTGAAATAAATCTTTAAATATATGTCAGTCTTACAAAAGCAGACACTTGCAGCCTCTCAGATTACTGAATAACTGAGCAGCAGCAATATTATATTCCTAAACAAGGAGTTATAAAAACTTTGACTTGTCCAATTTAAAATAAGCCTGTTAAATATTCTGTTAAATATTTCTAGGCTTTTCAGATCACATAACTTTATACTAAACCTGAAAACTGGTTTCTGTCATCTTGTTCTCAATCTGTTTTTAAAAGTTCAGCAAGTAAATAGAAAAGTAGTATTTAGATGCAAATGAGGGTTTCCTATGGAAGTATACCCTATATTCCTTGCAATGTCCTGCACAAACATCATTTAATATGAGCATGTTCAGGTGATTTTATATCCTTTCTGTTCTACTTGTAGGTAGAGTGCTGGCCAGAAACTGGATTTGTTAAGAAACTCCAGAGAAGGGACAATACATTCTATTATTACAATAGGCAAAGGGAATGCGAAGACAAAGATGTCCGTAAAGTCAAAATTTATGTGTATTAGTGCTGTTACTGTTCTGGTTGGTTTGTTTATATAAATTGTTTCTTAAGACCTGTAAGTAAATGGACTGTGTAATCTGGCTTGCCTAAAGATCCATCTCATGCTTAGATAGAAAGGGGAGTGCTGGAAATGAAGAGAAGCCTGACCTATAAACATAGAAACTTTACTTTTTCCTTCCTATAACTAAAAGTCTTATTACTCCTCATTTTCCTGGTTACAAATGCTTTGACATAAAGCTAAAAAGCTGGTAAATGGGTATCATATATTTCAATTAACTGTATAACATCCATTTTAAGTACCAGCATCAATCTTCATTCCAAACAATAGAATCTAGTTGACACTGGTTAATGTCAGCCACAGTCTCTTAGGGCAGCTAAAGGTTATGAGACTCCAAAGGGCCAAAGTGAGGCCAGGGCACTGACTGACATTTCCTTGGAGCAGAGCAAGAAAAACAAGCAAAGAATTTAAGTGAAAGATGCTGAACAATCAAGTAACAATGGCCAGTGCTGAGCTGCAGATATAAAGACTGGTTATTGTGATAGAAGGAATCACAACATAAATGTCTTTTTGTTTATCCCCAAAGTATTTTTGTCAGGTGCCAGTATTAATTACTCAAAGAGGAAGTATTAATTGACTTAGCAGCATATTCCTTCTTGCAGAGGTGGATTGTGAATTCACAGGTGTTGGGAACATGGAGTATAAAACTCCAGGAAGAACATGAAATCCATACTCAGTAATATTTAGGGGAAAGTGACATACACAGATGATATGTGGGATTTCTGGGCAGAATTCATCTCATCTAACTTGAAATGTCACATTATCAACATCCACACCTGATCCTGTCATTTGGACAGCCTCTGTTCTGAATAGAGAGAAGCTCTTGTGGGCACAATTAATTTATTTTAAGTGCAGCTATGTAATGTTTTCTTTGAATGTGCTGCTGTGACATCAGCTCTGCAGCAGCTGCCCATATCTGGGCTTCTGAGATACTCAATGAAGATGAGGGACTGTACTTACCTTCACTCATGAGGGGATTTAATTAAAATATTTTGAGATGCCAAAACTCTTGATAATTGACCAACAGAACAGACTTGTTGTGTAAACCACTGGGTGTGTTTGAGGTAGTTACAAAAAATTTGTTATTGATATTTCCTATCTCTAGACTGTTGACCAAGGGTATCTAAACTTACATTTAGGCAGGAGTTAGCAGTGTACATTTGGCCACCTATCTTATGGATATTCATTTATTTGAGCCTACAATGGAAGCAGACTCAAGATGAGAAATAGAAGACTTACAGCTCCTAGTCAAAATAACTAGTATGAGTTTATATTTAAAAGGCTTCATTGACAATGATTGCTGATGATCTCATCTTATTTAGACCACTTGGAAAGTTTTAGCTTAAATTTGTATGAGCTCTGTTAGGGAAGGGACTGAAAGATACTCTGAGGCAACTATGAAACTTATATTCCCAGAAGGTTTTAATGGCATATAGAGAGTTACTGAAATGTAGAGAAATAAAGCATTGCTGCAATGAATGTCATTTCAGCCTTTCATTATGATTTCTTTTATGCTTGGAATGCTCTGGATATACTTTTTAAAGTCACGACTTTTTACATACTTTGCAGTTAAATAGTGGAAACAGAGCAATTACCAGATAACCCATCTATTTTATCATTTTAGTTTAGTGGATCTCACTTTGTTAACTTTATAGGTTCCTAAAAACAAAATATTCCAGTGGCCTTTAAAGAATTTCACAAAAAATAGATGTGGTGTATAGCCAGCTCAAATTTATTGTCAGAAATTATTGCTAACAGCACACATAGAAGAAGTGAGAACATTTGGTACAGCCGTTTTCTTAGTGTATAAAAAAGACATAGTTGGGCATTTGAGAACAGGAATTAAAACTGCAGATAACTTTTTAGGATTTAATGTGAATTTTTTTTCCTCAAGAAAAATGTTTAGAAGTTGAAACAATATAAGAGATTATTCTGGCATTCTCTCATTTTACCTAGCTACTCCTCAATATTTTTGCAATGTTGCTGGATGCTTCTGTCTGTATTTTAAAACCATGAGTGTGCATTTCATGCAGTCCATGGATATTTCACTTTAAATTCATGTTCCACTTTATATGAGTTGACAGATCCTTCCCACTTTGAGAGAGTGAGTTACCTAGATATTGCTTACATTTTTCAGCACTGTCAATGTAAAAAAGATTGAATGTCACTGTGATATTTAAAAGATTCACAGGATGAAAGATAAGCCTTGTAATTAGTAAGACCAGTTTACAGAGATGGCCTTCATCAACTCAAAACTGGTGAATCTGGGAATTCTCTCAGTTCATTAGTGAAACAACAGGTTTTGTACTAACAGTGTTGGTTTTAGTTATAATTGTCCTTTGACATCCAGTTTGTGCTAAACTTAAGATGATGTGACCACTCCTCCAGCCTGCCAAAGTTCCTCCTGACCAGGCTTTGGCATTCAGCTGTGCTGGCTGAGCATGAAGCTGATGCTTGAGCACCAACAAGGTTTCCTCTGCTGCCTGTGTGCTGGATGTATCTTTCACTCGGAAGAGCTGTCAAAAGAACTCTGTTTTCTCTTATCTGATACATCTGATAAAAGAAATATCTGAAATATTTCTTAACTGAAATATCCCTACCTCAGTTTTAAGCAGGTGAAGAGCTGTGAGCTCACTTGTCTCTTAAGCTTAGTTATGAAGGAGTATCAGAAGTAAGCGATCTGGGGAAGCTGTGCTTCATTTAAAGGTGACACAATAGCACTTATCAACATAAATGATTTCTGAACATCATTATACAAACTCTTTTACTGAATTTTAAAGAGATAAAGCACATATTTCAAGTTTTATTGCCCAGAGATGACAATATGTGCTATTTTTCTGATTTGAGTCTTAGTAAAAAGTAATTATGTAAAAAATACTTTCCCAGGTACTTATCTGTTGGTATTTCTCTTATCAGGGAATACTGTAATGCTCTCAGTGGCATTTGCAGCAGCTCAAGGAATGGCTGGTGGCAAGGCTCTGTTAGCTTGCAGCTGCCTAAGCCTGATCTACTTGGTCTAATTTTAATTCCCTTCATAGCTTTGTACAAGAATAATAAATCCTTTCTGTGCCTGTAGAAGCTCACAAGAGTAGGTAAAACAAAGTTCCAAGACCTACTCTTCAGGCTTTGTGTTTTGCCTGCTAGACATGAAATGACAAGAGTGCAACCTGGGGTGTTCCAGGCTGCTGTGCTCTGCTTTTCAGGCTTTAGTGGAATCCATTTTGGAACAGTGTTTTCTGACAGTGCTACCATGGTTGTTTGACTGCATTGCAGTCACAGCAGCTCAAAGCTCCACGCAGAAGGATGGTAGAGTTGTTTTGATTTTCACTTAGGTACCTGAATGGACAGTTGTTTTTCCATCTCTGAGGACAGCTGAACCTCAACCTTTTGGTTTTCAAGCATAGTTCCCTTGTTTCAAAGTGTTGAAAATGGTTGGCCTCAAACTCATTAAAAACAACTTTCTAGCTCAGCAGTTGTTGGTGCTGCTTTTCCTCACATTGTCGATACAAACGAGGGCTGCCTGAAAGCAGCTGGAATGGAGTTCCCCTATGCTCCTTGCAGCTTCTCTCCTGGTACTTCAGTTCCGCTGAATTTATCTTATTCATTGGACCTGCTTTCTCAGTAACCTGCTTGTGCTGAACACCTCTTAGCAACTGTAATTACTTTAAAAAAACCCACAATTTCTTTCTTGTTGCAGTTGAGACTTGGCATTTAATTCAAGTCCGAAGCACAGCACCCTCACAAACAGCTGTGCTGAACACCTCTTAGCAACTGTAACTACTTTAAAAACCCCACAATTTCTTTCTTGTTGCAACTGAGACTTGGCATTTAATTCAAGTCCGAAGCACAGCACCCTCACAAACAGCATTTGGGATGGTGACTGGGGAATGTCTACTGACAGCAGAGTTCCAGGGTGGCACCCAAAAAATTACTGCAATGTAACTTTGAACAAACATAATCATTTTTATGGATGCTTTGTTCTGCCAGTGTATTTACATCTTTCAGTGTTGAGATAGAGTATCTTTGCTGCTTGTTGCTTTTGTGGCTCTTTTTTCCCCTCAATACCCTCCCATATTCTCTGCCTTCACAGGCACTCCACACTCATGGATCCCTTGAAAAGCCTGTCTAGTGTCCTCTGTCCTGGCTCCATCAACCAGCCCTGGCTCAGACCTTGAGTCTTTTCCGGGGCCTGGCACACAGCAAAGGAAATCAAGGATGGGATTTAATAAGAAGGCAGGCCAGACTGCATGGATCAAGGCCAGGGCCCAGCCAGGTGATTGTCCTGCCCAAACATTTGCTGTCACGTCTGATCCCTCCAGCCTCCTTCCTTGTCATCTTCCCATACTTGTTCCACCCTGATCCTTCCCTTCCTGTGTCTTTGCTCATTTCTGTAAACATCCTGTAGTAAGTTTTGTTCAGTCCCCCAAGCTCCCTCACATACACCTCTAATTTCACACTAACCGTGTTTTCTCCATCTTATCAGATACAATATTGAGGCAGATCCTCTCCAAAGCCAGAGTAGCTCCTTTAATGGCCCATCAGCCAGTGCCTGGCAAGTTCTGGCTTCCCTTACTGTCTCTCTAATCCCCTGCTCATTAATGGTTGTGTGCCTGTGTGTTTAAATCACTGTTTTCCTCGTTATTTGTTATTCCTGTGATACGGAGTAACCAGACAATTTACTGGAGCAGATGCTCTGCAGTTTCACACGTCCTGTGGCAGCTCCCGAGGCAGGCGCTTGGCGGTGCTCTGAGGATGGTGGGGAGGCACCCGTGCACCCGAGCCCGGGGAGGTACGGGAAGGGAATGCCCAGAAGGAGGAGGAGGAGGGGGAAAGGGAAGGGAGGGAAGAAGGGGACGGGTTCAGGGAAGGACGAGCAGGTTAAAGAGTCAAGCACACAGATGCATCAGCATTTTGCCAGCAATCTCGTGCTCACAGAAACCTCCTCCCCTGCTGGCAGCTCTTGCTGGTTGGGGAAGTAGGATGTGGTCCCAGCTCCTCGCTGCAGATGTTCCTCCTGCCTTGGCAGGAGCACCCAAATACCTCATCCAAGTGGGAGCTGTCCTGCTCGGGTGGATAAACTGCTGCCAGCTGCTTGGGGGATGGAGCAAAAAGCAGGGGGCCTGGATATATGGCAGGCTCTTCATGTTTGCCCAGGGTGTCTAGAGGATGTCTGCTGTGCTGTCCTGGGGAGCATCCTGTGCCAAGTACATGATGTTCCAGCCAGGGCTGGGATGTGAGTGAGGAGGATCCAGCAGGTGGGCTGCGAGCGTGAGGAGAAAAGTGCTTGGATGCTGTGCCTGGGAGATGGGCTGGAGCCAGGCACACGTAACACAGGGATGTGTTGGGCAGTGTTTCTGGAGAAGAGAGCCCCATGTCCCTGCAGAGCAGCTTCTTTCCATGGCTCTGGTTTCCCAAAGCTACAGACAGTGAAGCTCTTGCTCCGTGGTGGTTACAAGGTGCCAACTCCTATCCTAACCTCCCTGAGATACATGTCCATCTTGTTCAGAAGGAACTTGAGTCACAGTCCTTCTGGACCCTTCTTCCCTACACTGGACCCATCAAAAAGGAGTAGGTCTGTGGACCAGGGCTGAAAGATCACTGTTTGGAGGAGATGCTAATTAGAAACATGAAATATCTCTTTGGTAGCCTATCACTCACAACTTTGGCCTCAGCAAATGAGAAACATTACTACACGTGCAACCATAAAGACAGAGATTTATTTAAACGTCAGTGGATTAATATCTTGTCAGACCAGAGCAATATTTCAACAGAGAAGATAGATAGATGACAGAGAGATAGATCTGAAGGAGGAGTTCAGAAGAGATATTCATTGCCATAGAATGTATATTGCAAACAGATTATTGAGAATGCAAGGCAACAGAAACAGAAATATAAAAACTTAAGTATGTTTAGACAGTAAGAAGACATTAAAATATCACTGGGAATCTTAACTTAGGAATAGTTTCTCTGTTATTTACAATCTTACCATTTATATTCATTAGATGGGAAAAACATCACACCAAATGTTCATAATTCCTGCTTTACTATATCAGAGCAAGGTAGTAGGATCTATCTATACCAGATGAAATAATTTACAATCTGTAGCTGAGGAGGATGTGAAACATCACCTGCTAAATACAAACACTTTAAGTTCAGAAGTCTGGGGTCATGTACACTTCCATTCTTAAGATCAGCAGCTCAGTACTCTCATTTCACTAATTTTAGATCTTAACAAACTTTGGAACACTGGAGAGGTGCCAGAGGACTGATGGAGAGTCAACATGAACCAGGACTTAAAAGGGAATGATACTGGACTGGATAAACAGACTCTAATCAGGGATAAATTAATGAAGTGGTTACACTGGGCCTCTGTCAATAGAGGTTAATAAGTATTTTCCACTCTGCTTCACTGATCAGACACATCTTGTATGATACAGACAAGGTGGATACAGAGCTGTAAGACAGATACTGAGCAGGCAGAGGTTTTGTTTCTGGAACATTAATTTACTGCCTGAGGACTAACACAGTTTCCAAACACTGCCATCAGTCTCAGCCCAGAGTTACCTGACTATAAGCAGTGACTCGTGCTGTGTGAGACCCCCAAAAGAGAGTTCACACCTCTCACTTGGGATGGAGCCCTCATTCCTCAGACTCCATGAAATCCATAAACTGTAGTAAGATAACAGCTCCCTGGTGCCAATAGGATTTGCATGACTTGCTTTTCAATTCAGAGGCTGTAGCCACTGCAGGTTTTGAATTGCACATGCCCATGGAGGAGAAAAAACAAAAACCTGTGGCTGGGGCAGTGCCAGCTGGAAACATTTCAGCACAAGAGGCAGCAGTCTGGATTTCAGGCAGATGTTTTAGTCAGCCTCTGGCTAGCCATCATTTAATGGAGCATGTACCTCAGGAACACTGAATTTTGGGAAGAAAATCTCCTTCTCCTGAATGTGCAAGGCTGGCAGGTAGCCTTGAGGTGTCTTGGGAAGATGGCACAGACCCTCGCTGCTGGTGGGATAACCTCTCAAAGCATGCTTGCTGCGGGCAAAGAAGGTTTTTCATCTCACCTCTCTGCAGAGAATCACAAACCCCTGCATTCCAAGGCTGTGGTAGTGCCAAAGGGGAGCATATGCACATACTAAGGAAGGACAAATAGGTGCATAATTTTCTTTTCTGTTCACCCCACTGTGGAAAGCTTAAATGACAAGATGGAAATCCTGCAAAATCAGGAGGTGGTACTGCTGCTTTGTGTCCTTTTGCTATTCAAAGTAGCTTTTTCCTTCTTGAAGATCAGTACCAATGCAGATTTCCCTGTGATGTTCCTGCCACCCATGGTGGGGTGAGGGATGATGTCTGACTTGCAGATGAAGGGCTGTTTTCCTGTTCAGCTGCTGTGTAACCACCGGTGTCACACAGAGCTCCATCCTCTGCTCTTCAAAGGGGTGTTTTGAAGCAGCCCCATAGCTGCTGTCCCACTTAATGTCTGCCACCAGCTCAGAGGAGCAGTTGGTAAACAGCTTATACATCTATCAGAAGCCCAGGAGGGAAATTTGCATTGTATATGCATACTTGTGCATATATTAATGAAATGTTTATATTTTTGAAGATAGTTTTTCTCAAAAATAAAAATATATTGAGGAAATTTTTCTCTAAATCTATTGAATGTTGAGTCTCTGCTGAGATTTTGGAGTATGAAGGAGTAGATGTGAAAGCTTCTGAAATTAATGAATTTCAGAAGTAAGTAAGATAATATAAAAGAGGGAGAATCCACAATCCTCATAAAACTCAAATGCTGAAAAATCCACAGGAGAATGAAAATTATAATGAATAATTCAGACAATACATCCTTGAATGAGAATGTTTCAGCTTCCTCATTTGCTCAGTCTCTCATCTGATCTCCAAGAGCTAAACATAAATGTGAAAAAAGTGAAATAAGTAGTTTTTCAGAACTGTTTGAAGCCCTCTGTCTGCATTCTGGAGCTTGGAGGTTTGCCAGGGGCTGAGGTTTGCACAGGATCTGTGTGCTCGTGCCTCCCTCTGCCGACTGCTTCCCCAGACCTCTCTCCTTGGCTGCAAATCTTAAAAGGCCATGGTTGTTTTCCCCCTCCCATTGGGCTGATGTTCCTCCCCATGTCCCAGGCAATGACAGTAAAATCTGGGGAGCTGTTGGGGCTGCTCACATCAGCCCCAGCCCCAGCCCCATGGTCCCAGCGGGTGTCACCCCAGCAGCCCTGTGTTCCCTTTGTGGCATCTGCCCCATGGGTCACAGTGCCACTCAGCTTCTCCATTAACTTTAAATTAAAGCATCCTTGTTCAGGGGAAAAACTCTGAAAGCAGTAAGGCAGAGACTCAAGGAAAGTCACCATAAACTGAGAGATGCAGGCAGAGACCTTTGGCTGCATCACTAGATAATACCTGGGGTGTACTGGAAATACTTAGAGACTTCCTGTCCTCTCAGCAGAACATGTGCCCCCAGCAGAGGCAAGAAATGTACAATCTCAGCAAGGCAGGATTAAGTGAAAATCATAAAATCATGCCCCCTGCTCTGGGGGGAGCATGGCTGTCCTCAAGCTGGTTGTCCCTTTATGACCTGCCAGAGTCGGGTGACCTTTCTATAGAGGGAGTCAAACCCAGCTCTTCTGGGATGATGGAGAGGGATCTCAGTTTTGTAAATGTCTTGTCCATTTATTCCTCTTCCAGAGTATTTCCTCAGGTTGGGGGCTGATAGAGATGAGAGTAAAATCTATTCTAACAAACCAAGTTTGTTAGTCAGGTTTCCTTTGGATTTGAAAACAGTGAAAACAGCTCCTGGATGCCCCAGGAGTTTTGTGTTGTGGAAGCTTTGTTAGAAAGCTCTGAGGAAACTGCTATCCTTTCAGAATAAAGTGTGCCAAGTAGAATAGTCCCATGGCCATCATGCTGGGAGCTGAGGGCTGATTTAATAGTGCAAAAACCAACTGCCAGGCTGCAATCAGTAATGGCTGTGTTGGGAAGCTGAAATTGCTACGGGGAAGGAGACAGGAGAGCAGGCTCTGCTCTTGCTGGAGCTGAGACCAAGATAAATGACAGCAGAAAACCCCTGCTACCAAAGAGTTATGGAATAAATTGATGCATTAGAAGCCCCAGCACATTAGATCACTAGAAGGGACACACAGAGCATCAGGGAGCCAGGTCAGTGAGGGGCTGAAGGCAGCACTGCCTGCCCAGATGAGTTACTGACCTCCACCCTGGGACTCCAGCAGCCAGCTGGTGAGTTACAGAGGCTGCAGCATCAGTGACAGTGACATATAATTAGCCTTGGGATATATTGAAATTTTCATATATGTGCTGAAGTAAACCTTCACCCAGAGTGCAGAGAAAAACACATGATGACTTTTAATATAAATAAAATATTAGACAGGAGAAAGCATATAGTCTTTTATAGTCTATGGTGCTGATGTTCTGAAGAGACTCCAAAGCTCTCTGCAATTTATGGGCCAAATCTATTTCTAGGAAGTAATGCCAGGAATGTTTTTGAGGAAGGAGAGCTAAAGCTCAGCACGTAAACCTTGGAACTGCTGTAACAGCTGCAGCCAACTGTAATAAATGTAAAAAACACTAAATAAGACCAAAGAAGTTGTGTCCAACCTGAGCAGTACAAATCCTCCCAATGTTAAATCATCCAAGATTTCCTTTGATATTACTTCCTCTATTAAACAGCAAGTTGTTTTTTATTTCAGACCTAAGAAGCAGAGCTATTTTTCACTGAAGATTGATATATTTACTTTGAATTGTAGAAAGAAATGAATCTGTTTGGTCTGTTACATTAGTGGCTCCATCAGACTCTCATCAGATTAGAACTGCTAAAAAGTGATCACATACCCAGGAAGCACTCTGATGCACAAGTGAGTGGTCCAGGTTGGTTAAGTGTAGAAGACGTAGCACTTAAAAAACAAGATACTATAACAAAGCATGGGCTGAGAAACAATTAACTCCCCTGTTCCAATATTCCCTGATTATTGATTCATTGATTATAATGCACAAGTAACAATTTATGTTTTTCAGCAAGTTTTGCCTGTGTTTTGCATTTGTTCTCAGTTATTCAGTGGATGCTGGAAGAAGGTTATGTCCCTTTGTCCCATGGAGCCATAACTCCAAGTTCAAATGATGCAGGGCGCTCCCACAATCATCCCCCATCCAGCACTGCCATGCCCCACCCAGACCCTACAAACCCTCAGTATTTAATCTGGGCACAGCCAGAGCCTGCTCAGGAGTATAATTAATACACCAGTACTGAAAAATGAGCATAGAACCAACTGTTCTGTAGGTTGAGAGCACTCGTGTGCCAGGAAGCCACATCCTTCACACCATGGGATTGTTTGTTACCAAGTGGCTCAAGAGGACATGAAGAGTCTCTCCACTGGGTCTGGAGACCCTTCTTCCCCAGTGCTTACCCTGGGAACAGAGGGTTACAGGAGGCTTTGTGCTTCCCACCCAGTACTTCAGCTCAGGACACATCTCATTGAAGCTGTGATAATTTCCCAGCCTCACTTGAATTCAGTGCTTTTCCCCGTTGAAGCTGTGATAATTTCCCAGCCTCACTTGAGCTCAGTGCTTTTCCCCGTTGAAGCCGTGATAATTTCCCAGCCTCACTTGAGTTCAGTGCTTTTCCCCGTTGAAGCCGTGATAATTTCCCAGCCTCACTTGAGCTCAGTGCTTTTCCCCTTCGAGGCGGCGGCGCTTTGGTCTCTGAGGTTGAGCTCCAGAGCCCCAGCCCTGCCTGCACAGCCCAGCCCCAGGGCAAGCAGCACTTGAGACCTAAAATGACAGAAATGTTTCGCAAGAGAAGCTGATTTCACCGTGCTCTTGCTCAACAGCTGGAGAGCTCCCAGAGCCATGGCCTGTGGCCTGCAGGAGGACCTTGGTGACAGGAATTGGAGCCACCAACAGCACGACTGCTCTGACAGCTCATATCTGCAGCTGGTGTTCTTCTTTCTGATCTTTTCACCTACAGAGCTGGCCTATAAATCTCTTCTATTCAGCAAGAAGGAAATGACCATACTATTTCTGCTGAATTCCAGTGATATTCAGGGGAATTTGTCTCTCAGGGCAAAAAGCCCTCTGGAATTCCTGGAGAGATCAGGGTTGGGGGAAACCACAGAGCTAATTTGAACGAAAAGCTTAAAATCTGTCCTGGAAGCCACAACATTTAATGCATCTTTATTGGTTTCTTTTCATCCTAAAATGCACTTGGAGAAAGGTTATATCCATGATGGTCTGGAGGACATCCAAGAGGAAAGCTATTTTCTGAGAACAAGCCATGTAAATAGAAAAAATGAAATTAATTTAAAAGAAAAAAGGACCCCAAACCAATAGAAATTAATTTAAATAAAAAATAAATAAAAATGTAAATAAAATTATAATTATAAAATTAAAATAAATTAAAATAAATTTTAAAATAACAATAAAATTAATCCCCCCAGGCTTTCTCACATGCAAACCTGTCATCAGCTCCAAGGCAGCAGCAGCAGCTGGGATATGGGATAACTTTAGCTAAGGACTGTATACAGCAAAAGTGTTTTACTGCTACCAATCCTAGCTCCAGGGACAATCCCTCTCTTTTATCTAGTTTAGGTGGGCAACTCATGTAGGAGACCAGGAAGAGCAGATGCGAGTTATTTTTCAGCTCTAGCAGCATCAGATGTTATAAATAAGTAAATAAATAAATAAATAAAAGTGCCCCTAAAAATAAAGTAAAATAGAATAAAGAAGAATAAATGACAAAATAAAAAATACAACGGCTGTAAAATAAAGGTTAGGTTGGACATCAGGAAAAGGTTTTACACCCAGGGGGTGGCTGGGCACTGGAGCAGGCTCCGCAGGGCAGCGCTCACAGCACTGAGCCTGACAGAGCTCAGGAAGGGTTTGGACAATGCTCCCAGGCACAGGGTGAGGTTTGTGGGGTGTCCTGTGCACGGCCAGGTCCCTTTGTTACTTTTGGGTCCCTTCCAACTCAGGATATTCTGCTTCTGTGATTCTACGAGAGTAAAACACAACAAAGGAAAAAAAAAAAAGAAGAAAATAAAACCTATAATAAGAAAAATCAAACCGAATCAAACCCAAATCAAACCGAATCAAACGCAAATCAAATCAGGCTCCTTCCCCCGAGCTGCCGTATCATCGTCCCTAATGAGATTTGCCCAAATACCGCAACTTTGTTGAGCAACAAATCGGCGCAGTCGGCGGCGCGCCGGCCCCGCCCCTCCCCGCGCAGGCCGGGCCGGCGGCTCCGCACCCGCGCGACGGGCGGGCGGGCGGAGGCGCAGCATGAGCGCGCGCCCTCCCGCGGCCGCCGGCGCAGCGCCCCCGCGCCATGGAGGGATTCCCCGCCCGCGGGTACGGCACCGGCGGCGCGGACAACCGGCCGCTCTTCGGAGAGACCTCGGCCAGGGTAAGGGAGCCACCCCCGCCCGGCACACCCCCCTCTCCAGCGAAAGAACCCCCCGCCACAGCGAACCGCGGCGGGGAAATGCAGCTGGAAGTCCCGTAGTGCTCCTCTCCCCTCCCCACCCTGCCGGTAAATGCCCCCGGTTAGGAGGAACCTCCTGGCGGCCGCCCCCGAGAGCGGCTGCTCGGCACCCGCTGCCCCCGGGCTCGGAGCGCCGCGGGCAGCCGAGCGGCCGGCCCGAGCCAGGAACCTGCCCGAATCCTGCAAACAAATTTAGAAATCCCTATGAAATAAGAAAGAATCCTCAGACCCCCTCCAAAACCAGAAAGGCTGCACGCCAATGAAAAAATATAAAAGGAGCCCCCCAAATTACAAAAGAGGGAAAAGCTTCAATTTGGCGTAATTATAAAAAAAACCCTCCCTGAAATAAAACAAAAACAACCATCTCCCAATTAGTGTCCCAAACAAAAAATAATCCATCAACCCCAAACGAACACCGCACCAAAAAAAACCCCAAACGATATCCCCAGAACTAAACCCTTCCAGCAAGACCCCCTCCCCAAAGAACTCACAAAACATTTCCCTCCCCTTCTGCCCAAGAAAATCAACTTTCAAATAATCCTCCCCAAAGCAACATTCCCCCCAAAACTCTATGGGGAACGTGGGGCTCGGGGGGACCCTGGGAGTGGGGCTGGGAGGGCTTTGGGCCGGGGTCACAGAGCCGGGCGTGCCCTGCAGACCCCAAGCTGCTGCGGCTGCCTCTCGCCCAGCCTGGGGGTCTTTGCTGGGATGGGGATGGGGGCTGCGTTTGGTGCCTCCCTGGGAACCGATTTTCCTCCGGGGCTGGAGGAGCTGGCTCCTCCTGTGTGGCAGCAGCGGCTCCTCAGGTGTCAATCCCCGTAAGCCGCTCGGCTCTCGGCTGCTGCGGTGCCGGGGAGGGGGCTCCGGGGGCTGCCCGGCATCGGGATCCCTCGGGAACCACGGTACCTGGAGTGTCACATCATCCGTCTGGGACTTGGGGTTGTCCCCTATTAGGAGGGGTCACCCGCACTCGGGTGTGCTTGGGGGTGCAGGCTGAAACTGCCCGAGATTATTCTGAAGTGTATCAAGTCCACCGCCCTCCCTGTGAGAACTTGGAACTGCTGCTACAATTATAATCTTTAATGAGAACAAAGTGATACCAACCGGATTTTTGGGGAAAATGGAATGATGTGGCATATGAGGATGGGCAGAACCCCAAGAAGATGAACCGAGGGGGGGGACAGGTATCCCCACGAGCAGTGCTGCCCTGATGGGGAGCACTGGAGGGAGGCAAGGGTACCTTTGCTGGAGCAGTGCCCTGCACTTGGGTCCTGCTGGACGCTCCTTGGTCAGGGATTTTGGGAAGCTCCCAGCAACGGGCACTTCTGGGGACTGGGATGTGCCATTGGAGCAGGCAGGCAGTCCTGGCAGGAAACTCCCAAACTTTCCAGCCCAGGTCAAGCCTTCGATCCCTGTCTTTTTTCAGCTACGCCTCTGCTCGCAAAGGAGAGGAGTAAATAACAAACGTGGGATGCTAAATTCAGTTCCTGGGCTCTAACGGGGATCCAGCGTCCTGCACTTCACCCCCTGCCTGTCTCCTGGGGCTTTTTTGGAACCTGTCAGAGGGGCCGAGCAGCAGCCCATGGTCTCTCGCTGCTGCACCCGTGTCTGACAGACAAGGGATCACTGTGCTGCAGGGGTCCTTTCCTCCCCGATTCACTGGCGTTGCTTAGGAACGGACGCTGGTGAGGTCCCGAGCTGGAATGTTCTGTGTCAGGAATGGAAAAGCTAAACTTTGCCTTTAAATGGGAGCAGGTCTGCCGGGAGAAGTGCGTCTGCCCCAGCTCTGCTTTTGGGTCTCTGCAAATGATGGCTGATACTGGCAAACCAGGATCCTCTGCTGGGGCTGGGGACACAGGGAGGGGCAGGGAGAGTGCTTGTGCCCCAGGAAGCCCTGAGCCCAAAATTCGGGGTCTCCCACCCTTGTCAGCAATTGGAAATGGATGTGGAGATGGGGATTCCCTCTTCCTCCCTTCTTGCACTCTCCTGGTCTCCAGGCTGGTGACTTTGAGGGTACAGACACTCTGTGGGGATGGCAGAGCTGGGCAGCAGCACCCACCTCCTTGCCCTGCCGTGGTCCAGCTGCTCCTGCCAAGCTCACTCTCCCATGCAACTGCTGAGCAGAGATGGGGCAAGGTGGTGCCAAAGAAGTGGCTGGTGGGAAGAGGGAGTGCAGCAACACGGCACCAGTGGATGCCAGGAGCTGTGGATTCAGCTGTGCTGTCCAGGGATGCAGCACTGGCAGTGAATGGGTGTGAGACAAGGCAAAGGCACAGCTGTACAGTGCCAAAGAGGGGAGAAAGTGTCACAGGCCAGCACTTCTCAGGAAAGAAGTTCCAAGTTGGGTTCCTCCACGGCAGGAGCGTTTGAGTGGCTGGGAGTTAATTGCTACGGGTTGGAAGCAGAAAGCAATAGAGAGACTGAGCAGCTTGGGATGGGAATGATGAGCTTTTGAGGACACACCATGGCAGGAGCGTTTGAGTGGCTGGAAGTTAATTGTTATGGGTTGGAAGCAGAAAGCAATAGAGAGACTGAGCAGCTTGGGATGGGAATGATGAGCTTTTGAGGACACACCAGGACGTCCCCATGCCTTGCAGAGGGTGGGTGTCCAGCATGGCCCTGAGCACAGCCTGTATTGCCTGCAATTCCACCAGGCTGGGTCTGGCACTGCATTCAGGCTGCAGCGGGCTGCAATGGCTGCTGACCATCTGGACTTGCTGATGTAAGGCATAAAAATGGCCTTTCTGTCACTCCTGCAGAGATGGCACCAGGTACCCACACTCCAGGGGACCTGCCCATTCCCTTCTCCTGGCCAAGCCTCTGTCAGGATCCCTGCGGGCTCAGCCCACACGCCGCTAACTTGGAGGATTCAAGGATGGAAGGTGCCAAGCTGGAATGGGGCAAAGAGCAAAGCTGCCACTCTGTCAAAGCCTGTGGGAGTGCAGATATAGTCTCAGTCTAGCCTCAGTTTCCCTGCTGCTCCATGTAACCCTGACCCAGATCCTAAAGAATCCTGGATTGTGCCCTCCTGCTTTGCAAGGATTTGACACTTCCTGACCTTATGTCCCTTTCCCAGGGGCAGATGGAGGGAGACCTCTGCACTGCAGAGGCTCCCTGGGAGAAGTCTGATGCCTCCAGCTCCTGCAATACCCTCCCCAGAGTCGAAGGACAGGGCACAAACCCTCTTGTTTCAAAATGCATCTTGTGCAACAGTGAAACATGGAATTCATCCCCTGTCTGGCCAACAGCTCACTAGGTCTCAGGAGCTGAATGGGGACACCCAGACACTGCTGGGCTGTGTCAGAAGTTGCTGTGTGTGTACCAGTACCCTGTGCTGGTCCAGGTGACCTCAGGCAGCTGCAGGCTCTCTGTTTTCATGTGTCTGCTGGAGTTTCTTGTCTTTTTACTCTAGCAGCTATTACAGAACATGGTGATGCTGGAGAAAAATCCTTCCTGAATCAGCAGTGCTGGCTGTAGGAGCCTGCTGTGCTGGGTGACTTGTAGGACACAGGGCTCACCACAGCCAGTTCCTGCATGCCCAGCAGTGTCTGCCTGGGCCAGGCTGTGCACTCAGACACTGTGTGGAGGTGAAAGGCTCAGTCATCCCCAATCCCTTTAGCCGTCTTGGCCTCTGCTTGAGTATTTTTAACCTTTTTGCTGTGCTAAGCTGCCTGGGGCTGAAGTGTCAGTGGGCCCTGGGGAATACAGCCTCTCACTGCTTCGCCAAACCCGGGATTTCAGGATCAGTGTCTCTAATCCCTGGATCCTGAAATACCTTCTTCTGCTGCAGTGCATTTTGACAATTTGCGTGCCCGTGGGTTTAAACAGGGGAAGGGGCTGCCTTGGCTGCAGGGACTGGAGGCCATGTGCTCCACTGCTGGCACCTGTACCTGATCCTGCTGGCACTGGGAGGTCCCTCAGTCAGCACTGTGAGATGAGAGGTCCCTGTGCTGGGGGATGCTCTCTCCCACACTGAAACACTCAAGAGAGAAATGCTCCATGATTGCTGTCAAGTCTGACCCCTTGTTTTCCCCTGCCAGTCCAGCCTGTCCTGGCACAATGGGTCTCTGGTTAATGAGGAGTGCAGTCATGGCTGTTTCTGGATGGTGGCTGACTGTGTGTCCATCCCTCCGAGCTCTCTGCAGAGCTGGCTGTGACTCTGTGCTCACCAGGTGGGCTCTGCAGGTTGGTGACCCACTGCTAGCTGTGCAGCTGGCTCCCTGGCATTCCCTGCTGTCTCTGCTGTTGGAAGCCCATCTCCTCATGGCACAAGGGATCCAGCTGCTCACCTCTTGCCACCCTGAATGGAGGAGCAGAGCCTGAATGCCATCTCTGGTCCCCCTCTGTAACATTGCCTTGGTGGGCTCAGCCAGGTCTGCAGGGCAAGGGCAGAGCAAAACTGCATCCTCTCCTGCTGCTGGAGTGGCTTTTGGGGTAAGGACCTTTCCATGTCCTGCCTAAATTAAAGTTAGCTTTGAGTTCTTTGATTTATTTTAGGTGAGGAGGAGGAGTCCAGCAGAGCAGTCATGATGGGCTCTCATGGAGCATTTCATGGTTGCACTTTTCAAGTTGCTTCTCTTACTTGTCTGGAGTTACTTCTCTGGGTTCCTTTTTGGGGTCAGTGGTGGGTGTCTTGTAGCTGGCTCTCAGAGGCTGCTGTCACATAGCCAACTCTGTGGAAATGCCAGTGAGGAGAAGGGTTTGTGCTGGCTGGTGAGGACCTTGCACAGGGGATACTGGTGACCATTTCCTATGGGGGGGTGTCACTTCCCACTGCTGTTCCCCCACAGCTTGGGGCCTCTGAGCTACAGGAGCATCAGAGGTTTTGTTTTACAAAGAGGAGTTGAGGACTAATAGGAAAGGTTTTGGAGTCTGCTTGTGGCCCTGTCCCCTGGGGATGAACACAACCAGGGCACAGCATCCACCTGTTCCCGAACCACCTCAAGATGAGCTCCACAGCCTCAGGTCAGGGCTGGTGGTGTCCCACAAAAGCATGATTTGCTGCTCCCTGCCTCCTCTTTGCTTCCTTCTAGTGCCCTGCTGCTGTCACGTGTTACTTCTTGATGACCTGGGACTCCTCCCTCTACAAATCCAAATTCTAGAGGGAAGAACTGTGCAAGAGCAGGTGGAGGGAAGCCTGTGTTGCCCTATCTGCTGGCTGGGATGTCTTGGGCAAAATGCTTTCACTGCTCAAACTCTTTTCTCACTTTCCTTTCCCCATACCTACTTAATGCTCTCAGTACATCTAATAGAAGTCTGGAGTGTTTTCTCTCTGCACATTTTTTCTGCTGTAGCTGTTTTAGCCTTGTCAGCCATCTAGGGTGTCACATCTGGCTGTGGTGATACATGTTCATACTCAGAGCAGCTCCAGGGAGGAGGCAGTATGCTGGCAGGGGTTGGAATAGTCTCCTTTTCCTTTGTTTTTTACTCCAGAAGGTTCACCAGTACAGGGTCTTGCTGTGGGTGCTCCTCTGGGCACATGGTCACACAGCCCAGTGTCACAGCCAGTCCCTGCCCTGATGCCACTGGGATGGGCCTGCCATGCTATCACTGAGGGATCTTTCCTCCCAGGGGCAAAAAGGTTGTGTCCTCCCAGTTGTTCTATACTGACCAGGAGCAGCAGAAAGAAGTGTGGGGGGATATCTGTCTGTCCAAGCAGAGCCACTGTGTGGCACCTTCAGATCTGCTGGTGTCAGGGTGGAGCATTTGGGGTGTGGGCAATGCTTCACCTCCTTCCCAGCAGCCCACAAATTCCCACCTAAGACTCTATCAGTCTATTAATTCTCAGGCAGTGAGGCTAAAAAAAGCTTTTTCTGACAACCTCCATCTGTGCACTCCCACTTAAAAAAAAAGATTTAAATACAATTTGCACAACTGTAATCGATTTAGATGCAGCAGAGAAGCCATCTGCAAATGAGCAAACTGCTGCACGAGGCCTTGACCAGTACAACCTCCCTGGGGTCCGTGGAGGGAGGGGAAACATTCCTGTGTGGCAGAGCTGACCAGGGAGCCTTGATGGTGTGCTGGCAATAACATGGATCCTGGCTGATGCTCTGTGTTTTTGGATAATGCTCTGTTTTATATTGGGGGGTTTTTTGTTGTTGGTTTTTAGGTACACATAACACTCTTCTCTTTTCTTCAGGACAGAATCATCAATCTAGTTGTTGGTGGCTTAACAACCTTGCTGCTTGTAGTAAGTATCTCCTATCCTACCCCATGCAGCATCTCTAAGTGACAGGGAGAAAACCAGAATTCCTCCCCAAAAACAGGTGGTGAAGCTTTCAATGACCAAAGAGGCTTTGATTTAGGGCAGGCAGTCATTTTGGGACAAGTCATACTTGTCTTTTGAAACTCTTTGACAACAGAAGGGGAATACCTTTCTTTAAGAGCTGCAATAAAACCCTTGAAGTTCTCTGGCAGATTGTCCATCCTGGCTGAACGTGAGGCTGGGTGAGACCGCAAAACACTTATGTGCCAGGAGAGCATGTTTGCTTCTATTTCCTTCTATTTATGATTTAGTGTCCTCTATTTATGGCTTATAGAAGTCTTTCCAGTTTGTCCCTTTGTGCTGAGCTGTGCTTTCCCAAGCTTTAAAGACAAACCTGACACTGGAGACTGGAGTCCATGAGTGTGGCCCACAGGGGCATTGCTGGAGAGCTGAGGTGCGGGGAGGCTGTGGGGACAGGTGAGGGGCCAGCTGGTGGAACACTTGGCTGAAGGGATGCTCCTACATGGGCACTGTGCACCCCTGGCCTGATGGCTTCAAGGCTACTTGGAGGGTGGTTTCTGGCAATAAGACAGCGTGGCAAAGCTTTTGGCAAAGTTTTTTTCCCAATCCTCGCAGAGTGCAGCTGTATCAAAGCTGTTTTCCTCCAGACTTGCACATTTTGCTTCAGCTCCTCAGGGGTGGGAGTCAGAGGCCAGGGAGGGGTGTGCAGATCAGGATGTGAGCACTGTGCTGCTCCAGCCCTTGGGCTGAGCCTCTTCTCACTGCAGCTCTGGCCAGAGTGAAATCCTCATCTTTGTTTTCCTCCATACAGGTCACTCTAATCAGTGCTTTTGTCTTCCCGCAACTACCTCCAAAACCTGTGAATGTATTTTTTGCTTTCTGCATCTCCTTGTGTTGCATTTCTGCTGGCATTCTTGTAAGTACCGCCGTGTTTGCCGTGCTTTGGAGTCCATGGCTCTGAATAAAATCTGCTTTACGTGGCGCTGCCTTCTTTTTTACACTCTCCTCAAAAAGCTTTCCTGCCTCCATACACAAGCTGACAATGAGGGAGTGGCAGTGAGTTTTGTATTCACTGCAGAGTAAGTGTGTGAACTGAGCCAACTCCTGCAGCCCAGCTGCAGTGCACTACTTGTCACCTCTGTGGCACTGCCAGTGGAGACACAGAGCAGGAAACCAGGGAGCAGAGCACTGAAATGGGAATGCAGAGATGGGTTGTGCTGCAGAAGACACTTGAAGTGGGATCAGCCATGCACTTGCATTAGTCAGTGACCTTTCAAACACAGGGGATGGGTTACAGGGGTAAGAAGCTGCAGCAAATAGATGTTCCTCTACTCAACAGCTGCAGAATTCCAAGAGAGCTGGTCCCAAGCACTGGCAGGTCTGAGTTCACAGAATGGTTTGGGTTGGAAGGAGCTGTCAAAGACCATCTAGTCCAACTCCCCTTCCACGGGCAGCCACATTGGTGGCTCCTTCTTCTGCTGTAGCTTTTCATACTTGGAGCATTCTCCTACCTCCAGCTTTGGCCTGGAACAGCCCTGAAGCCCCCACTGCTGGGTATGCTGGGAAGTTGCTCTGCACTGCCTGGTCAGTCCCAGTTTTTGATCCTGCAGCTGGTGGCCACAACTCTGCCCAGAATAGACTGTTAGTGCAAAGCCTCAGTGTTTGTCCTCATCCACCAGGCTGTAGCCAGCTTTGAGAGTTAAAACACCCCCAGCTAAGCCACCCACTCTCCTCCCTCTCAGCAAAACTGAGACAGCGCATGTCCCCAGGGCCAGTTTCACATACATTCACACACTCAGTCCCTCTGGCCAGAGGAAGTTGGATTGTTTTACAGGAAGCAAAAAACACCCAAAACTAAACCTGCAAGTTGCCAATTCAGTTACCAAAGAACGTTTCCTCAGAATACCTAGCTTTCTGAAATAACACAAACTCCTTTTCTCTTCTAGATCTACTGGTATCGACAAGGAGACCTGGAACCCAAATTTAGAAATCTGATTTACTACATATTGTTTTCTATTGTCATGTTATGTATATGTGCCAACCTGTACTTCCATGAAGTGGGGAAATGAAGGACATTGGGAATACCCAGCAATGATGCTGCTGTGTCAGACTGCTTCCAGCTCAGCTCTCAGCTCTACTCGAGACATTTAAGTGAGAACCACCAGCCTGAGAGGAAAGAAGTGGGTTGTGCAAGGATAAATCAGTACATGATTTTCATGTAAATGTATATGTAATGTCCCTCTTGTTGGGGAGAATTATTGCCATAAGACGTGACATTCTGCTTTTTTTTGAAGAGCTACTGTTGCGCTTAATGAACATTCCAGTTGTACTGATGTTTCAGAATGGCACAAGCTTTTTCATTTTGGAAAAAAACTGCACTTTTTTTTATTACTGTACAAATAAACTGCAGCACTGAAAGGATCTGTGGCAGTATAAATAAATGGCATCTTACAGTCAAGTAAGACAAATACTCTTTATTTTGTTGAAACTGAATATACAATTATTTCTGTTCCCTAGGCAACCATTTAAAACTACAACTTATTTTTCACATTAACAAAACCACAGACTGAAAAAGACCAACTCTTGATTATGAAGAGCTAATTACAGAAATAAATAAAATAATTTATACAAGTCTTTAGTTTCTATAGCTTTTTCTCTTGATTCCTAGCTAATAGGCTGCTGTTCAGCCTAGTGTCTGTTTCAAACAATGTAGGAATTAATTGGCCTTCTTTGCCCTGAGGCCCTATGTCCAGACTCTCACAGAGCTATTTCTCCAAGACTTTGCCACCTTCACACCACTCACCATTTACTAACTTGCTGCAGAAATCACAGAAATCTGGAGAGGTGGCTGGTAGTGTCCGGTAAAGGGCAACAGAGACAAACGTTCCAACCTACTCACAACAATGTCCAAGAAATTCCAAGCTTGTTGGGGGAGGCTGGTGGGTCCCAGTAGCTTCCCTTTCTCATAGCCCTTCCCTTTTTATTTAGCTTGCTGTAGTGATGAGTGAAAAAAAAAAAAAACACCAAAAAAACCAAGAAAAGATTTTCCACAAGTGATCTTTCTGAGCTCTGTCCATTGCCAGCAATGGACTCCTCAGGAACAAGCAGACCAGGAAAGTCCCATAAGCTTCTGCCTTCTTCCTATGCCACAGACACATGAACGAGTCAGGTGAGATGGGAACACACCCCACTGCTTCACGATGCTGCCCATGCTCCCTGAAGTCTCTGATGGAACTTACTCCTTCCCAAAATGTAACAGTCTCTTACTCCATGTATTACAAGAGTCAGTAAGTGCAAAAATCCTCACCCATTCTTCATGAAACCTGTGCAAACTACTACTTGCTGCGGCGCTAAGAGGCTGCAGTCCACAATCCTTGACTTCTGTCCAGTTTTCCAGGTGTGCAGTTCAGCACATCAGTAACAAGTCAGATCAGAACTGACTGGATGGATCTGAGCACTGTGAGCACTGCAACAGAGGCTCTTCAGCACACTGGAACACCCCAGTGAGACGTGGCACCTCAGTCCTCCCTCCTGGATGAGGGAAACAGCCTGAGCAGAGAAAGTGCACCATAGTCATTTCACACTGGAAGCTTCTGTTCAAAGAGACAGACTGTGACTGCTTTCTTTGGAAACGTGGCACAGGGTTGTAACTAACTTCACAATGCAAACATGGTCAATAGGAAATGGACACCACTGGTGCTTCTCAGTGACAGCTCACTAAATCCTCAACATCCTTTGAATCTTCTGAGTCAGGACTGCCCAACGATGAGCCAATAATGTGTGACCCATCTCCATGATGCTGTAGGATAGGATCTGGCAAGGGACAAAAAACATTACAACTATTGCTGTGCCATTATAACAAGATATAAAACACAAACTTAGGAGACAGGAAATGTAGCCCGGAATTCTAACCAACTACAGGCAGTGTTGCTCAAACTAGGCAGTTTGCAATTTCTAGATTCACAGGAACACAGAATAGCTGGAGTTGGAAGGGACCTCTGGAGAACCTCTAGTCCAACCCCTTGCTAAAGCTGGTTCAGCTAGAGCATGTTGCACAGGACCACATCCAGGTGGGGTTTGAGTATCTTTAGAGAAGGTACGTGATGGCCAATATGGATGGACATGGATGCAGTGGTGTGACTGGCATTTGCATCCATCAGGTGTTGCACTATCAGTGCTGACCCTCTGATGGCTCAAAGGGGATTCTCCCTCTGGGGAGGAGTATTTGTCAGGTTACTTGCACTTTCATAGCACTGATATGGAAAATTATTTAAGAGAAAGCAAGGATCTCTGAAGTGCTGTCTGCAGAGACTCAGAAGCTCTACACACTGCTTTAATGGCAGGGACTGTCATACCTGTGAGAGTTGTCAAGGGCAAGACTGATTCACTGTCGATATCATCCGCTGCCTGGATAAAACCATGGGAAGAAGGAACAATAAGCACAGTCTCATCATCTATTGTAGGCTGATCAACTTGTTCTTCTATTGTTGGGGAACCCAGATCCTGCACAACACAGAACAGGCCATGGGAGTGTATTCATGGTAGCATAAACACAAATCTGCATTGCTCAGCCATACTCCACTCTGGATGAATTTTATCTCATTAAATTGAAATGTCACCACCTGAGATAGTTTATTTCAGCATTCACAGGGCATGTTATCTTAGTGCAGGCACCCAAGAACAAGATGAGAAGAATTTTATCCTGTTAAGCAATGTGGAGAGGAAGGGAGACACTGCAAGGTGGTGTTCCCTTGCAAGACAAATATTAAGTCTGCAAAGAGGAAAAATCAGGCTTTTCCACTACTTTCTATCTAGATGTTCTGAGACTGAAGCATTGCCTTTATAGCACTTACCTACTCTACAAACCCAACAGCTTTACCTTGAATTTCACAACTCCTGTTGTCAAGTTTTAACTGACACTGAACACAGAGCTCAAAAGACCCACTTTATTTGCTGTGCCTTGCTTGGTCTGTCACTGGCTGGAATTTGGCTCCAGACTTTTTTTGCTGAACCACAAGACTGGCAAGACACTGATTCCTTCCAGGTACAAGCTGTCAATACCCTCATTCTCTTCCAGTCCTGCCATTGCTGCTGCTCCTGCCTCTTCCCTGGCTTCTGTGGTACTGGACTGGCAGCAACACATCTGGCTGACTCAGTGTCACAGCACACTCCTGGTTCCACAAATGCAGTGAAAAGTCATCCCAGACATTACTGCCAGAACCAGCAGAGATATTTGGATTCCAGTTTTTGTATGTTAGCGTGTGCAATGTTTGTTCAAACTTCAGGAATCCCTGATGTAGAATGCTAGCAAGTGCTGCTGACACAATGGAAGGTACCTGGATTCATCACTGTTTTCAGAGGTTACAGCCCTCTGTGTTTAAGAAAATCCTGATGTTCCTCCACCTTGTTTTTTGTAGGAAAACTTGTTTCCCTACATAACTCCACAGTGTTTTTGCAAGGCAGCTGTCTGAAAACCCCTTCCCTGAGGGAAGGAGAGGAGCTGACAACCTGTGCTGCAGCTCAGTGAACTGCACTAGGTCCCAGCCACAAGGGCATGGTGTGCCTGACCTGCAGGAGCAGCTCTCAGCAGAGCACACAGCTCTGCCCACCAGCAGCACTGGGCTGCAAGGCCTGGAACTGGGAAGAGGAGGCGTGAAAAACTAAAGAAGCCATTGTGGCAAATGGGCACCTTTCCCAGCCAGAAATAATAAAACCCTGCAGCATGACTGCCTGCCTCCCACTACCCACCCACAGTGACAATAAAACCCTGGCAAGCTCATAAAAATAACACTGACTTAAAGAAAACAAAATTCAGGCATGTTTTTCTGGAGTAACTTCTCACTGAGAATTACTCACAGACAGTTCACTATTTCCTAGAATTTAAGTACACGTGTCAAACTTGAATCTGACTTGAAGGGTAAGGCAAATTAGAATTACAAATTCAGTTTGTTTTTCTGTATAGAAAAAAAAAGTTTCGTTTTACATTCTGCTAGCCATGAGCAATTTGTATAAAGTTGAACTAGCAACTAAATTTTTAATATCAAAAGTTTATTAATTCTACCTTGAGAAGCTGAATTTCTAAAATGAGAATAGAAAGCTGATGGCCTGCCTCAGATGTTGAAAATCTTATCACAATTATGTCAACCATGACACAGAAAGAGGAAAATGGAAGAATAATCCCCATCTTCTGATGTATTCAGGATTCAGATGCTTCTGTAGTAGCAAACTTGGGATGTACAAAGATTCTCCCTTTTGTAAGAGCATAACAGATATGCACTGTCTATTAGAAGCTTCTTCAAAGACAAGGCCAAAGCATATTAATGATGGATTTTCAAGGCTGACAAAGCAGAAATGCAGCTACTGTAGAGAACAGTGTTCCAAAAAACAGGAAGGGTGTATCATTCTAGCTCATATTTTCCCAAATTCCAACATAATCAAACCTGTAAAGGAAGAGGAATTTTGTACCAAATAAAGAGTGTTATCTTCGTTTTAACACCTCTGTTTTCTGTGACTTAGTCATTTTCATAATTCCAGCAACTGAAAGAAACAATCCAAATAGCTGTAATCATTTGGATAAACTCATTTCTGCATCTCAGGTGTTGGAGACAAATAAATCTGAGGCCGGAGAGAGAAGTAGCTTAATGTTTCAAATTCCCATTTAACAGATACTTGACTGGAGCAGGATGTTTAACAGAAGTCCTCAAAACTGAAAACTGAGGTATAGCTTGAATCATGTTATTAGACTCATATAGCAAAACCCAAATACTCTAGCTCTCCTTCCTTGCTCAACCTATCTATTGATGCAGGTGTGTTGGACAATTAACAGCTCAGTTTAAAGCAACAGCATCAAGCAGGAATCACCTGAAAGCAACAGTTCAGTGCCACCAATGTTTCAGCTTTCCACTGTCTCTATGCAGAAGAACCCTGAGCAGTGAAGCAACTCCACAGCTAGTGAGGTGCTCAGTGCTCCAGATGAAGTCAAATATAACCTCCAGTACCAAATTAAATGCTGTTACTTTCATATTTGTAACACACTAACAAAGCTCAAGGATAGAGGATCTCAGCAAATACTTGTAGAACTGTGATACAGAATCACAGAATTGTTTGGATGGGAAGAGACCTTGAAGATCACTCCAGGCTCCATCCAATCTGGCCTTGAACACTTCCAAAGATGAGGCAGCCCACAGCTTCTCTGGGCAACCTGTTCCAGTGCCTCACCACTCTCATAGGAAAGAACTTTCTCCTAATGCCTCATCTAAACCTACATTCTTTCAGTTTGAAGCCATTCCCCCTTGTCGTATCACTATTATGAATATCCTATCACTCTTATGAATAGTCTCTCTCCATCTCTCTCCCTTCACCTACCAATACAGATGAAATCACTGAGATATTTCAGACCAATAGCTTAACATCAAGGCCACAAATTTAATGAAATAATTCTCCGTGCAGAAATGGGGAAAACATCAAGTATTATGCCCTCCCTTACCTCAGTAACGTAAGTGCTGGGTAAATCAGAGTGAGAATCCTCATTCTGTTTCAGGCTAGCATCAGCAATCTCCTCCTCTGTTCTTACCATAACTCCATCCATCAGTTCTCTACTATTCCTGCTGCTAAATTTGGAAGCATCATCTTCGTTGTAGGCTGACTGCTCTTCGTCACTCAGCTTGGACTGATGGATATCATGTGGGAAAGTATTTGCTCCTAGGGTGTCTGGAGGATCTGTCAGGTCAGCTGACTGAATGTCTGCATCCACAGTCAGTTCTGTCTGGGTGACAGAGGAGGAGATGTCTTCAGCAGCAACGGTGCGGATTATGACACTCGGCGTGTGGCACTGCACTGTGACGTTGTCACTTGTGTTTAACAAATGCTCTGGCTGTCAGCAGCATTTGCAAAAAAAGAGACAAACAAAACCCCAAACAAGGTCAGAGACTTTCCTGTTACTATCTACAAGCAAATACAAGCAAAAGATTCCAATTGCTAAGTGTAGTTTAGAGTTTCATATATACAGTATGTCAGCCCAGATCATCTGGTGACCTCTCCTGTTCCTAAAGAATAACTTTGTAGACTGAACGTGGTGTCATGTGTTCTTTAAGTCACAAATAAAGTAAATACATAATAATATGAAAGAGGCAACCATTCAGGTGAGGATCACTGCAGATTCAATACACTGAATTTTTCATCTTGTGTGAGATGTGTGAATCACATCATTTTGTGATTCAAACTCCAGTTTGCTTCCCCTTCCCTCCCTCTAGCAAAAAACAATACCTGTCACTACTATCCAAGTGTTGTGGACCAGTAGATCTATTTGTAAGAGTAACTGAAAACATCACAAAACAACAAGACTTGGTTATGCTGGGGACAAAGCCACTAAATGGAGACATTCTGTTCAGAGCTTATTCACTAAGTTCTGAAGCAACCTGAGGTAATTTTTTAAAACCAATACACAAACCCCCAGATTCTCAGTCTTCAGGACTTTAAGCAAAGTAACATTGTTACGACTTAAGAAGTGCTTTGCTTGTTTAACATGCAACTGCAGGCCCTGTATTACAATGTCCCCTTTCCCCCAGAGCCCAGACCCGGGCTGTCCTGCCCCAATCTCTCACAGATAAGGCGTGGACGATGATCTGCTCCGGGGAGGCCGGAGCCGCCGCGGCTGTCAGGGTCATGGTGGGACTCGTTGTCAGCGTCAAAGGGAGGCCTTGGCTCGAGCTGGTCTGCAGTAAGTAGGTACCTGGTGTCCCAGTCGGCTGGAGGTGGAAAGACTACAAAGACAACACAGGTTTAATACCCAAATGCAGTGCCCAGGACATACTGGGGCATTTTGGTTTACATGAACCAGCCTAATTGTAACGCCCCTAGAAAATCACCACACCAGTCCAATCCCTTCTGCACTGCACTCAAAAGCAGAAAATAACTCACTTGTAGCCCTAGGCTACCAAGGCAAGTATGAAGGGCAAGAGCCCAGCAGGTCTGTGAGACGCTGCTGTACATCATGTAAAAAAGGAACAAATTCAACTTACTTTTGCATTGAGATGGAAGAGAAACTGTGCTATAAATTACAGGACAATGGAACTGAGACAATCTTTACTTGCTGGGAGCTTTTTCTGGCTCCTTTATGTCAGATTTCAACAAGGAAAAAAATCCAAGCACAAAGGAAAACTTTGTAGCATTAAAGCAAATTTAAAGCATTTAACTATAATTCACAGTCTACTCAGCAGCCCTAATGGATTACACTTTCAGAAATAAGTTTTAGAACTCTTCTTCTTTCCACTTGAAAACTGTCCTGTTTTTTTTCTTTTTTTGGAAATGCACACTTCTATAGTCTAAGAAGTAGCTGGGTTAAAAAGAAAAAAAAAACCACAGTAACAAACACCAGTTACTTACTGGAAGAATCTCAAAGGTCTGTAGTGTTCCACTGTTCAGTGTTATTGTCTCAGAGTCAACAGTAGCAGCAGGGGAATCGGTTGAGGCTGCAAAAGGAAGGAAAAAAAAAAAAAGAAAAGTATGTAAACCAGAATGTTCAGCCCTGTAGAGAGCATAACATACTATAATTAATACATGGCAGGGTACTGTTAATTCCCCTAAGAGGAAAAAGAAAACTGGCTGCAGTCCTAATGACAAGGTTCTCTAATTGGTACCCAAGATACAATTCTATTTAAAGAGAGCATTCTACAATGCAAAAGAGCAAAAGAAAGTAAGTATGGGTTTAGCACACAGAGATAAAAGAAGAAAATAAAGTTTCTGACATGATTTAATTACTTTTTGTAATGAGATTTGCAAGAGGTTCTAATGTAAGGATACCCTCTGGTGTAATAATATCCTTTGGATCATGTACTACTGCTTGTTTTAAACCAGTGTCAGGCTTAATATTGTTGTGTTTCCCATAGACCTATTTTTCTTTTTTTGTATTTTTAATTTTTTCTGCCCTCCACAGTATGTCCACCCTTGATGAAAGTTCAGATGCTTCCCAGATATTTGCTTATCCTGTGTGTTATGACTGCAGTATAAAGGCCATAAGTATTCTTACTACAACTATGTAATTATTTATGCAATTAGATCCACTAATTCTAAAAGTAGTGAAGAGAAGCTCTGGAAATAGTTGATGCACCAAGTATTTTAAGATCACCAAGTCGAAACAACTTGTACTCAAAACTTTATAATTATAATTACAATTTCTACTTACTCTTAAAAAAAATATCACAAGTTCCAGGAAGCTGAAACAAAATTAATACTCTGCCTTGGGTTTTCCAGTAATTTCCTAAATACCAAAGGGGAAAAGATCTACAAGATGATAACAATGACCCAAGCACTGGAAACTTTGCCATCTCAGACTCCGTGACTGCAAAATACAGTAATTTTGGTCTCTTAAGAAGATAAAAGCTCAATTTTGAAGCTATTATTGTTGTAGTGGCATGTTCAAGGTTTCCTGCTGCAGATTTCCTGGTACTCAGTAGCAGAGAGCTGTAAAGTGTGGCCTGTCAGTCACCAGTCACCAGTATATTCATAAAAGCTCAGGAATTGCCCCTTTGAAACCTTGAGCCTTCCACCAAATGCAGCTGAAAGTGGCTAATAGGTTCAGCTCCCATGAGACTGTGAAACACACAATACAAAATTCACTGTGATTACACAACCAGAAATTCTTCAGAAAAGCAGACTAAAATGGGGGAAAAGGCTTGTTAGGCAGACATGGGCAAGTGAAGTCACAAAACAACCATTACAGGATTTAATTCAGAAATGACTAAAGGTTCCAGGATCCCAGCCCATCTTGCCTGCTCATCAAAACCCATCAGCTTCGATCAAGCTTCACTGAAATCTGAGACTACTGACATATTATGACACACAAAAAGTTCTTGGCTTGGTATCATCTGTCATTCTAATTAGAAAATAAACCACATAAAATGAAGCTAGCACTTAATAAATAGATTAAGAAAGACTGATCTAATAAAATTATAAACAGAAAATAGTTTGCTAAATGCCTATTCAGGCATAGTCTGAAGAACCAGTTTGTAGACTGATCAGCTTTGCTCAGAGCAGGGTGCTAATAATGCCAGGGCTATGGGTCCATTCCTGTGTGGGTCATTCATTTAAGAGCTGGGACTCGATGATCAGCTCAGAGCAGGGTGCTAATAATGCCAGTGCTATGGGTCCATTCCCTGTATGGGTCATTCATTTAAGAGCTGGGACTCGATGATCCACATGGATCCTTTCCAACTCAGAATATTCTGTAACTAATTTGGTAATCAGCAAGACCAAAGCACTAAATTTTCCTAATAAAATTTACAAATCACAAATGGTGCAAAATAATATACAGTGCAGATGACAGACTGCATGTGACTGGAGTTACCTAATAAGATTAGTTACAAAACCAAGAAGAACTACACTCAGAGCAGATCTGGTAATCAATGTTAGATAATGAGCAAAGTTCATCCTTAAGAAGCATGGCAAGCATCAACTTAAAAAGAATACAGTGGTTTAGCAGAACACTAACACAACACACCCAGCTGAATGTTGGTGTGACTTAGTAGCTAACATTTTCCAGAGTGTCTGTGACTAGAAAAAATTGCATAATAAAGGACTTGGAAAACACACTTATACCTTCCCTTCAGTGCCCTGCATCAGAACTTAGGGACAGCAGTCTATGTAACTCACAAAAGGAAAAATCGTACATGACATGGATTGGCACAAGGGTGACCAGAAACAACTTAAGGAATAAACATACACACTCTATCTTCATTAAGAGGTTTGTGCACTGAAGGCTTTTCAAAGAACAGGTGGCAAACTCCTGTGTGCACACACACAGACACCTACAACACCTGTGTCCAGGTGCTCCAATTGTAGCTTCTTGGAACTACAGTCACAGCAGTATCTACATTTGCCTAACAAAGCTAGAAACAGGTGAACAGAACACAGAAATGTTTCATCTGAAGTCATGGCATGACCAAGGGAGAATGAATACAACTCTTTAAGCCATGCTCACTCCTCCTTCACCACCTCAGCAGAAGCAGGTTGCAGGCTCTGTGTGAGTGGTTTGTTTCAGTACTTACAGACGTGGGTGATCTGCACTGGGATCTGCAGAGCTGCCATGGGGCTCGGGGCACTGCCCGTGCTCTCCTCCAAGCGAGCCACCCGGATCTGCACGTGCTGCACCCCCGAGCTGGAGTTAGTGTTTGCCAAGCCACTGCCACATTTGTTCTCTGGAAGCTGGTGCCCTGGATTGTTTTTTTGGTTCTCGTGGAGCTGTTTAAGACCCTTTATCAGCACTGAGAGAAAAAACACTCATGCTAAAGCAGGTTGAACAAGCACATTTGAAATGCTGCAATTGGTGATTTACCCAAGATGAAAAGAGCAAACAAAATCCTACAGAATCTGGAACTTAAGCTATCTCCAGAGATACAGAAAATTTAGCACATACACAGACCATTTACAGCCAGCTACAGCAGTGAACTAGATTTCCTCATGGAACCCAGACACTTCACGATGCTTGGGGGAAAAAACAACACAGAGCCCATAAAATTTTGGAACGCTCTAAAATGATGCGTGATATATCCCCAAGCTACAATCAAGTACAAGGATCACTAACTGTGTAATGCTGCTACCAGAAGTAAACCCTCCAATATTCTACAATATGGAAGCAGATTTGTTCAAGAGCTTGGCATAAATGTCACTGAAAATGGGGAGCAAGAGAGAATGAATCCCACAGTGGTTATATCAAAATTCTTCACCTGTGCATGAGGAGGCCCACTGCTCCAACAGAGCCACCCACACTTCTTCTCTATAAGTGCTTTGGGAGCAGCTGATTTAACAGCAGGTCACGAAACCTGAGGCCTCAGATTTTCTAGACTTCATTACAACAAACTGCCTGAACATCTCTTCTTTGTCAAGGGAAAGAGAGCAGAGCCTGTTGATTCAGTGCTGCATTTATCTTATTAATTATTTGCTGCAACAGCTACCTATTTATGTGTGGTAACAGAGGCTCTCCTCCCAGCTGCAGCCTTGAGGCAGAACTAATATATAACCACATTGTCAACCACAGCACAAGTGTGCATTAAATTACATCTTTCATTAATTATGACATGATTAATCTCTCTGTTTTTTTTTCCTCTCCCCAAGTAAGACAAAGGGAGGTCTGAAGGTCGCAGACACCCCTTTGGCTTAGGCACTAGTTTCTCTAAGCCAGAATGGGAAAATGGTATGAAATGTGTTTGGGGAAGCTTTATAGTACCGACTCCTCCCCTCCTCCTCACTGCAGCTAGAAGTAGATCTATTTTCTGTCTACAGCTAAGGCTCGGCACCTGACAGAGATTACATTTTAACACTGTAAAGGCAACATATCCAACCTGAGGCAGATACTTTTCCTCTTCCACCTGAAGAGGTCACTGCCCTCCATACCAAAGATCAGATCATCTGAGATCTGCCAGCTGAGCTGCTTATATACATACTCTCACTTTAGCCAAAGTGAGAAGGGATGGTAAAGTCTGTCTAGTTGTAGACGTCAGCTTGGCCTGTTTGACTGAAATAAGGATTGTTTGTAGGAGCAATTCAGCCAGCAGATCCAAGGGGCCAGTAACTGCCAGCTAAGGAGCAATGTGCTCTTTGGCCAGCAATGCTGTAAGCAGACAACAAAATGCAGCCTTATTCCTCTGACATATGTGAAAGAAGCTTTCAGAAGAGAAGTGTGCAAGTAGTACATTACCAGGGAATGAAACATCTTTGTGGTTTGCAATCTGTCTTTTAATGGTCCACCATTTACTCCGAAGCCACTGTGGGGAGCGGACACTACTCCATCCCTCAGCCAGTAAGTCCCAGTTGATGTCATTTTCATCAGAAACTTCAAGTTCCGCTATCCTGGCAGGACACAGAAAACATGGACCTGTGAGAAACTGCCCCCCAGAGTGGCAGCGGTGTCGCACACGTCCGGCCGTGTCACACGTAACAGCGCAGAACGACATGCTAGTGACCAGCCCACCAGAGCTCAGGAATCGACACAGGCTTCCACGGCTCCACGCTGCCAGAGGTCAAGCAGAATCATAAACAACAGAAGATGGACTAGACCTGCTAGATGATCCAGTCCATCTCCTTGCCATGCAGGATTATTCTCCTTGTTTACTTATACATTAGGTCTTAGATCGGATTATCGTGAAGCATTCCAAGTGGTGGTACTTGCATCTTTTCTTTTTGAAAAAATATTCCCCAAACACATCTCCAAGGCAGGAAACACTTCCTGAGATTCACTCTGAACATTCACTTAATTAATTTCATGTTATGATATTTACTTGTTTTCTTCTAAGTAATAACTATCCGTCCTTAACACAGATTTTTGCCTTCTCTCAGATGCTTCTTAGCCAAAGTAGATGAAGTTAACTACAGCATTAAACACTTCCTCATAAATCAATCCCATCAGGCTCTCCAGATAAGGGACAGTCTTCTCTACCAGAATCTGTCTGAAATCACTAAAAATCTCTGAATTGCCCTTATCTGTACATAGAGCATATGAAAGAGAGGTGAATAGTGAGGGGAAAATATTTTTGTGGATGTTAAGAAAAGTCCTCTTCACAAATAAGGCAAAAGCAATCTTGCTAGCTAAAGAAAGAAAGAAGTAAAAATGAAAAACAAAAAAAACCTACCAAAACCAACCCTGTATGATAAGTAAAGGATATCTGGACAGACCAAACCAGAAATACTAAGAAATATACCCAGCACATTCTGAAATGTGGAATCAGGCTCCTCATTTTGAGTTTACGTCAAACAGCTTCAGTAAATTTGTTAATACAACTTTGTAAGTAATTCTTAGGTTCCCTGAATGTCTTGGCTTTTTATTCCCACCCAACCCATAAAAATCCACTGGCTAAAAAGCTTGAGTTAAAGGCATTCAAAATGGGAGGAGGACTGGAGAGCAAAAGATTTCCAAAGTCACTACCAGGCTGCCAGTTCAAATGTAGTCAGAGATGCTGATATCCAATCAGTGTTTGTTGGCCTACATGAAATTAATTTGCAGTCTCAGTTTAGCTCTTTGTAGACAAGATGTCCACATCACAGAAACCACCACCACACTTGACCCTTGTTGGTCATCTCAGCAGAGAGGCCAAGGACTGAACGGGCAGGGAGACTGAGCTACCCTCCAGTTAAGGGTTAAAGCGCATCGGTGGGGCAACATGTGGGAAGCTTGCACGGTTTGCTGCCTGTGCTGTACCTTTTCTGTGGAATAAAGAAGACTTCAGTCTCCAGGGTTTTCAATCTGACACCTTTCACGAACACTAACATTCACTAAAAAAACAAAAAACAAAAAATATGTTCAATAATAAATCTCTGGGAACTGTAAACACAGCAGTGATTTTTGGAAGGTTCTAGAATTTTCAGTGTCTAGGAAACCAGCAAAATGGACCCCAATGGAATCCTGCTAGCAACACATATTACAAACCTTTAAAAGTAACTAAAATAACAAACCTCAAGATGAGATTTATTTCATCCTCCTTGGTCCACTCGGTGCCTCCACTTTGTTTCCAGTTGAGATAGTTGAGCCATTTAGAGCGGCACTGCTTCTCCGAGCGCGTCCCGACCCGCTCTGCCACCGCAGCCCAGGACACACCTTGTGTGACAATGTCACCTGGCTCTGTGCTTGTCAGCTCGTGCACTACTTCTGCCAGTCTTTTCTCTTCTTTCTCTGTCCACTTTCCTGAAAGAGACAGAAGCCCTCCGCCTTAACCAGCAGCACATACCCTCTGTTCTGATCCATAACATGCCAGCAGATATTTAACTGCCATGTCCAACACCTTATTCCAGATGCAAATATTAACTTGTGAAGATGCAACTGTTCTTAATTACTAACGATTTATATTACATCCATTTTGATTAACAAATCAACAATTCCATTGTTCTACTGCCGAATTTCTTTTCTCTTCCTCTCACAGATGAATAAGGCCCCACAGAACTTGTCCAAATAGTGACCAGAGCAAATTGACCTAAGCTATGTGAACTGTATTAACTGGAGTGAACTAACCATGCAACAATTTAGCGCACATTATTCACATGAGGTCTGACTCAATTTTCCTTTACACTTGAATATATACATTACAATATAAACAGTACTTCACTCCTGAAGTGCATCTGTCTCTCTCTTGACATCCAACATGCAGTGTAACTCTAAAACCATTAAACACAAGTGGCAGAATTTTAACCAGAATATCAATTTCTGACACCAGCATTTACCTCACCTGTGTTGCAGGTATCCTTCATCAGTCTACATCGATCCTTTACAGATGAAGCACTTCTCCCCAGGGCAGCTCCTATTGTGGCCCAATCATTACCATGCTTTACTCTCAGCCTACAGAGAAACATGCTCATTAGCACTATATCCAGTTAGGAAATTACCAAAATATAACATATTCGCTAATAAAAACAGGATGAATGTGCAGTTTACAGGCTTAAAGAGAGAATGGGGAAATAACTTTGATACTTCACTATTACTATTTTCTACTACTTTTTCCTACGTGTTTCTAGAAGCCTTTTGGACTAGCTAAGCCACAAAAGACTTACAGAATGCATAGTATCTGTCTTGCAGGAAGACTGTGAGGCTTAATGAGTGTGTTAAACACAATAAGAATGTTTAGATAAACAGCTGATTTCCATTCTATACAGGTTCCTCAATGATTTTCAGGTGGTGTAGAGAGCACTTGAGAAATTTCAGTAATACCCGATGAAAACCCAGGCATCCTACAATTTAAATTAAGCAAAACACTGCATAATCACATTCATCATTTTAGCAATCATCTCCCTCCTTCACATGACAGCAGGCTGTTTAAAATGTTGAATCCATGAGTAGTTCTGACACATGTGGAACCAAAGGCACCTTCTGAATGACACAAACCAGCTCAATTGGTCCAAACAAATCCATCAATGCAATGCAATATACTCCCTTCCTCCCTTCAGTCCAACAGTTCCTTCCAGCTGCTCATCCCTGGAAATGTGCAGGAGGGGATAAAATCTGCAGCCCCATCTCCTTGATCTACCAGGTTCATATTCAAAATTAGGCTTTTTGAGCTGTATTGATAATTTATGTATCTGTAATACTTCCTAGGGGAGATCCTACTCTTGACCTGCCACTTCCTTTAGGAATAACCTTTGCTCAAATATCGTAAGGAAAAGGAACTTCTATTTCTCATAATCACAAATATTGACTGTGCTTGTAAAAATCTGAAACTTTCCTAGTTAAAACAGAAGCCTTGCTTTAGAACTTTGTTGCATATTGTTAGGTAGGTCCTGAACACACATTAGAAAAAAAAATCTAAGAGAATCCAAATGTAGTTGATTTTCTTTAGATAGTAACCTATTTTTTTTCTAATGTGTGTCCTGAACACACATTAGAAAAAAAATCTAAGAGAATCCAAATGTAGTTTGATTTTCTTTAGATAGTAACCACTACTTTTGGGTAGTGTTGGCACAGCCAAATTTATGTGTAACTTTTCAGTGATTTCATATACGGAAGTCTTAAAAAATGGATCAAGCTACTAAATACAATCAAGAGTGACCTTGTTCATAAGATAACTTACTCTTTAAGCTTTTCAATTTCCTCAGGAGTATACCTAAACAACAGGTAAATAAAAAGACATTATTTTAAACAGAAAGCACACAGCATAAATATTATTATTTCATTAACCACACAGCACACATTTAGCTACAAGAAGAGATTAGGGAATTTCAGCTGTAAGAAACAATCTGACTGAATACTTCAGAAGAATGAGGAACAAATGCCATTTTCCACATTAGTACATTTCTAAGATTAACTGGTATAAGATTCCTCTCATTTGTCAGAAAAATTCCTCATTCTTTGTGATCTTACTCCTATGAACAGAATTAGAATTTTCTGCATTAGTCTTTGAAATAAACAGCTTCTTCCTTACTGTCCCAATTCACCATCACTATAAAGCTGACTTTCCATCAAAAAAGTATATCAGCACTGAGAAGATATTTTTAATTTTAAACTACCTTCAAACACTAAAATATAATATCCTTTCTGGATAGCACCAGATCACTGCTTTAAAAAAGGGCAGGCAAGGGCATAAGGGGTGAAGATCAATTACTTCCAGGTCACAGCTCTAGAAAAAGTTACATCTCAGCAGATCCATCCTTGTGTCCAAGTCCTGTCATCACATCAGAATCTGTTATTCACCTTTGTTTTGGGTTTTATGTTTCTCTGTTCTTTAAAGCTGTCATTGAATACCATTAATTGAACACAACTATTGCCAAGGATGATCCATCAGAATTGAACAGAGGTGACATATTAGCAAGATCTAGGTCTGCTTGGCTACAATTTTCTGTCACACATAGCACATGTCAAGCATAAATACATGACCCTACTCATACCAATAAAACCATGCAGCATTAGAGGGTTTCATACTTTCCAACATGGTTTCTGTCATCATACATGCGAAGAACTCTTCTATAGACAGCAAAGAGAGGCCGATTCAGACCCCAAGCTATTGTCCTGTAGAAATCTTTTCTTTCATCTTTTGACATTTCAAATATAATTTCAGTGGCATCTTTTATCCCACGGGCCTAGAACGAAGCATTTAAAAAAAAACAAAAACAAAAACCACAAACAAAACACCTTAGATAAAGTCTCCTAGGAATCAAGAAGTAGAACAAAGAACTGAAGCCATTATGCAACTTTCTGTGTATCACAAATACTACAGTCCAAAAGTAAAACTGAGTATTTATGGATTAGCTCCCTCAAATACAAACCCTTCAACACTAGGTTAGTTGTTTTGGTTTTTTACGTTGGAGTCCAAGAAGACACAGAAAGTCTAACACCTATCCACATACAATAAAAAAGTCTGTCCAATGTATATTTTAAGATCAAAAACTGAACTATCATATAGAACATGATGGAATATATACTGTGATGGAATTATTCTGGGGCCATACAAGGGAAGATTGCCAAACAGTGCTATATTGATTTATTACATAAATTTAGCTATTCCTTATGCAAAAGTGATTTCTTTCAATTAAACTACTCTTCTTGTTCTGATGGAAACTCAAATAAATTCAATACAAAACCACTGCAAAGAAGTACAACAGTAAAGCTTAACTTCAGCTTAAACTAAGAATCGCTGCATTTCAGTTATTCAAAGCAGTACTAGAAAGCAGATACATGGGAAAAGAATGAATCAAATGATTTATCAGTAACTCAGAAAAGTTATTTAGCTAGCTTAAAAAAGCTTCACTATATTTAAAATGTAGTATTACCCATGAATGATTTTGTGGCAGAAACTTTAATATGTGTGTGGGCAGACACAATCTCCTCAACTAATACTGCGGATTTTTATCCAAATGAACACTAAATTCAAAGCTTTTTTTTAAAACCACAAGTGAAGGATGGTGAAACTGTAATACCCATGCTATATATTCTCAGCTTAAGGGCTCAGCTCAAATATTCTCAGCTGCAAGCCTACCACAAATATGACTTATGGGCAATTATCACTGTCAGTGTGTTCACCACATGCCCATTTACACTGAACTCTGACCCCAGTAATTTAAGGGGAAGAAAGCAGACACAGGCATCCTGCACAATCACAGACTTGACACCAAGGATGTTTGGAAGTTGCATTCAGTGCTCAGTAAGGAAACTGCTAGTGCAATTTTTTCCACCATCTTTAATAAAGGTTTTATGAATCCTCAATTTATAGTCAGAGGAAGAGATTTAACCATGTAAAATGTCATGTCAGGATGTTCAAAATGAGCTATATCCAGTACAAAATGAAAAGCAATGTTACATACATTAAATGTACTTAAGTCCTCTCTATGAATAAATTTTTTCTTACTTATTTCAAATGGGTGATGACCATTCCTACAACAAACCAATCCAAATAACTTTTTGTGTATTCTGGAAAGTACTAAAGAAAGTTGGTTTCTAGCAGGAACTGCATTACCACATCAACGTGCAGGGAACATACTCTAAACATACCTTTAAATAACGCTCAATGTTACTCATCAAAATGTCAATTTCTTCCTTTGACCACATCCCTTGCTTCCACTTATGGCCTGAAAATAGAAATGACAACTAATTACTGAAGTAAAGGCCAGAAAAACAGCAAGAACAGAAGTATCTGAAAACATGACCCATGCTGCAATTAACAAGGAAAAGAATAATTTTAGCTACTAAAATATAACTAGCATTAATTTTAAACAGATGTTATTTCATAACTGGCAGCAACATTCAACTAATATTTAAATAAAGTGAGTCAGACCTCTCTTCAAAAACATCCAGTTTTTAAAAACAGAACATGAACTCCTCTATGTGCTGTCAAGTCACACTTTCAGCCTTTCTCTTCAGCTGCAACTAGAAAATTTCTGTCTTTAAACTGACAGCTGAAATTTCCACGCACTCAAAATTATTCCAGAAGCTGGAACTTAAAATACAACTTTAAGATTACCTGAGGAATTGGCAACAAGGTGGGGTTCTCTTGCATTCTTTAACACTCCTGAACATGAGAGTACTGCCACCTACTGTGAGTGCTTTTCATAGAGCTAAATGCTCCATTAAGCCTCTTTCTGACAAGCTGGTCTCCATCTCTTTCCTTCTTTTTGCATTGGGAGTAATGCTCAGGGGTCACAGACAACATAAAACCTTGTGGTGGGTCTTTTACTTCCCCAAATAAAAGTGGCAAGCCAATAGAAACAACGTTTCCTCTCTGTCTATTCCTTTAGTAACTACAATGCCAGCTAAGCTTTAAAAGCAAATCCAACCAATTTTATTCAGAGAGAAAATTTCAAACCTGAAGTCTATCAATAAAACATTAAAAGATTCCTACTTAGATTATCCTTTTTTATCCTTTTTCCCCCTTATGGTCGTATCATACTTTAAACTGAGCTTATGCTGGTGTGACCCAGTTTACATACTGGTGTGTGCTGGCTATCTGCCCACCTCTGCTCAGAAAAACCAGGGTACTTCCTTCTCAGCCTGCTAATTACCAGAGCTGAGAGACAGAACACACCAAAGAGACTGTCTACTCAAATCCAATTATAATGAAAAGTACAGGCATTATTACTAATTCCATTGGAACTGGTGAGAGAGTACTCTTTCCCTGTGTCCCATAGCTTCAATCCCTTCCACAGTTAGAGACAGAAAAATAATGTATTCCAGTAACTGTGATTCACACAGGTCCAAGCCTCTGAACTGACTTAATGGGACACTGCTACTCTTTACATGGAATAACCTTTAATACCAAACTATTTTAGGAAAGGACAGATATTCTGCACTTCAAATGTTTGTATATTCATACTCAAGATGATCATAACCTGCCCACAGGTCTGGGAAGAAAGCATTATTAGGTGGAGACTACTATAAAGTGATGAGCTCAGGCAACACATGCCAAACTCTGAGTTACTGTAAAAGAAGACACACACTGGCATTCCCCCACTACTATCTCTGTGACAAACCACAGAGCTTACAAGAAAAGTTCAGCCAGTAGAGATCCTCAAATATTTTTATTGGCATATTTTACATTTTCACATTTCTCAAGTTATTAATCTCTTAACCAACATCACCAGATTGAGTGCCCTCCTTTGACTGGCTGACAATGCTGTGTCTCTTCCTAAAGGTTTATAACAAAAAGAGGGGGTTGCTTTGAACTGACTGGAAAAAAAAATTCCTCTAGAAAAAGTAGAAGTCAAAGGAAGAAAAACAGTAGAGGTGCCGAGGAAACCAGAGAGACAACAATCTTCATTTGACATTAAGTTTTTTCTCTAGGTTTAGAAAGCCACTTCCCCTGTGGGCAGGAAAGAAAAAGACAAAATCTCTTGAATTCAGCAACTACTACATATTGTACAGATATATTTGGAAAGGGAGGAATGCCCAGTGGGATGCAAATTTTAGGAGTAGTAGAGATTATTTCATTAGGTCCTGGTCTGCAGAAGCCCTCTTCTTCTGAAGCAATATTGAGCATGGATTTTTTTTTTTCTTGGCGTCCCCCACTTCTGCTGCAGCCTCCCACCCTTTGACCAGGCAAACACAACTCTGTGCTCAATCTGGGCTGGACACAGCACCCACAGCTCTCCTCTACTGTGGCCACTACTGTCACCACTGCAGGCAAGGCCCAACTCCAAAAAGCCAGAACAGAGACTACTTTAAAATGTTCTGAGACATCTGGAATAGTTTACCTTTCTACAGCATGGGAGAACTGCATTTGAAACACCCTACCTTTATTGGTTAGAGAATCCTTATCCTCTTTGGTTGTGAACCAGGCTTGACTAACAGCTGATACTTCTTCATTGCCCATTGGGGAGATTTCATCCAACTGCTCATTCTGAAGAATCTTGAAAAGACCAATATGAAATGATACAGTCAGATATTCAGTTGTTTATATCACTTTACAATTAACATGGAGACATAGTCTGAAGGAAAATGAAATCAGCACACCTCATCACCTTGCTGATTGCTCAAAAGTGTCATGTTTTAGATATGGCACTGGAACTATCACCCTTCTTCAAACACCTGAGTAAGATTTAGCATATAAATATACAGATGTTGTGGGAATTAATTAGGCAACATTCTTCACCTTGTTTAATGTACAGTAAGTAAGAAGAGTCTCACTGGCTGTGGTGGAAATAGGACTATATCCAGCATCTCCAATCTGGAACTTTTAAACGTGGTATATCCACAAAGAAAACTGCATCTGCTAGTACTGGTGACACGACAAAGACTACTTGAGCATTTAAAAAAGCTTAATTTATAATCAAAGAATGACAGAAATAACAGATAAACTTGCCTTCTATGCAGATCACAACAGAGCACATAACTACCTAGAGGGTTACCTCTATTACTCTTTGCAGTATTGCTCTTTGGGCAGTAACTTCAGACTACAAATAACCTCTCTCATACATAAAATCATTCAACTGTGCTTTGACAGACCAGTATTTTTACAAACAAGATCCCTGCTCACAAACATTCGTATCAAAGAGTCTTATTAATTTAGGAAGCATTTCTGGTACTTGTTTCCCTTTTCATTTTGATTTAAATAAAGGCATACATCAAATAGGTAAATTTTGAAGTTTTAATGTACCTGAATCTGGGTAACAGTTCCTTCATTAATCTCATCTTCAGCTACCTCAGCGGTAGCAGTCATGGTCACCTCAAAGCTCTGATCATTTTCTGAAACTTCAGAATGGGTAAGTTAGTTGCATACTTAACTCCTGAAGCATTATTTTACACATGCTACAAATTTTATAAATTGCTACCTTTGAAGTGAAAATTTTGAAGAGCCTTATTTGGTATTTATTTGTTGACACAGTAAATTCTAAAATGATTATCAACTAAAATGATTACCAACTGAAAAACACCCCATGCAGAATATTCTACTATGATTCAAGAGTCCACTTTTAATCTTTACCAACAGATATATTTGTTACAGGAGCACATAAAAGAACTTACTTGGAACTGCAACAACAGAAATGCATGGAGTAGAATCATCAAGGCTTTGATCATCCTCTGATAAGCAAAGCCTCTTGTGTGGAGGTTCAGAGCTGTCTTCAGAGTCTACTTCATCAGCTTCTAACAACAAAAACACACCCAGGTTACTTCCTGTAAGCTAAGGAGCCTTAGACAGAGTTCTCCTAAGAAGCTGGCCAAAGCAAATAATAGAAGCAAATGTGACAAGCTGGTCCATGCTTTTCTGCTGCCCAGGAACCTGGTCTGAATTCTGGGCAACAACAGTTACCATGCTTTCTTCAACATGCATTTTCTTTGAAAATTCCATCCACAGTATGTCAAACAAATCAGTCTACAGAAATTTGGGTATGTGCTTGGTTCTAAGAACCCATTCCAACTGAAATAAACCATAGCAGCTGTATCTTTGTTGGACACACACAGACAGTTTTGGGATTTACACCTAATTCAGCACTTTATCATTCTTTAAACCAAAGCAGAACTGTCAAATGAACCAGTCTACAGGAATTTGGGTATGTGCTTGGTTCTAAGAATCCATTCCAACTGAAATAAACCACAGCAGTTGTATCTTTGTTGGGGATTTACAGTTTTGGGATTTACACCCAATTCAGCACTTTATCATTCTTTAAACCAAAGCAGAACAATTCTTAGTAAGCTGCACCTGAATAGCTCACAGAATTTGTGGGCAGGGATGTATGGTGGTCAGATCAATCAAAACAAAGAAGAAACAAAAAATACTATGTAAAACAATTCTATACCATTTTGAGGGCAATGAAGAATTAGGCAGTAAGCTGCACCTGAGTAGCTCACAGAATTTGTGTGCAGGGATTTATGGTGGTCAAGATCAATCAAAACAAAGAAGAAACAAAAAATACTACGTAAAACAATTCTATACCATTTTGAGGGCAATGAAGAATTAGGTTCCCTTCAGTATCCTGAGTCAAAGTCACAGAGTTCACGGTTTCTACTGTCACTGTGTCAGACTCTTCTTCAACTGTGCTCATACTCAAACCTGAAAGAGCAACACACAGATTACCCTTCTGCAGCTGGACTCCACTTGGACCACAACGCAGCTTCCATACCCCACATAACCAGCACAAAATCCCACAGGGAATGAGCCTGCTCTTACACATGACAGATCCACAGTTTCAGACATTCACCTACCTGTACTTTCCTGCACACATATATTGCACAGGGTAAAACCAGATAGCTTCAAAGTAACTTCTCCAGTTAAAAATAGTACCTAAACTCCTTATTAGGAGGATTTGCAATCTACTGATTTCTTTTTTTTCAAACACAAACCTAAGCTATTACTTTTTCAGCATTTCTAAATTCTTCACATCTGATGATTTTGTCCAGTGTTTGTTCCACTGTTAATTTAATAATTCTGCTATTATAGAACTGAAAGCTAGTCAGGACTGACAAATATTTTTCTAGTCTCCTATTAGTCACAGCTGCCCTATTTATAGACTGCCAACTTGCAAAGTTTTATTCTCCTTCCATGCATATAATTAAATGTGAAACTTGCATTTTTTCTCCAGCATTTAAACAACAAGAGCAAGAGAAAAATTGTTTGCAAGCAATCACCAGAACAAAACGTAACTGAAAGAATAAGTAATCCAGGATAAGCCATACACATTGAAGTCACAGAACTAGGACAATATAAAGTGTCTCTGATAATTTCATTTCCACTATAAAAGTACTGCAATGAAATAAAAAGTTTCTATGAAATTCTATGTAAACCACCAGCAGTAATTCTGAAATAAATCAAAGCAAAACCCCACAATAAAATTTTTATCCAAATACAAAGAGATGCAACTTCTGCTGCTGCAGAAGCTAAATGAAATCACATGTAAAATATCCAGAAGCTTTACAAAGATTTCATCAGTTTTAAACCTGCTTTTGTTGACATTGGCAGAGATTTGTAAACAGAAAATATAATCTATTTCTCCTTTAACTGCTCAGTCCTTTTTCTGTGTTTACTCATATGTCAACAAACATAAAAAAATATTTTTAACTTTTATTTTGAAGCCAAAATGTTTTAAAAAATATCTGGCTATAGCTTTAGAAAAAAGAAATCACAAATACATTACAAATTTTCCATGTACTAGGCAGGGATAGCTATATACCCACAGGTAAGTGGAATTTACAACCTGGATTTCAAATTCCCTGTATAATGTTAACACTATTGCATCAGCAGGAGATTATTTAATTTTTAATCAGAAAACATGTTCTTCAGTATTGAAGATCCCCAAGAGAAGTGTTATCCTAGAAAGATAAAACTACTGCCAGTCCTTCTAAAACAGTACTTCTCACCTCTCGAGCTCGTTGAAGATTTGGCACATCTTTAAGCACACACAGTGATTGATTCCTTAAATGAAGTGATATTACCCTTCTGAACATGTAAAAAACTTCAGATACCACTGACATTTTAAATCAGAGGGTTCTCAAACTTACTTTCATATCTACCATCAACAGCTCCTTGCCACATGCAAGTGTAGGAGGGAGTAACTTCCCTGGGATTCATCTGCTGCTGAGTTTTACAGCCTGGGCTCTATCCCTCACTAGAAGCTGTTTGCTGCACGGCTGTAATACTGATTTTAGGAACCCAGTGAGGCATCCTTAGTGCTAAAACATGAAGGAAGACATCCAAAGCGTTACAGCTAAATTAGCAGACTGTAACTTTTTCATCCCAGTTTTAAGTTATTAATTTAGCTTTTGGGGAGTGAATAAACTGGGCCAAAATAAACAGATTCTCTTTTTCATGTTCATATGTACTTTCTGACTAAGTTTTACTACAGGGATTGCTGTAGTAAAAATCCCTAAAGTTACTGGAAATGAGGTGGAGGATTCTTCCTTAATTTGTGTCAGCTAGTTGTCACAACATTTATTTTTCTACGATCAGTTGAAAGCACCCATTTTTCACTATTTTAGAGGCCTGAAAGACATGAGATTTATAAGATACATTACAACAGTCATTTACTTCACTACAGCTGTTCTCAAAGCAGTGGAAACTATAGCACTATCCACAGCAAAAGACAGAGCAGACCATTCCTTCTTTTTATTTGAAGACTGATGAAAATTGAGTGCAGGCACAGCAAAGCTGTGTTATTGTTTCAGCAGTTACTCAGGACTTGATGAAAATCAATCTGTACATTTAGAGGATTTGGCTACCAAATAAAAAACACAAGGCAATTAATCCCTCTACATTCCCTGCCTTGCTGGTTTACAATTTAGGAGGGAACGGGACCCAGCATAAAAGGGATCCATCCATCCATCCATCCATCCAAATATGGCATTCCAGGGATGGGGAGGAAGCTACACCCAGGATCAGTAGCTGCTACCCTGGCACTTCCATGCAGAGCTGTAACAGGATTTACCAGAGAGTGGCTGAGGCAGCACATCTGAGAGCACCACTGATCAATCCACATGTCTGTAGCTCTCAGCTTGAGCTCCCCCAAATTGCAGAGCACCCCAACCCGACACCAGGCACTTTGTTCAAGGACCTGTGACTTCCCAAGAAACATTCCTCAGTGTAACTCCTGGATGGAGGATGGGTTTATAACTCCTCGATTTCCCAAAAATGGTTTATGCCACCTGTAAGTGCAGACTCTCCCCAAAAAAATAATGATGCCCTGTGTATGATACTCAAGATTTAATGTATCTTAAATTTTTTGAGTAAAGATAATAACCTTGACCAAGCCTTGATAAAAACTTAAAAAGAGCCACATTCTTGATTCCCATCAACTTTAATCCATATGGCCTTGGACCACAATTGAACACTTGAGTAGAAAGAGCTTGAGGAATGAAGCCAAAGTCAAATGCATATTTTGGACAGAATTTTTTATTCATTAGACCATACAAATACAAGAAAACTGAAAGAAAAACCCAACAAACCAACCAACCAACCAACCAGGTTCTTCTAAGCTACATTTACCTCAGGACAGGGACACCAACCCATTCATACATGAATGAGTGACCAAAATCAGGAATAACTGCGGTGGTTCTTTTGAGTGAATAAGAAACAATCCCCAGATCTTACTAACCCCATGTTTCACACTTAAATGATGATGTAGCTACCAGGTACTCTGAGCATGCCTCAGATATGACACTGGGAGCTCAGTGGCCAAAGCCCAGTGCTGCTGCCTGAGCCAACACCCTTTGATGCCTTCTCCTGATCCTGAGCAGGGACACTGTGCCACTGTGCTTACCCTCTATCCATCACAGCACAGAAGCCAGAGCCGTGGTGAACAATGCCACAGGTTTTGGGATGTGCCACGAGAATTCTGCTCATTACACACACCTGCACATCCACACATCTGCTCTTGCAAAAGCCAAATGCAAAGTAAATGACAGCCATGGGTTATTAATTAGTGAAAATTAGGACCTGAGTAGTCTCATCATGTCCAAAATATCACCTTCTTTTCACAAGTTCGATAGGAGTGCTTTTGAAAATGCAAACAAGTTTTATTTTAAACAAAAGGCTTGCTTGAATTTTAAATTAACAAGCCAAGGTTTTTCTTTAATCCTTGATCAGACACATTCTTTACAGAGGTGCCAATCCATCACTAATATTTCATGTTCTGAAGGAAGGTGGTAGCTTTTAGGGAAGAGAACAGTGTTGGGTAGACAGGCACCAAAGTGTGGGTGCCATAATCCATAATGAAATAGCATCTTAGAAATCAGTGTCAATTCAATAAGCATTTTTTTGCCTTGTTGGATTTCTGTGTGTATTTACCAAATTCAACACTTTTTAGAGCAGCATTACAATTTCAAACAGGTTTCCACATGCAGCCAAAGAAGTGAGAAAATACTTTCTCTATAAGACTCATTAATACAGATTTCCAATTTAAGGTTTCCATTAAAGCCATATGATAGAGTTGTTCTTATTTATCTGGGAAGCATGCAGCAGAATTATGGCAAAAAAAAACCCTACAAAGCTGATTTTACACTGAACTGAAAAAAAAAAAAAAGAAGTAATATCCTAATACAAAATTCCTTTAATTCTAAATAACCATCATCAGGCAGATGGGCTCAATTATTCTGTGGGCTGTAAAAATTAAGCACTTCTAAGAAATAGTATTTTTACTCTTGCAGACAGAATTCTGTTATTGCCCCTAGTTATTAACTGAATGTTATGTTTAGTCTTTAGTGGACTGTTGTAAATCTTAAAATTTCTATAGTAAGTTGAATTAAAGGCTGTGTTCTCTGAATTGGGCAATAAGTATGTTTCACTAAGTCCTGTAAAAAGCAAAAATTGAAGACTATTAAGGGAGGCTTCCAGTTACTGGGACATTTAACTGGAACAATCCCATTGAACACATTCACATTTCGAGGCATTTGTTCAAGACTAACATTAAGGAAACAAAGTCATTACAGGGCCTCATATTTTAGGTAGTCTGAATGCTCAGTAATTCAAACCAAGTCAGTACTTCCAGTACATTATCAGGAGTTTCTATTATTCAACTAGTGCCAGAGCTGTTATGGCAATATTCAACAAACCCATCCAACTTTACTCCAGACCAATGGGATTCTGCTCAAATTTAAAATTCCACCACACAAAAATTTTCTCTAACAGCTGCCAACAATGGACAAAAAAGGAACCAAACTGGGCAGACACCAATCACAAGGAGCCAGGGACATGAGTTTGGGGTATACAAGGATTTATTAATCTATATCAGCACGAGATTAGAGTATTGTAGAAACAGTTGCACCCTACTCATCAGTGGTATTTAGAGAAGTGGGCCATCACTGAAACAGAATATATGGGAGACACAATGGGACGGAGTGTTCTCATCTGCATTGATCCAAATTTGGCAGAACTCCATGAGTTTTAGCCTGTCCATTGAAAGTTTAATAAAAAACACTGAGCATGCTTTAAATGTCACACAGGGGGAAAAACCCAATACAAAACAAAATAAAACCTATGTCCTTGCTATTTCAAAAGAAACAAACACAGAAAGTTTCAAGTTATCTTTTTCAGGAATTGGCTCTTGGGCACAAGGTTATGGCAATGGATAGAAATCTTCCAAGTATATGTACTAAAATTCTTCCCCCTTCATGTAAATCCAGTCCCATGCTAAGCATTCTCCACCTTTATAAACAATGGGTAGAATTTCAGCATGCAAGAAAAATAAGAAAAATTATCCAAACTGTAAGACTGATAAGCAAAGAGAAGTGTTTCTTGCTTTCTGATGGACAGATAAGCACAGAAATGATGCTCAAAAAAAGGAGAACATGCAAAACACAGTAGAGAGAACTTTGTCTCTTATATGGCCACTTTTTATAATTCTGTGTGGTTAAGACACAAATCAGTATTTCTGAGCATTCTCTTTAAGAAGTTATAATTAATGCTCCATCTTTTCAATAAGTCATAAAACATCATGAAGTTGTTTATTATTATAATCATGTGAAATGATATAAATGAAAACCAGAATGAGATGTGTCCATCCCAATGCAAAACCTGCATCTCCTGGTTTTCCAAAGGAATTCTAACTATGCTGTCAAGAGGCCAACTTACATCTGCAGCCAGAGCAGTGCTGGCAAACAAAAAGCATTTTCTAGATTACTTCAACTAACAATGGCCAGGTGGGGCTGAACAGTGCAACTCTTTGTGAATGAATACATGCAAATACTACCAGTCAGCTGAAGAAATAGCTGGTACAAGTGTAATACACTTCACCATGCCCAAGGGCACAACCAAGAATAAAGAGACATTATAAAAAAAAAAAAAAGTAGGGGGGAAATAAGCTTTTTCAACCGGAATCATTTATTTTGGCAGAACAGAGCATAGCTCTAGTGCAGAAAATCCTGGTACCGCCCTAAGATGAAACCCCTGATCTTGGCAGAGTCGAACACTTCAGATCCACTTGCCCTAAGCAACCTCAAATCACAACCCTCCCTCGGAAAAAAAAAACCCAAAAAAACAAAAAACAAAACAAAAAACCAACAAAATCAAACCAACCAAAAAACCAAAAAGAAAAAAAAAACCCTTATGAAACAAAACAGATAAAACCCACAAGCTCGGGATACTCCAAGCGCAGACCCAGCGAGAGGAAATGGAGAAATTCAAACGCGATCGTGTAGATGGGCCTCTTATTAGAGACATCCAGGTATGGGGGAGGCAGTTAAAACCACAAAAAACAACAACAATTAAACAAAATAATAAACCATAATAAACAAAACAATGCGCTGGCCGGCCTCCCCTTGCCCTGCCCTCCCCAGGGAGCCGGGTTCGGTAATTTCCCGGGCCGCTCCGTCCGACCGCTTCTTCCCGATTTCACTGCGCGCGGCGCTCCCGCCGCCCGGCACGGCCCGGGAAGGCGGGAGCCGCGGCTCGGGGCCGGCCCGGGGCTCTGCCCGGAGAGCAGCCGGCGCGGCGCTTCCGCCCGCCCGCCCGGCGCCACAAAGCGCACGGAGCGCGGCCCGGAGCGGCGGCCGCGCCACAAAGCGCACGGCGCCTTCCCCGCCTCGCTGAGGGGCCGCGGGGACAGACCCCTGAACATCTACATGGACTCGATTGGGTTGGGAATGGCCTCTGAGACCATCGAGCCCGACCTACAACTGCATATCACCCTTTCAACCAGAGCATGGCACTCAGTGCCACATCCAGACGTTCCTAAAACACTTCCAGCGATGGTGTCTCCACCGCTTTTCTGGGCAGCCCATTGCAATGTTTAATCAATGGATGTCAATCAATATCTAATCAATGGTCACACACATGATGAGGGCTCTGGAGCATCTGAGGAGAGACTGTGTGAGGTGGGATTTTTAAATCTGGAGAGGACAGGAAGGGAACCTCAATGTGTATAGGTATCTCAAAGGTGGTGCGAAGAGGATGGTGCCAGACATTTTTTGGTGGTGCCCAGCAGCAGGATGAAGAGCAATGGCCATAAACTAAAACACAGAAAGTTTCACCTCAACGTGAGGAACAACTTCTTTACATTGAGTGGGGCAGAGCACTGGAACAGGCTGCCCAAGGAAGTAGTGCAACCTTCTCTGGAGACATTCCAAACCTACCTGGATTCCTGTGTGAGCTGCCGTGGGTGACCCTGCCTTGGCAGAGGGGGTTGGACTGGATGGTCTCCAGAGGTCCCTTTGAATCCTAATCATTCTGTGACTCTGTAGTCACTTTTCATTTCCCTCCTGCCCAGCAACCTCACAAAAGGCATATTAATAAAAAATTATCCATAAAGCCAAGAATAAACAAGAATGTAGTGGAGCCCAGCTTGTGGTGCTTGCTTCCCCGTGGAATGGGTGCGTGCAGGTGCCATGCTCCTTGACATACAAGCTGAGTACCTCACAGACAAACCAGGCACACAAGGACAAGAGGGTGTATGGCATCCCCTGCCTGCAATTTTTTGTCTAAAAACCTCATTGCACTTCTACCAAAAAGTCTCTTTTTGGCCACTTCCCTTATGTGTGACCTCCAGCTGTGTCCTCCCCAAACCTTGGGAGCTTAAAAAAGTGTTCTCATGGGAAGACAGGGCAGTTTAGGGGAGGAGACATTACACATAAAAATGGTGGTAAAATAAGGAGATTGGAGATGGAATGTGTAGCTGGTAAAAGAAGGTATAAGGAGCTGAATGCAGGATTTATAGCACCTGTTTTGTTAAAGCACACTTACATAAACTGGTCTATGTGTACTTGGTATTTCTGGACATCAAAACTCAGGAATCTCGAGTTCCACACCCACTAGTTGACTTCCAGGGAAAAATATAAGTGCCTGGTACCTTTAGGCACTAATTGGTCAATGCAGAGACACATTTTGCTATTCTAGGGTTGCATACAGCTTTTGGACTCACCAGCCACAATCTCTTGCAGCTTCTGGGTTTTTCCCCCCAGTTTTTGCAGCAAATGAAGCATGAACACTACATTTGCTTTCCATGAAGTACCTCTCTGTTCTGTTGTAGTGGTGGTGGTTTTTTGTTTCTGTTTGGTTTTTGGATTTTGTTTATTTGTTTGGCTGATTTAGTTTGGTTTGCTTTGGTTTAGCTATGGGCTTGCTTTGAAAATAACAGGATACCACTTCCTTGAGCTGTACCAAAATGCTTTTTCAAAAGGCTGTGTTCAGACTGCAGGAAACAATACTGAAATTTCATATAAGCCTTTACCATGTGAAAATTTCTAAAAAGAGCTTGTGCAGTAAGCAGCAAACATAGAGAGGACTCCTTCCATAAATTAGTTTCCCCATATGTCATCCCTTCAGTTATGAGCCTCTTCCGTGCAGGATATAAAGCCTTTCTCTTTACTATATTTTTATCTTATTATCTGGATTTACCATGTAGAAAACATTATTTTAACTGCAAAATCTGTACCTCCTTTTACACAGTGGTGTTGTTCTGGGATGTGAGATATAAAGATTATAGGCTATGAAGTGGCAGCACGTTGAGGACTGGGCCACTGGGAATCTTCTGCCACCATTTTAGTCACAGATCTGCAAGACTTTCGGTGCAGGGTTTGGGATGATGACCTCTCGGCCCCATTTCCTGTTTATGCAATAGAATCTAATTTTCCTCACAGATATGTGCAATAACCACACTCAGGAACATTCACTTTATATCAAATTCAGGGGATATGTACATGAAATGATGACTGGAATTCTCTGGTGTTTCAGGAGCAGGATGAAATCTTACTGTTGTAAGAGATTCCTGTCCCACAGTGGAAATGAGATTCATGAATCCGGATTTCTCTCATGTTAATGGAACAATTGCCTGCATCTATACCTATTTAACTTGATGAAAGACTCAAACACAGAGTTTGAGTCCAACAATCTAAAGACCAACAATTTCTCCTTTAGATTGATTTAGCTTTTCACTGACTCACACTGAGTTTTCTTCCAGAGGCTCTGTGTTCCTGGTAGCCACCAGGTGTCCCTACTGCCATGTGCTCCAGACCCAGCAGTTGCATCCCAGAGATGGAACAGCTCTCCCTCTGCTCCAGTTAAAGCCCAGTTAGCTTGCTCTGTAGGTACAGCAAACTCACTCCTCATCAAGCATTAGGGGAAAAGTGGGACTGGGGTGTTGCTTGATAAGGCAAAGATGTGAGAAGGAGGATCGACGTGCTGATGACTCACCATAAATCCTGAAGGCAAAGTGTGAATTTAATAATCCCAAATCTGATTACATGGGTGGTGGCAGAAAGCTTGGTGCAGAGCCTTTTTCATAATAGAAGAAATAAAGTTTTATTCTGCAAGATTCAAGGAAGAAATGCAAAACATAGAAGTTAGAAAAGGCCTTAATTCCTGTTTGTTTGAGAGATTTTTCATATTTCTATCTGTATAGATAGATTATAGATTTCTATATGTATAGATATGAATCTAATTACATATGGGTACAGCAAATATATTCATTACTCATTGACAGAAAATATATTTATATCTATAAATAAACAATCTCGTATTTATATAACACTTGTTCATTTGAGTGCTCACAGTTTGGTAGGGACTGGCTATGGAGAATTGCTCAGGCTCTGAAGAGCTGCCATGAAAGAGAGAGATGTCAGAGAAGGAGTAACAAGTAACAGAGAATTAGTGACAGTTTGTGTTCTTCACTGCAGAACAAATCTCCTGTAAGAAAAGTTATTACCTTGTGGCCTGGCCTAGGAAGAATCCTATGAAGAGCACTCACTCATTCTGAGACTTCTTGTCTTTGGTGACAATCTCGTAATTTCCTGACTTGCACCTGTGTGAGCCTGTAGTGGACTGACTACCTTGAAAATCTCTCTATATTGGTTTTGAGTGCCTGCTCTGTCAATAACCCTCTGTCAGAGTCCTGGAACATGTTAGAGAATGTATCCAGCACCCTCAATACCCAGTCTGCAGAGCTGGGAATGAGGGTACTGTTGTTGTTTTTTCCTGAAACCTCTGCTGGAGCACCTGAATTCAATGGCAGTCAGTGCAGGCTGCACACCTACAGCCTGGGTTGCCATCTGGACTTGCCCAGCCCTCTCAATCCTTGGGGCCGTGGCAGTTGCAATCCTACTGAACCCAGTCCAAGACTAGGAATGGTTCAGTTGATATGGCTAAATGAAGAAGGAAAAGGATCAGAATTCCAGAGGCAGGGAGCAGAGGACAAGGTCTGCAGGGGTCTGAGCTGCCAGCGACATTGGGATGAGCCTTTCTTCCTGCTGCTGAGTTTAGCAGGAGGACAGCTGTGCAATTCACAGCATCCATAAGGATTTGGTGTTTGGAGGGGATATCCGAGAAAACAGGAAGCAGGAACTGGTTTCTGTAAGGAGCGTGTATGGACAGCAGAAGAGGAGAAGGAATGAGACTTCACAGGATCACTGGCAGAAGAGAAGGGAAAGAAAAGGACAGAGCAGATGGGAAGAGCAGATGGATCCCAGCTGGGAAGTGCTTTACTGTGCACTGCCGAAATCAAAGGCGCTGATGGCAGCGTGTCGTGGGCAGAGTGGGAGCTTCAGACAGAGTTCATCAGAGAAGCCCTCCTGTTGAGTCATGAGGTGCACAGAGTATGACCCTTGCTTTCTAAAGTCATTCTTAGAGAGGAGCCTGAGTGCAGCTGGATCCAATGTGAGCCCCAGACTTTGTCAATACTTTATGTCTAAAGGTTTATTTAGGTGTAATCAAACCTTTATACAACTTTGTCCCACAGGATTAAGGATGGCAAACCAGATGTATTTATAGAAACATATATGATTTAGTATGATTATGATTAGACAAAAAGATCTTAATCAGAATTATTTAGTAGATAGTACAGGAGCTATATCTATAATAATATGGTGCACTATGAAATGATATTGAAGCAATTGTATTAAAGCAATTGTATCAAAGCTAGCAAGAATAATTATTAAGTAGAGATTGGTGTACTCACCCATACCAGTGATTGTGGGCAGATTTCACTCAGCCTCCAGGAATAACCTTTAGGGGCATCCCCAGTGAAGGGAGGAATCTCCACACATACACCCCAAGAAGGGGTATGTTATGTTAAAATTTGGAACTGGGCTTTTATAGTGTAAAGTGATGTGCTCTCAGTCATATGTCTCCAGGCCAGCTGTGTCAGCTCAGCACCTCTAGGTAAGTGATCACTAGTAGCATTTGTTTGTTTTATCCAGGTATTTTACCAGGTCTACCACATCTTTGTCTCACTATCAGGATGTTTAACTTGGAGGATGATGTGTCATACTGCTTTCAGCACTAATCAGCACCAAAGCAGCATGAGGTTCTCTTTTTCATTTACCACTGATAGCATGGAAATAGAGCATTGTTCAAGTGGTTTTTCCAGGGAAAGCATCCTGCTACACAGGGGGAGGTATGCGGAGAGGCTGGCAAATGTTTTTTTCTGTAGGAGGCACAGGTAAAAATGGGCAGGTGCTTTCTGCATGGCATTGTGCACAGGTCATGGGCAGGAGGGCTGCAGCTGTGTAGGTGAGGGAGGGACAACCAGAGGGCCAAGAGCTGCTTCCTTGGCCTATGTCACCCCTAAAACCCCAGTAACTGAATGGTCATAATCTTGAACTCTGATAAATTCATGCTGTGGAAGGAGAGTGATGTATTCCACAGTGGAAAAACTTGTCCTGTTCTGGAGCTGCATGTTGATTTAGCTTTTACGTAGGTTCAGCTTTTGTGGTGGCTTTTGCTAAATGCTGAGTTATCGTGAAAGCAATGACAAACCTCCTATGTATTTGAAGGGGACAAGGTGTTTCTTAAAGAAAATGTGGCATTTATGATGTAATTCTACTCTCTGCTGGCAGATGGTGCTGTGATTTACCCAGGAGCTGGGAATCAGATTTTTCGACTTTGAGAGGATGTGAGCAAGTATCTCCTTTATATTGTCATTCGAGTTTGTTCCTAAATTTGTTTTACTGCAAAATGAAGTTCTTTCCTTTTGTTCTGCTCCCAACTTCAACTATTTAAGCAGATCAGCCAGTTTTGGTTTTGCCTCTTTGGATCATCTCAAGGCTGGCAGGAAGAATACAACTCTAAACCCAAATCTTTCCACTGGAAGAAAATCTGTTTGTGGCAGTATTCCCCACAATTTAAGGTTCTCTTATGTTTACAAATCCAGCCTTTCAGACCCATGATGGTCTTGCAGTCTCCCTTTAGTAGCAGTCTGAAGTTTCTGTCAATAGATACACCTGAGACACAACCTAAACAACCTCTGAGAGTCACTTCTGCCCTGGTTTTTAATGCTTCTTTTTATATCACTTGCTTGATACTGTGATCCATTGCTGATTGTTTTACTTCAATGTACAGTGTGATTAAAGGTTTCTCTCAGTGGTTTCTTTCTGGGAAATAAAAAAAACCCAGAACCAACCCAAACACTTTTATATTAAAAAAAAAAAAAAGTTTGAACACATTAGTGAAGGTTGGGATCAGCCTATTTAATATCTAAATTTAAATATATAAATTCTTAGACAGAACATATGTTCTGTCTAAAAAGCTGCTGAAAAACTAGGGGTAGATCTCATTTGCTTTCTGGAACTGCTGTCTAAGAGGCACATAAACTCTTCTTGTTTTGCTTGGAAAGTCTGTGGAGCCCCCATATTCTCAGAGGAAAGTGCTACAGCTAAAGGCCAGAAGCACCAAGAAAAAGAAAGACCTTATTCCTGCAGCCACTCCAAGCCTCACTTGGAGTCAGACAGGGATTTCTGTCACTTGCCTCAGGTTTTTCCTGTGAGAGTGTAATCTGAAAGTCCAGGGAACCAAGTGGGAGACCCCTGTTTTATCCTTCCCATCTGAGCATCAGATTCCTACTCTGGGTTCTTGTCAGGCTCTGTGTAAGAGAGGGAGCAGATCCCCCCACCATCTCTGCCAGAATGCTGCATGACTGAAATGATCTAGGTTAAGAAAAATGTCCAAAATAGGTAACTTTTTGCTGTTTTTCTGCTCTGCCCTGGATCTTTCCAATGACCCAGTTTCCAGCACAAACCTATAAAGTTGTTAAAAAGTCAGAGACAAGAGCTGCAGGATGTGAGCAGAAGTGATTACAGGGAGACATCTCTCTGGGTGGCTTCAGTGCTGAGGAGAACATGGCCATGGACCCATGCTCCAAAATGAGGAGGAGTCTGGACAGAAGCCTGCCAGCTCCTGGGGAAGGAATTGTGCCAGAAGCTTTCATGCAAAACAAAGTGAGCACGTTTTTTCCCTTTTAATGAGAAATCACTTCTGAGGTGATGCCCAGGTGGATGTGTCCTCTTAAAATCTATGTCTTTTTTTCCCTTTTAATGAGAAAAAAGTCCATCAGGGACCACTTCTGAGGTGATGCACAGGTGGATGTGTCCTCTTAAAATCTATGTGCCTAAAATTTTCTGTGGATCATTTACATTCAAGAAGAGACAGAGGTAAACTTAGGGAGACAAGGTTATCCAAGGTAAATCTCCAGAGCATTCTTCTGTCTCCTCCAGCACCTTGAGAAATGTTTGCATTTGCATCAGAAGGACCAAGGGGAGGTCCCCGATGCTTAAGCACATCTGGACCTCAGGCAGTATTTTCCAAACTCAGCACTTCGTAAATAACATCAGTAATGTCAGTCCAGTCCTGCATGACCAAGTTTTTCAGATACATTTATCTTGCTGCTGGCAATTCCACCTGAGCTCTCAAAAAATCAATGGGTCTCAGTGCAAAATTGTACCCAGTGCCAGGACCCAGTTCCAGTGGTGATTTGAAGTGCCCATGTGCCTTTTCCTGGGCTCTCTCCTGCTCACAGCAAGGCTCAAACATTCCAGGCGCTCTGTAGAGTGGATTTCTGTGCCCATGTGCCCATGCACTCATGTGGGGAAGTATGAGTGTGAAGAGTGTGAGAAGTTTGCCTCTTGGAAAATCCATGGCAGGGTAGAACTTGAAACTGAGCCACAACAGGTTTGTTTTTTGCTATTACACACATGTGAAAACTGGTGAGAATAATCTTCAGAAGCAATTAATGCAGTAAAACAAATTTGACACTTTAAAGGGCAGTGGTCAGGATAACGTTATCTATTTCCAAAAGTGACAGTGATATGTTTCTGGACCTCAAACAGGGGTGTATTTCCCTGTGATTTAGGAGAAATATGTTTTGCATTCTAATCTGATTTCCTAGGCTAGAGAAGAAGTGACTAAATGAGCTGATAATACCTGGCAGCTGCCAAACGACTTTTTGCCATCTAGAGAGAAACAGAAGAACATATGTTCTGATCTCCTGCTACTTAAGTTAGAGGATGAAAGAAATAGAAGGGGTTTTAAGTTGGAAATGAGATCATGCATTATGCCCTTTGGACAGCGTGTAATCTGGCTAATGGCATCACAGAGTTATATAAATAACTTCATTAAAATGAACTTGTTTCAAATGAGCTAAATAAATCAGACTCATTTTTCAAAGAGCTGGGATGAAATAATCAGGTTAATTTAAAGCTGCTCACTGGGGGGATGATTCCTGAATTTGTTCCACCAGTGAAACTGCCATCAGTAGCTTCAGTCACCAGTGGGAGCCCTGAGCCCAGTGTGAAAATGCAGACTGGGCTTCCACATTTGCCTTTCCAGGAGCCCCTCTCTGTCTTGTGTAGCACAGTCTGCAGGGTCCCATAGCTGAAGGTGTATGTTCCAGGGCATTTAAAGCATTGTCCAAGACCCACAGGATCTAAATCCTTCTCTGGTGGCTGGAAGCTGTTCAGCCCTAGTCTGTGCTCTGATGTCTGCTCTCTGCCTCAGAATGAATATCAAAATTTAACCAATTGCTTTCAGTACCTGTCCCTGCCTTGATGGGAGGACTATGTGATGCCTCAGGTCTTTTCCTCACAATTAATTCAATGCTTTGTGTCTATATTTTCCCTTTTCTCATTATCTCATTCATATCCTCTCCTTTGCAGAGGTCAGAAGGATAAATCCAGTTCTTCAGGCTATAGATGGATTTTCTCCTCTGTGGTCTAAACACCCCTTACCTTTGTAGAGATGAATATTTACCTGCTGCAAACTCACTCCACTGCAGGAGTCAGTCAGACTGTGCAGAATTAGAGCAGCTAAGGATGTGAATCTGTAGGGAGTGAATGAGTAGGAAGATTGTCCCAGATACAGGCTGTCTGTCTGTCCTCCATAGTTTACTGAAAATGTCAAGTTTTAGCTTGTAAGAAGAATTTTTCATAAGCCATCATCATGCAGTGCATATCCCACCTTTACCAGATGACCAGTTTTCTCTTTGTTGCATTTTGGATACTTTTCTTTTACATAGTAGAGAGAAAGGATGAGAACATAGATCTCATGGAAAATGAGTTTATAATCAGCATTTACAGACAGGCACATTTTGAACAAAGGAGTGAGAAATTAGTTCTTTGTGTTTATGTCTTCCAGAATCACAGTTGTGTGTACAGCACATTGTGCTCCTACACAGCAAATCTGCCCTGAAGTGCCTGTAGCTGACAGCTATGAATTTATCAAATGAGAAACTGACTATGAATTCAACTTTCAGGAATAAAAAGCCTTTCAGCTCTTTAATACCTCTCAGTCCTGCCCTTTGGTTGAGCTCCAGCACAGGTGAAGGGTTGTGTGAACATCAGGCTGCAAGACAAATTCTTTGTTCCCAGAGCACTGATTTATCCAGCTTGGTTGCTGGTAGCAACCTCTGGGCTAGTCTAGCCCTGTGAGATGAAAACTACTTTGGGGATTTGTTCACAGGTGGATACTCCAACCTCACCCCCTCCTCCTGTTCCAGTCAGGTGTGTGACATCCTCCCCAAGGGCTGTCCTAATCACAACTTATCCCCCATCCACTGGTCAGTACCTGCAGAGCAGTGGGTGGCTGTGCTTCCCTTGGAGCACACGGGCCCTGTAGGGTTTGGGTGGTTGTTTTAAACAATTTGGGAACTTGGGAAAGTTCCCAAAGTCATGCAGTCACCATCCACCTCTGAGTGGGGTCAGATCAGGAGCAGGTGCTGGGTAGAAGCTAAAATGCCTTCCTGGGGGCTGAGATACAGGGGAGCACGACAAATTGATCCCCAGCTAGCACCTGCAGCATTCAGTCCACAGCCAGCTCAAAAAGCGATTAACTAAGAAATTCTAGACTTGTTATCAGGATTGGCTGAGATTCCCTCTTTCCCCAGGTCTGAATTACAGGGCAGCTTTCTCCTCTGACAGCTATTACACAAATGTCTGCTCACCCGGGGCCAGCACAGCTGCAGCATTTGTGCAAATCACATTGATATCAAACAGCAGCCCAATGTGTGGGGCCAGAAGTTGCAGTGCTGTGGTGTTTGGGATGTGATGCTGGAGGATATGCTAATCCTTTAGTAAATGTCAGAGTGCTGCTGCACCGGGGATTGGATCCTGTCCAAGCAGAAAACTTTGCTTCGAGCTTGCAAATGATTTGTGAGTTTCTTCATTATGATAATTTTTGATAGTGCAGGTTTCTCTGTACAGGACTCTTATGAGAGAAAAGGAGTGATCCTCCTAGGGATTTGAAAGTGTCTGGAAGATCTTGTGGTTATGTATTTTTTTAATTCATGCCAGATGGGTCATATCCTCCTCATTTATATGGCTGTAAATCTGGATTTATCCCACCTGGATGACTCTTGTCAGAATCTGTCCACTGTTCTCTAATAGGTTTTCAGTCTAAACTGATGGAGTTAACCAATAAAATCACTCTTACCAGTGAAGTGATCAGTATTAAAGTGTCAGACTCATTCCTTCCACTCATTGTAAAAGCTTCCTAACCATCTTGAACCTACCAGAATTAAAATAAAGGACAAAATGTTACACTCCCAAACATATGGCCACATTCCTGCATTGTAGCAGTTCAGTGCTGTACTACAAACTGCATCCTGGTTTCTGTTATAATTTGTGTTTTAATCTGTTCAATCTTTCAAAAATGAATTTGTTCTCAAATTAAATCAGCACAAATCTTTAGCTATGGCACTTGTTGGCAGGGCACCTTTCACTGCAGCTCAGTATGTAGAAGGAGCAGGAGGCAGGATGAGAAGATGCTGCTGATGATGGAGGTCACTGGGTGACAAAACAATTTGGGAGGGATATTTCAACTGGATGGAGAATCTGTGTTTCCATCTCCTTCTCTCACTTAATCTGAAATGTGGTGGAACAACTTTTTCAAATGTTGATACAAGGCAAAGCTACAGCCAGCAATTGAGGCATTATAAATAAACCAAGCAGCTCCACCCATCAGTGCAAGGAGCACTAAAAGCATACCTGGACAGTGTCTAACAGGTGATTCTGAGTTAATTGTCTAAGAAATCGTCTTCATCTCTGCAGCTGATAAGATATGTCACTGGTGATCAGAAAACTCTGTGTTCAAGGGGAAAAAAAGGCATCTCTGCTTTTGGGGCTGACAAGAAGAACAACAAGAAATTACAAAATCCCTTTTTCTCTCACCTCAAATGAAGACTATCCCAATTAAAATGCTCCATCATCAATCAGTTATTTTGGAAAGAAAATCTAAAGACATCAATGTTGAGATGATATTCTTGAGATCTGCTTCTTACATGTTCTTCCCTTTAAGACAATGTGAACATCCATACAAGCAGGAGAAATTTAAGAAGTCAGTCCTCAGCATTCTCACTGTATAAATACCTCAGTATATTCCTAATTTCAATAATGAGTAGTTCTATGAATTTAGATCAGGAATATACATGACGGGATCTCAAGCAATAAAAATTCTTAAATTTCTATTTGGGTATTTAGGGCCAAATCAGAATGGCTGAAATGCAGGGAGTGATACAAGTTAAATAGTCTGAAGGGAAAGGAAGAATTTCCTGAAAGGAAAAAAAAATATATTTTCTGGATTTTTCAATTTAATTTTTTTATTTCAGGAGGGTTTATTCAACTCTGTCCTCCGATTTTAAGATTCAATCATACCATTTCAGTGAGGATCAGCTGGGCAAGCTTCGGTCCATATTTCTGCACTTCATGTCATCCCATTGGCTTTTCTTGTTTTCACATCCTACCTTTTTTTTTTTTTTTAATTTTTTAAATGAAATTTCTATTCTTCTGTTTCTCTTGTGTCCCTTTGTTTATCTTTCTTCCATGATTGTAGACATTTCTCAGGGAATAATTTTGGCAAGTTTTGGTCTATTTCCCTACACCCAATTTCATCTCAGCGCATTTAAAATTTTCTGGATTTTTCAATTTCATTTTTGATTGACCGTATCCCCTTTCAGGAGTGTTTGTTCAACTCTGTCCTCTGATTTCAAAATTTCATTCCCTTTCTTGAAAGGAAGAATTTGAGGTCCTTGCACAAGAGCTGCAAATCCCTTTTAGACTTTTTGCAAATTCCCCGCTGAGAAATACCGTCAGCTGTATCAAATAGAATTAATTGCCATATATAATATCAGAATAATTGTCAGCTCTGGCAAACAGTCCAGTGATTAGAAATCCTAGCAATTCAAAATTCTTTTGTGAAAAAAATAGTTTTGGTTACATATATCCCGTTTCAGGAATGTTTGTTCAACTCTGTCCTCTGATTTCAAAATTTCATTCCCTTTCTTGAAAGGAAGAATTTGAGGTCCTTGCACAAGAGCTGCAAATCCCTTTTAGACTTTTTGCAAATTCCCCGCTGAGAAATACCGTCAGCTGTATCAAATAGAATTAATTGCCATATATAATATCAGAATAATTGTCAGCTCTGGCAAACAGTCCAGTGATTAGAAATCCTAGCAATTCAAAATTCTTTTGTGAAAAAAATAGTTTTGGTTACATATATGAAAAGTGTACATCAACACCTCAGCCCTCTTGAAAAGACAATAATTGACGTCTTTAATAAATGATGTCTCTCTGTAGTGTGTATTAAACACCACAGGCAGTTGTGAGGAGTAAATGGGAAAGTATCAAAAAAATGTAAAAAAACCCAAGTGCACTGCAGTTACAGTGAATATTGAAGTTATCAATTTGATAAAAGAACAAATAAATGCTGTTGAGATATATGTATGTATATGTGCAGTGATGTGGCTGAAATCCTTGATTGAATTTCTTGTTTTGGCTTTTGTTGTTTTTTTGTAGGTTTTTTTTTTTGTCTTTGTTTTCTGTTTTGCTTATCAGTACTATGCTTTTAATTTGAGAGCTGTCTGCTGCCTGCAGCAGCAGCAGCTGAGAATCAGGCCAGTCCCTCTATTAGGTCTGGTGCAGGATGCTGCACAGACTCCTGGCTTTTTCCCCTGACTTCCCCTTTTTAATGATGGTTTGACCATAAAAACTCTTATAATTGACAGTAGAGATTTTCTATATTTTCTTTTATACCCTGCTCTTTCAGGCTGATGGAGTTGCCTTCACTCTGATCATTGGTGGCAGCAAGTCAGGCTCCAGCATTAAAAAGTAGGTTTCAGGTGCAGATTTCCAATGTGAATTCATCTGTGAATATTTTCTAAATGTGGAGCTGCTTATGTGTGAAGCCAAGGCAGAGAGGCAGCAAAGGTCACTTGTAGAGATTATGTCTACATCCAACCTTCTCCCAGTTTTCATAGCATTCAGATGAAGGGATTTGGATATGGCCCCTGTCAGAATTCAGTAGAATAAGATATTTTCTGAGTGCCATGTGAATTTGTGTGAAGTCCCTCTTGCTCTGTGACCTTCACAGAATCTGCCAGTCAAGTTCATTTTTTCTGTGCAGCTATTTTTTAACCTCACAGTGTGTGATAGCTCCATTATGTGCATGAAGAGCCCAGAGAGAGGTGAATATCTCAATGAAGTGACAAAAATATGATGTATTTCCCAGATATTATTTCTGTGCAAGTTCATTGCATTGTTTAGTCTCAAAAAAACTGCAGAGAACTATCTTCCCAGTAAATTAACTATAATATATATTATGTGCTTTGCCAATAAGAGAGCGGGGAGTCAAATTTATCAGAAAGAAAAAAACTCTGAAAAAAACCAATTCACCAAGAGTTCAGCAGCATATATGAGAGTCAGACGGCTTTCTTTAAAAAATGACTCTGTTTTCTATTTTCTCATTGCAGGTAATCATTGCTTTTTTATTTGGACAGCTCTGTGCAAATTTGTTTTGTTCTGCTTCTGCAAATAGGAAATGGAAAGAAGTGTGATGTAGTGGTGAAGCTGCACACAGAGCAGGCAAACCTGAGCTGTCTCCTCACTTTGTGTTGCTGCCTAACCTTGCATGAAGTATTGACTTGTCCTTGTTGAAAATTAGAACTACTCAATTTTTAGTTCACCCTTTTTCCAAAACTGAGGCCTTTCAGTAAAAAAAGTTTTGATTAAACCCTTATCAGTAATAATATTTGGATTTGATTTTAAAAAAGAGAAGTTTTAAGATCTCTTTTCATCTAGAAAACCCTAACCAAAAGTATTAATTTTTTTTTGTTTTCCTTTCTCTAAGAAGGAGATGCCTGAGCTGTCCTTTTAAAATTCCTTAGCCTTTGGAGCATTATCTGTCCATTTCTGTTTCTATGGCTGATATATCCCAGTTTGGGCTCCTATACAGGTTTTCATGGTTTCTTACCATGGTTATAGCACAGTTTAGTTCCACTCAAATGGACAAGATTGGTTTTATGTGACAGTCCAAGCACTGTGCATTTTAAACCCATGTGTTTTAGCACCTCTTTCACTTTCTCTCATCATGGTCAACCTGGCAGGTTTTTTGTTTTTGAGAAAGGAAAACCTTATTTAATGACTTAAAATGATATGAAGTTTGATTAAGGTTGATGTAATATCCTGGAGCTACATAACTAGCAAACATTTATATTTATTTATTTATTTAGTTAGTTAGTTTGAAATCCTCTCTCTAATTTTTCCTTCTATCTTGGCCACTTAGCCAATTCCAGTGTGAGATAATTTTCAGTGCTGAATGGTTATTGTGCAGAGGTTGTAGGACTCTTCCATCATTTCCCCATCACAATTTGTGAACCACAATTCTCATTAGAGAATGGGGAGCTAAAGAAGAGCTTTTTTCACCTCCATCTGTCTTTGCCTCTGAGTTTCAAAAGTAAAATGTCCCTGTAGCAGAGGCAGGACAAAATTGGTAAATGGGGGATTCATGCCTGATGGAGGATTCAGGATTGAATCCTGGCCCAGGGCAGTGACCCAGACCTCAGTATGCCTCCAGAATACCCCCTTGGCTCCATGGCATGATTCTTAGTTTCTCCTGTGAGATCTTTTACACTTTCTTTAATAATTTAAATTAACTTTGGGTCAGCCAGAGATTTCTCTGCCTTGGAAATATCTGGTTTCAAGATAGTTTGGGCTCAGAGGTACATCCCCCAGTCCAAGTAAATACATTTAATACAGAGATTTTGGGTATTCTTTTTTTTTTTTTTCCTCTACCTTTTCACAAATGAGCTTGCTCCATGGTGCAGAAAGCTGACAATAGAGTCCAAAGGTTACATGATGGAAAAAGTATTTCCTGGCCATCTGTGTTCAGGTTACTGCACTGGCAAACAAAGTAATAAATAATGGGATAAATTGTTCATGGAGTTAGTAGGACAATTATGGGATTTTTCTTGTGATAAGCATAAAATCTGATTATTACTTGCAGCTATCTGAGGGCTTCTGCTTCTCACAGGAACTGAGAATCTGGATCAGTCTCCACATCCATGGGGCTCAGCATCCTGCCCCTGTTGTGTCTGCACAGCTGCATCCAAAATCTCACACAAGCAGATGGGGAAGAAACCAGCTCCAGCAATGACCTCATCAAGACCACACTTCTCTGGGTTTTGACCTGCTATGAATTAATATCCTCAGAGTCTCTGTAAATGCTGAATCTCTTCCCTAAACATCAGTACTTGAATACCAGTGTGAGTTCTGTTTATTTCCTGGCACTCTGCAGGCAGCAGTGATTAAAGGATGAAATATTATCTGTTGCTATTCCAATTGTTTCTATAGACCAAGTGTCAAAGCCAAGACCTGGAGCCCCTCGTGTGACCCACTACACAGAAGGAAACAATAGAAAGGTGGTTTGGCCCAAACACTTCACCATCTGTTTCTCAGAGAAGAGATGGCAGAGGGGGGCAGATCAGCAGCTTGAGGCATACCATGAAACAGGGAGTCTGGTCAGCAGGATCAGCAGCAGTTTCAGTCTCCCAGGTGCCTTTTCAGTGGTTTGGAGGCACCACTTCTGTGCCTGCTACAGGAACTGAGGCACTGCTGGGGTGGGGACCTGTTATTTGCTCACACAAATGGGCTTTTTTGTGAATGACACTTCCATTTTATTTGTTATTTTGAACCAACCACGTTATTAAAGGACAAGATTTGACCTTTGCTCTCACTTTATTAGCATCCACAGTTCCAGCCTGTTATTTATGACCATTACCTGAAATTCATATTTGTTGAGCCAGCTGCTGTTTGCTTTGGCTCTCTTTGGATCTTTTTCTGTTATGGCTGCAATGGTGGTTTTATCTTCCTATATCTCTGAGCTCTGTGGAAAGGGGAAAGTTTTAACTTCCCCTTTCCACAGAGCTCAGAGAGAAAGAATTTCTTGATTTTTCAAGTGGATGTTGGTAATCACCTTTAACTAACTCACCTCTTTATAGCACAGACCTCCAAATCCCACATAGTAATTTATTCATGGAGTGGGAAATTCTGTCTCAGTTCTAGTGTTCCTTTCAGAATAATATCTGACCATGATTTAAAGATTTCTGGTAATATATAACCCCCACAACCCTATACATGACTTTCCTGTTACCATTCTATGCCTTATCTTTATATTTTTTTTTAATATGAAGTGATTTAGCATAAATTTCCAGCTGGATATAATTCTCATTATGTCTGTTTGGGGAGGGGGAAGGAACCACCTAGAATCCAAAATACATTTATTATACAAGGTGTGAAAAAGGCACCTGTGAACAAAGGACCTTTTAACATTCTTTGACTAAATGGAGGAAAAGGAGTATCTTTTCCCTCTTGCTGGAAGCCAAGCTTCCCAGACTTAGATTAATTATGTATCTCATTTTTTTTTCAATTGTAGATTGGTTTGGGGGGGGCTTAGGTGCCTGCATTTTAGTTCTACCATTTCATAACCTCAGAAAATATCTGTCAATGGCTGAGCTAACAGTCTCACCCTATAAATAGTCTGTGAAAAGGCACAAACCATTCACATACATATTTTATAGCCATTAGGAATTGGGAACACTCAGCACTGCAGCTCCCATGCACTGCAGTGGTGATCATCTTGATCAAGGAAAGGATCTCCCTGCTGAGTCAGAATTAACTTGAAGATCTGCAGTTTCTGGAGAAAGCCGTTCCTTTTTTATCAGAATTCTGTTAATTGTACATAGGGAAAGGAATGTCATCAGGAATATCCTTGCTAAAATATAGTTGCACATTTCCATTTTCTTCAACAGTTCTGAGGAGATCTGCAGGATCTTTTTTCCCTCCAAACAGCCCATTGTTTGACTTAGGACATACTAAGTCAATACATGTGTCCAGTGAATGAACAGTTAATAGCTAAATAGTTTAATGTGTTGTCAGTGCAGGATTTCAGAAAATTATTGAATAGTCAAGAAAAAAAGAACAGGGATATAAGGAGTCACAAAGCCTCTTGAGAACTTTGTCTGCACCCTTCCTGGTTTGTCTGAGCTGTGCTGTGGGTGCTGCCTGGGTCGGGCAGGGCTATGAGAGCAGCAGAGCTGGCTCAAGGGGAAGGAGATGGGGAAGGAGTTCACAGCACTGGTACAGATATTTTCAAAAAAATAGTTGAGTCGTCACTCTATTGCTAGCAGACAAAATAGTTTAATTCTCTGTCAAACCCTGAAGTGAACCCACATTTACAGCTGAGGCATTTATATCCTATAAATATATTTAAGTGTTTGAGATTTGGAAGGAAGGAGAAGGAGAAGGAGAAGGAGAAGGAGAAGGAGAAGGAGAAGGAGAAGGAGAAGGAGAAGGAGAAGGGGAAGGAGAAGGAGAAGGGGAGGGAAAGAAGGGGAAAGGAAAGGGCAGGTTTGTGTTTGAACCTGATCTTTGAGTACAAGCCAACTGGACCCTGCAACAACCCTAACACACCTAAAAGTACCATAATGGATAAATGGACGAAAATTCCCCTGCTACTTGTGCTTAAGTTTCATGGGTGTTTTAATACTGTTGGGATGTTTTACAGAGTCAAAATATTAATGTAATCTTAGTACCTAGCCTTCAGAAAATTGCTGATGTGACAATCCCTTTGTTACTTGAGCTCTGAAAGGAGATCTGATGTTTGGAAAGCAGCCTGGAATAAAAGCACATGTGTTTTTTTTGCCACAACATTGCTTAAATTTTTAATGAGACATTTTCCAGTATAAAAAAAGTAACTGCACTTAAATAAGACTGCATAGGAACAATATGGGAACAGGTGAGCTCCTCAGGATGGCTGCCTCAGAGGGTGAGAGTCAGTGTTGTGCATCTGCACTAACTTTGGCAGGGCTGAAGCAGACCTGGCCTCAAGGAAGTTGTTGGTTACCTGCTGAGCCACGGGAGATCTCATCTGCACAGGACTGAGCACCCAGCTCCCATCATCAGTGCTTGAACGAGCCAAGATGGGCAGAATTGCTCTTTGAACAGGTGCTTCCTCCACACAGATTAGCTGTGGTACCAAAGAGAAATTTCATGCCTGGTGTGAGGCTCTTTCAGTCCTGGTGTTCAGCTTTGTGCTTTATTTCTAGAGGAGAAAACAGCTCAGGCTTTATTCTGCCAAATGAGTGAGAGCTTCCACAGCCAGGAGTGCCAATGTGACACAGAGAAAAAACAGAGATGACAATTCATCTCCTCCTGTTTCCAAACTTCATTTGCACCACTTTTTTGTGGACATCAAAGGGGAAAGATAAAAATAAGTGAGGAACTCAAGATGGACTTCTTCCATCAAAGCTTTCACCTGTGCATTTATTAGCAATACACTCTGCATACTTTGAGTTTCACTGATTGGCAGTACTCATCTGAATTCCTACAGGCAGCTTCAACAAGTGCCTTAAAGATGTGTGATCATTAAAATTAAAGAAGGAACTAGTTATTTTTTTGCAAATTTTGCCAGAAATTTAGCATGCTACAAATTGTAATTGCAAACCTTCACCATGAATATTTATCAATTACAAGAAAAGGTGATATGAATAGTTTATTAGATTCTAGGCAGATTTGGAAGCAGTTCTGCAGTTGGTGCAAAGGAAAAGAATGAGTTTGTCTTCATGAGGCTGCAGTCATTTACAGACTGAAATAACCTCAGCATTTTCTGTTTGCTCCTTGAGTCTTTTACATGAAGGCATTCAGTGTTTTGGGGAAACCAAAGGTATATTTCACAGGAAATATGAGATTCTTAAAAATCTCCTAACGATTACATCTGCTCAGCTTTACTTGTCATGGCAAAGGTTCAGGTGTCTCCCATCCAGGCATTTCTGTTCACTGCTGTGCACACCTTGGGTAATTTTTCCTGTACAAACAAGTGGCAAAGTGGGCAATACCAAGTCCCAAATATGCAAATTAAACAGGAAAGTCAGAAATAACTGGAATAAACCCAGACTGGACTGATATTTTATATTCTGACATCTGTGTATTAAATGCTGTAGCAGCTGGAGAGGAATTTTTGGCTTTTGCAAGCTCATAAGCATTACATTAGGAACTCATAGGATCACAGATTATCCTGAGTTGGAAGGGGCACACAAGGATCATTGAGTCCAGCTCCTGGCCCTGCACAGGACACCCCAAGAGTCACACCCTCTACCTGAGAGCATTGTCCAAATGCTCCTTGAGCTCTGTCAGGATCAGTGCTGTGACCACTGCCCTGTTCCAGTGCCCAGCCACCCTCTGGGTGAAGAAACTTCTCCTGATATCCAGCTTAAACCTCCCCTGACACAACTTCAGGCCATTCCCTTGGGTCCTGTCACTGATCACCAGAGAAGACATCAGTGCCTGTCCCTCTGCCCCCCCTCATGATGATGTTGAAGACCATCATAAGCTCTCCCCCTGCCTCTTGTTCCATTGCCCTTGCCATGTCCTACCATGATTAAAGAGATCCCTACAAGGTCATGTGGTGTCTCTGCAGTCAGGCATAGACATTTATTTTGACATGCATGAAATTGTTTTTGAGGTTCCTAATCTTTGGGGGTGGAAGAGGCATCTTTCTGCCATTTTACTTTTCTACTCAGTCTTCATTTTGTACAGTATTCACTCTGCAATTTTAGCATGTTAGAATATTCAAGTCTCATTTACATATATAGAAAAAGGCTCTTAAATGCTCTGTAATTAGATGATTCAGAGTAAGAGCCATTTCATTTGGTCTGACCCAAATCTGCTGTTTATAACTGCGTACAGTCTGAGTACATGCCAGGGTTTTCTTCTGTGCTGTAACAAACTCGTCAAATTTGTGGGGAAGTCTATTTTATTGTTCTCAGAGAATGAAATATTGTTTTTTCTTTCTTGGTCGTCATGGAAAGGAGCTGAGAAGCAATTTTGGAGCTGCCAACTTTTTATGAGGCTGATCTGGAATACTAATTCAAAACTCACATTAAACATCTGATCAAAGTGTTTTGGGTTCCATTATCGTGGATTTCTTAAATAGAAGCAGATGGTATTTTACTGTGTGACAGCATTGAGATTTCCTTTCTCTCAGTTTTATCCAGGGGGAGTACTATTCATGTGAATTCTTATGTAATTCTTAAAACCAAAAAGCCCAAATATATAAAAAGCTAGCATGATACATGCAACTTTTCCTAATGAGGTAAATTCTCCATCTCTAGATCAGCCTCTATTGCACTTTCCAAAACAGAATTTGGAAGCCCCAGATCCTCCATGATTGAAACTTAAGCATGCAAACAGGTTTTGTGTGATTTATATTTTTTTGTGCAGTTATGTTCCTCTGGCAATAAAATTTGAACAGGAAATGATGAAGGTCCTTAAGCATACTTCTTGACAGGGATTAGCTAGGAAGAAAATCCTAGGTGTCAGGGTCACACTGTAGTCCTTTCTCTCATAATTGTAATAATAACCTGAAGTAACGTGAAATCTCCCATGGAAAGGGTGGTGGGGCTCCACCCAAGTTTAAAGCTCTGCCTGTGTAATCAGCTGGCTGTGAATGTGTCTCAGATCAATGTTCCTGTATTTCCCTCCTGAAAAACAGTCATTTGTCAAACACAAGCGGGACATTGCTCCCTCTCCATCAGCTTTGCTTCTGCTTCATCTATTCATTCCTTGACCCAGAATTACAGCTCATTTACTCTGTAAATCTGTAGGTTTGACTCTGATGAAGAAATGTTGCTATTAGACTTCAAGTTTACAGTAAAAACTAAGAGAGCAGCTTATGCTACTTTCTGTTCCAAGCTGCTGCCTGAGGCAATCCAGGGCAGTTCTGCACGACAGCAGATATGAGAGGTGATTCTCCTAATGATGTGATTAAAAGCAGATCTTCTTTGGGTGGCAAAAGTGGATTTTCAGGGGATGATTTTATGAATTAAGCAGGCAGAACTGGTTCTGTAAGCCAGAATTTGCCCTGTCTGGTCTAAATCAAAAAGAAACCTGAATATATATATATACACATATATAGCTTTGCTGTATGGCATAATAAGGACTTCAGGAGTGTCAGACTATTACCATGACTGATGCAAAGTGAATCCTGGCTCCCAGAACTATGGATTTTGCATAGAGGTTAAGAAAGATAATGACCTTTACAAAAGTAGCTCCCAGAACTGCTGCCTGAGACCACGAGTGCCTGGAATGTGTATGAGGTATCCCCTGCCCTGGAGATTGCTTCCAGAGCTGTGTTTCTAAGATTAAGAAGGGCTCTGCTTGCAGTTATCCTGCATAATGGTATCATACCAATGAGGGTATGTTAGTTTAATATAAATTGCACATGATAACTTTGAATTTCTGCACAAACAAAAACAAAAACAAAAACCAACCAACCAAAAAAAAAAACCAACCAAAAAACCAAACAACCCTTTTCCATGTCCAAAAATCAAAGCACTGTGAAACTTGTAAAGCACTTAAATTTCAGTTTCCTTGTGGAGACAACTGTGGGGTTTTACAGTTTTTGAGAATAAGGAATTCCAAACAGGGCCGTTCAGCATTACCAACTGTGAATAATTAATCCCTGCTGTTACTTGTGGACCCTAGTGTGGAGAAATATCCTCATGTTTGGATACATGGTGAAAACAACAGATTTGATATGGGCTTGAATCATTTAAATGCCTGGTAGGAGCTTTGTAGGGTCACTTTTAATCCTCATTGGAACAAGTGGAAATATTCTTAGCAATGTCAGTGATTCTTAACTATTCTCTGAAGGCAGGTAGTTTGGGATGGCCCTGAGCAAAGGTGTGTCTACAGCACAGATACCTGCACTTTAACAAGTTCCTAGGACTATCCTAGCCAGAAAGAAATAGGTGTCTGTTGGATGTCATTCATCCTGTTTTAGTGCAGATGCCTGAAATAAGCCGTGTGAATCCAAATGCACAGCGGATGGCTCTGAAATGTTTGATGCTCCAACAGCTCCACCTTAAAAATCAGAGAGAGCTTTAGGCTATTTTAAGCAAATCGGTGTAACAGGACAAAATCCTTTAATTATTCAAGAGATAACAATCATCCCACAATCTTTTTCAATCAAAACTGCAGTTGGTACAAAACACACTTATTGTTAGCTCACTTACTAAACAGATGTTATAGACTCAGTGCTCAGTTTTGTGGAGAGCCCACGACCTCTCCCCACACAGTCTTGTTGGATATTGCAGCAGCTTTGGTTGATGTTTGCAAGTGAGAGTCCCTTCTCCATAAACTCAGTTGTCAGCTTTGGGAATTCCTGACACCACTTCAGGATGTTTGGCACAGCAGGCTGACTGTTTTAATGTTGCTCTTCCTTGGCTGTCTCTCTGCCAAGAACTTTTTAAATCTCTGAAATGACTAAGAAAGCTTTAAGGTAAGAGTAAAATGAGCATCACTTAATAAAAAGCAAAATATTAAATCAGTTATTAGTTTCAAAGTGACATATCAAAAGATGAGTGATGATATACCTTACAGTTTCCCCTGTGCTGGCAATGGGATGTCTGAAAACTATGGGATGGAGATGGAGAAGGTCCTGGTCAGCTGGCCTTAGCCAGGTTTGCAGTCCATCAGCACAAAACCCTGAGCATATTGGGTGATGAAAAGTGGAATCAGACTTCACAATGATTGTGCTACTTTTAAACTTTCAGTATCTGAACGATTCTTGACCCTGTGTGCTTCCACTGCCTTCAGAAAACTTGGTTTTGGTTGATATTTTATTCATGGAATCCCATTTGCCTGTGTTTGCTGGAGACACACAAAGGGGTACCCACAGAAAGCAGCTTTTTGGGAAGCTGGATCTCATGTTGGCCCCCATGCAGAGAGGTCAGCTGTAACTGGAACAGGATGAAGCACCCAATTCATCTTACACAAGTGCTCACAAAATGTCTAAATTTTGCCTCACTCTCAGGGACAAAGGTTGTTGCTTCTTATTTCTTTCCAAATTTTGAATGTTTTCCAGCGATTTTCTCGGGGGAAAAAAGGGAAGGTGGCAGTATGAGATACCTGCATTGACTAGACAGGGAAGTTTGTACTTAGAAAAAAATTATAGTTTACTCATTTGGTATTTCTGACATAGGATTTTTTGTGCCTGGCTTCACGAGTTTTTCTCTTCTGTGTTTGTATTGTGTTCAGCAAATTAAAGGCCTGTTTGCCATCAGCCTCAGGCATCCATGGATTACCAATAGGGCAGCAGCCTGCACACGCAGCTGGGCAGTGCAGGGCTGTGCCTGTGCCTGTGGAGTGACGTCTGCCTCTGCCCAGCTGTGTGTGACACAGCAAGGAGGGGGCTGAGTCACCTTTGTTATCCCTGCTGCCTGCAGCATCTTTGCCTGTTAGTTCATCTGGAGCATTTGGGGGTCAGCTGGGTGTCCTCTGTTTGGCCACTTCAGTCAGCAGAAAAAAAATAAAAATTAAAAAAAAATATATGTATTATGTTAGGCAATAGATATAAATATGTTAATTAAATAAGAATCTTAAATAAACATCTATATCTATATCTAAATATATGTATAAATTTAATTAACTCTGAAGTTCGGCAGAAATATGCCCGGAAATAAGAATATTCAGTCTGCAGGATTTGTCTCTGCATGTGGGAAAGTGATAGAGAAGCAAGTTGTTCAGCTGCAGCAAAACCACCCAGTTGTTATGATGGGTGGGCTGAGCACAACCTCTCATCATCCTTTTGGAAAGGCCTGTAATTTCATTACCCTGATAAATATCAAGGGTCACTTTAAGTCTTAAAACAGAGATTGCTTTCACAAAGCTTTTAACCTCAGGCTGACATTCTACCTTACCTCCATGGCAGAGCCCATTTTTAGAGATTAATTCAAACACACTATTCACTTTGCAAAGTTATTTTCAAATTCACTCCCTCTGGTCTCTTGCAGGTCTGTGGGTTTCTAATGGTGCCAGTGTTTGTATTTTTTACAGCCAGAGGTACTAAAGATTCACCTTGCCCTCACCTTCACTGTATCTCAGTAATATCTAGGGATGAGTTAATACATAGTTTCATGAGATGTTTAAACAAATCTTTCCATCCCTCAGCAGGGGAAGAGATCTGTCATCTTTTTGGTCTGGGATGAGCTGTTTTAGTCCCATCCTGAGATGTCTGATCCTCCTCATGGCCCTGGAGGCTGGGCTAAAACCCACCTCTAATTAATTGTGCCAGGATCAGGCTGGTCATGGATCATCCTCTGCCTCTTCTTGGGCAGGTTTAGGCTGCAATGAGCATCCATGTGCCAAGGACAGACAAATGCTCCAGCATGAGCATCCATGGCTGTATAGAAGCCTGGATCAAGGAGATTTGCATTCTACTTGCCAGAAACTGCACATTTTTGGATATAATCTGCCGGCAGACAAACTCCTCCTGTCCTGCTCCTCCTTAAACTCCTCCTGTCCTTTTCATCCAAACATCTCAAAGGCTGATTAAATACTAATTTACAGAGAAAAACATTAAAATAAAGAAATAAAAAGTGGCTTCCTTGAGACAGCCGAAGCCACAGTAAGCCTTTTACTAAGGTGTAAGTTTGAGGTGATGTTCTGCAAAAGAATAAATTTCATCTGGGATGAGTCAGTGGCAGTGATGTGAGTGGAGAGACATCCCTGGAGCTCATGTTTTACCACCACACTCAGCTCTCTCTCAGGGGCTCACACCTGCTGTGCTGCTCTGCATCTTCATAAGCAGTGGGCTGGCACATGAGTGGAATCTGTTCAGAAAGCTGGGTTTAAGATGAACCAGAGTGCCTCACAGACTTTTAATTCAAAACATTTTCTTTCAGCTGAGTTTGTAGGGAAAAGGAGCATTGAGAAAGATGTTAGGGAAAGTGGAATTACTACCTTTGGGTAAGGTAGTAAGGTAAGCAGTGGTTTTAAAGGGTGGGGGGGGAATCAGACACCAGCATACTCCCAGCAAGGAAAGCAAACTCATGAGGGAACAATTAATAAAGCATAAAAACTAAATTTATAAGTATTCTACTTAGCTTAGTGCCACTTGAACGCTAGCATGTTAATGCAGAGAGCTATTTATAGTGCAATAAATCACCTCACCCCTTAAATTGCAAATTTACCTTTGTGGATTTTGAAGGCTGCAGTGTGTTACCAAATTTAAAGGTGCTGACAGAGCAGTCAGTATTTTTGTGGAGCAAATCAAACTGAGACTTTGTGTCGAAACAACATCATCCTGAGGGAGCTGGAGAAGCAAACGTGCAGAGAAAGGTATATTCCTTGTTTAAATACTGCCATATTCCTTTTAAAGGAAAGAGGTTATACTCCTCAAGATGCTATAATACTCTTTATAGGACTCAGAGCACCTGCTTTGAGACACAATTTGCCCTGAAACTGTCACATTCATATTTCCTGAAAAATGCCTTTACCCAGTGTTCTTGTCCTGGGAAGCTGAGAAAGCTCAGAGAAAAAGGAAAACAATAATTATATCATTTTCTTTCCCTGTGTTTTGCTGCTTTGGAATGTGGTTGGAGATTGTTTATCCTACAGGTGATTGTTTCATTGGTTTCTGGTGTGAATTATTTTGATTTATTGACCAGTCAAGGTCAAGCTGTGTCAGGACTCTGGAGAGAGTCACGAGTTTTCATAATTATCTTTTTAGCCCTCTGTAAGTATCCTTTTTGTATTCTTTAGTACAGTTTAGCTTAATATTCTTTAATGTAATATAGAATAATAAAATAATAAATTAACCTTCTGAGAACATAGATTCATCATTCCTTCCTGCCACAAGGGCACCCAGCAAATACAATATGAAACCACACAGGGAGAAAATACAGTTTAGCTTAATATTCTTTAATATAATATAGAATAATAAAATAATAAATTAACCTTCTGAGAACATAGATTCATCATTCCTTCCTGCCACAAGGGCACCCAGCAAATACAATATGAAACCACACAGGGAGAAACCAAGGCTGACTCTGAGGCATCTCCTGGAGGTGGGGACAGGGCTGATGTGAAATGTACAGGTCTGATCCCTCCTCCTGCAGAAAACCATGCAAAGCCCAGCTGTTCCCCAGATCTGTGCATCCTTTTCCCCAGACAAGTGGTCCTCCCTCTCAGCAAGGGGTAAAACCCCTCAGGATGGGGCGTGCTGCTCCTCTGATGGGTTTGTCCCCAAACCTTGCTCTTTTTCCATGAAGATCCATAGAGTGAGCTGGGTCTAATGAATGAAAATGTGTGGGAGTTTTAGGAGAGGGAGGCTGTAAACTCAGCAAGACGGGCAGAGAGTTTACACAATGTTTATTTTTGAGCACGCAGGCATCTGCCTGAGGCACCTGAATGGCTGCAGAAATTGTTTTCAGAAATTAATCATAATCGAGCCTGATGCTCTGGGTAAATGCACCGTGACTCATCCAGAGCTGAACTACAGAGAGCCTGCACGGTGACTGTCGCTGTGCTAGGATAAAATAACTTCTCAAACAGATGATGCATGTGACAGTTGGATGTGCTCATCTAATTGCAGTAACCAGCACAGAGAAGAGGAGCTTCTTATGAAGGTTTTTGCATTAGCACACATGTTTGAGGGTATTTATTGCTTCCAGCACTGCTGAGGATGGACAAAAGGCTCCCAGGTGCCAAGAAAGCTGCTAAGAGCACTCAGCATTTTAATCTTTCCCTGTCATAGCTGCAAAATCATCCAACAGCACGTGCCCTGCTTAGTCTTACATCAATCCTTACCCACAGGAGCAGCTTGATCTAGTGGGTGACATCCCTGCCCATGGCAGGGGGGCTGGAACTGGGTGATCTTACCAACCCAAACCATTCTATGATTAGGAGTCAAGTGAGTGTTGTGTGCTGCTCCTTCAGCCTCCTTACAGCTGAAGCCCCGGAAATGGAGATGGGACTCTGCACTGGCATGTAGGTCAGCCTTTTGGGGTAGATCAGACCCTTTGGGGTAGATCTGGGTTACAGCATCACCTTGAAATCACCTTGAAAAGTCATATTTCTGTCACATGCTTTTGTAGGGCCAGCACAATTTCACACCCAGATTTGCGAGATCAGTCTTCTCACATGATGAATTACACCTCTGGCTTCTACTAAAATGACTTTATTAGAATCTCTGACATTTAGTTGTGTGCTTTTTATTTGGAAAAACTGGGTTTTGAAAGTTTACAAAGGCTTGCTTGAGAGCAGAAAATCAATACTGTTGTTAATACTGGGTTGCAGTCCTTTGCTGCCATTGCATGTGTCAGTGCTATCAGCACTGTCAGCTCAATTCATTTTTGCTACCAACCACAGCAATAATAAGGTGATAAAAATATGTCCTGTCTACAAAAATTCCTGTTTGTCAAACAGGTGGGACTTTCAAAGCATTTTAATGTTGGCTCAGGATGGCTCCCATCCGTGTCCCTGGGAATGCCTGGTATTGTTTTCTTTGAAGTTTTGAAGAGTGAGGAGATATTGTCATTGATTCAGGGGATGCAGAAAGACCTTTGAGAGACCATTGGAAATGCAGTGTTTTAATCAAAAAACTTCAGTCAAGATCAGGCAGGTCAATAGAAAATATGAGCCCTGTTTCCTTCCAGAGAGCAGTATCATAAAATCATAAAATGGTTTGGGTTGGAAGGGACCTTTAAAGGTCATCTGGTCAAACTGTGTAAAAGCCTTGTGATGTTTTGATTTTTCTTCTCCTTGAAAAGTAAGATGTTTCTGACAGGGTAGGTGGGAGAGAGAGTTCTCCTCACTACACTGTGGGGTAGTGGCCTCTGACACTTTGGTGATGGAACAAGGGACAAATGGTGATGGGAGAAGCTGGGCAATATAGGGACCCCTTGGTCAGAAATACAGCACTGCTGGAGGCTGCTCTGCTTTCTGCTCCTTCCTAGAGCCACGAGTGCATCTGCAGAGCCCTTGCCAGCCTGGAGTGGATGTGATCAGCCCCAACACACCTGGCATCACTATTGAGATGAGTACGAAGTTCCACCAAATAATGTTCTCTGCAGAAAGCAATTTAGTCCATGTAATTCCTCCTAACTTAGCTCACACACCAAATCAACACAGGCAGAACGTGTAGATTTTAGCTTTCTGATAGTTTACACTGCATTACTTTTCAGATTCCTAACCTGCCACCCTCAAATGGCATGGCCTCTTTGGACATAACCATGTCACCATGGGTCCCTGAGAGTCCTCTAACAAGGCTTGATTTTGCCTGCAAAGTCAAGAGAATCATCATTACTCAAAACCCTCTTGCTACCCAACAGCAGACAAATAGATTTGCTGGGAGAAGATGCCTGTGGATGAATGGCTGAGAAACCCTAATAAGCAGCAGTAAAAGGCTTTGGATGCTGATCCTGCTGTCTGTCCCCAGTTGTCTTGGGAAGATTTACCCTTGCTATTCCTTTCTACTCAAAATAAACATGATAACTGATTTTAATGCAGTGATCATCTCTTTTTATCCTGTATATGGTAGGGAGGAGAATCAGATGATTTATACACTATAAAACCCAAAATTAATATTTCCCCCTTAGTTTAGAAAGCAAAGAAAGAGCTGTCAAATCATGTGGCTATCTCAAAAGCAGAGAAATTCCTCTCTTACAGCTGAATTTCTTGTGATTCACATTCAAGCAAGGCAGATTATATCTCTTAACCTCTCTTTTCCAGGCCTGTAGATAGAAATGGTACAGAAGTACTTTGGGTCTTTTATGTCTAACCTTTGCACAGCTCATATTAAATTGTATGTATTCAAGGAACTGCTCTAGTGTCGAGCCAAGAGCAAGATTTACAGGAAAATTCAACTAAAGTCACAATAAGAGAAAGGATGAACAAAGAAATCACAAATAGAAGGCTTCAAGAGGTTTAAAGTGGATCCAAAGGATGAAGTTTGCTAGAAAAGCAAAATACAGGCACTCTAAACATCTCTAGGGAGAAGAGGCAAAAATACAGCATTGAGGACCAAAGGAGGGAAAGGGATAAATCCCAAATGTTACATCTAGGAGTGGGAATTATGAAAAGGCAGTACAAGCTGATCTTGGCTTTTCTCTATCCAGGAAGCCTTGTTTCCTTGTTTTTCAGGTGTGGGTTTACATCAGAAGGCTACAACTGTGTGATGAAGCTTCACAATTTCATCACACAGCCCAGCACCCCCTGCACCACGTCGCTTCCCCTGTGCTGGGCTCTGGTTTGGAAGCAGCTGGGGCTGAGGGTAGAGCACAAGCCAGCCAGACATGCACCAGTTAACACACCCCAAAGCTGGAGGGTGTGAACCTTATTTAAAGAGGACACTCTCTAGACAGCAGAAAATTATTTAGGGTGGCTCCATTGCACCATGTATAGGTGTCTATATCAGAACTACCTGTAGAGAAAAGACATTCAACTCCTTCTCAAATAGATGATTAAAGCAATGTCTGAGGAAGGCTACCTTCACTTTCAGCCCTGGATGCTGTCAGGTACCCTTTAAAAAAAGGTTTCTGATGTGTTTATAACTTATATTTTAGGGGAGGGTGAATAGTACTCCCAGAGCCCTACAAGCTGAGGGTGACAAAGTTAAATGAGGTGAATCTCAGCATTGGGTTCTTCCATGGGCTACAGGAGAACCTGAGAGAGATCTCACTGGAAATGCCACCTGTTTTTTACAGTGACTGCTTAGCCATCACATCAGCTTTCTCAGCTGGGTTCTCCAGATTATTCCAGGATGGAGTCACGATGGTCCATGAATGATTTGACAGTACAAGTGATATCTAACTAGGTCAGAGGCCTGGGTATAAACATTCTTTTAGTATTGTTATGTATCTTGAATTTCCAAAGAGCTTGAAAATTTTGGAAGTCCAAAAGTAAGACTGTTTGTAGGAGCAAGTGCATATTTTAAGATTTTCTTGAACCACACTCAGTAAAGCACCAGGATGACACAAGGTCTTGAAAGAGTGTTAAGTTTTGTCCCAGATAAAGTATTCCCTCATGGAAGGTACACAGATGACCAGCTTATATGGGAAAATATATAGTTCACAAGAAAAATAAGTCATCAGAGCAGGACATACTGTGGTAGAGCTCAGAGATGGATGTGTTAGCAAACTAAAAGAATGGTACCTCCTGTGGGAAAGCAGTTACTCTTGTAGAGCAATCACAAAATTTAACCACATGGATAGTCAACAATGTTAGAAAATGAGTTTCAGTGAAGAAACACCATGAAATTGCTTTATGTTGGTTTGCTTTTCCAAAAGTTGCAGTGAAATGTGTGTGCAGGCAAGGTTTTCAAGGCAAATTCACCAGAAACAGGCAGAGCAGAAAAGGGTTAATAGCTTCATTTACTGTGTGATGTATTCTCACGAAAGGCACTGTCAGCCTACAGACCTGACTAATCCCAAGTGTGGTTACTAATTGCTGTCATCCAAACAGAAGCTGGCAGCCATTTAATTTTCCCTTTCACTTGGTGTCATTAACATTAGTGACATGTGGCTCTTTCCCTGCCCCAGCTCAGTGGCTACCAGGGAAACCTATGGCTTGGGCTTTGCAAACATAAAAGTCCATGATTAACTTTCAGCATCTTGATGGTGTCAGGAAGAACTGTTTACAGATCTGGATCCTAAATGCTTGCAAGCTGTTGATTTTTTCCTGGGCACAACTTAGAATAGCAGTATAAAGGTACACTTTTACATCTTTACCTTATACCTGGCTGATGCACAATAAAATGCAGAAAATAGGGGAGATGTAGCTTGAAACACATTACACTATAAATTATTACTTTGTTACTTTGCTTTTTTCCTTTCTTTTTCTTTTGTACTTTAACGTAGTTGAGCTGGGCAATTGTTTATAAGTCAGATTGCATAAATCTTCTGAATTGCTTTTATATCTTTTCACTTGACTCAAAATATTAGGTCAAGATTTCAGATACAGATCTCAAAACTGTTTCGCTCTATGCTATCTGTTTTTACTAGATTTAGAACTCCTTTATCTCTGCTGCCTTATATATAGGTGCTACTCTTTTTTGTATGAAAGTTACACAATATGTCTCAAATCCCACACTGCTTTCCTCTTCTTCATTTGTTCATGTCTATCTAAGCTCATTAATTTTTTAAACAGTATACTTGTTATTTTCTGCTGGCCACATGATTATTATGCTCTTCAGAATTTTTGCCATCCTGCTTTCAGGTAAGATCTTCGGGATTTAGTATCACAGGCATTTCAGATCCTGTTCAAATAGCACAGCAAACATAGTGATAATATTGCTTTTAAAGATTGAGTAATTTCTGTGTCATTTGGAAACATAAGTTAAAAACATAATCTCAGATCCTAGTGATTTTTCTTACTAGGAAGACAGCAAGTCCACAGAGGACAGTAGAAAAGCTTTGGTAACATACAGCAAGTCCTGAAGAAGATCATGTAGCCTTTTATTTGTAAATTGACTTAGTCCTACTCTGAGTTTTAAGGTTAAATAATTTAGTGATGCAAAAGGGTGACAGAGCAGCTGACAAAGCACACTCTGCTACTCCCTTTCCTCACCTGTCCCTGTATGGAAGTTCTGCTCACCTGAACGGACTCTGCTGGCTCTGTTTCCTCCTGGAGGCTCCCTGGGAATCCCTGGCAGCAGTAACCCTCTCGGGTTTCCCTCTGGGGTCAGGATGACCCCGAGAGTCCTTTTTTCCCAGCCTGATGGTTGAAGAAAGAGTCGGGAGTCTTTGGGTCTGATTCACAAGGTTGTTTATTGTCTCTTATCTAAAACATTCTTTTTCTGACCCACAGAGATTTGTCTAGCAGGTCAGTCAAGGGCACACTCTGCCTGCCCTTGGGCTGGTGTCAACATTTTATACTGTGAACTACATGTACTTTATTTACCATTATTTTCCAATAACTATCACCTATGTTAGACTGTCTACTTCCATCCTAAACCAATCCAAATGTGCCACCATCACACAGAACATGGAGGCTAGGAAGAAGAAGGAAGAAGGACAGGACAGCACCCAAATCCCTCCACCTTGCATCCTGGACCCCTGTAGTAAAATCCTCAAAATTCCACATTTCACCCTGTGATTAATCCATTATCATTCTACTTAAACTTTTGTGACTTATAATTCTTTATACAAGGTTGCTAATTTAATCCATGGGTTAGGATTGAAATCCCAAGTGTCTTTGGCTTCCTGCCAGGACTCGAGCCATCCAGGGCACCCAGAGGGATGTCCTGGGTTCTGACATAACCCCACACTCCAGACAGTAATTCTGCCAGCACCCTCAGACCTGCTTTCCCACTCTGCATTCTTCCTGCAGGTCAGCACCTGCAGCAAGTGCACTTTTGTGCAGGCTGACCTTGAGTTGCAGCCACAGCTGAGATGGCCACAATACACAGAGTAACACACACAGTTTGAGAAGGCTTTAAGCACCAGCCCATACAGAGTAACACCACACCACTTCAGAAGGCTTCAAACACCTGCTCTTTATTGCTCTTCAGTCCATTCTTTTATACCCTTCATGTTGCATGCACTGCCCCTGTGTGCCCTCTGTCCCCTTTGGCCAGTGCCCCTGGGCACTCCCTGTCCCAGCACCTTCAGTGCTGCTCACCTGCTTTTCACAGCTGCACCCACTGGGGATGAGGCTGGGCCACAGCCCCACTCCCAGTGACCACAAACTCTGTGCCTGCACCCTTGTACCCATTTTCCTTTCTTGAAAGCCATGCTGTAGCCAACCAATATATTTTTTCCCATATACTTTCAGAGTGAGTCCCTTGCTGCATTCCTGGGAGCGCCTGCAGTTCTGTGTGTTTTATTTTAGCAAAGGTGAAGAGAAATGCTGTTCCAGCTGAAATCAGTGCTCCTCAGACACTGGATTTTATCCTGCAGTTAAGGTGAGCAACAAATCCTTGAGACCAACCTTGTGACCTACCCAGTGCAGAAGCACAAAACATAAAGCAGCAGCAGGGTTTCTATCCTGTTTTCCACTTTTTCTGGAAAGGTAATTTGATTTTTTTCATGTAACTGATTACACAAGGTGCTTTGTTTGGCACCCTGGTGAGCAATGGGGCTTTTGATGGAAGCACCATAACCCACTTTCCTTCCTCCAGCTGGAGCTAAAATCAGAGCAAGGCTCTTTACAAGAACAAAGGGAAATTGCAAACCTGTCTCCGTTAGCAGAGCATCACAGAGCTCCTTTCCTGACTGCTCCAGGAAGGGTCTCAAGTGACATAAAATGAGCAAATTGAACAATTTTTGTGTTAGCATACAGTCACAGCAATGACACCAGCCAGGGGTGGACAGAGGGCTTGCATGATGCAAAGATCTGACTCTGCCCTTACACCTGCATCTCTTTTCATGAGGTGAACAAAAGCTGAGTCAAACCTGAATCACAGTGAGCAGGAACCGCAGTAAAAAATTACCAAAAAAGTCACTCCACGAATTGAAAGAAAATTTAAAAAAAAAAAAAAAAGAAGAAAAAGGGCTATGTATTGTAGTGTAAAAAGTGGATCAATAAGGACAGGAACACCTTGTGCTAGCCATGGGAAGCCTTGTGCTGGGGTTTGCTAGTTAGACAAGAGGAGGCAGAAAGGCAGACCCAGGAGGGAGCAGGAAAGTGAGCAGGGCCAACCCCTGAGATGTCAGGGAGGCAGAGGATGATCGGTGCCTGAGGCAGGCACACACTTAAGAACGAGTAGCACACGATTAGGAACGAGTAGCTGGACATTGCTGGGGAACAGGAGACAAAATTCGGAATGAAAGGCAACCACCGAGGGAGAAATGTGCATAATTCTGGGCGATAAGAATAATTTGGGTCAGGCCCTCACGAATAAGCTGCTTTCCCATCGCACTGAGCAGGTCGCTGCCCTGCTCTGGCCGTGACCTGAGCGGTCCAGGGCACATCCTGCTGGTGGGGCACACGGGGCATCCTTGGCGGTCCGAGGAGCAGGGAGGTGGGTGCGGGCACCCCGCGCTGCCATGGACAGGGACAGGGGTGCCAGCAGTCAGGCTGGGGATGCAGGCCAGCATCCCACGGCAGGGCTGTGGGATGGATGCAGGCATTCCATCCCACATCGCCGCTCCCATCCCGGAGCCCATGGCCAGCAGAGGTTCCAGGCGGGGGCTGCTGCCGCCGTGCTCCCCAGCAGGGCCCGGGCTGCCCCCGCCGCGGGGGTTTTGGGGCTGCTGCGATGCAGCCGGAGGATGCTCCGCGCTCCCTTCGCCACGCCGGGGCTGGACCAGCCTCGGCAGCTGCGCCTGCGCTGCCAGCCTTCCTCCCCCTCCCGCTCCTCCTCCTCCCCGCGCCCCGGCCCCTCCTCCGGGCTCTGGCGGTGCCGGTGCCGCCGGCGGGGCCGAGTGTCCGGAGCGCCGGGGTTATGCCCGGCCGCAGGCGCGGCGCAGGGCCAGGGGCAGCCCGCGGCCGGGGCTCGCAGGTGTCCGGCAGGAGCAGGGGCCGGTGATCCCAGCAGCACCCCCGCCCCCGGGAAGGGGAGAGCGGGCGCTCCGCGGCCGGGGAGGAGGAGGAGGAAGATGATGATGATGATGATGCTGCCGAGGATGCTGAGGATGCGGCGGGCCGGAGCGGAGCGGGGGTGCCCGGGCAGCGCCTGGGTGTGCTGCTGGCTGCTGGGCTGGCAGGCGGCCGCCCTGCAGCTGCCGCCCTGCGAAGAGGTGAGATTTTCCGCGTCCTCTCTGGGTTTTCCCCATCCATAAGGGTATGCACCGGCTCGGGAGGAGGGTGGCATCCCCCGGCTGCCCAGAGCTGTCCGGGGGATGGCAGAGGGGTCAGACCCACGGGGAAGGAGCAGGCGGGGGGCGGCTCTGGGGCCGAGCTCCCCCATCACCAGCAGAGCGGCTCCCTCGGCCGTCGGTCGCGATCCGCAGTCCCCACTCCCCTTGCCCAGGGTGATCGCTGCTCCCTTCGGTGCTTGGAAATAGTAGAGTCCCTCTCCAAACGAAGGGGGCTCGGCCGGCCTCGCTGTTTTTCTAATTACCGTGTTGAATCAGCGCAAAGGTGGAGAGTAAGCGAGGGATGGTGTGCGAAGCTGTCCCGCCCGCCCGGTGTCAGCTCGGTGTGTCCCGGGCTGAGCCGTGCGTGTGGCATGGGGAGAGAAACTTTCTGGCTCTCTGCTGCTGTAGGAACCCGAACCTGGAGGGAGTCGGAGTGTTCGGAGCAGGGATGCTCCGCACGGCTCTGCGGGATGCGGGGCAGGGGCGGCCGGACGGGGATGCGCAGCCCCGGGTGGCCCCTGAGGTTTTCCGGGGAAGGGATCTGGGCTTCATGAAGCTGTTTTCCAGGGTTTCCAGCCTCACTCCTACATACAGGGAAATCCTCTCTGCTGCTGTTAAAGAGCAAGTGGTTCTTTCCTGTGTTTTAAACCAGCAGTAGAGGTGAGGAGGCTGGGTGTCACCATCCCAAACAGGTCTAGGTGGCCGGAGCTCTGCTCAGGCAAGCAGAACCTGTAAGTGCATTAACAACAGTCAGTGCCCTTCCTTCTAACCCACTCCTATCCGAGGATGCTCTGGGACCACAGCTTCCCCACTTGTCCTCTTGCAGTTGCACTGTTTAGCAAGAGTGAATTTGTACCTTCTCCGAGTACAAATGAGAATGTACAAATTCTGGGGTGCAGCCAGATGGGAGCACTCGGCTGGTGAAGGGTCTTGATCCATGCTTGGAGGCTACTGCAGTGTGGGACCTCCTCGACTGGGGGTGCAGAAGTTCATGTCTCCTTCCTGTGATGAAAGAGAGCAACTCTGACCTGGGGAATATTCTCTCTTTGCCTATGAAATTTCCTTGTTGTCTTCCAAGTAGCAGAGCTCAGTGCTAGTCTAGCGTGGGAAATCTTGCAGTAGGGAGAGGTGATGTCTGGCAAATCAGTGTCTGTTTTGAGCATGTTTCTCCTAAATGTTGATCATTCTCAGGGCATGTTTTTCCTGAACGTTAGTCATTCTCAGAGAGAGGAGTTTATGCAGCCACCTGCTTTAAATTACCTATCTCCCTTTTCAGCTAGTGAAGGGAAAGGGGTACTTTTAGAGCTGTTTTCATCCTAAAGTCTTTGCATCAAAAAAAATAAACCTCTGCAGATGGTTAAAGGTGAGAGCTGAACATGTGCAGTGGTACCAAAAATGTAGAGCTGTTATTTTGAGCATCTTGCATTGGTGTGCACATTCTCTCTGGAGCCCCACTCCTGTACACCTGCGGATTATTTTGAGCATCTTGCATTGGGGTTTAGGTGTGCACATTCTCTCTGGAGCCCCACTCCTGTACACCTGCGGATCTGGACCTGTGTGCTTTTGCTATCTCTTCAAAGAGGCTAACAATGTTGTTTTACTTGACTTGAGTGCTCTTTGAAGCAGAGACAGCCCTTGCTCACATGGTTAAAAAGCTGTGTGTTGTTTCTGCTGGGGTGTGTGGAGCCATGAAAGTGTGTGTCCCAGGAAATGTAATTACAAACATGTCTGGATGGAGACAGAGGGGAGAAAAAAAAGGGAGCTTACAAAGAACCAGGATAGCAGATGAACTGCTTTACAGAAGGGAAGAACAGAAGTTAATATTTTTGTCTCCAAACATTGCCATTTGCCCTAATTCAGTCCAATTTGAGTGACCTGGGTGTATTGCCATTGATCTGACGAGATTGAGTCTGACTTGGGCAGACTCATATTTTGAGTCCAATTTGAGTGACCTGGGTGTATTGCCAACAACCTGATGAGATTGAATCTGACTTGGGCAGACTCAGACAGGGATGAAGTTGTGCCATAAGAAAGTACAGCCTGTCAGAGGGTATTGCAGTCCTTGAAAGACTTGGTAAACGTCTTTTGTTTTATACCCAAAAGGTCTGAGAAGCACAAGGCTTAATGTACTGACAGGTAGTTCATTTTCAATCTATAGGGGATCCTTCTTTAGCAGCACTTCCCCCACTCCTTCCTTGACAACTTGTTTTTGGTTCCCACACTCATTACAAATACAGATATCTGCTGGTTTGTGGGATTTCTGTGCTGGCACAACATTTGGAGCAGTGGGATCTCTGGCTGTGCCTGAGGCTCTGTGGTGCTCTGATTACATAGATAGTAAAATAATAATGTCTAGCAATGTCACTTTCCAGAAGCCTTTTTGTCATTGACTTCATTTGTCAGGGACTGTAGTAGTTCAGCACACTGGATTTAGGAGGGGTGTGTTTGTGCTGCAAACCAAAGGTACAAGCAGCTTGAATGAGTGCTCCTGTGAGTTTTTGGAGCAAGCTGATACATCCATTAGCTTCTGGCACGGCAGTGTTCAGTCCAGGCTGTGATGGTCATTCATGGTCATTCACTTCGTGAGCCCTCCCTGAGCTCTCCAATGCCAGCAGCAAATTTAAAGGTGATTTGTGCATCTCCAAGAGATGGAGGCAGGCTCAGCTTGGATTGCTGGTACCTCTGGGGTACAGAACCTGGGGAGACCCATTACTGTACCCTGTGCCTCTGGTGGCTTGGCAGCTTGGATTAGGACAGTGGTAGAAGAATAAGTGCTTGGTGAATTCTTTCTGCTATGCCAGTGATGATCAGGGTACTCAAGCAAATATTTCATGTGTTGCATAAATTATGACTTTGAGTGGAATTGATGACACCCATGCTTTTCCCTGCCATTAAATACACATTAAGCTGTTATGTTGGAAATAATGAGATAGTCACGCCAGTCCCCCTGCTGCTGCAGGGACAATGGTTGTTACATTTTATATTCCAGCATTTTGTACTTTTTCTTTTCTGAACTCAACTGAATGGGTCTTCTTCAGCTTCCCCTTAGAGATTCACCCAAATCTGAGCAGATTTTGCTTTTAGGACATTTGATACTTAGCCTAAATGGGTCTTTTCTCATTTCATCTTTCCCTGTGTTGTTTTTTTGCAATAATAATAAAAAAAAATTGAACTCCCTGAGTGACTCTTCTCTTGATTCCCATTCAGCCAAATTGCTTTCAATGAGAGATACAGAGTATCCTGCTGGCAAAGATGTTTTCTTTCATATTCCTGTTCAACTCTCAGTTATTATGCAGATTGAGATGTGCCTTTGACATTGATAATAAATGTGATTCTGATACATTGCATGGTTTACCTGCTGTTTTAGTAGACAGGTAAATTAAAGGGTAATGCTGAATGCTTTCTTTAAGGGAATGTATTTTTGCAGTAGTCTGCTAGAATCCTTATGGAAAAGACAAAAACAATATAAGAAATGTTCTTGGAAAATGAGAGTCTTATAAAATCACTTGAAGGCGAAGGCATCTTAACAATAACGAGGGAGTGTGAAATTGAACTTAGGTCAAGTAAGGGGCATTGTGTGAAATAATGCAAATTCTCATTGTGAGAAAAGGTTAAAAAATTGAGTATGTCTAAGCTAAGTGTGAAGTATTTTAAGTATATTAGTAGGTTAAACCAGGATACTGGGTACTGAGCTAAGCAGTGTGGGAAGCAAGGTGAAATTCTGTCTTTGCATGTAAAGAGTGGAGAGGAGAGGTGTCAGTCCTGGAAAGGTGTCACATAAGCCAGCACGGCTGTCACTGAGTACACGTGGCAGCAGTAACAGGGATGTCTGCTGGCAGGAACCTGGGTGTCTGAAACACTCCTGTGTTGTGAGTGAGCTGGCCCTGCTTGGGAAGAGGTTTGGAGTCATGGCACAAGGCTCCTAGGTGCAGTGCAGGTGCTGCTGGTGGAACAATTTGGGTGGGTGATTAAAAGGAAAAGAAAAGAATAAAACCTGTCAGAGGGGTTGTGTGCCCCATCATTGGTACTCAAGAACCGTGAAAGCTGTGATTGTTCTACAGCTGGTTAATGACCACACAGCAAAGGGTGGGGCTGTCTAGGTAAGGAGGGAGTAACTTAACAGAGCAAGAACAAGAGCATGCGTTAATGCTTGGGACAGAGAATATTAATGAGATGCGAATCTGTGGGATAATGTAGAAATTAAAACGATTTTTGTGCACTTGAAAGGCTAAATGTTTTTGTTATTAAAAGGTAACATTTTTTATTTTTATGTAACCATAAACAACCTTTGGGTTGATCAAATACAACTATTTGATTTCTGAGATTCATTTAGTCTCTGTTGGCTTTAAAATCTTTGAAGGGATTAGCTCATTTAGAAACGAATTCTCCTTCTAAGTCGGTTTCCTTGCTGCCCCTTATTGGTACCCTTGTCCATTTCTCTGAAGCATCTGCATTTGCTATTTTGGCAACAGAGCAGGTGCTACTTATACCAGCTGCTGGGATGATCCAGTGCTGTATTCCCTAATTTCTAACCACCTTGAGACATATTAGACACTTAATCTATGAATGATTCATAGTCAGCAGACGAGGCTGTGGAAAGATTCCTACACAGACCATTTTATTTCTTTCACGTCTTGCTACACTGATTTTGTCTTTGTGGGGGAAAGAGAAATGTACAGCTTCCATTTTCTGTGGTGATGAAGGGTCATAAAGATGAGGAAAGAGGAGTAAAAAACAGGCTACAAAGCTGCTGGCAGTGAAGTTGATGGCATGGAAACACGTGCACAAAAGGTGAGGAGACAGATGCCAAAACACAGGTACCACAGCAGAAAGCACATGAGCAGACCAAGGTGGGGGGAGCACAGGGATATTGGTGAGGTGTCAGAAATGAAAACTTGGGAAGGAAGACAGATGCTGGCATAAAAACTGGATAGTGAGCCATGGTTGTAATGATTCAAGGGTAAGAGAATTAGTCATAGTGGAAACTGCTGTAACAGACCATAAACTCAAAAGAGTAGCAGCCATTAAACCAACACAAGATTGCATTTCTTCCACCATCAAATATCACTGGAGCATTCAGGGTGAGATTTATCATTTATAAAGAAGGCCATGATTTTATTTTCTCTTTTTCTTCATAGGTTGAGGTTGAGTGAGAATGGGAGCTGTGCTGGTATTCCTTACACATCGTGGAGTCAGGACTACCAGCCAGCCAGGGGCCAGGATAGGTTTTTGCAGGGATTTGGGCTGTCAGCTGCCTCATCCAGGCCATGTTTTCCACAGGGTGTTGGTTGGGAAGGCTTTGGCAGTCCTGTGTGTTGCTTTATGCCAGGTGATGACCTGGGTCAGAAATTGGAATCACTTGAAGGGAACCTTTTCCATGAGCGTGACCCTGTGCTCAGGGGAGGTGTTGGCAGAGCTCCCAGTGACTGCAGCGACCCTGGGGCAGAGCCAGGGGCTCTCAGACCTGCAGGGCTCAGGCTGTGGGCAGCAGGGAGATGCCATCACTGCAGGCTTCCATGTGTCATATGGTAGGTTGCTGTCAACACCTGCTGAAGGAAGTAGTAGGCATCAGCTAAGTAGAAATAAAAATATTAGAGAAGAACAGATAATGGTTGGTAGAAAGAAAAGCAGCCTTGAATGCCTCATGCTTGAGATAGGGAAGAAACTGTGTTTGGGAACCGGTCCCACATGTCTCCCAGATGGTGCCAAGGTTTTTCTAGGGGCTGCTGCTGTGAAGGTCCAGTGTTATTATCCAGCATGGCCATATCTTCCCTAACTCTTACACCTACTTGGAAAAGAGTGTCCTGTTCACTAGCCCTTGTTGATACCTTAGGTCTTACCCTGGACCTGAAAATGTGTTTAGATTTTGATTGCTGGTACTGGGAACATTTTGGTTTTCAGTCTTTTGAAAACAGAAACCTCTGGTTTTGAAGGAGAGAAATGGATAAACCCCCCTTTTTGTTTTCTATTTAACAACCATCTTTCAAAGCAAACAAACAAACAAACCCCTTTCAATTACAAAACATTGTCTAAATCTCATAATGACCTTGTTTCACAAGCATTGTGGTACTCTCTTTGATAAACAGTGCCAGACAGTAATCGCTGTGCACTTGGGACATGGGCTCAGAGCTGATTTAAGATGATCTAGGACGACATGTGCAGCTGAGCTGCTGGCTCTGCTGTGTTGGTGCTGATGATCCTGTCACTGTGCTGAGTCAGAACTAATGCTGATTCGGCTGCAAACTCACCTGCAATAATGAAAAAAAAACCTAAAAGAAGCCAAAAAATTAGGGTGAGGGTTTAGCTGGGAGAGTGTCAGAAATGACTCAGTCAGGGTTTAGGTTCTGGGGTGGTAGAAGTGATACAGGTGGCTTTGGGACCTACTCAATGGCACAAATCTGATCTTTTATTTGTAGAACATAAAGTTTTGGTGGGATAGAGCTAGCCTGGATTTACACTGGGATAATGGCAAGGGGATTGTATTTTGTTATGTAGGAAGAAGATGACAGCTGTATGTTAAAGGTGTGAAAGAACTGGATTGTTGCTCTCTGTTGTGCTTTGACTTAAGAGACACAAGTGCTGTCCCTGCAAGGAAAAGTATTTGTTTGCTGCAAGACATGTTTTCAATGAAAAAAATAATAATTCCAGGTGATGGTGTATTCCCAACTGGAAAATTTCTTTGACATTGACTTTTTACTGCTACAAAGAGAATACAAACCAGTCATCCTATTGCTATGGAATTAACCTCTCTTACCTGTTAGTGTTTTGTGGTCAAGAAATACAACACACGACAGAGGTATTGTATTTATGGTGATACTTGAAGACTATTGGAAAGTACCTACAAAAAGTATAGGAACTGTTATCTGGTGGTGAAAATGCTGGGCAGCTCAATTTTTATTTGGTTAGATTTTGTTCCACCTTAGAGGTACAAATATTTTCCAGGCATAATCCACAGGAAAGTGGCTCAGGGTGTTTGGGATTACTTAAAAGGCTATGGCACCTTGCCAAGAACAGGAGCATCAGGAGAAGATATTCCTGCAAACAAGATGAGCAAGTCCATGAGTGTGGGCAGATCCCTGGCCCTCTTCTAGTTAGCAGGGTTGACCCAGTCAAAAGAGCTATTTTATATATGATAATTACCAATGTGGGTTACTAGTGCTAATCTTGTAATCCAATTTGTTGAAAACCCCCTGCTTTAGGGAGAGGGTGAACTTTCCCTCTGAGGGTGGAACTGACCTGAACATGCTTAGAGGTGTTTTTGATGTAATGAGTATGGTCAGAAAATTCAAATGCATTAGATAACCAAGCTAGAGGGAGGAGAGATGGGGAGTGCAAAACCTGGAGATGCCATTAACATAATTGCTGCTGGCTTGATAAAATACAGGACACATTTAATAGTAGAGAAATGAGTGTCTAAATTGATTGTACTGCCGCAGAAAACAGAAGTGTACCAGGTGGTGACTGCTAGCAGCAAACTGAAGGGTACAGGTGATTTAGACCTGAGCTGGTCACTCTTGAAGTGTTAATTTCCCACGGTGTTTCCTGTGGTGCATGAAATCCTTCTGGTTTTGTACTTGCTCTCTGAAGTTTCTTAAAGGAAGGCCTTCACACAGGCTGGTGGTGTTTTGTACACACAAGGGGTGGTGCTGTGTCTTTTGAGCGATGTACAGCAGAAATGGATGGTGGCTGATTTTTCCCAGGCTTTTATATCCATGGCTCCCTCCTGCTGGCAGGTCAACAGTGCTGATCAAATGCTGCTTGTTTCTGCTTAAGCTGCTTTTTATCTGCAGCTCTGTGGCTCCCTGAAGCAAATGAAGAAAAGAAAGATTTCCCAAGACAGTTCTTTTCTTCTCTATTCTGTTTGTTCTTATTTAATCCAATTTTTAAAAAATTCAGACTTCTCTTGAAAGGAAAGCATGAGGGGCTGTAACCAGACTTCTTTATGGCAGGATTCATGCTTGCATGGAGGGACTACAAGCTGATGTTCATCTCAGGGATGCTGGGGCCAGGCTGCACCAAGGAATTGGAGTGGGAAATGAGTCGGCTTATGATGCTGCACCTTCCTCACAAGCACCTGCCCTGCAGACCTGCTGATGAACAGCTTGTCTTGCCTTGAGATGAATGTCAAGTGTCCTGATTAGGAGAGAGGCTGTGCCCTAGAGCTGCTCAGGTAACAGCTGAACCCAGGCCAACTCTCCTCTTCCAGAAGATCTGACAGGATGAATGTCAAATAATGCCTGGTTTTGATGCTGCATATAGGATACACACAGGCTCTGAATTCCCCCCTTTTTTTTTTTTAGCTAGAAGCTCACTGTTCTCTGTGTTAGCCTCTGCACAGTGAGGCAGTAGATCCAGAGGCATTGCTCTATCCTGCACCAAAAGAGCTCATCCTGTTAGTCAAGCCATCCTTTCGGGGATGCACTGACCAGGTATCACAAATAGTTCAACCCTGAGCCCTGAGCTGCTACTGAAATAGCTGTGATCAATGATCACACTCCCATTCACCCCAGCTAAGAGGAGGCACAGTGCCAAAACCAATCAATTCCTGTATCTTTTTGTTTTGCAGTATTTTTAATGGCACTTAAAGCCAACTCTGCTTAAATGTTTGCTGGCTCCTCTGAAAAGTCACTGCTTTGCAGTTCCAGCTTTTAAATTAAAAAAAAAATCTCAAGCAAACCAGCTGGTTTGCTGCATTGCCTATTGTGATACTGACCTGCAAATCTCTTGAACTGCTTTGCTAAACAAGGGAAAGAGATTTCCTTAAAGCCTTGTCATGTGGTCATGCAGGAATCACAGCTTTCATTGAAAAAGGTGGGAGAAAAGAAAAGTTAAGTTGGCTTCTCAGTATTGAAGAGTTGAAACTGTGAAGTTTGAAAATCTGTAAAGTTAAATGACGTGGAGCTAAGCTGCATAGTTTTTTGAGGTCCTGTGGCACTTAAATAGGTTATATGAATTTGATGGGGTGGAAGCAATGATGCCTGACTCAAGGTTTTGGGAGGCTTTATGTGACTTTTACTGAAAGTACAATTTGATTAACAAACTTTGACATTATTTAAATTTAGCATTTACACTGTAGGTAGTCTGATGGGAAGACCCAGTAGTGCCTCACTGGGCACCACACATGCTGGAAACAGGAATAAATTATTGGGGCAATGACCTGCTCTCTAGGCAGTCTATAGCCTGCTGAACAGGACAGACACAAAGAGCTGTGGTCCCTGGGCTGTGAGTGAGCCCCTGGCATGGATTTGCCCATGGCACAGCATGGGACACTGCATAGGAGCTCTGGATCCACAGGAATCCTGCAGTCAGGCAGTAAAGATGAATAGAGGCAGTTTTGCCATGGGATGATATAACTGGGTACTTGTTAGATGTTAGGAAAGCACATAGCACCCTCATTGTTCTTCAGGACAGCTGAAAATCGGTATGAAGAGACCCTGCTCCAGTGATCCATGCATAGTCCAAGCATGAGATCCTGATGGTGTGCAAGTAACACAGGGCAGAACCAGCATTTCTACCATAAAAAGAGCTTACCTTGCTTTTAATTGTACAAGTTGGGCTCCTAGCTTGACCTAAGTATCTGGCAGAGACAATCACCGCTCAAGATTAATATTTATCACCCTGAAAGTGTTTTTTCTGCTGAATGTGCCCATTTTCTTCCACTGACTACAGAGGGATGCTGGTTTTTGCCAGGTAGATGCTCAGCTTTTAGCTCCCTGAAGTGAAATAAGGACCCATCAGTGGAATCAGTCCCCAGTGTGAGTTGCATTAGCTGTTACACAGGCTACAAGGTCACTTTGCAGCCCTCTGTAAGCTGCAGGGGTGAGGGTGCTTTGATAAGCTGGGACATCACAGCAGTGCAGCTAGGTCTCTGCAGTGACCTGATTATACTGGAGAAGGGATCTAAATCTTTGCCTCTGAACTGCTGAATTAGAAGGGAAACACAGCAGGAACACAGTCCTGGTCCTTGGTTCTGGAGAGCTGTTTGTGAGCCAAGAGTTTTTATTGCTTTGCCTTGTAGCAGCTTCCTACCAAAGGTGCATTATCACACAGCAGAGTCCCTTCCTCTACAGGAAATAATTAACATCAGACTAATGCCAGGGTAAATTTCTGTATTATACATGCAGGATATACCTATCATTGTCTGTCTGTCTATCTATCTATCTATCTATCTACCTATCTATCTATCTATCTGTCTCTAGACACACACATTTAAGCTTGCCTATAACAATCAGATGGGCTTGTAATTTGTCAAATGGGCTAGACCTTGTATCTGTGTTTAATTTCCCACTGCAAAAAAAGGTAGCTGCAGGATTTTTGATGGCTTCCCACATGCATGGTTACAGGCTGGCTGCACTGCCCAGGCAGGTAAACCAGCTATGAATGCATTTCTTTCATTGTGTGTGTCCCAGACTGGCTCAAATCTCGTGGGCACGATCAGCAGCAAGGGACAGCTGAGGAGCTGTGCCTGAGCAAAGCCCTGATCTCTCCCTCCTGCCTTTCCCCCAGTCCATGGGCTGATGAGTCACTGCTGATTGATTTGACTGATGCAGCCCTTCTGCTAACACACTACCCTGCCCCTGGAACAGGGTTTAATGGGGCTGGGGACAAAGCTCTGCCTACTGCTGTCACACCAAGCTCATCCCTCACCAGGCCTTGGTTGGATGCAAGAGGGAATCTTGCACCTCTGAGCACTCTCTAGCTGCTAGAAATGCTAACAAATTTGGATTTATAGCTGTCTAAAGTTCCTTAGCCCTGTGGGATAATCTGGACTTCAGAAAAATAGTGCACTGAGCAAGGCTTGGCTAGACCCTGCTGCTGGAGGTCATTTTAACCAGAGTCAGCAGCACAGACACAGAAAAAACTCCAGAAGCTGAATGTAGCTGATGGCCAAGTTAAATCTAAGATGTGTTTTCTCCACTGTTTACTTAGCTCAGGCAGCCTTGGGCTGCTAGTTGCTCCTTGGTTTTATTTATTTATTTATTCTTGCAGTGGAAATGGACTCTGTGGGCTTGGAGACAGCCCTGGAGGGCAATATTGGATGAGGCTTGCTCATAAGTGTACAGTGTTACATATTTTTCTTTGTCAGGCTGTGATTTAAGATATTGCTTTGTTCAATGAACAGGTTTGTTTCACATAAGGCAGTTAAGTACTCACAAAGGGCTGGTCCTATCCTGGGATGAGTGGTTGCAAGTCAGGCAGAAGTTCCCAAGCTAAACCTCCCGAGCATGATGTCCCTCTAGTGTTACAGGTGTCATCAGTCTCTATTTTGTCTTTTTTTTTCCCCCTCAAAATGGAATATTCATAAAAAGATGTATAATTTCCAAGCTTAAATATTGATAAAGATTCAGCTAAAATTTATAAAGAAAAAATGTCTTATTTGCTATGGGGTTGTTTTTTTTTTTTTTTCCTGTTTGAAAATATTCAGCCATCTGGTCAGCAAACAAGTAAAATGCTGAATGATATTGGGAGTAAAACATCCACTGAAAAACAATGAATGGGAGAAGGAAACAGTTCACAGTAGTCTGATGGGTTTTGGTTTTGCAGTGGTTTTTTCCACAGAGAAGACTCCTGGATAAAATTTGTATTTGTCAAATGCAGAACCTGGTAATAATCTTCATATAAGTAAATGCAGCTTTGGCAAAGCCTAAAGTCAATGAAGTTATTTTTATTTTTACTTCCCCGCAAGGATTAATTAGGTTTGGCAAAAGAAGCACGCCTTTCCTTAATTTTCAAAATGCTTACTTTGTAGTGTTACATGTAAATGCAATATTATATATTTGTGTAATATAAGAAGTAATATTGTATAAAGTGTAACAGTATTGCATTTAAGTAAGAAGTAATAAGAAGTAATATTGTATAAAGTGTAACAAAATCCTGTCTATAAACATGTTTGCTGTCAATGTGACCACTTTGGTTAAAATTGTGTGAGTTTTGAGTGCAAATCACTTGTTTTGACACAAAACTGACCAATACTTGTAGCTCCTCCCTTGGGGATTGTATGTATGGGTAGAGGAGACTTTGGATTAGGCTAACATTCCCTTCCACATTGCAGGTTTATTTCACTGATTCTCTCCCTGGCTGTACCTAAAATTCAGCCCCTGAGGAAGTCAAAGTCTGAAGGGGACAAACTGAGCCCAGAAGGGAGCCAGACTCGTCCATCCCTGTGGAGAGAGAGAGGAGCACACCAGGAGCTCATAGATGTGGGTCACTAGGGATGAGGGAATGAGGGATGGGTTTGTCACACCCTGCCCTGGGCAGGCCAAGCACCTCATAGGCATTTTTTCATATAGCAACTATTGTATTTGCAGGAATTTCCGTGGCAGGGAGGAATGATGCATCTGATTTCATGTTCTCAGAAGGCTAATTTATTATTTTATGATACTATATTTTATTAAAGAATACTATACTAAACTATACTAAAAATACAGAAAGGATACTTACAGAATACTAAAAAGATAATAATGAAAACTTGTGACTCTCTGCAGAGTCCTGACACGGCTTGGCACTGATTGGCCAATGAGTGAAAACAACTCACAGCAGAACCCAATGAAACAATCACCTGTGGGTAAACAATCTCCAAAGATATTCCACATGAACAAAACAGAAAAAAAGCAAATGAAATAAGAATTGTTTTCCTTTTTCTCTGAAGCTTTTCAGCTTCCCAGGAGAAAAATCCTGAACAAAGGGGTTTTTCCAGAGAATGTGAATATCACATAGCAACATCTCTCAGGAGAAAGGGAAGTGTGGAGCAAATGCATTTGGTAGGAAATTGTGGAGGAGGTGACAGGACAAAAAAATGATACAAGATCAGACAAGTGAGCATCATCCAGGGTTCCCTCTAATAACTGTGTTGCTCCTTTTTAATAATTTTCTGGTGCCTGCTATGAAAAATTCTTACACCTAATGGAAAGTGATAACCAACAGCAGAGGGACAGGAGTGGAAGCTTTGCAAAATGCTCGTGCATGTGCCTGCTTTTAAGCACATGAATAATTCCTCTGAAGTTTGAAAATGACTGCCTTATTTAAGATAAAGTTGATGTTAAATACCATCCTGGATTAAAGTCAGGGAATTCTGTGTATCACAGAGTCAGTGCTGTGACATAACTGAGATATATCATTGAATTGAAATCTTTTGCCTCTGCTAAATTGAGTATTTTGCTTTAAGTGCAATGTTGGAAAAAAAGTGTATTGATTGCTGTTAAGAATATTTAAATGTTAAGTCAGTTTGGTGCTCATTTCTTGCTCTTTTGTGGGTTTTCATAGAGATATTTCTTCTGTGTACATTCTGCAGATGTTTTAAGACTAATGATGTCCTCATATGCTTGTTAGAATGGAATTTGTGTAGCAGAATGGATAGGATGATGCTGTGGGGCTGCTGCTGAAGGGGAGCTGCAGTGAAATTGGCTGTGTTTATTCCTCAGATGATTAAATCTGGCCATAGTTCAGGTCCTCACAGGATTAAAGTTGGCAACTTGTTAAATATTGTTACCTTTATCCTCCTCTACATGAACCCCCTGGGAGCCCTGTGAGGATGAGGCAGTTTGGTAGCAGTGAGCTGAATCATCAGAGATGCATTTTCCCTGTGGACACTGTAATTGCAGAAGCTGAACCTGGTTCAGAGCCCTGGCTCAGTGAGGAAGCGTCTATACAGAAGGAGAGGCACAAGCTCTTGGATGCACTTGCACATGCCCAAAAAATATTAATATTGAACTAAACTATTCATTCAGGTTGGAGGAGCCTTGTAGATACATAGGCTGTAGTATTTGCTCCATCTGGTTAATTTTTCTCAAGTACATGGATATAATTTCCCCACTGAAGTTAGCAGCTCAGGTCCTCACCTGAGGTAAGTTATTTTGTCCTACTCAGCTGTTTTATATCTGATGTAGTTCTAGTTTGTGAAGTCTACACATCTCAGGAGCGCCCAAAGGGTGGGTTTTCCTGTGTCCTTTATTCTGAGATTATTAAAAGGGACCCCAATTATTGTATTTGCAGGGTGCCCAGATGAAGGAAGGAATGATGAATCTGACTCCATGTTCTCAGAAGGCTAATTTATTATTTTATGATACTATATTATATTGAATAATACTAAACTATACCAAAGAATACAGAAAGGATACTTACAGAAGGCTAAAAAGATAATAATAAAAACTTGTGACTGTCTCCAGAGTCTTGACACAGCTTGGTACTGATTGGCCAATAAGTAAAAACAATTCACATGAAACCAACAAAGCAACCACCTGTCGAATAAACAATCTCCAAACACATTCCAAAGCAGCAAAACACAGAAAAAGCAAATGAGATAATTATTGTTTTCCTTTTTCTTGGAGGCTTCTCAGCTTGCCAGGAGAAAAATCCTGGGCAAAGACATTTTTCAAAAAATACGAATGCCGCACCCAGTTTATAATCTTGTGTTGCATCTGGTAAAGAAAGGCCATGACAAGGCATGAAAAGAAGTGACTTCATTTGGCTGGTGCTGCAGGAAGCAGTGAAATTTGCTACTGCGTTGGTGTTGGTGTTCGGAAGGAGAACAAGGAACAGAAATAAAAAAGGAAGAGTTGTCTTGGGAGATGGAAAACTCAGTGCCCAAGGGAAACCTGGTGAAAGCTTATGCATCTGTTGAGTGGAGACTGCCTGGGTCTGCTGGCTCACCTTGGAGCAGCTGGCTCATCTGCTTGCTGTCCATCTCACCTCATTCAGGCACTGCGTTGGTGTTGGTGTTCAGAAGGAGAACAAGGAGCAGAAATAAAAAAGGAAAAGTCTTGGGAGATGGAAACTTGGTGAAAGCTTATGCATCTGTTGAGTGGAGACTGCCTGGGTCTGCTGGCTCACCTCGGAGCAGCTGGCTCATCTGCTTGCTGTCCATCTCACCTCATTCAGGGATCACTGAATCACAAAATGATTTGGGTTGGAAGGGACCTTAAAGATCGTCTGGTTCCAGCTCTGCCATGAGCAGGGACGCCTTTCATTAGACCAGGCTGCCCAGAGCCCCCTCCCAGCCTGGCCTTATGGCCTTGAATCCTTCACAAACTTAAAGCTCAGCAATTTTTTGCAGTGGCTTAATTAGAGCCACCTGGGGTACTGCAGGTACCTCAGGTAATTGCTTTTTTGGGATTTGCTTCTGAGCTATTAAACAGTTACACCCTGAACCCTTTCTGTGCAGATTGCCTCTGAATAGGCAACAGTCAGCAACATCCGTACTCATAAAACCAGAAGCTTCTCTTTTAATTTATGAGTCTTAAGCCCTGAATAGCTGGAAATAAAACATCAAGGTTGAAAAGGAGGAGGAATGAATAAAATTCAGCATATTAAAAGTTATAATTAGAACTGTGATCAACTTTGATACTGTCAGGCCTGTTTGACTGTAATAACAGAGTCGCTCTGAATAAAAAGCTTCACCATATTAGTGGTGAAACATGAATCTTGTTCTAGGAGAGCATTCTGGCTGGTTGCACAGTGCCAGGGTGTGTGGATCTGAGATACAGCACGTGGGTGGCTTATCTGGTGTCCATATGCACACAGAGTTTGCATAAGGCCTGCTGTATACTTGGTGTTTGGGAATAATAGGCACTAATATTTACTTTCCTGAAGAGAAAAGCTGGGTTTATGTGTATGGAAGTGACCTTGTGCAAACAGTTCTCTGCCAGCCTGCCTGGGTGCTGCTCTGTTTGTGTGGCAGGGAGCAGGGAGGGACACCCAGGGACTGTCCACCCATCCTGCACAGCAGCACTCAGCCCCAGCACTGTGGGGAACACCACTGGTGCCACATTGTCATTGTCCCCTCTGCAGGGCACTTTGCTTTGTGCTCTGACTGACCAAATGACAAAACTTTAGTGAACTTTCTCCTTTATAGTTTTGTAGGTAGAAATTCATTGCAGAGTATTTGTGGGGGAAAATACTATAAAATTACACCTCTACACCTCTTTTTGCCTTTTTTTTATTGCTATAAAATAGTGTATAAGGGATAGATTTCCAGTAGTTAACAAGGCAGCTACTTAAGCCATGCATAGGATGCCTAAATATTGAGAGTTAAAAGGTGTAGCCCATGAATGCTATTTTGATGGGCCTTCATGAGATTGTGAATATTGGCATTAAAGCTGATAGTTTTTTCTTAAGCCTAACCTTTCTGTTAATGCATGATCTTTCAATCTAGGTGACTTCAATAATTTCAGATTTAAGCCCTGAGAACTTGCTTCAGCAAGGGGTTTTAGGGATTGGTCTTCTGGGGTTGTTGTCAAGGTGTGCCCTGTACCACTGTGACCCTGTTCTCCACCACAAACCTGCACTTGCAGTGACCTGAAAACCTCTTGTCACAAACAAGAACAAGTGAAAAAAGTGTTATTTTTAATTTTTTTTTTTTCTGAGTATTGGAATTCCTGCTTTGGAAGAGGGAACCTCAGGAAAATAATTGAAAAGCCTGGACCTCCTGAAAATGCTGATTCTTGCTGTGTGAAAGCAAAGTGATATAAGGCAATGGGGTGAATATCTGTAGGATTGTGTAAAATCACTATATATAGTGAAAGTATCACTGAAAAAGTTTAGCTATGTAGGAAGTTGTGTGCATTTATTAAACTTAAAATATGATTATGTGTGCATTTAAATGTATGTAATAAAAAGAAAATAAGACCCGCAGAAAACAAACCATGATGTATAAATTTTAAATGGTAAGATTTTCATGTAATGAATATTAAAGAAGAGTGTCATGCATAGGTGATAATAAAAGTCATTCCCAGTTTGACAAACTACATTTATTTGGTTGTAAAAGCCTGAGGAAAAATACAAAAACTCATAGAAAGCTTGTTGCAGTTAATGGAAAAATACTCAGTTTGTGGAACTGGATTAAAGCTGTCCAAATATTACTGCTGAGTGACTAAAAGACTAGATGACTGAATAACATTAGAACAATGAAGATAAACTTATGTTTAGCCTTTATGATCACATTCTTTACTTTGGCTTTCAATTTAGCCTGTTTTTGTTTTAGAAAATTTAGAAGCTCACTGAAAAATTATGATTTTCCAATCAGTCTTGTCTAAAACCTGTTTGGGAACCAATAGAGATTTGCAGATGAATTTGTTAGGTTTCAAGACTGAAGGGTTAAAAACCCCATAACCCAAAACCTGATGGCATAAAAGGCATCTTTGGGATTTTTGCTTTGGTTGTGGACTTAACTCCATCCTGTGTAAATGACACTGAAGAATTCCCTGAGAAGAAAGAGTGGTCAATTGGGATGAAACCTCAGTGTTTATGGGGTAATTAGGGTGTGAAGCAAGCTTTCAAAAGAGTATTTGAAAGAGTCAACCCCTTCTGCCTGTTCACAAAGTAATGGTCAAGTTTTCTGTTCAATAAACCCCCAGTTTGAATTCACAAGTGCAGCAGCATGCTGGGTGGTTTTTATTTTACCGAGTTGGGCTTCTCTCAGTGTGTGAAATTGAGTGGAATTCATCTCTCTGAGTGGTGCTTCTCCAGTGGGCAGCACTGCCCTCTTCAACCTGCACCCCACCCTGTCCTGCCTGCACCAGTCCACGTCCACCTCTGCTTGTTGACCACAAAAAAATTTTGTGTTTCCTTTACTGGTGCAAGGGACTTTCACTGGCACACTCCTAGGGAAGACAATGGAGAAGGAGTTTAGTCACAGTGAATTCATCTTCATAGGGGTTAATTTTCAAGAGGGAAGGCTCTGAACTATCTGTTGGTCTCTTTTGATGACTGTAGAGCTTTGTGAGCATGAAAGGCTGTGAGTGCTCAGTGTTACAGTTCAGAGACTGCAGTGACATGCTGCTACCCTGCAGAAAGCCAATGTGCCTCTGACAAGTCTATTACCAGTGAGGTCTGACTGTGGCTTATTGCATTCGACATCTTTTTACAAAGGGTAATTTTAAACAATTTCGAGGAAGAACTGTGGGAAAATGGTTGCAGCAATTTCTTTTCTCCTCGCCAAAGACAATGCTGGTGTTAAAGCAGCTGACCTCCTCCAAAGCAGCTATTATTTATGGGCAGAAGTGTTAAAATCTGGCCTTATAATGAAGTCCAAGGTGGTATTTAGACTGTAAAACCCTTTGAGCGAGGTTCTCTGGATCAGAAAGAGCATGACCCTGGATGGTTTAAGCATTATAACTGAATGAGTGTGTATCAGAAAAACATAGGGTTGCTGCTGAGAATCCTGAAAGGCAGAACAACACATGGGCTAGCAGAACATTAGTTTATCCCAGGAGTTGGAAAGAACAATTGCTAAATGTGTGGTGAAATACTGACAGGTGAGAACTGTATGACATACCTGGTGTCCTGGCAGGAGCAGGGGCTGTAGAGAAAGAAGAAGTGGGGATGGGTGGTGGGAATGGCTCCCTGTTTGTGGTAGTGGGCTGGACATTGTCTGTGCTGTTTTTTGCACCACAAAATTGCTTTTTTAAAAACAGCAAACTAAACTAGACTCTATAAACTAAACTATATTACAAACTAAACTAGATTACATATAATATGGTCTCCTAACTAGGCAGCTTCTTATGTTTTCCTGCTCCTAAAGTTTCTCTGTGTTAATCCAATAAATGCTGCTGGATTACAAGCACTGGTTATCACAGGAAGGGTCATGACAAGCTTGAAGCTTCAAGCTGCAGCTGTGCTGGTTGGAAAGGGCATCTCCCCCCACCCTGGGTGCTGTGCCAAGGATTTTTCCTGTCCAGAGATGTATTGTGCCTCAGGTATCATCACCTCTGAGCCACAAACAAGTTTTGTGCCAGTCCCCCTCGGTCCCTGAGGTTTGGGCAGCCCATCATTCCTTGGCAGTGGTTAAGCAAAGCATGTGAGGCTTTGTGTGTTTGGGGGCTACTGAAAAACCTCACTTGCATGGGGAGATTATAGAATTACAGAATGGTTTGTGTTGGAAAGGACCTTAATGCTTGTCCAGTCCCAACTTCCATCTTTCACTAGACCAGGTTGCTCCAAGCCCCATCCAACCTGCCTTTGAACACTTCCAGTGAAGGAGCATCCACAGCTTCTCTGGGCAACCAGTTCCAGTATCTCATCACCTTCACAGTAAAGAATTTCTTCTTAATATCTAATCTAAACCTGCCCTCTTTCGTTTAAAACCATTTCCCTTTCATCCTGTCATTATGTGCCCTTATGAAAAGCCCCTCTCCACTTTACCTGCAGATCTCCTTTAGGTGGTGGAAGGTGCTGGAAGGTCTCCTCAGACACTTGGAACATTTACCAGACACTTTTCTTGGAATATTCACCATAAAATAGCCCTCTAAGAGGATAGGTAGTAACTTTGTACCTCATTAGGGGATTAATTAGGTGTGCTTTTCAAGATATATTCACAGTCCTGAGGTCTTTGTCTCTAATTATTATAATCTGTTTTGCCTCAAATGTTCACCTCTAGAATTGGGCAGCATTTTCCTGCCTTTTGGGCAATTTGACTGTCAAGGCTGTTATTTTCACTCAGTGTTATGGCCTGATATAATTCCTTGCTCTAATTCTACAAAAGAGAAAAATTGACATCTCAGTTTCTCAGCCTCCTACGCAGGGTAACACAGTGTTTGCCTTTTATTCCCAGAGTAACAGAGCTAGCAGTGGTAAAATCTGGCCCTGTTCTCTGTTACTGGAGAAGTAATAAAAATAAAATTATAGAGGAAATTGTGTTTTTTGGGTTTTTTTTGTTTGTTGCTATGTTGGCTTGAGGGTTGAATGATGTGCTGTTGAAACTGGAGACTTAATGATGGCTCATTCTCTCTCCATTGCTGGATGTTGCCTTTTGAATTAATCTCTAGGTCTTTGAACTAATTATTTTGAGGACATATGAGGATGTGTAAGTGTTGCCTCCCTTCCCCCCATGCTGGCATGGCCTTTGAGGAGGGAAAGGACTTACACAAAGTCGGATATAAATCCTGGCCCTGTCTGAGTAAATTAAGAAGGAGGTGGAATTACTGATAGCAGCGCTCGGCTCCATAATCCGAACAAGAATGAACATTCAGATGAGAAATGCTTTGGATGCTTAGGTGAATCCATAGTGAAGTTTTAATTATGTCCTTTGTGACTAAGCCTAAATTGCTGCCTTAACAGCTTCCCAATCAGTAAGGCTGGATGAAATGGTGTTAAATAATGTGTTTTGCCACTGACATTTCTTTGCAGCAAGACCACTCTGTTAATTTTCCATGAGAAGCACACTGAGCCATTTTCTGCTCTGCTCCAACTCCCTCTGATGCCATCAGGAAGGTGCTTGCCCACGGGAGTGGGAGCTGATTGTGCAATGGGCAGCTGTGGTGGGCACAAGCTGCTGTCATCATTCCAAGAACAGCAGGGTCAGTTGAGACCATCGGATGTCCAGGGGAACCCCAGGCTCCAGTGCAGTCAGGAAAATTGGGATCTGCATCTGCATTTTTTTAATATCAGTGCATGGTTTAGGTTTTGCAGCTATTTGTATTTTCTGACTGTACAGGGTCAGGGATGAGGATGAGACCTGCTTTGCTGCCTGGAAGTCAAACAGCCCCTAACTGTGCCTTGCTTCTGAGTTTTCCATGTTCCCAGCAGTGAGGCATCACCCAGTGTGCTGCAGCCCTTGACCACAGACATAGAGGGACATTAGCAAGCCTGTGTGTGCATGCATGCTCAGATCTGGGAATACCCATTTCTTCTGGAGAAGGGCTTTATCAGAGCATGCTTTTAAGGTATTAGAGATGCAGAGATTTAAGTGGGTGGCCCAGTGATACTCTCAAAGCCACAGAACAGCTCAAGCTGGTGGCAGAAGGAGGATCAGAAGCTATAAGCCTTATTCCCAGTGTTTGCTCTAAACACTAATGAACACTTTTCTTAATTCAAAGCCATAGCCTAAAGTGTGTGTTGTGAAATATCCAGGAGAGTGAAACTTAGGATGCTTATAAGCCAGTTATCTTCAACCCTCCCAGGCATTTAATGCACAGTTCTGACTCACTCTTCTACACCTTGATTACACATTATGAGCAATCAAGGTGGTAAAATTACCTTAATCTCTGATTACAGTTATTTATAACAGTTACTCAGGTTCAGAAAAAAAACATGCAACTATTGTCTAGCTTAGGGTAACTACTAAAACTACCCAGGGCCCAAAGAGTGACTACATTCATTCTTACATGTACATTTTCACTGTACTTACTCATCACAGTGCTCCTCAAGAAGAAAGAAAAAAACCATATAATTAATTAGATGGGATGTTGGAAAAAAGTGGGTGGAAAATTAGTCAGTGACTGTAGTTGTTGTGGTACCCAGATGTTCATGTTATGGACAGGTCTGGTAGTTTCATTTGGATACATACTCATGAGTAATTCCCTGTTCCCTTCTGCCATGCAGATAAGAGCATCTGCACACTCATTTATTATTTATCTGTGAGCAATGTTTTTCTTTTAATTAGAAATGTCAAAGTAAAATGATCTTTTCTGGGATTAGAAATGGCTCTTATACATAAAGGATAATCTGTGCTTGGAAAATATTAATACATTTCAATTTAGTGAACATCATGTTAAAGCTACTGTACTGCACCAGGCTTTGTAGAAGCAGTGTTTTGGAGAAGATGATGAAATTTGATAAAAAGCCCCATTATTTTTAGTCAACCATTCTTTTATATGGTTAATATCATCCCCATATGTTACAAAGCTTTTTGCTGGTGGATGCACATGAAGTGTAACATGTAGGATAAGAAGCACTGCTGTACCACACTTCTGCTCTGCACTTACCCCATTTCACATTTGGTCACTTCTCAGTCTGCTGCCTTGATTGCTCTCTGTAATTAAATTCTCAGCAGCAAATTCAATTTCTGGGCAGCTGTGGCAGTGAACACGCTCCTCCTGTGTCTTCTTGGGTGGTGCAGGGAAAAGCAAGGCAGCACATGCAAAAGCTGTCAGCTGTCTCTAGCAGGAGGAGTTGAGGAGGGAAGTACAGTGAGGGTAAGGGTTAGTCCTGCCAGTCCAGCATGCCTTAATAAAAACACTCTTGAATTCATGGAGAAGGCATCTGTGTTTTTGGGATGTGGTTTCCATTCCCTTTCTCCAGGCAGTGTGGCTCTGGGAGGGTGGGTGCTGTGCATGTTGTATATTCAGGTCCATGGCAGAAGTGCTGGAGCAGGGCGCTGACAAAGGAGATTCTGTTTTCAGTGTTCAATGACACCTGGGCACCAGATCACTCACTCAGATTAACCTGGGCATGCTCAGTCCCACTGTGCTCTAGACAGACCTTTCCACCTGGCTTCCCATTTTTAAATGTGGCTAAAAGGGGACTTCACAGCCTTCGGGTTGCAAGACTTTGCTAAATAACCCGCCTTCATCAGCACTAAATCTTCTAGCCATTTTTAAAAAGGAGCAGCTGTAGGAAGATTAATGTGTTTGAAAGCATCAGTCTATGACAAATGGTGTTTTTTGGTAACTCTGGCTCACGTGGGCAATTTCTCTGGAGTCAGTGGGATGACTTGCTTGAACAGAAGCCATCAGTCACAGCACCTGCAGCCCTAATGAAGTGTGTGGCACTGAAGGAAGGATGCTGCTTCTCAGAGGAAGGCACAGATCCATCCTTCTGAGCAGATGATGCAGGCAATCATCCCTGCTCTGTAGTTTCATCACTTTAGGAAGCATGACTAAAGAAATAGTATCCTTCAAGAATTCCTAGTATGCTTTGAGTCAGGTTGGGTTAGATGCCATTGGGCCAGCAGGAAGAGAGTCTCCACTAGCCTAGAAGCTGTGTGCATTCTTGCCACAGGTAACAATCCCTGCTGAAATAATTTGTAAGCCAGTGATGAGGGCTTTGATGGGTTTGACAGCCTAACTTGGACGACTTCAGCAGTCATAATTTCTTCATCAGGCTAAAAGAATGCAGATAGACTGGGATATTGTGAAACTGTTACCCAAAGGTGTTTGAAAGGAAAACCCTGACTAAGAAAGCCACCCACTTCAAGTGATATTAATGCTTTTAGGTTTTCCCAGATGGCTCCATGTGAAAGTTCTTCGAGTTGCCATGCATTTTCCATGGTGTATAAATTTCTGCCATTCAATTATAGGGTGGGAATGGCAGAAAAAGTTTGCAGCCTGAGTTGTGCTGGTTTTGTAATTTTGTGGGTTTTTTTCTCTCTGGTGATCTGATTCAGTGAACTTTTGATGTGGGGTGTTGCAACATGCACCTCATAGCATCAAAAAGCTGCTTCCCAATGAGCTAGATATGCAGCAAGACTTGGAAATAATAATAACAATAACAATAACAATAACAATAACAATAACAATAACAATATTATTATTATTATTATTATTATTATTATTATTATTATTATTATTATTATTATTAAAAAAATCAAAACCAAACAAACAAAAAAACAACCAACAACAAAAAATCCCACAGAAAACAAATACAAAACAAAAACCAAACAAAAATACCCCCAAAATCTTGAGCAGATCAAAACTAGAACTGATCCACTAATCACCCTAGTGATGATGGAAGTGGTGGTATTATAAAAACAGTGGGGATAAAGATGCCTGCTCTGAGAAAGTTGAACAACCAGGTGAACAGAAAAAGAGTCATTTTTGTCTAGTACAGGAAAAATAGCAAACAGAAATGAAGAATTATACATATTATATAAAATAGGTGATGTTGGGCTAAAATTTATCAAAGAAATGGAGAGAGATTTTAGACTCTTAGAGAAGAGATAATAATGTTTACACTAACTCCATTACTGATAATATCTTAAGTATTTTATGATGAAAGGATACTGACTCATGAAATATCTTTATGGAAAATAATTAGTAGTAAAGAGCTTGTACAATAACTGGAAGGATGATTGGAATCTAGAGAACAAATATTCAATGAATGTATATGAAGAGTTTGGTATGATAATGAGTAACAAAAAATTCTGACAATTAAAAAAAATAATGCTTAGTGTTTCTCTAAAAAAAGACACCCTTGGCTACCACTGGCCTATAAACCTGATTGAAACAGTGTAACAAGTAACAGGGGAGAGGAAATCATTATCTTGCAAATAAAATATCATGGATTTCACTGGAACAAATAATGCCAGACAAATTTCATTGCATTTTTGCCCTTGCTATCGTATTGCACTGAAGTATCCTCATAAAGGAAATTCAGCCTGTGCTTTGAACCCCATCACATTGATAAGTGACCAGAGAACTAAAAGCAAAGCAGTGGCATGTCCAGACAGAGATTCACAGCAGGTAATTTATCCACAGAGCAAAAAGCACTTTCATTTAGCATTTCCTTTGATAAGGGCATGTTTTAACTGTGTAGATGGTACTAAACTGGCAGGCACGGGAAACACTGAGGAAAAAGGAATAATTCATGCCATGGAGATATTTGGTTGCTACACGTGTAACTTAGTGACAAAGCATCCAATAAATTATTTTTACATCCTCACTGTCAGCTTTATTTTTTCTTCAGTATTTTAAGTATACACAAAAAAAAAAGATGCCATGAAGCTCTCCCTTGTTTCTATGCAAGAGAAAGGGTTGGCCATATGCAGTGAATCCACTCCAGAGCAGATTTGCAGTGCTTTGCTCAGAAGGAGACTGAGCCAAATTTGCCCAAATTTGCAATGGTAATCCAGTTCTGTCTTACATCTCCTTTAAGGGCTGTTCCTGGACCTGTAGGCAGCTTTTTGTCCATGTGCATATTTGTTAATTTTAATTTTAAAAGTTCTATCTCTCCTGTAAATACTGAATACAACACACAGCAGGGAATGCAACTCACAGGAGAGAATAGAGATCCTGGTCTCTGATCTATCAGGACTCTACAGATACATGCTTAGTGCTGAGGTTGGCTGGGTATGAAAATACTCAGTATTTTGGATTTAAATGATGGATCCACATGCTGGAATGCTCTACTGTATAGCTGCAGGTGAAATGCTCTCCCAAATGATTCAGTGTCTGCCTGATAGCTAATATCTAGCAATAATTAAAAAAAAAATTACTTTCTAATGACTCTTTAGAGGAGAATTATATTAACCAGTAAAAATTACTTCCAGTGAATAATTAAATATCTGTAGTAAAAATAATCTAAAAGACGTGATTAGTGGAAAGTAGAAACCTGTAAATAGGAAATTCTAAATAGACACAGGGATAAGGGGTGTCAGCATAACAGATGAAATTCAGCATAATGAGAAAGATCAGTTTGGTGACAAAAAGTGCTAGTCTGTCTTGTGGTAGCTTTCCCTGAAGAAATAATAGAAGATACCAGTGATGAAGGGTGTAAATAAACAGCTTATGGAAAAATTCAATTAAAATTCAAATTTGATTCAAACTAAATTCAAATTAAATTCAAAAGTTCAATTCAAATTCAAATAGATTGTAAGTGGTTGTAATGGGAGGGAAAATGTGGCCTCAGTTTTATTCTCCTGTTTATGGCCCCTCAGCAGCACTGAGTTGAAGCTGAGCTGTCTGGAATACCACCAGGATGAGATGAGGACATCTCACTGCTGGCAGGGTGAATGATTTGGCATGTCTGGGGTTGCTGGGGCTAGCTCCTGGACTCTTGGGTCCATCCCTGCATCCTGTGGTGGCAGCAGTGGAGGCTTTCCAAGGTGCTTCTTTTTCACTGGGGAGCAAAGGTGTGGTATAAAAATATTTTCCTGGGAAACTGGGGTAGATTTAGCCTTTTAAAATCAAATACAGGTATCCTGAGTGACAGCACTGATGGAACTGCTGGCTTTAAAAACCCTTGAAAATGCAGGTGAGATGATTACCAAAATAATCTTGACAGCTTCTGCCCCTTTCCCTGCTGCCTTCTCAGAGCATCTTTGTGATCCATGGTGGATCCCAGGAGGCAGCAGCCTGTCCTGGCTGGGATGAGGTGTGCACCCATTTAGGAACAGCTCTGATGGCACCCCATTGCTGCTGAGGCTGCTTGAGGGCTGGAAGCTTTGTCCCCTCCTGATTTTGTCCCCTCCTGATTTGCAGCTCCCAGCAGTGCCTGGAGCCAGAGGGACTTTAATGAGCCTGCCTCTCACAATAGTGGAGACCGAGGGCCAATTACAGGTGGTGTTTGGGTTTCAGGATCATTAAATTAATCAGGAAAATGCAGCCTAGTTCCTGTGAGGATATTGTGTTTTGTAGCTGATGAGACTGTGTTCTACCTGCTGCCTTTGTCCACTGCCCAGAAACAGTGAGAAAAGCTGGGAAAAAAAAAAAAGGGAAAAAAAAATATCCTGCTGGAAAAAGAACCAGCTTAGTGTTCATTATTGTAAGATGAAAACAGCCCTGAATGTGGGATGTTCTATTGACTTCACGTCTTCACGTAACCATGCTGCAATATTATCTGCATGTTTACCATTTACCTGGTTTAGTCTGTGAATGTATAACGTGATAGCTGATAGAATTCTTTCTCATGTATCCCTCTAGTTCCTATTTGGCATCAATGACCTTGCCTACTGCCTCCATCTTAGTTTTATTTCTTCCTTCTCCTTATAATCCTTTAATTTATGTCCTTTCCCTACTAGGCTTGTGCTTCTTCCCCTACTATAGCACAGGCAGGTTTAGAAATGGTTTTATGACCTGAAATAACAAGAGATAAAAAGCCAGCTCGTGCAAGTCATCTGTACATAAAAGACCAATTAACCTTGAGAATCAATCCTGAAGGAAGCTGGGGAAGATTTCTGCCACTCATGAGCTTATGGTGCTTTTTCTTTTCCTCTTTTCTTTGAAATGTGCCATTGGATCAAGCTGTAAAGAAACTCTATTGACTTCAGTGGTGCAAATGAAATTACATTTTGATACTGAGTTTGTCTCAGTAGTTTCCTTTGAAGAATGCATGTTTTAAGAAAAAAGCACTGGGACAAGTTGTAACTTCAGTAAAGATATAACAGGGTGACTTTGGACCAAAGAAATTTCTTTTAATCAAGAGAGTTGTAGAAATCTTTGCAATTTGCATTTTTCACAGCTTGCACTCTGGAGCACAAATTCAGTTCTGTGAAGTTGGATGTAAATGCACGAGGGGTCATTTTAGTGTAGATAGGAGTTATGAAAATAGAGCAAGTTGTTTGTTTAAAGAAAGAGAGCATAGGCAGCAAAGATAAAGACAAATGTTGGCAACCAATTCTGTTATGCTGAAGGATAAGTTGGTAATAATACAGAGATTTAAATGAAAAGTGGCTTCTAGATGTGGGGTGAGACCTTTACATTTATATTGAAGGTATGAAATACATTGGAATCTCTCATTGCTTTCTTGGAGCTTTTTATTCACAGACTTTATTTATTTTTTTTTAATACACAAATGTGCTATATATAGATACCCTTGATTTCAATTAAAAAATGAGTCTTGGTTTAGAGAACACTTCTCACCACTCTAAATAATATCTCATGTCTGACATGATACAAGTTGGGAATTGTATTGAATTTATGATTTTCCCTCTAACTTTTACAAGACTTTATTAATGTCAAGCTAAAGGAAAGGAATTATCATTTGGTTATTGAATCATACTTTGGACTTAAAAAGAGATCATATTAGGGAAATTCAAGGAAGGAAACTCTTACTACTAACAGGAAACTGATAAGAAACCTCCAGTGAAGCCAAGTTGGCGTAGGAGTCTGGAAATTCATAGATATTTGCAAATTGCAATGTGGCAATCCTGAAAAGCATTGAAGTTGTCCTTGAAGTCGATAAGAGATGAGAAAGCTTCTCTCCTCAGCTGAACTCCAGGACAATTTTTAGCTCTGAAGTAAGTATTGTTGGGTTTTTATTTGAAAAAAGTCTGAAATGCAAATCTCCTGAAGGAGGAAGGATTCAAAGTGTGCTGAAGGCAGGGGAAGTTTTTCCTCTGAATTCAGGGGTTTCTTTAACTGCTCTGTGTCCTTCTCTCCCATCCATTTCTCGCTTAGAGCCTGTGCTCTTGCTTCTGTGTTTTAGCTTCTTCACAATGAAAACACAGAGCTGCTCTTTTTATAGTTGGCTTGGCAACAGTGTCATAGGATGCTGCAAGACTAAAATACATTAAAGATATAAGGATGTATAAGCAGCTCCAGTCTCTATTAAACCTCATCCTCAGTCTGTCCTTGATGTCTAGTCATGCTAAAAACACACGTGGCTAAAGGAGTGAGGTTGGGTGACAGACCTGAAGATTTTTATGATTTGGATAACAAAAATACAGTGACATCAGTGAAGGCCACGTTGTTATTAAACTTTTTCACTGGGCATTTTGGAAATAGTGAATGGCAATGGAGCTTTTTCTCATTCTCTTGCTTCAGTTGGGTGATCCCCCTTGGAGCTCATTCCTGCCCCAGAGGGATTTCTTCTGGGGTGAGGTGGGGACAGGTGTGTCTCAGTGGTCTCTTCTAAAATAGTTTTTTTCTGTGTGGAGGATTTTCCTTTTAAAAGAGGTTTTTCCTTCTCTCATTTAACTTCTTTATCCACACTAGATTTCTTGGTTCAGAGTGAGGGTCCTGTCAGCTTTGCTCTGCTCAGTTTAGCCTACTTGGGACTCCAGAAATGTGGCAAATGCAGTCAGACAGAAAAAAATCAAAGTGTGAGCTGTTTCTCCAGCAAAGCAGGGGACTCTTCCAGCCACTTCAGAAACAAATAACATATGTTTTATCTCACAGTTTTTCTGCTGATATCATATTACTTTTTTTTTTTTCTTACCAATTGATGGGAGTACCAAATCCCCAGTGGCAGGAGGATTTGTGGATCAAATCCTAGGTGTCCTTTCAGAGCTTCATTTCTTTAAAGCCTGCAGCTTTATTATTCTGTAGAAGTGAAGACAGTTTGGTGTATTGCATGGTTTGGTCCTGAGTAAGACTTTTTTTGTTCTCCTGCTTGAAACTAGTTGAAAGATAGTTACTGATTTGGTGGATCTGGATGGTGGCCCTGTTCTGAGTCAGTTAAAAGCTGATCTTCTCTGGAACCAGCTGTTTCTTTGCTCAGCAAAACTCAGAAGCACGCTCCAGTTCAACACAGAAGTGAAGCTTCATTTTTAAAACAAAAAATGAAAAAGAAATCTGAAAAAGACAAGGCTGTTAAGAGTTTGTCTACTTGGAGGTTAAAGTATTCTGTAGCATTTGAGTGAAAAAGGGGATCATCTATATATAAAATGATTAGTGAGAATATGTAAGCCATAAAGATTTTTTACAATGGTTCAGTTTGAAAAGTTTACAATAATGTGGTCACTTCCCACAAAATTTCTCAGGAAACTGATGCTTTTCCAGAGAGCAATTTTTCAACCAAACTCCCAGCCAGTTCCTGTCCATAAGTACTGATCTTACTGAGCCAGAGCCTCTGCCATGGTGTGAGGCCAGATGAGGTCCTCCTGGATGAGAAATGTGCCCTGCTGTGGTCTGAAGTGTTTTGGCAGCAGCAGAAACTTTGGGAGATCCTGAGGCCCTGGGAGAGCATCTTCCAGAGACCTGTCATCATTGCATTCCCTGCTTCAGGAGGGGACAGGAGGGGATCTGTACGTGCTGGATGTATTTATGGGGTAAGAAGATGTTCTTTGGGGGTGATCATTTCTCTGGTAAACACTAATCACCTCCTTTCCTAAGTTTAAAACCGGGGGTTTTTTACCTCTAGATTTCCTCCTGCTCCTATTCCCAGAACAATTTATTTTCTGTCTTTTCATGTGTAGCCTCTTAGCTTTAAGCTTACAAATGTCCTGTGTTTGTGCTGAATATAATCTGTTTAATAGAGAATGATTGCCTGAGGCTACAGATCTTAACCAAGCATTAGGCAGATCTAATTCAGCTGTGGTGCTTATTAGCCTGCAAAAGCCAGTTCGTTTTTTTTTTTTATTTTATTTTATTATTTCTCCTTTCCTGGCTACATAAATCTTCAGAGAATCCTTAGTCATGTGTTAAAGCTTGCTTGGCCTGAGGAGTTAATCCTTTCTAAGACAAGCCTTTTCTCCCTCACATGTGTGGGTATTCATGAAAGCTTGGTGTAAATCCAGGACGGTTTTCTTCAGAAACTCATGGCCTTTGCTAAGGAAAGCACATTATTCACCTAAGGAAGAGACCACCAAAGCTGGACTCTAACATTTTCTCATATATCATAATCTTAATTTAGACTAATCTCTGCCTTAACTTTGGACAAGTAAATTGTTTAATTGCTGGAAATTTGTGTCTTTCTCTAAGACAGGGAGCACAGATTCCCCTGCCCAATCTTCCTGCAGCAGCCCCCCAGGCTGAGCTCCAAGGGTTAAGAACTGTTGTGCATTCTGTGATTTTTAGTAGGGTTTGAGATATAAAACAACAAATCTGTGCCTCCCTTTCTTCCTTTCCTAAATTCTGCTTATGATAAATAGTTTTTTAGCTGTTTGGGCTCACATTCATTTCCATGAAGTCATTCTGGTTTAGGGGGAGCCTGTGACTGAACAAGATCATAAAGGAGCCCTTTTTTTCCCCCCTTAGGATGAAAGTGAAATGGGTCTGTGAACTGCAATATTGCATAATGAGATGATTTTAAAGAAAAGAATTATGTATGAGATTGTCTTAGGTAAAAAGAAAACTTGACTTGCATGCCAGTCCTAAAAACCTTCATGCTTTATGACTACTAAATTATATTAGAAATTTTCCTCTCCAAGCCACCTATCTAGGGTTGTACTAAATCCATGATCTCCAGACACAGGCAATTACACTGCAAACACTCCAGTTGTCCTGAAGAGCCTGTGTAGTCCTGCAGTCCTCTGTGACCCCAGTAAAGCCCTGTGGGCACATCTTTCCTTTCAGCTCTGCATGCAGCCTCACAGGTCACCTTCCCCAGGCAGGGAAGATCAGTTAAGCTTGGCTTTCCTAAGCAAGGTATTCTCTGTTTGTTGGTAATTAGCAGCAGAGATTTAGGTGTTTGGCTGCCAGTTCATATTCTGCACTACATGGGGTATCTTCAGATGATTTACCACTGTGGGACCTCTGTTAATGAAATATTTGTGAGGGGAAATATCCTAAATCACCTGAATGGTCAGCTGTGCCTTGCAGGCTGCAGATTTTTCACCACTAACCAAGAAGTGGGAACTTGTTTGGCAATGAGTTTCTCATGGGCAAAAAAAGTCTCTAAAAAGCGGCTTTCCTGCTTCTGTCTACCATCATCTAACATGATGCAGCATATGGTTTGGGTAGCATGTGGTTGTAGAAGAAAAAGGTAATTAGAACTTGATTATGTGCCTGGTAGCATCATCTGCACCATTTTTCCCTCTTTAAAAGCTACTCTAAAAGCAATGGCCCCATGCAAACAGCTGGTGGTCAGCTACATCATTACTATTCCAAAATACTGAGAATTATTCTCTGTTCATGATGTGAGCATGGTGTTTAATGGTCCAGTTACACTCACTTCTGTCTACAAAATTTAGGTCGTGGCTTTTCAGAGTGTTTCTCTGTTTGGGATCACTTGCAGTGAGAGCTGGTGTGCAGCTCCTGGCAGCTGGGGGGCTGCAGGCAGGACCAGCCACTGGTGCTTATAAATTTCTTCTGGGCAGCAGAAGATGAGGAAGGGAATTGTCTGTGTGTCTGCAGTGTGCTGGGTTTCGCAGTTGCACAGCTGTAGTGAATGGTGGAAAGGAAAAGGTGTCAGGATGTGCTTCATTATCCTCCAGAGTGCATTTATCACTGCTCTCAGGCAATGAACAGCATTTTCTCTGTCCTCTCTGTGAGGGATGAGGACATCTCCCACTCTGTTGCACTGGCAGAAGGTTGTTTTTGGTTGCACCTCTGTGATTTGCCCTGTCAGGTTGTGCCTCTTCACCAGGTACCTTAAAGTGCTTCCTGGCTTAAAATGCAAAGATAATCCTGGGATTACACCTTCCTGCTTCACTCCACAGGGCACCCATCACCCACCTTTGCTATCCCATGGCCCTCTGGTCTCCACGAGGAGGACATGACCCCTGCATCCCTCAGAGATTCTGCTTCCTGCCACGGCTTTCACACCCAGCAGCAGCCCTGTTGCTCTGCCAGCATGGGGAAAACATCTCAGAGCTTCTCCTCTGGCCTGGCTTCTGCTGCTTGCTGATGGCCCTGCCCTTCCTCATTTGTGTTTTCATCTGTAAGGGCCAATTAAATCCCTAAAGCCATCATTTGCCTGCCCACGTGACTCCCAAGCACCTTACATTTTGCTGTGTAATAACACAGAGGCCTTGTTTCTTTGAGGCTGTCTCTGTGAATCACTGTAATGTATTTGCACAGTGAAAGGGATTTGGAATTAATGTAGCCTGACTTGTGGCTATTGATTTAGTTCCCCTTTCAGTTTGGCACTCTGTTTTTAACAAAGAAACGCCGGCCAATCAGTTCATATCGTGCTGAATCATTGTTCAGGGGTGTTTTTTATTTTAATATCCTTGGATGGTGGAGTGGTGATAGTGGTGCTCCAGGGGCAACTCAGCCCCAATGAGATCAGCCACTCCTGGGTTTAATTTTGTCCTGATTTACTGCAGCATCACACAGTAAAAAACAAACCAAAAAAACCACCAAACCCAAAAAACAAAACAAAGAAACAAACAAAACAAAACAAAAAGCAAAGCAAACCCCCAAGCTCGGGCAGATGGCCTGTGCTGGTAATCCTTCATCGCAATGGCTCCTGACAGAGCAGCTGTGGCTCACTGCTTCTCAGGGTTTTCCATCAGAGAGAACAGTTTTCCTTCCTGGGATATGAAACTTGGCTGTAGCAGTTTGCTTCACTCGGGCATCTCTCACAGGAAAGGACAACACAGAAGAAGGAATGAACGGGAAGCAACTTCATTCCTGTTGAAACAACCTGCCAGCATGTGACTTTTTGCTTACCACTTCTGTTTATGTATTTTTAAAAATATCTTTCAGCCTTTAAATTGGAAAGCTTTTGTAGAGGCTGGAGGTAAAAGCCTACAGAAACTGTTTTAAGCAAAACAGCTGAAAATGGTCACAGATCTTCACAATAGACTGACATGGAGGCAGTTGTGAGTTAGGGAGTCTGGAGTTGCTCATTGGGGATTTGATTAAGCAGTTAATTCCTGTTCTTTATGGATTCCATGGATGTAAAGGTAATACTTCTGCAGGAAATCCCCAGGATTCTTCACTGGGGGTTTCCTGCAGAACCCCCCAGGTTATTTTCTTCAGGAAACCCCCAGGTTATTTTCTTCAGGAAACCCCCAGAATGCCTCACTGACTTTGCCATCTCTTGTGTTGGATTTTCCAGTGCTGCTGGAGCTGTCAGGTGGGTAGAAAGGCTGTGACTGAGATTTGCTGCCTCTGGTCCTGTGCCTGTCTGTATGCGTGTGAAATACTCAGCCAGTGGTGGAAGATTCATAATTATTTCTCTGTCTCTGTGCCTGGTGGTGCATAGTTGTGTATTGATTTGCTGTAGTTGAGATGAGCAGACAATTACAATGTTTCCTTATGAACATTGAATTATGGCATTAGGCAGCCAGTTGTTTGGTGTATGACAGGTTGTGAATAGATATTATAGGACATTGCAGGGAGATAGGCACAGGGAAGGTAGTGTGTTGGGAAGGCATGGAGTGGCTTTGTCAGGGCTGCTTCATCCCTGGAGTCTCCCTGAGTGCTGCAGGAGACCCTTAATACACATTGACTGGGGTTATCTCTGCATTGGGTGTTACAATTAATTAGTGTTGAGGTTGTCTCCATCTGATGTGATAAAGCTTTGGCTGGGTTCTGTGGGTTGTGCTGTGGTTGTATTCTGAGTCCTGAAAAAATCTGATATCTGCACTATTTCAAATGAGGGGAAATGTCACTGGGTAGGTTGTGTGCCTTTTTATTTCCTTTTTTTTTTGCCTTAGAAGCAAATGTTATCCTGGTTGGGATTTGCAGTCTTCCACATTGAAGAGAATGTTTTCTAGTGCATTTTGACAAGCTCACTTTTAGCTGGAAAGCAGACTATCTCCTGTTGCATGGGTATTTCAGAATAAAATATCCTTTGCTTTTCAGCTGAGCAAACCCCACAACTCAAACTCTTCTCCCTCCTCCCCTCCTTCCTTCCAGCCTTCAGAGTGAATGACTTTGACATCCTGAGTGGTTTCAGCTTAAAGTCTCTCAGGTGGCAGGGACTCCTCTGGGATGACATGTACCATCCTATGGAGGCCCCACCTCTCTCCTTGGATGGTCAGAAGAGACATTTAGACTCTTTTAAATGATGACAGCAAACTTCCAGACTCCTAATTCAGGGCAGATTTGCTACTGTTGAAATAGGTACAGTTTGTGGAGAAAAATGGAAATGTAATTATGCTGTCGCTGTGCTTAATTCTGATTTTCAAAGCCAATTAAAAATATGTTTGGTTGCCACTTCAAAATACAAGCATGTCATGCACCTATATCATCTCTTAATTTCCACTGCTCTTCTTTCAATGTTGAACCTTGCTTAAAACCTCAGAGCTTACAAAGTACACTGTGGTCAGTGGTGGGAGGAGGCTGTGGGAGCCTGTGCCAGCACTAGCCTGAGAAATGCAGAGCTCACAGTATTTGAAAATTAGGTGATCTATATGCACATTGCCTTTCAGTGTATTATTATTCTTTTTTTCTTCTTTTTTTTTTTTTTTGCACCTTGACTACATTAACCTTGTGCTGGCTGCGTGGGGCTGTCTGACACAAGATGGATGGTGTTGGTGGCCTGGCACAGCAGCCCACACGCCCGTGCCTGCTCAGGGGAAGCCTGCTTGCTCAGTGGAGGCACGTTGAGCAGCGCTGCCTGCCTAATTGGCTGGAGAACCCTGCGCCCCTGACTTTGTGTGATGAGCTTTCCTTGGCAAGAAAACAGATGGATTATCGAGAAAGCTTTGCAGAATTGTAAAAGTGGGGCTAAATGTTCCTATTTTGTTGCTTTTTGAAGCTCTGCAGAAGTGCTGTCTGGAATTGCCATGGCGAGGGCTGCTGCAAGATTTCCTCCCACGGCAAAAGCAACTCCCTTCCAGCAGTCCCTCAGGCAGGATCAACACTACAGATTTAGAAAGCTCTTAACAAAGAGTTTGATCCAGTGTTTTGACCCTCAGGAGATCTGCATTTGATCTTCTTGTGTGCCACTTGCCACAGCACTTGGGACATGATTCCAAGCTGTTGAAGAGCTCAGCTGCTGTTGTAACAAGTGCAAAGCTCTTTTGTACCTTTTACAAATAAAGACCTAAATGTGCTGGCTTTTAGCTCCTGGGCAGAATTACATTTAGGATAAGAACACTTGTTTTCACTGAAAGTGTTCAAGACCAGACGGGATGGGGCTTTAAGCAACCTGGTCTAGTGTTTGGCATCCCTGCCCATGGCAGGGAGGTTGGAAGGACATGATTTTTAAGGTCGTTTCCAATCCAAACAATTTTGTGGTTCTGTGTTGGAAAGATGCTCTGAGGATAAAGTCACCAGGGTGCCCAAGCTGTTCTTCAGTTTTCTGTGTCATAAGGAAGCAGATGTAAGTTAAACACTGAATTATCAGATTTTTTATAGACTCTGATTTCAGATCTTAGATCTAGAGCTGAGAAGAGCACTACAGAGCAGATGTGGACATCAGGGCTGTTCTCACCCATTTCACTGGGTGTCACCACTACCTCAGAATTTCAGATTTTCCAGTTAGGGTAGGAATATGAACCCCTGCAGACAGATCCTGCTTTGGACATGAATTTGCAGCAAGCTTAGTGAAGCTGGTTCAGAGCTCATGTGCTGAACTTGCAGAATGCTGGGAAAACTTTTGCTTAATGGAGACTGACTTGAGTAGGGAGTAGTCTTCCCTCATACACTGGCTCCAGCTTTGGGGAGAGGCATAGGTTAGTTCTATTCGTACAATTTCAAATTTGCTTTGAATTTTGCCTTTGGTGCTTTTGGCTGGTTCTTGTAGATTTTGATGTTAGGGTGTGCAACTCCCTCCCCACTGCATGGCAGGGATGTGGAGCCTGATTGTGGATCTGTCTTGGAGCAGTGCAGCAAGCATGAGCCTTCTGTTCTGCAAATCCCTGATTATTTACTTCATTATGCAATGAAACTGCTGATAAACTCAGAGGGAGTCACATGCAAATCCTGCAGCCCCAGGAGCAAATATGACACCTCTTTCAGCTCTGTGTGCACTCGAGCCCAGCAGCCCTTTCCGTGCTCTGTCGTGGCAGTCAGCACGGTCTTGTTTCTATTTCAAGCCTCAATTGATTGAACTTCTGTTTGGCTCCATTTCTCTACGCTACCTGAAAAGGAACTGAGGGAGCAAACAGCTTTCCTGAGCTATTGTTTCTGCCTGGGGCAGCTCCAAACAGCTTGACCGCACCTCGCAGCCGTCCTGAGGGCTGGCCAAGGGAACTGGGACAAGAGGGGAGTCTGGCATCTGCTCCTTGCTGGAAGGATCAGGCTGAGCTGGCTTGGCAAGGACACAAGGAAAATTCTCATTGGAATCTCTGATGTCACGAGAGAGGGAAGAGGGTTGTCATTGCCCCAGGAAAAGGGCTGTAAATTGTGTTTCCTGCTCCACTTGCTGAAGGGTATTTCCATCCAAATCTTTTGTGACCTTTTCCCGTGGGAGTTTTGCATAGAAATAGGAAATAGAAATAATGAAAGGGGAGAAAGTGATTATGTGAAGCTTGTGGAGAAATATTACTGCAGCTGTTTTAGCTGGAGCTGTAGGTCACAGTCCTTAAAGGAAAGGGAAGAGCCTTTGGTTGTTCCTGGTTTGTCATGTGGGTCTGAATGCCTTCATGCTTTGTCCCAAGTTATGTATTGTTCCTCCTGTATTTCTGGGGCCTCTGTATCTGCTCTTCAAAGACCTGCTCTTGTCTCAGGCCAGGTTAGGGTGGTCTGCTGGCAATTGGTCTGATTCAGAGCGGCATGTGCTTTTCCTGAACTGTGATTTTTATCTTACCAGAGCCACAGATTTGTCTCCGGCCACTGAGGTGAAGCACTGAAGCACTCACGGTGCTACGAATGGGCAGCTGCAAAGCCCCCATGATGTGCTTTCCTCTCAGTGTCCATGGGAATATTTTCTGTCCAGCTCTAGATGCTTGTTTCCTTGCTCCTGACAATCCCTTGTGGCTGGTCTGAACCTGTGCAGAGGTTAATTGGAGTGGAGCTTGTGTATTTGCACGTTTGTTGTGGTGCTGCAGAGACAGAGGCTGCAGGAGAGATCACGAGGCTGGAGTAGCTCTGGGTGAGGAGAATAGATTCGTAATCAACAGGAAGGAACAGATGGCTTTGGTTGTAATGCCTGTATTTATATTTGATGTTAATATTCCTCCCAGAGCACCAGCACTTCAGTGATATGTAACACAACTTAAAAGCATCTGGGGAGGGAGGGGATAAAATAAATAGGTTTTTCAAATCCCGTGAGGAAATCCAGACATGGATTTAGCCACAAGATTTCTGTGGGTGTTAGCAAGCAGAGAAGGCAGAAGTTAGCTGCTGTCTTCCTTCAGAGCACTGTGGACATTGCCTTGACGTGGCCTTGCCACAGACCCCGAGGAGCTGTGGTGGGACCCTGGAAGGGAGCAGCATTTGTGACCAGTGCTCCACCTGCAGCAAGATGTTCTCATGAAATGAGCTCTTTCTCAGAGCAGTTTTTGGTTCAAATGTGGGGAAAGACATCAAGCCCTTGTTCTGTCATCTTTGTTATCTGTGTCCTGGTGAGGTCAATCCCATCCTTATGGCATCTTCTCATGCTTGTCCATTTGCTGGGTTCTTGGGTAAACTGGGTAAATCCCATGCTGGGATTTACTGGTGTACTTAGAATTGCAAACTGATTCATTCTGTGAATGCAATTAGTCACCCCCAGCACACAGGTGGGGGATGAAAGTTAATTCTGCAGCACCTAATTAGCTGTCATTGCTGGAAGGGTTCAAGATGTTTTGGTTCTGGGTGTACATTCAGGGGGTCTCATGGAGCAAGGGTCAGGTACCCCAGACTTCACCCACGACCTGTGTGTTACTTTAACAACCTTTTGTCATTCTGTTAAAAGATAAACAAGAAGCTAGAGTCTCCGTGGGTGTAAATCAGTGTGGCTCTGCAGGCAGCAGAGCTGTACCAAATTTTATCAGCCAAGGGGAGATGGAGCTTGTGGGTTAAATGATGACAGAGTTATCCTTGTGTGAGTTGCTATGTGTGCATACAAAAATGCACAAGCAGGTGTGTACATGCCCACACACTCATTAAAGGTGACTGGTTTTTTTATTTGCTTGTATTTAGTGCACCTTGGAGGCTTTACCTAGACAAGAGTCATAAATGAAATGTCATCAGATTGTTAACACATCCCCGACTTGTTAACAAATAATCGCATGATTTACAGTTGAAAAAGCCAGTTGAAAGACACACTGAGTAATATTCCTTCAGGTCCCCTGGCATGTGCATATATTAGAAATCCATGTGATACAAAGCACAGGACAAAAATGATTGATAGCAGGTTACAGTGCTCTTCATTACAATGAATTAATTGATCACGTCTAGCAGATTTTCCTCCCAGCGGAATCACTGGATATTGGACATGTCTCTCTCATTTCTCTTCTATCCTCTCTGTTGGAAACAAGCCAGACAGTTTTATACCATCATTTAAATTTATTTGTGACCTGAGAAAGTTATGTTGCCCTTGAGACAGTTAACTTTTAAACTTTCAGCTAAAAAGTTTGGTGGCATTTTTTGAGTTTGGAGTGTTTTGGAAATACAGGTATAGATATTATAAAAAGTTTTCTGGTAAGGTGGAACTCCTCAATCCAGTCCTGGCAGCACGTCCCACCTGAGTTGAAGTTTTTCCTGATGCTTGGACTGCTCTAATTTGACTGGCATCCTATTCTAAACCAAACATACTCCAAAGATACTAGCCAGCACTCTTTTCCATAGTCCTGAGCAGTGGAAACCAAAAGCCAATGCTTGCAGGGAGTATCCCTTCAGCCTAGGGATGGGTCTTGTGACAGATGATGACAGGGATGTGATGGTAGGAAACTTGAGTGGGAAACTTCTGCTGCTTTCTGTGCCATACTATTTCACTTCTTATTCCCTCTTCCTGGTAGGTGCTTTTGGTGGTTCTTATATGTGGAATGACCTGCCAGAGACTTGTGATAGATGATGACAGGGATGTAATGGTAGAAAACTTGAGTGGGAAACTTCTGCTGCTTTCTGTGCCATACTATTTCACTTCTTATTCCCTCTTCCTGGTAGGTGCTTTTGGTGGTTCTTATATGTGGAATGACCTGCCAGAGATAGAGAACATATTATTAACCTGCTGTTTTTACAAGCTCTGTCCTTGTGTAGGAGAGAAGTATCCTCTTTGTTGCACTTGTGAGTGGCCTATTACAGAGTCTTAAATGTAAAGAAAATAAGTTCTCCAAGCTTTCCATTTCACAGAAGCCACGCAGACAGTGGAAAAAATACTGTGGAATTGCATTAGTAAATTCAAATATGTTTTGTGGTTTTTACCTTTGCCTGTGAATAAGACAGTTATTATATGTTTAAGGACTCAGCTTCTGGATTTCACTCCTGACCTGTCTCAGTATTTGGCATTAGGTAAGACACTATAAAGTGGTTTGGTTCCCAGAATAATTTGTGGAGAAATGTATCATTTCCAGGGGTGCCAAATGAGATTATACTTGAAAGGCAGGTGAGTGAAGACTTCTCTGAGACTCCAAAAGCAAGCCAGCAGCTGATGAAGTAGTAGGACTTAAGCCTCTGGCCCATGATAACCTTCCTGTGCATTGTAAAGGAGACCCAGCCCTGTTTGCCAAAGGATTTGATGTGTCCTGCCATTTTTACAAGGTGCACTTCGCTACATCCATCTCATGCTGTATCTGAGGTGTGTTACACCCTCACTCCCCCATCTCCAAATCACCCAGGTCAAGCTATGGGGGGGATGATGGAGCAGGGTGTGAGGTTTAACCCCTCCTTTCTCCTTTAGGAAAATAATATTTTAGGTCTTGAGATACAATACAAATGTGTATCATCATGGCAGAATTTCTTCTTGATGGCTTTCCTGCAAGTTGCTTTTTGTAAAGTGGGGATAGGAGGTTTTGAAACAGGAATCAGCATTTCACCAAAGATGCAGTTAAAACACAAAGCTTATTCTCTTAACTCTCAATTTTCTATGGTCTGACTGGCATTAAAAAGTCTCTCTTTGATGAAGATTTGTAAGGCTTTGTTGCTAAGAACCAGAATATGCATTTGGAAATTCTATTGAGTGGCTTTGGAGATGTGTATCCCTAGAGACTGTGTTAATTTCCATATTCATTAAAATGTTCTGTGGTGCCTGAGAGACCCAAACCCTTGAATAATAAAGCTGTGGAAGCTGGGAAAGAAGGCATCAAGATCAAGGAGTAGTTTTGCCACCAATTTAATCCAGTCTAAGTCTGTGTGACCAATAGGTCAGTTCTGTTCCTGACTGAAAATGCTTTTCTTTCTCTATCCATCTTTCTGCCTTGGCCATCCATTGCCACTCCTTTCTGTGTCCACAGCAGTGCTGACACAGTATGCAGGGAGCTGTTCTGCTGAAAACTAGGAGAAAAAATGACTTTATGGTGGATCAGGTTCTTTATAGATGTAGTGCTGACACAAGGGAAAAGGAAAATGTGGTTTGGGGCAGACAAACTGCTCAACACTACTTATTAGCTTATTAAGCCATCACTGGATATGCCTCTGCAAATACAGTTTGTTTGGCTGAAAATAATCTTTCTGAGGGTCATTTTGTGCCATCCTGTAAAATTTTCTGCTTGGTATCTCCTTCCCTGAAATTCAGTGGGATTATTTTAAAAAGGAGAAAGGTTTTTGCCTTCTCTGGAGCTTCATTTGCAAGGATGGCAATGACCATTGCCTGTTATTTAAACAACATCAGGGTGATGAGTGCATGAGCTGGTTAACTATGGCTCATCCTGTTGTCCTTTGAAGTGAATGGATATCTTTTACTGACTTAACTGGGCAATAGATAAGGCCCTGGATGAAAGAGACAGTGTTTTACTAGAGGCTACTTGTTTCTGCAGGTTGCAAAAATAAATAATCCCAGATCCTTTCAAAGATGGCTGGGGTTGGGCTGCACATAGCTTTTTTGGTGGAGTTTTATTTAAAAGAAAAATAAATTTCTCATAGTCAAAAGGCTGCTGCCTGACCTGACCTTTTCAGACTGAAAATGGTCCCTGAAAGGAAAAATAAGATAATGATAATAAAAACTCTCCTAGTGATTACTAGACTGCTGCTGAAAGGGATTTGGCAAAGTCTGAAGAAGTGACAGAGTGAGAAAGCACCATCTCTGCTAGAAGATGACAGTCTCTGACTTGACTGGTGCCCTGTGAGGCTGGAGAAATCTCCACTGACTCCAGCCAGAGGGAGGGTGCCTGACAGCCAAGAGAAGAACTGTTCAGAGCACAGCCCTGCAGTTTCTTGCAGCTGATGTTGTGTTATATGGGAATGCACTGTCCTTAAGAAAGTATCTTCAACAAATCATGTAATAAATATAAATGTATAGCAAAGTAAATGTGATTTCTTGGAGGGTTGCAGCCAGCGTTTGGGGCTAGCCATGCTCTCTGAATCTCTTTATATGCTGAAATGGTATCTTTTGGGCTGCACTTTTCAACAAATAAACCCTTCACCCCTTAGAAATTTCTCCCAGCTCTTCTGCTCAGCTCCCTGGCTGATGATATCTGCTTCATTAGCTGCCTGATGAATGGTCTGAGTGCATTAGCATCGTTTTATCGAGCCAATAACTGTGAGCCTCACCCTGCAGAGCTGTCACTGGGAGGTTTCTAAAAGGTTAGGCAAACTTCTGTCAGGAATGGTTTAGGTGTGGGGGGCAAGAACACGGACTAAATGGTTTCTGAAATGCCCTTCTAACTCTGCAATGTCTTAATTTAAAACCCTGCTGTAGTAACAGCGCATGATTTCTATGATAAGCATCTCTGGGAGTTGAGAGGTGACAGGGGCTGCACCAACACATTCTGAATGTCCAGCAGGTGACAGCTGGCTGCATCCTGCTGTAGTAACAGCACGTGATTTCTATGACAAGCATCTCTGGGAGTTGAGAGGTCAGGGGCTGCACCAACACATTCTGAATGTCCAGCAGGTGACAGCTGGCTGCAGCAGGAAGGAGCAGCAAGGACTTGTCCCATCTAACCTCAGGTACTTGTGTGGAAATGAGTCTGTCCAAACTCTGCAGCTGTGGAGGGAGAAATGGATGCAGTTCCTGTGTCCTACTCTGAACATCTGGGATGTGCTGGAACCACCTCCTGGTTGTCTCTCTGGTGAGCTTCATCCCATGCTGCATCAGGTTCACCAAGAGCAAAGGAAGTCCTTTGACCTGGTTAGTGTGAGAGCTCAATGCCTTTTTCATTTCCAGTGGGACACTATACTCATCCAAACACTTTTTTATCAGTTGTTGTTTGTAAACATTGCTAAGGGCTGTCTCTGTCTTCCTCCTGCTGACTGAGCTGCTCATGGCTCTCTGAACTTCACCCATCATTCTGCAGACATCTGTCCACTGTAGGTCACTCTGCTCACTGGCCTAGGACTGGACATTTATTTTAACACGTTTGGGTTAGAATTCTGGTTTACATTTAAATAGGTGATATAAAAACTTAGTAAAATGTCATTTATTCTGATTCCTTGCAAATATTGATGATACATTTTTGCTGAATTCTGGCTTTCATTCAGTAAACCTCTTCAGTTCATCTCTAATTTGCAGATGGCTTTGGCAGTGTTCCAACCTCAGCTTCTGGTGATTGAAACCTGGTGCATGAATTAGATTCAAGATGCAAATAGCCTGATTTTGAGAAAGTCTGAATATATGCAGCTGCCTTGTGAAGTTCTAAGTAATGCAATTAGGTCTGGGATTCTTACTGCCAAAACAGCCTCAAAGGAATTAGGGGTCCAGAAAAGAGAAATGTGGCGGAACACACATAAATGTCTTTAGGAATTTGGGGATTTAGGAATGATTGAAAACCTGGCTCAAATTTTCAGCTGAAAATCACTGATATAAGCAATTTCAAAGGAGATTAAAGAGGAATGTACTCATGTTGGGGAGGTGTAGAGCTGGGCATTAGGTCTGGAGGAGAGATGTGACAGCTCTTCTGACTCAAGGGTCTGTTGCTTCCTCATGGGCTGGGTGATAGGAGCACAAAGGAGCAGCAGGGATATTTGGGATAGAATTACAAATAATGAGCATGGTAAAAGAGGAGGAAGGGCTAGAAGCTCAAAACTAACAAGAAATGGGAACTAGCTTCTCCTTTTCAAAGCCTGAATTAGGAGTGACTGATAAGCAGCCCTTGAAAGCTCTGGAGCAGTCTCAGAGTGTTGAAAGCATTTCCCCTCAGTGTGCTAATGCTGTGGATGCCAGACTTGGGAAACAGCCATGCAGGGAGAATGCCATGTCTCTGCATCTGCTCTTTTTTTGGGTGACATTTCTTGGTGTAGCAGGGAAGTGAAAATGTTGACTCATTTTCATTGAGATTTGTCTGGGGGGAATCACAGCAGTGCTCAGTGAAGTTGGGATCCCTTCTTATGTCTGCCTGTAGCCATTCTTTCCTTAAAACTGGCTTTTATTTCTGAGGAGAGTTGAGGGGTTTTTTTTTTCATAAATACACAACTAATCCCTATTGTACATGTAAATATAGACAGCACAGAGGTCTTTAAAGATTATGGATGCCCCTTTTGGCAAGCAGTATCTTTTAATAGCATTGTGTGCAGTTAATCGGGTTAAGCAAAAGTATCAGTGGAACAAGTCCATGTTCGGGGAAGGAGTAGCAACCTCTTGAGAGTTTTTGGTTAGTAATATTGGCCAGGTAGCATAGAAGAGTTTTTTACTTATTTTTTTCTTTTATTTTCTGTGTTTTTTTTTTCTTTATTGGTTTGGTTTGGGTTTTTTTGGTTTTTTTTTTTTTTTTGTTGTTGTTTTTTTTTTGTTTTTTTTTTGGAGGGGGTTTTTGTGGATTTTTTTTTGTTTGGTTGGTTTTTATTTGACTCAGTAATGTCTGTGGTTGGAAAACAACAGGAGTAGAGCAAACTGTTAAATTGCAGGAGACTTTTGCTATCGTGTTTCATAGCAGATATGGCAAATGCTCTTTGCTCCTGGGCTTCATCCAGTATTTTCTGCCCAGACTGAGGGTTTCAGTGCATTGGGAACTGGTTGTAAGGGCTTGCGCCTTCTCTGCTCTTTGTTTCTAATTAAGTGGAAGGATTATAAGGCATCTCCCATCTATGTGAAAGGCAGGAATGAAGAAATTGGTGCAGAGAAATAGGAAGGGCATGAAGAGGGTGTTGCTCTTTGTCATGGAGAAAGCTCATTCTTTGTCATGGAGAAAGCTCATTGCTACATGGGTTGTCTGGAAGAAAGCTCTCCAGTCAGTGGAGAAGAAAACAATACTTGTAGAGTTTCAGAAATACCCTGAAATAGGCTTTTATTTTAAGACAGAGGATCTGTTCCCTGGAAATGCCTGTGTCAGTCAACTCTTGTGAGATGTCTAGCTCAGATGTAGAGGTCTGGAGACATCTGACATTACATGCACTGGGCCTGGGGAGCTGGGCACGGAGGGACACTTGGTGCCACTTAAAGTGAAGACAGGAATTGTGTGAGATGGGGGCAGTGGGGCTGCAGGGGACACAGGGTGGGACACACCTTGCTGCAGATTGCTCAGCCAGCTCCTGGTGGGCTGGGAGCTGGGGAAGGGCTGCAGGGCAGGAGGTGTGGGTGCCCCAAGGGAGCCAGGAGATCTCAGCTGCAGCTTGGCACAGGATGAGTGCGAGGGTGCCAGGCCCACACCATCAATCCCATATTGATGGGTTTTGAGCATGGGATGCTGGAAACATTCTGTCGTGTTCTCCTCCCCCTGGCAGAGCTGTGACCAGTGCACCATCTCTTTGACGTCATGTGCATGCACAAGGGCTTCTTTTTTGTGCAGGGTGTCCTTCAAAGGGAGCATGTGTAGGTCAGAGAGTTTCTCATTGCAGCTTTGCATGGTGCTGCTGATGTGATTTCACTAATTCCCCAAGAACAATAAAGCAAAATTCAGCACAGGGTAAAGCAAATGCAGATGCCTATTTTTGGTAGTATTTTTCAGGTTACTATTAACCTTTCATTTGGAATTTAATGCTGAGGACTACACATAGATCCTGAGCAGTTTCTTGGAACAGCATCAATTTTCCATTTAGAAAATTGCATTTTTTCCAAGTTTAACCCTGTTTGGGATGTTGTTAATATTTTCCTGAGAGACGCTTTCCAACAGGAACTTTCTCTTTGGGTCTAATATTCAAACCTGTTTTACCAAACCCTAGGAATTATGATCAATAAAATAAGAAATGCTATAGGAAATTATAGTTGAACTGGAGGAGGGACGTATTTAGAAGATGAACGCCAAGTGCAGAAAAGTAATAAAACAGAGTCAGAATTACAGTTAAAATGAAAACAGGCCTGTGGCCAAATGTAAAGTTACTGTATGAGTGGATGATAGTGGGAAAAAATATTGAAAGCAAAGCCAGAGTAGGAGCTGGCAACAGATAACATCTGGCAATGGATTTGCCATGAAATTCACTTCAGAGAACTGGAGGGTGAAGAAATTTTTCTGTCATGGGGTTGAAAGTATACAATCTTTAATGTTCCTTTCAATATAAGCCATTCTGTAAGGAAATCCCAAAATAATGGCATTTTTCCATGAGAAGCAAAGGTGTTGTAAGTGTCCCATGGTGCTGTGCTGGCTCCATGGTCAGCCTTCTATATTTGGGAGTTCAAATTCCTGAGGCAGATTAGAGGCTCTGAGCCCTGTAAGCAGCATTAATGGGCAATTTCCAGTAAACATTCCTGCAAACTTTGCGTGTGATGGAAGCTGTGGGTGCTGCAGCCAAGCTGTGCTTCCAGCTCACAGGGATGGACCTGAGCTGTGCTGGGGGCTGAGGACATCACCAAGGCTGCTGAAGCAGTTTGAGGTGCTGGATCATGTGGCTGAACCACAGGTTCCTGCAGTTACATTCACCCACCATAAGGAGCCAGGCTGGTGAATTTAAAGCTGAAGTTGTGAGCTGCTGCCATGCCTGTGAGGCAGCACAAATGTATTCTGTAATAATACATTCTGTAATAATTCTAATAATTCTGTGTTCTATTTATGGTAATAAAAGATGGATACAGCTTGGCCCTCAATGTTTGCTTCATAGAATCATTGAATCACAGAATGGTTTGTGTTGGGAGGGCACCTTAAAGATCTCATGCCAAACCCTGTTGCCATGGGCAGGGACATCTTCCACTATCCCAGGCTGCTCAAAGACCCATCCAACCTGGCCTCAAACACTTTTATAGATGAGGTATCTACAGTTTCTCTGGGCAATTTTTTTTTTTGCAGGAAGGTTGGAACTAGATGATTTTAATGTTTCAACCTAGACCATTCTGTGGTTCTCTGATTCTATGAGAGTAGCATTGGTAGCTGGCAGAGATTTTTGGAGCTAGGCATGTGTGCACAACCAAAGGCAAAAGTTAATTTGAAGAGTCCTCAATACAGTCACTTACCAGATAAATGCCATGTCCATATGGGTTTTTCAGACACAAAGCTGAGTTGAAAGTCAGATAGAAAAGAAATGAACAAAAACCCCACCCCAACCACTCATCCACAAGGGAACTGAGCATAGTACAGGGAAAAGTAATGGAAAGAGACCACAGAGAACTCTTGTTCTGCTGTACAAACTTTTGAGTCTTGTGGCTCCTCTGAGGACACAGCTGCACACAGGGATGGAGTGATCAGAGTGACATGTGTTGGGTCCATCTCTCCAGGAACCTCACCTGACAGGTTAAAGCCCGAGAGTTTTCCATGGAGGGAATGAAAACTTGACTCATCTGCCTGAATATGGAAGGAGAGCAGAAGCCTTTTATTCTTTATAATTTTTGTTAGTGTCCTGAATTTTGAATCCCTGTTGTTATCCAGCCATTAGAAGGGATGGTTCTGCACTGCATGATGTGTCCCTCACAGCTGCCCCACTTTTGGGAGCTGCTTTGGCTGCAGAGGGATTGCATTGCTGGCTCAACGTCACTGAAGTGTGCTTTGAGAGGGTGGCTATGAGAGCAGCCTGGATTGTTGACACCAAACTGCTCACTTTTATTTTTTAAAAATCTGATATTAAATAGAAAATGGATCTGAAAGGGAGTCAGAGTCAGTGCACTTGAATATCCTTCTCTTTGCTTCACTCCAGTCTTGCGTATTTAGTTTAATAGATACATTTTTTTCTTATGTCATATGAACTAGGAGATGAATCTACTACATTTGTGTATTCTGGTTGCCTTATGGCAGATTTCATACTGAGATGATTCAGGAATATTTTTTAAAGTATTCCTGAAAGATTGCATAATGAGATGAAAAGGGGAAAATACATATTATAATTGAGTATATTTGTAGAGTTTGCAGTGTGTTATATCATATTTTGTCTGTTGATTTGGGTTTGGTTTTTTTGAGACAAATAGTTTTCCTTTCCACTGTGCTGTGAGTTAGAATTCTAAACCATTGATTGAGATGCAAAGATAATTATTCAGCCATGAAAATATTAATTCCGGAGAAATCAGATTATTATTTGCACCTGGATGCAAAATAGCAAAGGCTTTGATGATGTTTAGGTAGAACTTTATTAACATTTGAATATCTCTGGAGAGCTATGGTAACAGTAGGAGAAGTATTAAACTCAGTATTGTTTGTTTTTCTGCAAGCAAATGAGGAGAATTGCAAGGCTTCTCCATGTGAGTCAGCTGAATATTTGCAGGAATTAACTAATCTATATCAGAGCCAGCATGGATCAACCCTTACCCACTGCTCCCCCTTCTTCTGCTCCATCATGTACAATGTCAGTTGCAAGGAAAGGAACAGGAGAAGATTGCCCCCCAAATAATCCCTGTGTGCATAGAGTATCTCCTCCTAGGGCAGCAGAATAAGGGCCTGATGTCTGCAGCCATGGCAGGGAGGCAGGTTTCTGCTGGGATTTGCTGTAGTGAGAGTGAGCTGCAGCAGCTGAAGAACTCTTGTGCTTGTGCCTTGGGCTGCAGACACAGCCACTGCCTCCCCTCCTTGGTTCTTGGCCAGTCCTGCCTGCAGAAGACAGATAAATAGAAAGGAGCCCGCCAGACTTTATGGATCACCACACCAGGCTGCCCCAAAGCTTCTCAAACATCAAGGCTGTGGCTAAATTTTCCTCGTTACCATGCTTTTTGGTGGTGCTTTCGTGGACCAGGAAGGGATGTGCAGTGTTGGAGGTGGGGTTCCCCTGAGGAAATGGAGAGAACTCTGTCCAAATTAACTGGCTCGTTTTCCTCTGTAGCCAGTGGAGAGAAAGAAGTGTTTCTAGGATGTGTTATCTCCTTGTCCCCTCCTTATCCCCTTGTCCCCAGGTGGGCACATGATCAATGTTTTACCTTGATTAACGCAGAGGGAGCTGGAGGTGGCTTTGGCTTTATGGAACCATCTTATGGAGCTTGCCAGGCCATGTCATTTGAACATGGGTCTCTTCCCTCTGAAGAAGGTAATTCACCAATTCTGCCAGTTTCACCCAAACTGGTTGAAAAATGAGATGTTGCTGAGCTTTATTTTAATCATAAACTTCTGGGCTATGAATTTGAAAGCAGAGCCATAAACACAAAACTAAAAATGTAATTAAATGTGAGTCTAGATTCTATGTGGGATATGAATCAGTACTATTAATAAGACAAATAGCTAATATTCTTTCCTAGCTAATGCTAGGAAGTTTCTTACTATTTTTCACTGAGTCTGCCCAGGGCTTATCTCAGCCCCAGAGACAATGGGACTGATCTCCCTTCACACCACAATTTTGCCTTGAGGTACTCCTCAGAGCTGACCCTGGATGACATATTCAGGTATCCCAGTACTGGGGTTATCTGCCCTAATTTGCCTGGCATTCCTCTGAAACTGACAAAGAGGGAAAGGCACTTGCAGGAGGAATCATTCCATCCATTTTACACATCCATATCATGGGATGACTTGTGCTCAAGTATGGCTTGCTCCAGTGATCAAAGACGAAGCCTCCTTGGCTGCTGTAGATCAGATACTGTGATGGACAGAAATTTTCCATCAATCCTGCTCTAAGAGACTGGGAAAAAAAATTCTAGTGGAATCTGCCTCCTTTCTATCAAGTGCTTTTGCAAATCCCACCTTCTGCCCTAGCATTTGTGCAGCACAGCATCTGACGAGAGCCGCGCTGGCTCTGTGGTGATGCAGGGCAATCATCAAAGCTGCACAGGGTGTTGCATGCCAGCCACTTCCTCTCTGCTTTAATTACAACTGAGCTTGCTAATCCCAGTCCTGATTAATGATCTTAATATGCAAATGTTGTGCTGAAACTGAAACTCTTTGTAATTGCTTGCAGACAGATTACCACTTCGAGTACACGGAGTGCGACAGCAGTGGCTCCAGGTGGAGGGTGGCTGTCCCGAACCCGTCAGTGGAGTGCTCTGGACTACCTGACCCCGTGAGAGGGAAGGAATGCAGTATGTTGTGACTTCTCATTTTACACACAGTTACTGGCTTTTTGTGCTGTTTACATCTGTAGGGCTGTCACTGATGTCCCGAGTTTCCCTGAGTTGTCCTTCCCCTCCAGCCCAGCTTTCTGTCTCCTGGAGATGTGGAGCAGGGATTGTCTTTGCAGTGTATTCATGAAAGTCACTGTCTGCTGCAGGTGCCCTTTCATGCTGATTCACAGACAAGGCACATCCCTGACAGCACCCCCTGAAGAGCTGTGGTTGCTTGTCTTGAGCTGCCCTGCTCTCCAGTTCTGCAGCTTTCCGGACATTTACAGCTGTATTGGCCAAAATAGTGACCACCAGTGGTCAAGCTATATTTGCATAGTGTCCACATTCTCATTATTTCCATATTTTAGCTAATTCATAAGCTGAATGCATAAGGAATGGTAAATGTCTTATTTACCTGAGTTATTTTTATGATGAAGCTCCTACATTTTATTTATTTATGCATTTATTTTTTAACAACTTGGAGCATTTTCATATGACTTGATTCTGCATTTTTTTAAATGTTGAAACACTTCTTTGCATCTGGGGGATATAAACAAACTGCTGTTCTGCAAACACATCCCTCACTGTTTTGTAGCTTCCCTGTCTGAATGTTTTTTCCCATCACACTTCCTTGCTCTAGCAATTCTCTCCACAAAAGATCCTAGCAGTAATTTATACCAGGGGGTATAAATTATTGTATCTGACAAACAGGATGAACAATGGCTATGTCTTTTCAGTTCTGTTGCTGCAGATGTCAGATTTACTCACTTCTGACTCTGCTCCTCTAAGGTTTATTTTCATTTCTCTCTGTTCCAGTGTGAGGTACATAAATGTTTTCTGTAGCAGTGTTCATCACTGGAAGGTTTCTGACTGCTTGCAAGCATCATTTGAGAATGTGTCATTCCTGGTATTTGGATTTAGTTTCCAGGGTTTTAAATGTGGAGTCTCTGTATATCCTTAAAATGTGCTTTTTCAATTACAGAAATAGAGACCTGAGAAGCACCTCAGGTGATCCCATAATTCAGTCTCCAGCCCAAATAGCTGTCATTGAAATGACTGTCATTCATGGCTGATGTTTGGCTGGACTGTTTTCAGGTACCTCTTGTGATGAAGAGCCCAGAAGCTCTCCAGATATTTGCTCATATATTTAGCTCTTTTCATTTTCCCTCCTGTTAAAGATTTTTCTGCTGTTGAATCTTCCTTGTAATACTTCAAGCCTATCACTTTTTGCTGCCTGCACTATAAAGGAGCAGATAGTTTTATTTCTTCTGCTGCACAACCACTTTTGGTGTACCCTAGAGGACATAGGTATAACTATTTTTTTGTGACGTACATTATTTCTTCTGAAATCTTGTGATAAATGGTTTAAGTCCAGCAACATTACACTATCCTCAACTTTCTGCTACAGATTTTGACAAATGGTTCACTTCCCTCTTCGTCTTCTATTGTTTGTGCCTGTTTCTGGTCTTAAATCAATTCCAATGAGAATTCAGCTGGTTTATAACAATAGATGAATCTGGCTTTTCAATATCTGGCCCCTGCTAGACAAGGTGAAAACTTTTCCCAGCAGATGGGCTCTGATATTATACACCAAAATGCAGGATTCGGTTAAATACACTGGAAAACTCATCTCCTTGTAGTGTTGCTGTCAAATCCCATGGCAATTCAGCTGGTTTGAGAAGAATCAGATATTTTACTTTTTTTGCTGAGCCCCTCAGATCCCATCTCCCTGGGCTCTTGGAGTTCTATCTTTTTTTCTGTCTGTAGTAAATTAACTGGCACAGGGACTGTCTGGCTATGTTCTGATGGCAAAAGTAATTTTAGGTTTTCTCCTCTCTTAGTCTTTCACCTTTTGCTTAAAGAACAACCAATCTTTCAGCCTGAAAACATGAATCTGTCAACAGCAGTCGTTCACTGTAGGAATGTGTAGGGAACACCTTTCACATTCAGCTTGGTTAACATAGTGGTTTTTGCTGTAAAATATTTTAACCAGCATAGAGTTTGGCTGACAGTCCATTCTCCAGTGGGATAAACTGGGAGAGGCAGCTTTTGAGAAGTGACTGCCCCACAAATCTCTAGAATTTGCACATGGAGATCTGTTGTTGATGATGAGTTGTGTTGAAGATGCTGACAGATATCTCCTTGCTGTCTTGTATTCTCTAAGCTGGTGGCTTCTGTCTCATCTGACAATACAGCAGCTGTACCAAGGACATCTTACACTAAAAACATGAATTTCTGCAGCCTAAGGAAAACAAAAAGTTCTGTATCTGAGGCTTTTACAAGTTGTGTTCTTTGTGGAATGTGTGCAGAGTGAGATTTCTGCTGCAGGCTTGGCCAGGGTCTGCACACAACTCACAATAATGGCTCCTTGAGATGTCCTCCTTCTCTCTTAGGCTTGGTGCTATTTTATCCCATGGTCTATCAAGAAATGCCAGAACTATGCCATATCCTCTGAGCTGAGTCTTTCTGGACATTCTACAAATTTATTCCGATTCTCTCACATCTTGCAGGTCCTACCCTATGCCAGGACATAGGAACTGGGGCTTGTTTTGGCATTTGGTAGAATCCTGGAGTCCCCTTGGGTTTCTCTGTGGTCCTTCAACCTGCAGAATCAGGGCCTACAGTAAAATCACTGTGGGTAGGACAATTTCCAGCTTCCAGTTTCCTCTTTCCAGAGGTCTGCTATCTTCAGAAATTTTGTTCAGCATCTATTAGTCCTGATATACCCTGTGGCCAACTATGTCTCTACTTTTAAGAGAGGGTTGCACTTGTATAGCAGTTGCAGTTGTGAAGCAGCATGAGCTCTTAGGGCTTTTTTGTTATTGTTTCCTTGAGGTTGGTAGAGCCCTCATTTGACACAATGGTATGAGGGAATCTGTATGAGAAAGTGATTTTTTTTTGAACGCATCTGCCATCACTACTGACTTCACAATGTTTGCAGTTGTTTTCATCTGCTCAGAAATGCTGCTGCTTGAGTATATCTGGCACTGATCTTTACTGCTCCCTGAAAAGAGAAGTGATGTGCAGGCTGTCATTAATTTTGAATCCTGAGAATACTGTGCCAACCTCTCCTTCTTCCAAATGCTCAGCAGTCGCTCTCTTTAAATTGTGCCTGAACTAGAAATTTGAAAGATGGCATAACAATATGTTAAATGTCTCCTGCTTTGTAAATATGTCTAGACTGTGGCCTCCAGTGGAGTGGAAAGACACTTGAGATTGCTAAAATTGGGTTAGCTCAGGTGCTTCCCATATCTGGAGCAATTGAACTGTGGCATCAGTGCTCAGTCAGTGTCCTGAGATGTGCTCATTTTCAGGATGTTGTGTTTTACTGCTTTTCATTTCAATGAAACCATTTAAAATTAGGTTGGATGTCTCTGAGCTCTGCTGCATTTTGAAGCACACAGTGACCTGCAAATCACAGCTGACTGTGTCCTGCTGAGCACAGCCTCAGCATTCCCTGAAACTGCTGTAGGCTCCGAAACCTGCCAGGATTCTACCCTGTTTTTGAGGCTTCAGAAACTTCATCAGCACAGCTTACCTGCAGAGAAGACAGTGTGCTCTGAAAAGCAGTCATGGGGTGCATAGTAGACAGGGCTGTCATATTTTGACTGCCTTATGACCTGGTTACTAGGAGAAGGATTTTTATGTTTTTTTCTTTCGATGAGCACAGAGCAGCACAATGATCCACCTTCCCCTCCTGCACCCCTCCTGCCGCCACATCTCTCCCATGTAGGTGGCAGGTGGGAAGGAAGGAGGAGGCTCACATGAGAGATTTTTGTGGTGCTGTAGGAGGTCCTGCTATGCAGTGACCCAGATATGTGAGGGAAGCTGCAGTAGCAGCTCTGCAGTTGCAGCGTGCCCTGTTCTGTATTTCACTCCCCTCTATTTTTATTCTGTTCTCCTTGCTCTATGGGGCTGCAGTCACCACTTTCATCATCACCACTTTCAGACCCTGCAGCCTGTGTTTTCCCATTCAATGTGGTGTGGTACCTCAGTGGTCACCCTGTGGGGCTGGCCACACCTGTGTCCCCTGTGTCACGGCCACACCAGACTGCTTGGGCACCTCTCTCAGGTTTCTGTTTCTTCAGAGCTGAATCACATTTTTAATGCTGCCACATTATGGTTGCAAGGCTTCCTGTGAAGAGATGGATTGAAAGTCCAGAAAGATTTTGGCCAGGGGAAAGGTAATATTTATTATTCCTAGAGCTATTCTGGCTCTCCTGTGCTTCCCATTTAAGGTATCCCCTCTGGGCATCTTCCCAATACTGTTCTGGAGGTCGGGTGCATACATGAAGGGGGGAGTGGCAGACAGAGAGCCTCCTTCAGCAGAATCCAGATCTCTGAGTCACTCCTGACAGTTGGGAACACGCTTTACTAATTTGATCTCCTTCATTTTTAATTACCACAGATCTCGATCTGATCCCTTCATGAGTCTGATAGCAGGAAGGGAGTTTAGCTGATAAGGATCACTGCCATCAGGGCAGTTGCTTGGCTTTTTAAATGGAAAAATATTGATGGCAGTCCAATAAAGGGAGCAGCTTGTTTAGGGCTAAGCCCTTTCCTGCACCCCCTTATGGCTGGGATCTCTGGGAGCCCTTTGTTTTGGTGTGGGGCTGTAGGCAGTGTTTAATAGGGACTTTTTTGGGATTTGGCAGTGGGAGCAGTACTTGGCATGGTGCTCCTGCTGACACTGCACTGCAGTCTGTTTTTGTGGCCACCATCAGGCTCTTCTGCCAGCCTGACCATATGCTGCATGTTTTACACTCCAGAGTCTGAATTTGGAGCCTTCCTTCCTTCCTTCCTTCCTTCCTTCCTTCCTCCCTCCCTCCCTCCCTCCCTCGCACAGCCCAATTACCTGGTTCAGGGTGTGCCCAGGTGCACTGATATTCTCATCTCAGCAGAATTGTTGCCCAAAAAGAGCTTAAAGTTCACATTTTGACCTAATATTCCTTTAAAATATTAACTCTCTTATTCCACAGAATATTAGTTATTTTTTCCCATCCTAGGCAAGAATAGGTTGTACCTTATCTCATAAATGTCTGCTCATTTTGTACTGCTGTGAGCATAATAAAGAAATTATAGTGAAAATAATAGAGCATTTCTAAAGGAGTTGGATTTGCTGTGTTCAAGACGAAAAAGTGCTGATAGGGTCATTATTATAGTCAGCATCAAAATGCCAGTTGTAATCAGGAAGATTTCTTAAGAAAAGAGACCAAAAAAAAGTTGATAATATAGAAGACCTTGATCATATAATTGGAACAGCATGCCCAGGGAGGTGGTGGAATCACCATCCTTGCAAGTGTTGAAAAACCATGTAGATGTGGCACCTGGGGACATGGTTTATTGGTGGAGTTGGCAGTGTTGGGTTAATGGTTGGACCTGATGCTTTTAGGGGTCTTTTCCAACCTTAATGATTCTGTGGCTCTGCTTAGCAAAGTGTATCTTCACCTGGTGCCACTAAGGTGGGAGCAACTTCTTTGAAATCAGAAACATGCTTCAGTTTTGAAGTGAGTTGTGTGAGCCTGCCTGTACCAAATGAGAAATGTGAAAAGCTCCATCAGCTTCAGAAATTAGACTGTCCTCAGTTACAATGGGCTTTAGTGGAGTCTGAGAGCAGAATTTGATCTGATTTATTCTACTGAGCTGTGTTTGTTGTGTATTCTAAGTTGTGTAATCTGCTCCTAGGATACCACAGGAGGAGATTCAGATCTTCCTGCTAATTGCAGACTCAATTAGGCAAAATGACCTTTTAAGGCTGTACACTTTATAACACTTTAGGGCAATTTAAGTAATCAGCAGGAGTTTTAGCATTTTTCTTTCGTAACAGAAAACCTAAGTGAAGGTTTTGAGTTTGGTGTTCTCTAAGTCTTTGGTAAATTGGATATTCCAAGCAGGTAAGAACTGGGCCTGCTCATAAATCCCCTGAAGTCAGTGGGCATCTGCAAATTTTGTGTGCACACACATATTAGTGCAGGGCTGCCATGGAGCAAAGCTGTTCAGCTAGCAGGGGTGTGCACAGCACAGTTGGAGAGTTGCTATTGAAAGGCTGTGATTTAGCAAAGCACTCGAGCAGGTGTTTATTCCTGTTCCTCTTAGAGCTTCCCTGCTAATTTGTGTTCCTGACTCCAGCCAGGTGTGTGAGTCTTATTGATGCTATTAGGCTTATCATCTGAGCTGAAGCTTGATGTTAGACTTCATGGCATTTCCATGTGAGATACCCCGTTTTTACAAGTATTTTTTCCAGAATCTTTACTCTCTGCATGAGCAAAACTGTCTTTGCAGAATGAGTCACATTGTTGGCTTTTTGAAGCAGAGATTCAAAACAAAATAGGTAAATAGTTAAAAAGCTGAAGAAGTTTGCACTGAACCCTCAGAATTTAATTCTCTTCTCTGGGGAAGAGTTACTGGGAACTGCATGTTGATGTGTGTACTGAGTTTATGAGGGGAAAGGTTGGCCTTAGTGTCTTTTGATGAATTCTTCACATTGGTTGTATACACAATGTAATTAAAAAATTAAAAAGAAATTCCTCTGAGTCACTAATTTCCCTTTCAAGAGGGAAGCAGCTGGCAAGACCTTGAGGTTTGTTGTGGCTTGGTAGAGGGATGAGAGGCAAGGACTCTGTGTGTGTGTGTGCAGAGACCATCAAATGGCACTAGAACCACTTCGGTTGATGATCAAAATATGCATATGCCTGGTGGAGTCAGTAGGGGCTGGAGAGCTGCTCACTCACCTCCAGATCTGTTTCCTGCCATCTCCACTGGGATGGCTGTTGAGACCCTGGTAGCAAAAGTGCTTCCTAACCTCATGGTGATCGCTGCATTCCTGCTCTCTACACCACACTGCTGTGAATTGATTATTTCTATTCCAAACCCACACGTTTCAGTGTCCAAATGATGCAATAAAGTGATAATAAGAGTGTTCTATGTGCCAGGCCAGCTGGGGAAAAGAGGTGAACTGAAAAAAGCTTGGCTGTATTTTATTATTTTTTGGATAAAAGAAAAAATTATGTATTATGAAATGCAAAGGTTTTCACAGAAGGTACTCTTCCCCAAGTTATATGAGGTTTCAGTATGATCACATTTCAAGACTAAACAGCCTAGACAGACTTTTTTTTTTTTAATTAAGATTCAGTCTAGTTCCTGGTAACACATTGGGAAATAATGACTGAAGAAAACGAACATCAATTATTCACAGTCTATTGGAGAAGCCTTGCATAAATTATTCACAGAAGACATTCTGAAGCTGGCAAGATTATAGGAAACATTAATAATAAAGCAATGATTTCTTCTCATCCTTTGTCTTCCTCTTTTTTTTCCCTCCTCATTCTGTATTTTGGCTGGTTCTTGGTCCATGTTGTGTGGACCCCAGTGCCCCAGGGTATCACTGAAAAGCCTCCATGTGCTTGTCCCTGGCCACATCTTCCCCTCCAGGCTTGTGGCATGTGTCTGCTGAAAACAGCAGCTGTTCTGGGACACAGCTGCCTGATGCTGCCAACCTCATATTCCCACCTCTGCCCATGGGAGGCTGAGACAATTCATCCCTGACTGCCTGCAGGAGATGGCAGCATATCACCTGAATCCCAGATCGTGGGGCTTTGGATGAACAACACAGGAATGGAGAGGGGAGAGATGGAAAACCAGTGTTTGACATTATCTTTGCTTTGTATTTTCATTGATTTGTGTAGAATTGCTCAATTTCTATACTCTTCTGATGTTGTACAACCTGATAAATCCAGTCCTGTGTCTTTTTCTTTTTTAAAATTCTAATTATTGAGAGCCGGGGAGACATAGAAGAATACACATGAATGTGCACATGTTCAGTGGCAACAGAATAAACAGAAGACCTGAGATGGCTTTATGTATTGTTAAGTAAGAAATGCCTTGAGGAAAAAGTCTGCTGAGAAGATTGATGGAGGTAGAAGTAATGGTCCAAGTGGTGTGGGATGGGAAGCTGGATGAAGAAAGAGGGAAGACTGAATGGCCAGGGCTGCATAAGGGAGGAAAGAAATTGAATATATTATAGTTTGGTGTTGGAGGATGCAGGGTATTGAGACAACTTTGCTTAATCTTCTGGTGAAATCTCAAATATTTTGATCCCTCTCGCAGTGTGGTAGTATCTGAAAGATACTCGACATGAGAAAACACTCCAGAGGAAAGTTTCAGAGCTCAGGAGAACCTGACTAGCCATTTACATGTGAGGATCTACTCGGTTTGTCAGTCTTTGTTCCTGATAATCCTGCCTGATCCCCACCATCAGAGAGTTAAGCAATGTGAGAATGTTATGGTCAGCTAGTAGAAGAGATATTTGCCAACTAATACTGATCCTAGTCCACCAAAATCACCAGGAGGGCCACTGCAGTACCAAAAGACAGAATGGGACCCTGGAGACTTGCAGTCAAAGGGCAAATGAGACAAGCTTATTTATGGTCTGTTTTGCCCTTTGGGGAGCTATTTCCACATCTGGCAAGTGAGTTTAAAGTGCAATCAGATCTGCCAAGTGATGGACTGCAAGCACTCCTTGTAAGTGTTTACACTGTGGGCAGGGCTCCTGCTTCAGGATGCCCCAGTCCTCATGGTGTGGACTCATGGCAGGGCACCACTGATCTTCACTCAGAGTTTAAGAGTAAGGGGTTTAATTAGATTTGTTGGTTTGACCTCACAGACCATTGAAATACACCCAGCTGGGCTGGTGGTGGGGCTGATAATAGGTATTTGGCATGAGCTTTTCTTCCATATGGTATCCAGTTATGGCATGAAACACTTGATAGACAAAGGGTCCATCACATGCCATGACAGATTGTTCCAGCAATCAGTTGTGCCTCCTATTAAAAATCTGTGCGTTATTTCCAATTTGAGTTTGTTTGGGTTCAGCTTCCAGAAGGTAGCTCTTCTTATGCATTTGTCTGCTTGATTAAAAAGTGCAGCAGGATCTTGTGTTTTCTCCCCCTGGAGATGCTTACATATTAATCAAGTTGACTCTCAATCTTCTTGTGATGAACTACGTAGATTAAGCACTTCAGATCCTTTACTGCAGGACATTACCTCTAATTTTAAAACCATTTGAAGTCCTTTTGTTTTGTACTGACCTCATAAATATGCCAGATCACATCTATATGCAGCATTATAACAATCTTCTTCCCTGTAATACACATTTCATCCTACATATCTCTCCCTGCACCTCTAAATTTATCCAGATCTCACTAGTGACTTTTTTGGATGCCTTGACAGTGGAAGCTCTTGATGAATGGTGGGTCTGCTCTCATCCTCAGCTTGCTGCTCTCTGGGATACATTTCAGCCCTCTGCAGGCAGGGCTGGCACTCCCTGCTCTCAGCAGCTTGTCTTTACCTCTGACTCTGCTGAAGCACACTGAGTGGGCTCGGGCTTGGTAACAGTCTCTCCCCTGCTAATCTTCATACCATTCCTTTTCTTTTTGCCTGAAGATCATTGAGAAAAATGACTCATTGAGATCAATGAGAAAAATCAGCCTCAGTCCGGGGCAGGCAGAGCTGCCCCCTTCCTCCCTGCTCAGGGGTGGTTTGTCATTGACAGCCCCATCTGAGGTTCTCAATCCCTTTAAGGGCAGTTTTCAATCCCTTCAAGGTGTCCCCTGCTGGTGTTGTGCAGCACCACCTTTCTTCATCAGAGTGACATGCAAAACTAAGCCAACTGAATTAGGAACCCTCAGTCTGTGACATCCACTCCATCACCTTTATCAAGTGAGTTGTAATCCTTTTACAGAATGAAATGAGGTCTGTTTGGCAAGACTTTTACAGTGGTGGCTATTAGTACTGAATCTCATGTCAATTTTTTATTAAGTGCATATGCTGTCAGGTTTATTGCATGTGTGTAGGAATGTGTGTGGCTGCCTGTGGCAATATCTAGTTAAACAGTATTTTACAGCATCTTTTTGTGGGAAAGACTAGTCGCCTGTACAAACGACAACATTTTTTTTCCCTTCTGTTGTTATTTGGCAAAGCTATAGCTGTGAATCACCAATAATTGTATCAGCTCCAAAGGCAGCAGTGTGTCTCACACCACAGTGTGTCACACTGTTCCTAACTGCCTCTGAAATATTCTTCCAATTTTAAAAATGCCCCTGGTGGGGCAAGTCATGAAATCTTTTCATGCATTTCACAGTGTTGTTCTCAGAAAGAAAGATCACATTCAGTCTTCGCAATGTGCTTTTCTCTGTGTAAGTTGGTGTGTAGCACCCAAACTGATATTTGAGAGGTGTAATAGTAAAGTTTGCAGTTAGAGAGGGACAGAAAACAGTGATGTCCAGTTATTCAGTGGAGACAGTTTCTCTGAAAATTAAGTATCAAATACCTAAACAAATGGACTCTGGGGTCAGGGGTGTTCACAGAATCTTCCTCTAATGTGGAAGACTAATTTTTCCTCTGGATTCTGAAGAGGGAAAGTTTAGTTGAGGACAAATCAGAGCACACTCCTAAAATGCAGAATTTATGTTCCCAAAACTTTGCATCACTCCTTAACTTCCTAAGTTTTGATGCAGCCCTTCTTGTTGGCAGCATCTCATGTGTGTCACCCTCACAAACATGGTGATGCTGCAATAATTCCAGCTGTTTCTGTGGCTTCTGGGAAGTGCTGCATCTGTGCTCAGCTATGTCTTAGTGATATGGAGCAGCCAGAGGAAGGAGAAGCTCCTGGGATGCCCTGGCATGGATCAGCTGTCTGTGCTCTGTCCCTCCTCAAGTGGCTGATCTCCCTATCTCCAGCTGGGATGAACTCTTGAACTGATGCAATTTAGACTAAAGCCAGTTTGCCCTGGCTTTTGGTCACCCCCCTGATGGAAGACTGAATTGTGGGACTCTAGGAGAGGATTCCATCTTCATGCTCACCACACACTGTATTTCCTCCCCACCCTTCTCCAGCTGGAAGGAGACCAAATGTTGCATCTGTTCCAATGTTGAAAGTGGTTCATGTTGCCATTAGCCACATTCAGCCCCAAATTGAACCTGGCAAGCAGCTGGCATGCTCAGAGCCAGTTTGCTTGAAGGAAGATGTGTTTTGATGGGAAAGGCTGCTGCCCTTTAAATACAATTCTTATAAGGAAAGAAGGTAATTCCCCACCTAAATAAGAGAAAGGCTCACCTCTTTCCTGGAAGGTGAGAGATGGATGATGTGTCCTGCACGGCAGCTGGGCTGATCTCCTGTACTGTTTTATTTCTCTCAAATGATCAGTTTGCAAGGGGTTAAAATATATTAGTTCAGCTAGAGTAAAAATCTCTGCTCAGCCTCACTGTGATGGAAGAGGAGGCTCTGCTGCTCTCAGAATCTTCATTATGGCAGTGAATTGCTCACGGTTCTTGACTCCTTAGTTGAATTTCACAATTCTGGAATGGTTAAGCAGCACTCTCAATTTCTTGCTATTTAGCTTTATTTAAAGAAAAAAAAAAGTTGAAACTGTTAAAGAATTCAAAGATGTCATGAGAGAGCTTACTTTTCTGCTTCCCTTCCTGATAGCTTGCCTCTGCATCCTTCAAAAGGAAAAAATAAAGCAAGATTCATTAATAATGCTAAAGCAGTGAGTCAGGACATCTTTATACATCTAAGGTGAAAAGCTGTACAAAGTGTGGTCACAGTTCAGACACACAGGGATGTGTTCACTGCTTTTGCCCAAATCTCTGGAGAAAGCTGTTTCCCAGCCCAGGTGCAGGGAGATCCTGTGGCTTGAGCTGAGGTCACACAGTCAGTCAGGTGTGGTGTTAGCTCTACCTCGTGTGCCACTGCTTATAGTGAACCACTTGCCCTCACTGAGGGTGGATTTTTTGTCTGTCTGTCAGTCTTTCACAGAAATCCATCATGGAAGGATTTCCTTGTTTTTTCCCACACCCATCTCTCCCTGGATCCTGCCCACTTTCTTTCTTGATCCATCACCAGTGAGCAACAGGGTTAGAAATCTGTTGGTTTTGAAGGCCACTGGTTCAAATTCAGAGGATGCTGATATGACCAAGAAGGAAAAATGACCCTTTGGCAGATCATTCCATCAAAATAGACCTTTAATCTGCTTTCCAGTGGCACACATCAAGGACAATTACAGAAAGAAATCCTGCTGGTACTGGGACAGAAAAGGGAGCCAGAACTGTTAGTTGGGTTCAGATGGAGATTTATGTTATGCAGCCATGAGTTAATCAAAGTGCTTACAATAAAGCAAGTTTTTCTGCAGTTTAGATAAACACTGGCACATCTGTGGAACCACATTTTCTGGGACTTCAGCCGACGTCATTGTTTTGGGCCAGTTTCACCACTTTGGCTGCCAGTCTGGTCTCATCCTGCAGTTTCTCAGGCTAATGAGTTTATGTCTGTCAAAGAAAGTGTATGAAAGATCTGACACTGTGCAATGTGGCATGTGTGAAACAGAAGAAAATCCCATCATTTCTTGGGATGTGAGTTGTGTGCATTGCTCTGGATCCTGCTTTGGCTTGGCTGGCGTAGTTAAAAAAACCTGCAAACATTGTAGGAAGTACTATGGGCTGCAGAAAGTGCTCATTTGTTTTCCATTCAGGATGTTCAGTCTCAAAGAGGACAGGATGCAGCACGGTACTGAGGGAAAGTGGGATGGCCTGCCATTGAGTGTCCAGGCAGGAATTACGATTCCTGACACAGGCATGGGGTTCTGTGGGCACACAGGACTTCAGCTGCTGTCCAGGTTTCTGTTTCATAATGGAAATAATCTTCCCTTAGGAGGCAGAGATATGATCAGGGGGAAAAGCAGCATACACCTGTTTGGAGGAAATAATTTTAGAGACATCAGGAAAAAAAAATCACTTTGTGAATATACCTCCTAATTGTACTTCCCTTAATTACACAGATTTTGAATAATGTCTTTGCTGTGCTGACAACCAGTGGTTATTTTCTCAGCATGTTAATGTCACCCTAATCAAAGATCCTCATCTTCTAGTCACAAACCTGTGGGTGATCTTTTCCAAGACCACATGGTCTATCAGGCAAGATGTTTGAGGCTTTGTAGGTGGTTCACGTGAGGAGAAAGACAGGGAGGCCTTTGGATTAGGTCTGCTACTCTCAGCCAAGGTTTGTAGTGTTATATGACTGCCAGCCTGCTGCTGTGTGCCCTCCTTAGCTTAGGTGAGTGAGAAAAGTCTGTTCTGGCTCTCAAGTACTGGTGGTTTTAATTGAGTTCAAGGTGTAACAGCTGGGTGAGCAAGGGTCAGGAGAACTCTATTATAAATCCTCATTTTCACAAATTGCTTTTGGACACAATAGAGATTTTGTTTCTGAAAATCTTTTTTTGCCAATGGAGGCGAGCTGCAAATCAGGAGCTGTCACTGGGGTTTGGTTTCAGTGCTGCCACGTCAGTGAAAACCCAGGTGAATATCTCAATTTTGCAGCTGTTGTTGGTAGTTCTGCTGTTGTGTTCCTGGGACTGGGACATTCTGTTTGGTTCCCTTTAGTGGCAGTTCAATCTTAATTAATTAAATGGCAGAAAGAAAAAAAAGGAAATTAATAAGGATTGATTAATTAATTCCTATGTTGTAAATTATTGTATCCCCAGCTTTCTCCTGTGCCTCTGGTGAGTACCTGGAGATGAAGAACCAGGTGTGCAGCAAATGTGCAGAGGGGACCTACTCCCTGGGCAGCGGGATCAAGTTTGATGAGTGGGATGAGCTGCCAGCAGGATTCTCCAACGTGGCGACTTTCATGGACACGGCGCTGGGCTCATCCAAGGGTAAAGCCGACAGCTGCAACAAGTGAGGAGCTCTGCTTGCACCTGGCCTGGGCAGCTGTGGGTGAACCTGGGACAGCTCAGCAGCACAAAGCTGCTTAATGACTTATTTGAGCTGTGCAGAGGGTAGCCAGCCCTGCTCGTGGCAGACAGGAGTGGCTGGGAGGTGAAATCTGTAGCCTCATCTCTCTGCTGTCAGCATGGTCTCCCTGGGCTCATCAGCAGCTAGTGAGTTTAAGACCAGTCTGGAGCTGCTCTTATTTGTAGCTGGAAAGCTCCAGGGTCATGGTATAGTGAATGTGGCTAAAAGGTCCTTTTATAGCCTGTTTAGAGACCTGTGGTGCTTGCAAAAGGCTGTTTCTGAGTGTAATTGAAGGTATATTGAACCTGTGGATAATAAACCTTTCTTATATAGGCTGAGTCCTAAATTTTTCATACCATGTCCTTTCCCATGCACAGTTTCAGTGAAAAGTATTATATTTTATATTATTCATGTAACATATAAAAATAGCTATAAAATTATATATATATATAAATATATATTTACTGTGTCTGAAAAATAAATGGAGATCCTGTAATAAATTCAAAAATTCACTGCATGCAGTTAGCCGTTTTGGGATTCTGGGGTCTTTATTATGTAACATGTTGTTGTGTAGTAGTGTACAAAAAGTCTCCTCAGTATCTGTGATCTCAGCTGAGGCTTGTTTTGTTTATGTTCATCAGCTCTTCATGGACGCCTCGAGGGAATTACATAGAGTCAAACAGGGATGACTGTACAGTTTCTCTCATCTATGCTGTGCACCTGAAGAAATCCGGCTCTGTCTTCTTTGAATACCAGTATATTGACAACAACATCTTCTTTGAATTTTTTGTAAGGCCTTTTAAATGGTGAATCCAACCTTATATTGTAAGAATTCACCCCAGATCATTAGCAGCAGCTTTCCCCCTTTAAGTTCCCTGCATGCCCATAGTTTGTTATTGCTGAACAATATAAAAAAGTTCTGCTTCTTTTTCTGTCACTTATACTGTCTTGTGGCATTTATTTAATCTTCAAAACTCAGTCTGAACTGATCCTGTCTGCCATGGACTGGGATTTTGCCATTAGGGGTCATGACTGCCCCATTTCGTCCAGCCTTTTGCAAGACAGGTGTTGGTGGTAGATGCTCTTATTTAGGGGTGTCTGACTGGAGAGGTCTTTGAAGGGATTTGACATTTAAAAAGACTTCTTCCAGGTAGTACTATGTGGAAACCTTTAGTTTCAGGTCAGTTTGTGTCCTAGTAATTTAGTAGTTAAGAGGAAAAGAAAAGCAGGAGAAATTCAGGTGACTTTCAGTAGGAATTAGTCTCTGAGGATGTGCCTGTGCTGCAAAATGGAGGGGCTGGGGATCATTGGGAACAGCCTGGCTGGGATTGCACCATGGTGTGCTCAAATTGCTGAAACTCTCTGGTCAGCAGTGACCAGAATGGGGAAGGCAACCCTTCTCTGCCCCCCTGGATGGACTGGCTGCTGTCCAGTGAGCTGGAGGACTCCCAGCACTAGGATTTGCAGTGGGGTGTAAATGCCCCACATTTCTGAGGTGCTTTGGAAGTTTCCACTGTCCTTGTCATGTTGTACCTGCCATTTGGGACATAAAAAAATGTAATGGGAGGGTGACTCAGAGAGGCAGATGACTGGAAATTTTCAGTCTCCTCTGTTACTGCCCTTTTATCTGTCTGACAAGCTCTGTTTCTCATCAGAAAGACACAGCTCATGGCACCTCACAGGAGTGAGAAGTCTTAGCCAGTGTTGGTTAATATCTATTGAAGTTTGGGAAAAAGTGCAAAGTATCCTTGTCTTTAGTAGAGCCAAAAAGGGAAGACAAAAATTACCTGTTGGAGGTACCTTCATGCTGCTACATCAGTGGGATAGATTGCTACTGCACTTGGGTAACAGTGTTATTTAGCCATTTCTGTTTTGTGTTAGACTACTCTGCCTTCTTCATGGGAAGAAAGCAGCAACAATGCTTTCTGCTGTCAGGTGAGTGTGCCAGGATTATGAATCCCAGCTCCAGTTGCTTGACTGACTGGCAGATCTGCTCCTGCAACAGAGCAAATATATAGTCTCTGAGCACTGGCTTTGAAAATGGCTTCTTGGTTATTGCTTTTATCCATATCCCACTCATTCGCCTTCTGTGAATTTATCATCCCCTTTTCAAGAAGCAATGAGTGCTGCAGCCCTTTATAGAAATGCCCATAAATTCCTAGGCAGCCTCAGTATTTCAGGGAAGCCATATTTAAATCTCCTGTAAAAGTCTTTTTTTTTTTCCTCCAGCATGCCTTTGTGCTTCCATATATTTAATAATGACACATTAGCTCTGGAAAGTGGAATTTCAGTGGCAGGGGCAGGTTACTGAGAAATGGTGAGGTGTTTTATCTGCCCTTTCTTGGCTCTGTTTGCATATTGAAGCCCTTTACACTTGATGAGAAGCGGCTATATATTCCTACCTCCTCTTTGCAGGTGGGAACCAAGACAAAAGGGTGCTGTAGCTCAGGTTGCACAAGATAATTAGGGATCTACCTTCTACACAGGTGCTTCTTCATACCTCTTCTCCTTAATGCAGTTGGTCTAGGTGGGAACTGAGTGTATAGATGCTTTGGAGGATGTGGAGTTGCACAACTTATTTCAGATTTGATTTGGAACAACTTTAAGGAGGATCCTTGACTCCAGGTCAAGTGTCTGGAAGTGTTGAAGTGACCTTTCTTCCTGGTGCAATAAAAGCTCAGTATGTGATCTCGTGCCTCAAAGGCACTTCATACTTTATAGGAAGGTATAGGAAGGTATAGGTATAGGAAGAAAGAAGTGCACCAACCTCAGCTGTAAGGAAATGCTTCTGAGCTGCCCGGGACCTGGGCAAAGATAGCCAACCTGCTGCTTCTGTCAAGACAGACTCTCCCTGGCATGTTGCCTCTGCCTTGATAGCTTTACTCTCCTCCCTAGGTCAGGTGGCAGCAGGCCAAAGGCAAAGCATATATTGGCTGCAGAGAAAACACTTTGTATTCCAGCTCTGGCCCATCCACTCCTGCTTCCCCTGTGACTTGGAAGCCTCTGGATTTTAGAGAATTAGGTCTTGGTAGGCTCAGGAGAAGGAGGAAGCAGCAATGCAATATGCTCAGCATCCTTCTCTGCCCATATAGCATGAGGACAAGCCTGAGATCATCTCATCCTGCTCATTTTTAACCATCTGTGTCAGAGGGGGCTGGTGGAGGCACTGTTAAGCTGCAGCAGATGTTGAAAGTTGGGGGTTTATTTTGCCACAAGTAAGGCAACTGTCTAGGTATGTAGACAAGAGGAACAGAGGTGAATCTTAAAATTCCCAGGAACCATTATGCTGACAGAGAGATGCACCTGATTGTAGTCACTGACCTTGTGTTTTTATTAACAGATACAAAATGACCAGTGTAAAGAAATGGAGTCCACAGCAGACAAATGGGTGAAGCTCACAGACAATGGGGAATGGGGCTCTCATTCTGTAAGTGCGTGAAAAGTTCCTTCATTAAGTTTTTTTTCCATTTATAAATGTCTGTAATTTCCTCTGTCCAGATACCAAAAATGGGCAGCTCCTGTGAATGCATTTGAAGAAGCAGAACTTTCCTAGTACTGAGGGGAAAAGTCATGGAGATCCCTAAGGGGCTGATCCCGAAGGAAATTATATAGATGCAAGACTTTGTATTGATTTCCCTGGGATTTGAATTAAGTGTTTCATGAGGTTAAATAGATTTATGCAAATTGCATGCCACAATCACTCTGCGTGATTGTAATTGGAATCTTGTACAGCAGTTGTTTGCTCATGAGAACACAAGATTATTCTCTGTGTCTTGGCAGAACAGTGGGGTGTGTACGTGGAGACAAGCAGGATGGGCATTTCATTCTCAAGTGTGTGCAGAAGAGCTGGACTGCACCCAACTTCTGCTCCATGGGGGCTTGTGTGAAAACCAGCTGGCAGCACCAGGGTGGCTCCTGCAGCAGGGATATGAGCCTGTCCATGCTGGGGGCAGGAGCCCTGTGGCTGGCCCGTGACCCAGCTGGCTGAGTTTGCCCTGTGAGCATCATGTTCACAGGATCATGTGCAGACCAGCTCACCAGATGAGGCCTGGCTTCCACGACACCATCACACCCTTGTCCCCAGAGCCCTATCAGCAAAGGCCCAGCATAGGGGACATTATGCCAGAAGAAAAAGGCTTTTGTGTGCATAGGCAGCAGCACACTCTCTGTTTTCCATGGTGTGCTTTCCCTCCTAGAGGACAAACTGTATTCCTGAGCCAGCTCTGGTTGGAGTGCCTGTTAGGTCAGGTGCAAGACCAGTGCAGGTTACACTGGGAGGCTGGAATGTTGGCTGAGGAGGGATGAGTGGCATGACTGAGAGGTAAATCCAAGGCCAGGGCATTGACTTGGGTAAGCTGAGGGATGCAGGCAGTCTGCATGGGAGATGGTGCCATCTGAACTTGTCATCTGGGGTGTGCAAGTGTTCTCACTGTCTATGGAAGTTGGGGTGGCTGGCTGAAATGTAGACATAGGAGTTGGTGAGGTGATGATGCTGGCTGTCCTGAAGAGCCTTTTATGCAAATGCTGTCAAGGTGTTTCTGTGAGCACAATTTTCCAGGTGCTGCAGTGTCTGCTCTCAGCAGGTGGGTCCTGCTGCACTGGAGCTGGTGGTGGGTACCTCACCTCACCTCGCACAACCTGATGCCTGTTTCAGTATGGTCCCAGCTCTCCTGTTACACGTGATAGCTCAGCTCTCCTTTGCCCCTATGGGCAGCAGATGTTTGGGTGTGGCAGATACAATATGCTGTAATTCCACTTTCCTAAATTTTTCAACTCCTTATCCTGGGTGAACAAAAACTGTGGTCCTGCAGGCCTGCTGTAAATCACATTATCCTGGACCCTTATGCTGGTAGAGTTTGTCCCTTCTCTTGGGTGAAAATATAGCACTTTCAGGCCATTATCCTGTGTTGGCACTAAGCATCTTATGCTGAGCTAGAAGATATGGAACAGTTTTGCAGGCTAGGCAAGGGCTTGGTGAACCTGCTGCTTTTAGTGATGAGAGTGATACAGTAGTTAGGCAAATGAGTTGAAGGCAGAAGGCACCAAAACTGCTGCTGGAGGAGTTTTCCTGCCTTCCTACTGCCCTTTACCTCAGCCATGATGCCACCAACCCACCACCCTTCCACAGGGGGTGTGCAGTCACTTGCTGCACCACGCCATGAAAACAAGTGGGTCAGGGCAGTGAGAAAACAGGTTGTTTTCTGCATCTCATTTGCTATTTGCAGTCAGAAGTGAGCAGGAGGGATGAGACTGCTGCTGGAGATAGCCAGGGTTTGTGCCTGCCTTACTGGTCACGATACTGTTACATGCAGACAGAGCTTGTTTTTTAAAAGCTATAATCAAAACTTGCTTGTGAACTGGATTTTCAAACTCTGGGTCATGTTGAGTTTCTTTATAAAAAGGTATCTCAAGGCTTTAAAAACAAACTGATTGACTATATCAGAACATAAGGCTGGAGATAAAAGCTTCTGAGTGCCAGGGATAATTGGATAAAGACAGGAACAGCTTTTTCCAAATTCTGCTTACAACAAGGTCAGAAACAGCTCTTGGTGTTTTTCCAACTGGGGTGTTGAGAAACATTTTCATAAAGCACATTTTGGCACTCCTCAGATATGTCTGTACAGCATCTGTCTATTGTTTTACATTACCTCTTGACCCACTAAACAGCACAGTAAAAGCTACTAGGATGCAAGAAATTTGAATGGAAGTAGGAAATAAAACAGTGTCTTGGCAAGGGGATGTTTGCTAACTCACATGTGTTGTTGCAGGTAACTCTAAAATCAGGTAGCAATATATTATACTGGAGAACAACAGGGATTCTCATGGGCGCCAAAGTTGTAAAACCAGTTTTAGTGAAGAACATCACAATTGAAGGTAAGTAGAATTTGTCTTTGAGGTTTTATCTCTTTTATCACAGTGTTTGTCAAGTGCTATTTCTACTGCTGTGCCTACCGCAATGAAGTGGCTTTTTTTAACCCCTTGTCCCCTCTCTCCTCCTCTGAAGAGTAGAAACAGAACAGCAAAAGTTCAGTGAGGAAAGGCTGAAAAATTAGTTTATCTGGAAAATGTTGCCATCTGCTGGAGAAGACTGGATTAGCAAATAGAGAAAAATTAATAACCAGGTTTTCTTTATTATAGAATAGAAAGACTGTGGTTATTGGTAAGCCTCTCAACAGGGATAAATTGATATATGTCATAACAGTGACAGTTGAATTTATATTCAAATGATCTGTTTTATATGTAATTGCTCTTTTGGTCCTGGTCTAAGTGTAATAAAACTGGGAGTGTCATATAAGGTTCTTAGATGGGTCAGACTTTAATTGAGGTATAAACATTAAAGACCTAAAAGTCAGCAAAGCCAGTGTCTTAAGTGAGTGGTGAAACTGAGTGTGGTTTTATACTGTTTTATACAGCTGGTTTGCTCTCAGCCATAAGCCCAGGTAAGCAGCAGTTACAGATGGGTCTCTTTCAGTGCTTTATCCAGAATTTTTCTTACAGGAGTTGCGTACACGTCTGAATGCTTCGCGTGCAAGCCCGGTACCTTCAGCGACAAACCAGGTGCATCTGGCTGCCAGGTGTGCCCACGAGACACTTATTCTGAGAAAGGGGCTAAAGAGTGCACCAAGTGTGAAGAAGAAATGTATTATGCAGGTACATAAACCAAGTGGGACAAGCAGAACCAGGAAGGTCGGAGTATGTGCAGTCAGCAGCTGTTCAGATGTGAGCGCGGCTGCATCCAGCAATGAGAGTCTCCAGCTGATATGTAAAGGGGAAATTATTGACTTCCCAAAGTGTGCAGAGGGCACATAGATACGTAATGGGCCACAGTCAAATGTTGTTAGTGTCATCAGTGTTAACATGAAGGGATGGAGACCTTTATGACCAGGAAGGGGATAGTTCTTCTGAAGGATAGAGCAGTCATGCTGTGCCCTCTCCTGGTAATTTGTGTTATAGGATGGCAATGACACGAATTTTCTTCATCACTGCCTTCAGCCTTAACATGTTTTCAGGAGTGTCCTTTCCAAACGCTCTCTCCTGGCCTGCCCCTGCCTCCTGTGGGGTTGGAGAATGGGGTGATCTAGTTGCAAAACCTAGTCCCAAAGTCCTCTGTGTTTCCAGCTATGGTGAGGTGGTGATCTTCAAATGACATGATCTTAATCTATTCTTCATAGTCAAAAGGTCTTCAGAGTTCTTCCTTGTAGTAGTTTTAGAAAATTCTTGAAGAATCAGTTACTGACCATAGCACCTGCTATTACCCATGATTGTAAATGCTTGGGGACCTGTGCCTCTGATCACAGTGGGAATGGAAATATCGCAAAATTGTCTGGCAAGAGAAAAAATTGTAAGGAACTTTCTACAGGATTAGAGTGGTTTTGTTCCTTATCAAGTGAGAAAATATTTCCATGCTTGCTAAACGTACAAATTTTTGTTTGGTGGAATCATAAAGTGGTTTGGCTTGGAAAGGACCTTAGAAATCATCTTGTTTCACCCCCTGTGCCATGGGCAGGGAATTTTCCACTAGACCAGCTTGCTCAAAGCCCTATCCAACCAGGCCTTAACTGTTTCCAGAGATGGGATATTCACAACTTTTCTGGGTGACCTATTCCAGTGTCTCACCATCCTCAGAGTAAAAAACGTCTTCCTAATAATTGTCCCTGCATATACTGATTCAGGGGAACTGGGACCATACTGAAACATGCATCAGTGAATTTCAGTGTGACAGTATAAGCACAGCTAGTATTTCTCCTGTTCCCCTGCTTCATTTCATGGGAAGGCTCATGCTGACACCATTAAGAGCTTGATCTTTCATTTTTGTTTTATAATTTTCTGCTGACTCATTTTAACCTCCAGATTTCAAGCTTGTTATATTTGTTTCCAGAGACCATTTGATAGTTTAATATCCTGTTTCTCACCTTTTCTTTTAGAGGAGGGATCCAGTGCATGCATAGAGCGACCTCCATGCACAAGCAAAGACTTTTTCCAGATACATACCCCATGTGATAAGGAGGGAAAAGTAAGTAGAAGGCTTGATACTATTTTTAAGCTCACTGACCTTATTGCTATCTCTGCATTTGAAAGCAAGCTAGTTCTTTTTAGGAATCCATTGCCCAATTACTTTCCCAATTTTGCTTCCAGTATAGAATCTGTGGCTTTGGGCTTGTCCTTTGCCTGCCCTCTCTGCAGCCTTTATCCCTCTGTCAGTATCTGACAGGTCTGGGTCTGCCTGAGGGATGTGTTTTGGTGAGATGATAAGCTCCTTGCACTTGTGAAGGGTCTGATGGGTCACTAGGCTGCTTCCATACTTCCACACTGCTTGAACACAGGGTGAATTACTGTCCCAGCATAAGCCCATCTCTCTAGTTTTTAATAATCTTTCTGGCATACTTTAAGCTTGTGATGACTGTCCCTGCAGTGCCCAGGCATAATTCAGGTGATACCATGGCCCGGGAGCATTGGATATGACCATCTCTATTTCAGGTGGAGGAGTGTTTGGTATGAAGTGTGTCATGTCCCTTGGTTTTAGCATCAGGGACAGGTTAAACTCTTGCCTGTGGTCAGGTAAAATAATGGTATATAGATAGTCTAGAGTGTTCATGTGTGTCAGCTTAGCTGGTAATGTGCTTGTCCTATGGGATGCCTCAAATCACCTGGGCTCTCAGGACATTGTTTCACCCAAAGACCTTAGATGTACTTGGTCTCATGGAGGGACCTCCTGGTGGAGCAGCCTGGCTTTGTCCTAGCAGTTAAGTGGAATTTTTGGAGGAATTTGGAGAAGAAACTGCTGTTTACTGCTGTAGGAAGCTCACAGAAGTGGACACATGGTCAGGCCTGTTTCATGTCTTTCCCATCTCTCAGATGTAATTGCAAATAGTCAGATTCCCTAACACCTGTATGTTGCTGGCCTAATATTTGCTGGCAGGATTGAGTATTTTGGAGTCTCCTGAGCGGTGAGTTCTAAAATGCAGCTGAGATATCCTATGCTTTGATCATGAAGCATCAGTAAGTTTAGCCCCAGAGCTGTCAGGCTCTGCAACCTGGTCTTGACTCACTGATTTCAGCTCTGTTAACTGTCTCTAATGACTCAAGAAATTAGCAGCAGTGTTCATGGCTAAACCCCCAGGTACAGCTTTAATTGCAGCTTCCTGTGGATTGTTCTGTCACTGCTCTGTGTGGTCCAAGTCTCCCTGACACTGAACAAGTTCCTGTTATTGACCCTTTTCCACTGACCTTTCCCTTTACTAATGGATATCATTAAAATGCAAAGTGGGTTTTTCTGCAGACAGCCTTCACTGTCCAGTTGCAATGACAGCAGCAGGTGTCACAGGCACACAGATACTGGCTGAGTTTTCAGGGTTGGTTTCATTGCTCTGCATGTCTGGAAATTGGTTCAGGTTTGCTGTATTCCACAGCCATCTCTCCATGTGATGCAGCTCAATGGGAGGCCCTGGCTCTGCAGGCCATCTACAGGAGAACAGTGGCTGTAAAGGACCAGCATATTGATCCATGGTTGCTAAAATAAGCCAGGTTTTCACTGAAAATAGATTGTTGTCTCCCTTCTGCTATCTCACTCCATGTGTAGAAGGGACCTCTGGACACTTTTATGCACTTTACTCTTGACTTGTCATCTACCTGCTGATTTAAAAATCCCAAGTTGAATGCTTCAGCCCCAGTCTGAGAAACCCCTCACCACACAGCCACAGGCACTCTCTGACCCTCCTCTCCCTGCTCACATGCAGTAGGATTCCTGTGGCAGGCAGTGTGGGCTCTGGGCAGCCACACAGGTGCTTTGCCAGCTCCTGACCCTTTTTGTTTTAAACACTGTGCACTCTGATGCTGCTGAAGCATTTCTGGGGTGATTCTCCAGAAAATCCTCCAAGTGTTCAGGAGCAGCAAGGTCAGGCTGATCCATAGGAAGAGATGCCACTCTGGCAGCAGGAGCAGTCCCTCAGTGCTTGAGGACCCCGTGCCAGTGACCAGATTTAACCAAAGTAGCCAGACAAGGCCATGGAGAAAAGGCAGGACCAGTGCCAAACTGGGACATTGTGTCCATGGGTCAGCCAGGGTGTGGGTCAGCCAGGGAACATGACCTGGCACAGGCATGGCTGCAACAAAGCACAGGCAGGGATGGAGAGTGAGAGCCTCAGCATCACGGGAACTCCCAGGAGCCAGGGCCCAAACCTGAACTGAGGCTTCTCCCAGGTTATTCTTTGAAACCTTTTCAAGAGGGATCAATACTTCAGGTGCTCTGTGTTACCAGAGGGCTAACCCTGAGTGCAAGAAGCTCAACACCCAGGGTGCTAGGGGGTCTGGATTAAATTCACAAGGTGAAATATCCCTTACCTGAGCCTCCAGCCTCAAAGGTCCCTGATTGCTGGGACCAAAGGGTGGAAGTACCCAGAGTGGGAGCTGTGGACAGGTTAAACTCTTTCCAGTTGGGTTTCTCAGCTGTAGAACTCAGCTGAGTTTGATTTTGAGAGGTAAAACCCTTTCAGAGAGAGACACAAAGTCAGATGACATTTGAAACACAACTGTGTGGGTGATGCATTCCACCCAATGCTTCTCCTGAAGACAGAAACTTGTATCCTCAAAGGAGGGTGATGATGAAGAGGTCACATCATGGCAACACCATGGACTGACTCAAGTTATTGTTCATAAACTGCTCCTTATTGATGACAAGGGATTGGAGGGGCTTGGGGAGAGCTCCTGCATAGTTTTGGCATTTTCTCAATAGGTGAAAAATGGCAGGAGAGAAATTGAGGACTTCTCAAAAAACAGGCCAGTATGAATTAAAAATGCAGAATGTTAACAGATGCCTTCCCAATAAAGGGCTTTTATACAGCAAAAGTAATATTTTCTGTTACTGTGGATAAAATGCAGAGATTACATATCCAGTTAGAATTGTTTATCTGATGTTCCTCAGAACCACTTGCATGGAGAAACTTAGTAATTAAAGAGAAATTAAATTTACTAATTAAATAGGAAATTTATTAATTAAATAGTAACTGTTTTAAGCTTCACATTTTTGTTTTGTCCTTAAAGCCTTATATTTTGGAATCTCCTGTGAACCCAGTCACTTCTGTTGCCTTACCCGCACTTCCCTTTATTGTCCTGTGTGTTCAAGATCTGTTTTTGGCCTCAAATGATGGGAACATCCTAATTTAGTTTATAAGGGGGACCTTCATTGGTGCATCTAGTCCTAAAACTTCATGGTACATCGTGTGAGCTCAGTGTCTTCTCGTTCCAGACTCAGATCATGTACAAGTGGATTGAACCCAAGATCTGCAGAGAGGATCTCCCTGATGCATTGACCCTACCTCCTTCTGGAGAGAGGCAGGACTGTCCACCCTGCAATCCTGGCTTTTACAACAATGCCTCATCTTCCTGTACTCCTTGCCCACCAGGCACATTTTCAGATGGGACACAGGGTAGGAGTCTGCAAAAAATTCTGTGTGTCTCCAAAAGCAGTCATCTGCTTGCATGTGACTTAGTTTAGTGACACATCATCCTAAACCAGTGTTCATTTTGTGTTAAATACTTGTTAAATAACACTGGAGAGCACAATGTGGATATCTGTTGTCTCTCCTGAGTCCTTTCTTATCAGGAATTGCTGCTCTAAGTTGACCTGCTGTGTTCTGGATGCATTTCTTGGCTGATATAAATATACTGAGAATTTTTTAAGGGATTCTGAGAGGGGAATCAGACTTTTCCAGTCAGCAATTCCTCCTCAACCATTCTCCTATCCATGCCAAATTCTTTCCTGCAAAAACCTCATTTTAAGCCCAGTCAGATGAATACCCTGCCAATATTGTCTAGCCTAAACTCTGGCTTGTTCATTCTGAGATGCATTGGCCCAGTGGTCCCCTACAGCATTTTGTGGGAACTCTTGTTTATCAAACTTGCAGCTGAATCTATTAAAGAGTAAGTGTGACTTGAGGGGGGCAGTTGCAGATTACTTAACACGACGTTATGATCTACACTTTACAAAATGCTGGTCTCACTTTCACTCTCCTGGTCCTGATAAGTCTTTGACTGTTTAACTACAAAGAAATAAATTATTTTATTTGCTTATTACTTTCACCAGAGAGTAAAGTGGTGTCTATGTCCTTCAAAGCACTGTTTGACACGTGCCTTGGCTGTGTGATATCCTTTTCTGTCCTCTCACCCTTAGAGTGCAAAGCCTGCCCTGCTGGGACTGAACCAGCTCTTGGGTTTGAGTACAAGTGGTGGAACATCCTGCCAGGAAACATGAAGACATCTTGCTTTAATGTTGGCAACTCCAAGTGTGATGGGATGAATGGTGAGCCCAACTCCCTGAGTCGTGTCCCTGCCTCCTGCACGGGTGCTGTTGTAATGGAGCACCCATCAAAATGGGTGTGCTCCTGCCTGCATGACTCACAGCACATTTCCTGCCTTTCCTTCAGTTGCACCAGGCTTGAAGTTTCGTGTGGGAAGCAATGTCACAGTATCACAAAGGAATAAAAAAATCTCTTGTATACCAGAGGAGGGCAGGAGCTGCAGCCTGTGTGAAGTTCCCTCAGCAAAGACCTATCCCAAACTGGCTTTAATGCATCTACAGATGCACTCATATCCCCATTGAAAAAAGCATTTTTGTCTTGTCCCTTGTTTATCTAATTTTCTGCTTTGTGATAACTGTGCCCATCGAGGTCATGCATAATTCTTTTGGAAAACTCAATTACAGTCTGTAATTTTATTCCTTTAGTGCTCGGAGCTTTCTCTCTGCACATGTGCTAAAATTGCAGCAGAGAGCAGTCACAGCTCGCTGGTGAAAATGATCCTGTTTGGGACTTCTCCAACCTTCTTTGACAGATTTTCCTCAGTCTGATCCACCCTGTCAGACGGATGTAACTCAAGCTTTGAATTATGTGTGTTGAACAGAGGGGAACTGAAGTATGTGCTTAACATTTAACACACAGATTCCCTGATTCATCTGTTTTAAAGCTGAAAGATATTGGATGGATTATCCCCCTTGAGCTGCACAGCACAGATCAGGGAATGTCAATTGCTTTGCTGATTTGAAAGGTGAAAATTGCCCGTAAAATCAGTGGTTCATACAATTGCTAAAATTCTTCATTCAAATCATCATGATATTGTTCTGTAGTTTATATCTTTAAAATACAGTGACATACTGAATTGTTTAAAAATTATGGTAACACAGATTTCTTTTGCCACCCATTTATTGATTTTTTTTTTTCTTTTTCTGTCCTGTGAAGGTTGGGAGGTGGCTGGTGATCACATCCAGAGTGGGGCAGGAGGCTCTGACAATGACTATCTTATCTTGAGCCTGCACATCCCAGGATTTAAGTAAGGAATGGGATATTTTTTCATCTATTTCTCAGTCATTTCTGTCTCTTATACCTCTTTCACACTATCCCAGGGATGATCTGAGTCTTCCTTTCTGAAGTGGAATAATGCAATGAATAAGAGACAAGAGGAATCTTGAATTTTATTTCCATGTCCCCTGTTTGTTCATTGAGGCAGGCAAGCGTGTGGGACCTTGGTTTTTAGCAGTATTTGCTTCAGTCTAAGATGCAGCCAGTTAACTGTCTGGAAACTGAGAAAAGATATTGCTATCCCTCTGTTTCTAAATGATTCCACAGTAACCAGCTAAACCTGCCATGGGGTGGATACTGGAGCCTGCCCTAAAAGCATTTTAGTGAAAAGCAAGTTACTTTGCCCTGTGGCTCTAGGCAGCCTCCACAGTCTGTGCTTCCTTTGGAGGCAGTGGGGAAATGCAGGCACTGCAGGAGAATGGGAATGCCACCACTCCTGCATGCTCAGACAGGCTGAAATACCTGCTTGAAGTGCTTGTGTCTCTGTCAAAAGAGAGAGCTTAGAGAGCTTAGACTCCTAGCTCAGACCAGGTGCTGAATGTTGAGACCAGCAAGGTGTGGAAGATGAACCTCACCCTCCCTCTGCTGTTTTCCAGCTGAGGCAGATGCAATTACATTGGTGTAAATCACTTGATGTATGTAATGTGTTTTAATAATAAGGCTCCCTACCAATATAGTCAAATTTGGGTGTTCATTATAAGTAGGGGCGTGTACAATTAAGAACTCAGACACTTAAAAAATGACCTTGCTGCACCTGGTAATCAGTGCAGAGGCTCCCACCATTCTGCAAGGACAGGTTTTCTGTCACAGGACTTTGATGGCTTCACTGTACAAAAAGGAATTTGAAGGATTGACTGCTGCCTGTCTGGAGAGCACTGTATAAACATTTTGTTCCTTCTCTGTGAAACAGACCTCCAACATCAGTGACGGGAGCAACTGGGTCAGAACTGGGACGGATTACTTTTATTTTTGAGACCATCTGTTCAGCAGATTGTGTGCTGTACTTTATGGCAGTAAGTGAGACCTCTTGCTCCATGACTGGGGACTGAGCCTGGTATTCCACAAGTCACTTTAATACCTCTGCATAGGTGTGGTTAGTTGCACTTGGTTTATTATGATTAAACACAGCATTAGTTTAGTATCTGCAGTGCCCTTGCAGGATGGATTTAATGAATGACCTAGTGAAATTCCTCCAACACGTGAGTTGTGAACCATTCCTGGCTATCTGTATCTACTTTTATTCTAAAAGTAATGATTGGATACTAAGGAGCCAAATTTTCCTCTGTTAAATTGAGTGATGAAATTGTCAGTGTCTCTTGTTCCATTGAGTTAGTGTCTAGTGCCAGTGACAAATGAAGATCTGGGACAGAGGAATGGGAAGAGGGCAGTTTGGAAATTTAGACTTGATCCTATAAGTGACCTGGAGGATCAGTGGAGCAGCAGACAGATGTTTGTTTGAATATCCACTAGCTGAGGAAGACAAATGGATCTGCAATGGCTCCCTTGCCCCTTCCACTGAAAGGGGAAGCTGGTTCTTTTTGGTATTTAGTGGCTCTTTAAAGGAACCTGCTATTAACTTAAAGAGAATTGAGTGGAGATTTGGTGGCAATTTAGAACAGTCTGAAAATTTGTCAGTCGTGCAAAACAAAATAAGTATGTTTGCTTTATTAAACGTTAAATGCAGTTGTGGAGTCCTTTTTATATGCTAATCTCTAGATCATAAAATATTAGTGCTTAGTGTAGTATGACCACACTTTTTTGTTGTTCCTTTTTTTTTTGTTTTTAATTATGCCCATTTTGTAGGATGTTAATCGAAAAAATACCAATGTGGTGGAATCATGGGAAAAAAGTAAAGAAAGACAATCCTACACTCACATCATCTCCAAAAATGCTTCCTTCACATTCACCTGGGCCTTTCAGAGAATAAATGAGGGCCAAGATGTAAGTACTTCTTTATGTGTGGGGCTTTACAAAACAGCTTTCTTTGGACACTCTCTGGTAGAACTCTAGCCCTCTGTTGAAGCTCACAGGTTTCCCATAAGGGATGAGTGGCTCTCACCACAGAGCAGCCCTGGGAGGCAGCTGTGCATAAACCATCCATGAGGAAGGACAGGGCCGTGGATAAGCTGATCCCTGAATCAGGGATGTGGGCGGTGTCCCAGTGCCACGGTGTGGTGACACCAGGGTGGTTTCCTTGGCTCTCGTTCCAGAGCAGGCAGTTCATCAATGACATGGCCAAGATCTACTCCATCACGGTGACCAACGCAGTGGATGGAGTGGCCTCTTCTTGCCGGGCCTGTGCCCTGGGCTCCCAGCAGTCGGGCTCGTCCTGCGTGCCCTGTCCTCCAGGACACTACATCGAGAAGGAGAGCAGCCTGTGCAAGGAGTGTCCAGCCAACACCTTCCTGTCCATCCACCAGGTGTACGGCACGGAGGCCTGCATCCCATGTGGGCCTGGCAGCAAGAGCACCAAGGTACCGAGCCTGAGCTGTTGTGTTGCACTAAATAGTTTAATTAGTTGTTGCTTTGCACTGCGTGATTAGAAATTTGCACAGAGTAGTCTTTATATTGCACTGATTAGCTTATGTTATATCACGTGTTTGTTATCCCTTTCCCCCATCCCATGGCCTTTCCCTCACCCATCTCAGTACCCCCTGGTAGTCCCTCCTGGGTTACCCCTTCCCTTGCCACTCCTCACTGGTGTCTCATTGGCTGTGGACCTCTCCCTCTGTCCCCATTTCCCAGGGTATAAAAGTCCCCTGCCACCAGGGAACGCCCTCTTTCTCCCATGGGTTTGTCCACCTGGTGTGTCTCTTGGAATAAAGGAGAACATTTCCCATGTAGAGAACAGTGCTTCTCAACCTTTTACTTTTGTCTATGAATTATCGTGTGGGCAAGGGTCCATAGCTAGCTGGAGTGGACCTCAACAGCCTGGCAGAAGCCACATTAATTCAGGTGGTACCCAACGTGGGTCACGTTAATTCACTGAGTGTTTCTGGGAGATGGGCAGACAGGGTTTGCTGGGCTGGAAGCTCTCAGGGAGCTGCTTCTAGTGCTTTCCTACAGGCATGTGCCTTGTGAGCACTGGTGTATGGCTATAACAATACGCCCACCAAAGGTGTCACTAGTCTAACTTCTGTTTGTAAATAATCAGATAAAAGTGACAACTTCAGCTCAAAAAAGGTTCATTTCAAGAAGCTGTACTGTGAACAGTGTACAAACAGGGCAAGTAGCTACGTTACTTCCACCAAGGCTATCCCAATGCCTGCTCTTTTAAACTCAGGGACTCCCTCAGCTGGATGATGTTTCTGGGCCTTTAGAAACCTGTAACAAGTTCCTCTTGGAACTGTAAGCATAAGTAAATATTTATCATATTCAAGGAGCTGCACAGGTACTGGAAAACCAGCTCCAGTTTGTGTGTATTCTGCCTGTCTTCTGCTGTGTTCATATCCTGCCCTTGTTTCTTGAGCTGTTTCTGTGTTTCCTTTACAAAATGCAAATGTAACCAAGGATGTGTTTTGGTCTGTTTACAGGGATTTAAGCTGGAACATTGGGATCCTAAAACTACCCAGAACAAAAGAAAGCAAGAAATTGCATTCTCTTGGCTAATGCAGCAGACAACAGAAAAACCAGGCTTAGGGAACATTTTAGTCCTGATATGTGATTGCAAGGGACTGAAATGGGAATGGGAATTATCCCAAGGGAAAGATCAGTTACAGGAATAGGACAGAGTTCCCCTTCATCCTTAACAAGGAAAGCAGTCCTGTCTGCACCTGTGCTTTAACTCGAAGGTGAATGGTTTGTTGCTGTTCCATAGCTGTTCTTTAATGGATGCCTCTGCCTTGCAGGACCACTCTGCCTGCTTCAGTGATTGCCTGGTGTCCTATGTCAAGGATAACCAGAGCCTGAATTACAATTTTAGCAACCTCAGCCAGGTGGGCTCGTTGATGAGTGGACCTAGCTTCACTTCCCGAGGGACCAAGTTCTTCCACTTCTTTAACATCAGCCTGTGTGGGAACGAGGTGAGCTCAGCTGGGCTTGGGCGTTGGGAGGATGAACCAATTTGTTGCTTGTGTTGATGCTCTGGGGTAACACTGAGACAGGACAAAGACTCTCTGTCAGCTGAGTTGTCACCAATACTGTGCAAACACTTCCCCTTGGATTTGGCTTTGCAGTGCAAGAGGACTTTTGAGCAGCCAAATGATTTTCCAGAGCAGAGATACTGTCTTACAGGCCATAAATAAAGCTCAGAAGAAAATTCCTATCACATCCCTGCTTTTTCTTTCCTTTGCCTTTAAGTCACTTGCATCATGACCCTGACCTTTGTGTGCTGCCACCCAGGAGCTCAAATGAAGAGTTTGAGTCTTTCAGAGGGCAACTGCTTTCCATATGTATCCCTCATTGCTTCACTGGAGATGTTGTATGCAGAGCCTCTGGTCACCCTGATGTCTGCCAGTGGCCAAGATGCCCAGTGCTGACTTTGCAGCCTTGGACAGTGGCAGAAAAATGTGTTTAGTTTGTGAGTTAAACAGGCTCTGTCTGGAGCTTGGACTGAAGCAGAGCATGTTGTCACACACATAAATGGACTTTTAGAGCAGTACCAGTGTTGTGCATTGTCCCATGAAAGCCAACATGTGTAGTTAACAATCATGCTCAGCCCTGTGAAGTTCTGAACTCTTTTTGCCATGTATCAAAGGATTTGCATGAGTTAAGACAAATGAGTAGTCACATTTCTTTACAGCATTTTGCATACTTTTAGGCTTCTTTTTGTGTTTTAACTGCCACCTGGATTAGAGCTGCTGACAGCTAGATCCACAAATGTAGGTATTTTCTCTCCTCTGTGGATCTGGTCTTCACTTTCCCAAACTACTACAATGGTACTACATTACAACCAACCATATGATTAGGTGGTGAGTACTTGACATTTTGTTAGAAAAACTGAGTCTGGTAATTTGCCTTTCTCTGATTCTAGCACTGTGTTTTAATGTTTATGACATTAAAGCAGTCTTGAAGGCTATATATCTGTTTAGGGATTTCATGTATTTGTGCTTTGAAAATATTTTATCTGGATTAAATCCCAAATAAAGAGGTATTCTACAGTATATCATTTAAAGGCAAGGGAAATAGGGTTTTCCTTTGCAAGCCATTTTACTATGCTCTTCAAGTAAACACTGTGCTGTCAAGATAAACAAAGGAGAGTGTTCTACAGTGCAGATTTCTGATAAGGCACCTGCCAGAGGTGACATTGTATTTCTGAGTCTGTACAAGGCTTTAATGGGAGCTTTGACAATGGCACAGTTTGTTGTGGTTTGTCCCTCTTATGACAGAAACATAGAGACATCAACTTGTTATAAGGTAAAGTAATGAATCTCATCCAGTTTGCAATCATCAAGTTTTCAGTCTGTCTCTTCCCAAACTTTTTCACCCCTTATCAACGACCAACAGCTTCTCCCTTTTTTCCTGATTGTCCACAGGGGAAGAAGATGGCAATTTGCACTGACAACATCACAGATGTTACTCTGAAGGACATGGTTGCAGAATCAGAAGATTTTTCCAATTTTGTGGGAGCTTTTGTCTGCCAGTCCACCATCATCCCATCAGACAGCAAGGGCTTCCGAACAGCCCTGGCTCTGCAGTCCAACAGCCTTGCTGACAGGTTCTTAGGTACATGGTTTGTCTTCTCCTTGTTGCTGTTGTGAATGTACTCTCATGTATTCAGGGCTGCAGAGTAAATCCTTCCTTCCTGGCTCAGCAGCTGCATTACTTTGAGGGAAGGGTGAAGACGCAGCCCAAAATCAGTCTGAGATGGTTCCTGGGCTGTGAAGCAGCTCTGCACAGATGCCTTTGTGTTTTGCTGATGTTTCAGTTCAGCTGATGGCTGGAGAGGAAAAGTAAGGGCTGTGCACATTTTTAGTTTTCTCTTTCTGTGTTATTCGCACTTCCTTGTGCTTGGTCGGGTGGGTCTCATGGTGCATAGCATTTCAGCACAAAAATCTGGAGAATGTAATTAAAAAGCACTGGTTTGCTTTTATGTTCTGTACCCACCTCACTCAGGGCAAGACCAATGACTGTGATAGTCACATTAGTCCAAGTGTTTCTGCCTGTGCCAAGATCCCACTTGGCCAATTTTAGAAGAAGAAACTGATGTGGGGACATAATTAGACAAGGAATCAGGAGGCTTAGGGCAGCACGTGGCTGTGCACATCATTAAGTTTTACATTGGTCCAGATCACAAGTTCCCAGAAGCTGGGGCCAGATGAGACAATGAAGTCATTTGGTCTGCTCACCTATCCATTACAGGCACCGAGTGTTTGTACTTTCTCCCTGGCACTGAGCCCAGAAACTTATGTTTGACAAAAGCACATCTTTGGAAGAGCATTCAACCTGGACTTTTAAGACTTCCAGAAATAACAACTTTGCCACAGTCAGTGGTATTTTTTTCCACTGGTCAAACACCATCTCTCTGTTTGTTTTTAAAGCAGGCTTGTATTCTATTTGAATATCCCTGACTTCAGTTTTCAGCTCTTTATTAGTCTTCCTTCACATCACACCAATGTTTTCCTTCTTCAGGAAATACTTTGTATACGGGAATTGTTATACCCTTCTGATAAACTAAGTACACCGAGTTCTTCTAATTGTCTTGCTATCATGTATTTATTTTGAGCACCTAAATAACTTTTGAGGCTCATTCTACACCTGTAACTTTTTATATTTTTTTAAAGTATGAAATGGAATAGTATTCCAGTATTTCATTTGCTATAATGGCAATAAAAATCACTTTTGTATTTGGAATCCCTGCATCCTTCTTTCTCTAAACTTAAGGGATTTCATGATGGCTTCTTGGATCTCATGCCCACTCTGGATGTTTTTTCAAAGTTACAGTTTCTAAGGGAAAATCTCTCTTTCTTATGACTGGCCTTCAATTCCTGCTGCACTTGTATTATATTATATCTATATATCTTATATTGAGTTTGTTTGGGACCATCTTACTAAGTGAATGAAGCAACCAAGTTGCTCTGCATTTTATTTTTAATCCTCTTAATCTTTGTCTCATCTACACACTTTACTGACATGGATTATAGTTACTTGCAGATCCATGATGTTAATCTTGCATTTTCACACTTCAACATCGATGCCTAGAGAAGCCTGGAGACATTCCACGTTTGATGACAATCTCCCACGGCCAGATAATTTTATAATGACTTAGCTAAATAGTTTTTAATGCAGAGTGTGCGCTTAATTGATAGTACACTGCTAACTTTTTAATTAGAACCTCATGTGGTAATTAGTGAAATACTTGATAAATTTACATAACTTTATTTTAGCAACCAAGTTCATCAGCACTCAAGGAATGAGATCAGATTTGTTCAACAAAAGAGGTTCTCCATAAATTCTTGTTGACTTTCTCTCATTGTGCATCTGTCCATGAACTGAAACCCATTTTCCATTACCATTATTTTATCTCATTGTGAGAGACACATTGTAATTCAGGTCACCATATCCACTCTCCATGAGTCTTTTGATAATTCACTGCCATCAAAAGCTCTGTTAAATGTCACTTTTAGGTATGGGTTTCTAGTTCACAAACATTCATGCCAGTAAATGCTAATGTTGTCTCCTGCCACTAGACGAATGAGAGCAGTCTTTGTATTGAAAAACAAGGAGATAGTCCTGACTTTTTCCTTATGCAACAAAAAAGATGTCAGACTCTTCTGGTGCCTTTTTTTATCTCAGTTGCTAAATTTTTAAATGGTTGAAGTTTGCCTTTCCTAACATAGCAAGGATGTGGACCTGCTGAAGTGAGTCCAGAGGAGGCCAAAACATGGTCAGAGGGCTGATCACCTCTCCGGGGTGACAGGCTGAGAGAACTGGGGTTGTTCAGCCTGGAGAAGAGAAGGATTCAAGGAGATTTTAGAGCATCTTAGAGTACCTAAAGGGGCTGCAAAAGAGCTGGAGCGGGATTTTTTACAAGAGTGTGCAGTGACAGAACAAGGGGGAGTGGCTTCAAACTTAAAGAGAGTAGCTTTAGATTAGATCTGAGGAAGAAATTCTTCCCTGGGGGGGTGGTGAGACAATGGCACAGGTTGCTCAGAGAAGCTGTGGCTGCCCTATCCCTGGAAGGATTCAAGAAGAGATTGGACAGGGTTTTGAGCAACCTGGTCTAGTGAAAGGTGTCACTGCCCAGGGCAGGGGGTTTGGAACAAGATGATCTTTAAGGTCACTCCCAACCCAAACCATGATATTAGTCTGTGATTCTATAAACTGTTTCAAGAACAAATGGACAACTAATTTTTTTCAGCCTTTTCACCAGTTTCTGACCACTACCACTTCTTGTTCTGTCAATTTTTAACTCCTGGGAAGTATGCAGCCCCCTTTGTACAACTCCCTCGTCTGAAATGTTGCAGTGGAGCACCGATATTTTCTGTCTTCTTTGGTTTATGGGGTTGGAAAGATCTCTCTCTCTTTGATTACTTGCACTTTTCTTCCTTTTCAGCTTTTGCTCAAAATCCACGTAGCTCATACACCAGCCTGTCATTTGTTCCAAAATGTGCCATCAAGGCTTGCCTATGATTCCATAATCCTTCTGATTCTTGTTATTTCATATCTCAAAGTACTGCAAATTGCTCAGGTCATTACATGGTTTTGATGTGTGAGGGTTGTACACTCAAGGCAAATGCTCTGATGGGTTGCATCAGATACCTTCAGCAGTTCTTTGCCAGCCTAAATTATTTAATGTTTCTTTAATATCCAGTGACTGCTTTAAATTAATATAAAAGAGTAATAAGTATTTACACAGGTGTTTTATTAACTTTTTTTATTTTGCTATGTCTGCATGAGGAAATCAGTCTGTATGAGAAACATATATATCTGCAAAGTTTAGTTAGAAGGTGTGTGTAATGTACAGCAATGCCATTAAATGTTATTAAGTGAGATCCACACCTTTCTGACTGAGAAAATATTACACATGGATCCCTCAAAAATCCATTAATAAGTTCCTTCTTTTTTTTAAATTTTAATTTTTTTTGTTTCTTAAATTTTAGGAGCTACTGTTGAAACAGTGCTGGAAAATATCAGCATCAAGGCAGATGTGTTTCCTTCCTCTCCAAGCAAAATACCAGATGTGCATTTCTTTTACAAGTAGGTAAAAAGTGCTACTTATTGCTATGTCAGATGTCTTCATTTGTTTAGAGGAAAGTAAAACGGGGCGGGGGGGATCTATAACCCACCTTTAGTCTTTGCCAGTTTAATCAGTACCTGCCTAATATTGATTGACATTTTGAAGATCATCATATGAAGTCAGCAAACATTCTTTACTCAAATCTAAATTAGGCTTGATCCATAGGAAGTGATCCCAGAGCTTTGATTCATCCACATGCCACTTTCAATGTCCTGGTACTTTCCATATTTCCTCATATATGACTTGGAAATGTCCACTTCTGCTTGCATATTTTCTTTCACTTTCATTTGTGTTTACTTTGATGCTGGAAAAAAAAAGGACTAATCGAGATTAAAAGTAATTGTTTCAACATGCACAGTTACTAGTATGCTTTTCCCATTCTTCCCTCTTCTCCACAGAAAGAATGCCTGAGTTTGGGGAGGAAGTAGCTCAAAGATCAGCTCAGTTCAGATGTCTACATGCTGGTCTTCATGTCAGCTGTGTTTCTAAGCTGGGACTTAATTGAATATAGGACTTTGGACAATGTCTATCATGCTGGAATAAGATTTTTTTTAATCCCCTTTGCCCTGTGCTATTTCAGGACAGTTTAGTTCTCAGGTTGGGAGTGAGCCATCAGAGCCTCTCCAGCAGAGTAACACACCAACCACAGCACCTGTTATTTTCCTTTTCAATCATTCTGTTCTGTTTTGTCACTCCTTGATGCAGCAGATTCCAAACTAGCTAGAAAACCAGAGCAGTTCCCTGAGTAGCATCTCAGAGCACTTTGAGATTTAAATGAATTGGTGAGGCCTACCCTGATTCTGTTGCCTTTTTTTTTTTCCTCCACCTGGAAAAGTCAAAAGCATTGTGATAAAGGATATTTTGTTAGTATTGCAGCTGCATGAGTGTTTACAGATCTATGAACTAGTAATATCCAGTTTATGTAGTGGAAATATGTTGCTTTTCTTCTCTTGTTTGACATTAGGTCTTCAACAGTGACAACCTCCTGTGAGAATGGCCGTGCAACTGTTGTGACAATGAGATGCAACCCCAACAAACCAGGCCAAGGAGAGCTTTCTGTGCCCAGGTATTTCAGTTTTTGTGTCCTACTGGTACCAAAAAACCTTTGCTCCTCAGGTAATCCTTACAAAACTCATTAGTAATTTTATATTACAATAGCAATGAGGAGTGCTCTCTCCCTCATCAGTCACTTGTTTTTCCTAGGTGTCCATCAGCTTCCAGCAGACCAACTGATCTGTGCTTAGGCTGTGTGGCAGGTTGTTCTGAGCTTAAATGCAAGAGAAAATGCAGTGATGTTTTCTTGTCTTCACTTCTCCTTTATTTCAATTCCTTATTTTAATCTTTGGCCTTCTGATTAAACTGTCTAGTTGAGGCTTTGAGAGGTAGTTTTTCTTCCTTGATCTACAGCACTGGCTAGTGAAGATTGTTTTTTTGAAAAGGCTAACCTATTCTAGGAACTTTGAAAGCTGCTATTGCAATGCTTGTGTGAGCTCTGTCTATTTTATGTTTAGAATATATTTATTTATGTGTTTCATTGCTGTATCCTGGCTGCCTTTTACCAGTTGTGTTTAATTTGCCTGACTTTTTTTCCCTTCAGTCTGATTTGAGGGACTTAAAAAAGCTTCTTTCTTCCAAAATCCTGTTTATGTCTTCATAAACATAATTTAAGGCATAAACATGATTAAAAACCTGCAGAGAAAAAACCCAGTAAAATACTCAATTTTATTACGTTTTAGCAACACACGGTGATTTTTCAGAAGCTTCCTTCAACTCTGATAACCCTCCTCTTTGGTTATCAAGGCTCATTTTAGTCTGTCTGGATGTCACTACAAATCTGCTGATAGCTCTCACTCCTCCTCCTTCCCAAAGCTGAGTCCTCTTCCCACAAGTGAGCAGTGTGAGAAGTGTGGGATCCTTTGGTATCCCTCTCTCTCATGACACACAGACTGTGCTTGCCTGAAAGAAGGCCAAGTAGAGTCTACTTCACAGGTGATGGATGAATGATTGGTATTTGAACACCTTTGGAGATGCTTACCCCAGTTTCTGAGGGACCTGTCCTACTACAAATTATGCTGGGCTGTAAGGCACTATCAGCTTCTGCATGAAGATTCTTCAGTTGTTCTTCCAGTGCCACAGGATAAACATGATGGGAACTGTGAAAAAGCACCAGTAGTGAGGGAGGAGCAGCCTACCTTGCTTTTGAAAGTGTGAGCACAGACAGAAATGGCACACAGCTGACATGTGTACCTTATCCCAGTCCATGTTGGCTTCTCCTTTCCTATCCCCCTTTGACTAGCTCAGCAGTCAGCTGTTTTCACACAGTGAGGTATCAGAAATATGTCAAATCATGTAACTCCTTGATCCTCCTAGCATGGTGTTTAGTATCACATGAATCTGCAGTATAAGATGAAAGCAGTTGAGGAGAAAGGTCTGTCAGTGCTCTTGCCATGTAGGTTGGAAAAATGCTCCATAATTCACAAAGGAATGTACCTGTTGTCAGGTATTTAAATCTGGATAAGCCAGAATGTGCTTCTAGGGCTGGGGATTTTTCAGTGTTTCAGATCAGGATATCAGGTTTCCAGATGATATAGAACAACACAACTTTAAATATATTTTTTCTGCATGAATATATTTCATATTTACATGACCAAACTTCTTGCATGGGTTTTGGCCATTGCTGCTGTTAGACCTGATGTGATTGTCAGTAACAAAATCTGTGTGACTGTCCTGCCACTGCCAGTACAACTTCCTTCTGCAGGCTGAATACAAAATAGGCCATTAGTTTTTCTTGGAGTAAGAGAAGCTGTTATCTCTTCATTAACTGGTGAACATCCTTCTAGTAATTAACCATGACAGGACAAGTCCATTCCATATGGACTAAATCACCCAGACATCATTAGAACAATGGCAGGAACCAGATAGCAGCATTCAGGTGGAACAGCCACCCTTTGCAGGAGAATAATGATGGAGGTGTGTGCTGGGCTGGTGAAACACTGGTGTAGTAACACCCTCTCCTCTCCTCTCCTCTCCTCTCCTCTGCCCCTGCCTTGTCTCTGTTGAAAGCTCAACACCTGTTTTCACATGAGAAAGCACTTTACAAACCAGGAAAAATTCTTCCCCCAGATTCTTCCATCTGCTAACTTGATGGATGTTTACCCATTTCTCATACTTCCCATTCCCAATCTTCAGCAGCAGGTGGATGAGGATGCAAACCCCAGATTGTTTCTTTTATGACTGATAACTGAGTTCTGCTCTCCTTGTAGCTCCTGCCCTGCGGGCACCTGTGATGGATGCACTTTCTACTTCCTATGGGAAAGTGCAGAAGCTTGTCCTCTCTGCACAGAGCAAGACTACCATGAGATTGAGGGAGCCTGCAAAAAAGGATTCCAGGTACAGGACCCAGGTCTCGAAGTCAAATGGACTCATTTGGGTATAACTTAGACTCTTAGAGAGATTTGGTGTGCAGATTGATCTGTGAGTGGGTTGGGAGATTTCAGCCCAGGCTCTGAGCTGGTTGGGGTGCAAGCTGAGGGAGGAGCTGTGTTGAGACTCAGGAATGTTTGTGTCAATGGCAGCGTGGTTCCTGCAAGAGAGCTCGTTTGTGCTGACCAGCTGTGTGAGTAAGGATGTGAACTCTCAATGCATTCAGACTTGCAGGACAGTTATTTTTGAAGGATGGAGTGCCCAAAAAACTTCAGTTGTTTCATAGCCATAAACATCAGAGGCAGGCTAGAAAAGGTTTCTAAATGTCAGTTCATAAATTCATCCTACTTGCTTGCAATGTTTTTGCTGCTGCATTCTCTAGTCAAATATTAGCAAGTTCTTCCACAGGTTCAAACTCTCCTGTTGATCAACAGCTCCTGTACTCCACAACTTATTCCCAATAGCTGTCCAGCCCATATTGTGTCATGTGGAGGCCTGTACAGGGGAAGAAATCCTTTTGCCATGCCTGAACCTGCAGGCACAAGCAAGGGGAGGACTGATTAGACAATATAACTGAAAACCTGAAGTCTGAAAGCCTGAAGGATGTGTTTTGGTTTGCTTTCACTGAAAAGTTATCTGACCTTTCTACCTCAGAACAGCTTGTTTTCTGTAAGTCTAAATAGTTCCCTCCTTTCCTACAAGCAGCTCACTTTTTGGTGTTTTCTGTTTGAAAGGAAACCTTATATGTATGGAATGAGCCAAAGCATTGTATTAAAGGAGTTTCCTTGCCAGAAAAAAGGACCAGCACTTGTGAAACAGTGGATTTTTGGCTTAAAGTTGGAGCTGGTGTTGGTGCTTTCACAGCTGTTCTGCTCATAGCCTTGACTTGCTACTTTTGGAAGAAGAACCAGAAGTAAGTACTGCAAATTGTGTTCCATAGAAAAGTTTGCTAAAAGCTGCATGGAATGACTTTTCCTGCATTTATGACACTCTTGATGAGCAGTACCTTGTGGGATCAATCAATTAATGCACCAATTTGATGTTTCTTCTGTCAACAGTGGCTATAAAAAATTGCAGTGAGGAAAGTGTAGAACATCCACAGTAATTTGCAATGGCAAAATTTCCAAACAGGAACTGTCTTTTTGACCCTTGAGAGTTTGAAGCTGACTTTAATTTCTGAAGCAACATGGCTTTCTTAAGCTCTGGAGACCAAAAGGGTATCTTTAGTCTAATTAGTCCCTTTCAGCTTGGTAAAAATTTAGGTTCTTGACCATATTTCTTAGTTCTGTTTTGGTTGTTGCCCCAGACACCACTTCTTCATGCAGAAAGCACTCTTGACCTTCCCTTGGTCTTGTGGGAAAACATGGTTCTTTTATATGGATGGAGGACTAAGTGGACAGCAAGAGCTCAGTGCATTGTTAATACTATTTTGATTACATATTTTTAATGATTGAAAACTATCTAATTTCCACTACCTCAGAAGTAACTATGTGGGAGGACTGCAGACAATATAAATGACAAACCCCTGAGTATGGGACATTTGAGAAAAAAAAATCTATTCCTGTGTGGCTTTATATCTTCAGGCTGGAGTATAAATATTCCAAATTAGTGATGACAACGAACTCAAAAGAGTGTGAACTGCCAGCTGCTGACAGCTGTGCTATAATGGAAGGAGAAGATAATGAAGAAGAAATAGTATATTCAAATAAGCAGTCACTGCTGGGGAAGCTCAAATCCTTGGCAACAAAGGTGAGTAGTAATTACCAATATTAATACAAAAATAATTATTACCTTTTTTTATTACTGGATGTGATGAGTCTTTGATGCTAATTTCACAGCAGTGCAGCCTCCCATGCACACCCCATCCAGTCCACAGTGATCTGCTGAAATCCACAGTCTGCATAAAATTAAGAACTGTTGTAGGGTTTTTGGGTAAATGCTCTTTCCTCCACAGAGAGATTTCAGTAGCATTTACTCCCATGCACACCCCATCCAGTCCACAGCTGAAATCTACAGTTTGCATAAAATTAAGAATTGTTGTAGGGTTTGGGGTAAATGCTCTTTCCTCCACAGAGAGATTTCAGTAGCATTTTTTATTACATGGATGACACTAGAAAAAAAACAATTAATGGCAGAGAGAACCTTTTTGCCTGGAATCCTCCCAGGCACATCCATTGCTGAGGCAAACACAGCTATTAGAGATATAAAAAATTAACCCTGGCAGCACAGCCACCAGCCAGCTGCTTGCAGCTCACCTGGGCTGGCTTCATGGCTGACTGGAGAACCATAATTTTGAGTAGGAAGCAGTTGAACAGGAAGCATCAGCTTCATCTTGTTGCCCAACACAGCAGCCTCCTTCATTTCAGTGGGAAGCAACACAAAAAAGCATTTTTTACTGCTGTAGATGGGATGTGGATTGTTGCATGTCTGAATTGACAGCACCAAAGTCTTTGGTGTCCTTTGAACATTTCTGAGAGGAGCCACTGAGGACCATCATGGTTGATCCCAAAAGCTCTTTGTTCTTTTTTCCAAATGCTTGAAATCTGTGCTGTGGAAAGGGTAGTGTTGTCTTTAAGGGATTCCAGTGGGGGCATCTGTTATGATCAGGATAAAGCCAAATTATATTTTCCCTTTCAAACAGTTTTGTTGAAGTCAGTTTCTTAGTCTCTTAAAAGATCATAACAAAAATTAATTTAAAAACATTGTATTCCAATTTATTGTCCAAATAATACCTCAGAATGTTGAATTTTGAGATTTATTTTTCCTTGTATCTCTTTTATATCTTTTTTTTTCTTTCTGTGATTGAGTGCAATATAATTAAAGCTTGTGTGCTGCCTTTATTTTCATTATTATTCTCTTCTCTTCATTCTTTTAATTTTTTTGTTTGACTGGTGTCCTCTTGCCACACTGCCTGCTCTTCAGATATCCCTCCTAGGAGAAGTTACCATTGCACAGATAATGTGCAGAACTTTCCCTTGACCCCAGCCTGGCTATTTATCCTGCAAAATCAATATTTTTCCTTGTGGAAAGGGGCAGAAATTCAATATTAATTCTTAATTCAATATTGAGAATATTGAAGATGTAAATAAAATCAAATCAAATAAAATTTTCTGATGATGTTGCAAAAAATATAATTAAGCTTTAGTACTTCAGTATTCAGACAACTTGAAGCCTACTTGGAGTTTTTTAATTTTCCTATATCCACTGTAGCAGGCCTCCTGAGTGTTCTCTCCTTTTTCAACAAGCTTGTCAGATATTTCTGAGCTTGTTCTTTTTTTTTACTGCTAGATAACAATAGCTGGCAAATTCAACTTCCAGTACCTCATTAGCTTTCTCAGCTCTGTGTCCTGTACCCCTGCAGATAACTGAAATTTAATATATATTTATTGAAAACAAATGTTATAGGCATTGCTTTTCATTTATGCAAAAGATGAAGAAATTCATGCCCTGCTACATATGCATGTAAAATACAGGACAAAAATATATGGAGGAAAACAGGGGAGAAAAAGGAGAAATGTAAAATGAGAGAGAATGAAAATCTGCAGTATCCTAACTATATGTTCAAGCTTGAGGCTATGGCATTTCTGCCAGCATGTCACAAAGATATCAGTGGGTTTGAGTACCCAAGGGATTGAGGGCTAGAACTGTAACATAGAAAGGGATGGCTTATTTTTAATGAAAAGATATAAGCCAAATAATTACAAACCTGTTTCAGATTGGGGGCTGTTCTGGTTGTGTCTGTTGTCTCCAGCATGACAGTACCAGGCTCTTCAGAACATATATTTTTCATTAGAGTAGCATAGGACAATTTCTCCCCTTCTTTCTCCTGTGTGCACCAGGCTGTCCTGATCTGTGTGAGAGAGCTTTAAAAATCAGATTATGATGGTAGTTCAAGAGAGTTTGCAGATTATTTGGGTGTGTATAACCACATTTCTCACTCACCCTGATGCCTGCTGGCCAAATGGCCAAGGCTGTCACCCAGCAAATGAAAACAGAGAGAAAACTCAACTCTCTAGTCCTGTTTTTTTAAGAAGGAAACTGATGTTTTGTCATGTGGGTCTCCCAGAGGAGTTGTTGAGATTGGAATCCAGGAGCAAGGAAGTGGTGTTCACACTCACATGCTGTGAATTTTATATATTGCAGGGAACACATTAATAAGTGATAATAACGATAGAGATTATTACCTTGCAATTCCCCAGCTCAGACTACCTGTCCTATTCTGTGAATATGAAATGCAGACTTTTCCTGTACCCTCTAAAATAAGTACCATGAACAATAGCTATGGCATAATTTTACTGGTTTTGCAAATTTTTACAGAATTAGTAATATTATTAAATAATAAAAAGTCAAACTGTGCACTTAATTACCATAGTAAAAATAAAGTGAAGTTTTTGGCAAAGGATATTGAAAGAAGTGGTATTGCTGACTGCTGGAGAGATTTTGAGGAAATCCAGTTGATGGGAACCTGTCTTTCCATTGCAGGAAAAGGAAGATAATTTTGAATCTGTTCAGCTGAAATCTTCAAGATCCCAGAATATATGAAGAATTAATGCTGCCTTCAAAGGAACAAACCTAATTTCTATTTTTACAGGACTATATTTTAAACATATTCTGGCACACATTATAGTGGTGATCTTGGTGAGAAATGCTTGGCCTTTTAGGAAGAAAGAAGACAGAAAGCAAACCAGAAAATTGGATTGCCTTACCATGTGATTGAGTACCTTGCCAAAAAAAGAAAGCAGATTCTTGGATTCCATACTGGGAATGAAATTCAACTCAGGAAGAGATATACATACTGCAAATAACATGAATTTTTTGCATTCACCTGGGCAACACTCAGGCATGCCATATGATTTATAGGTACCTTTCGTTTCCTTCTCATTCCTGTGCATATTCCTAAGAAATTATTTTCAGAGAGGCCTGCAACCTCCTGCAGAGGTTGTGTGTTGTTGTTTACTGGCATAACTGTGAGTCTTTCTGGAAATCAAAATTTTGAATGGTACTCAGAATGAGCCTTGGGTGAGTTTTGAACTTTGGAAAATACTTTTGATTTTAATGCTTTGAAGGTCTGGATGGTCTGTGTTGACCTCTAATGCAAGAGGAATTATGTTGCACCTGCAAATTGAACCCAATCTGGTGCCTAAGTCATGGCCATCAGGGTTGGAGTAAAACCTAGTGCTATTGAATTTAAACTTGGTAACAGCTGTTGTGTGAATTGTAGGTCTGGGCCCATGAGTTTGTAGGCAGTAGCAGGTTCAAACTCTATAAAATGATGTAAAGTGGTACCTGCAGTGCAAGCTGCACTTGACCCTCTCTGTGGAAGCTTTTCCTTTCAAGAGAGGTCTTTGGCAGATTCAGTGTTCTCCCTTGGGCTGTGTAAATGTCACTTTTCCCAGGGCTGGGAACCAGCAAAGCCTGAATTCTGGAGGTACAGCAAAAATCTCTACTTTTGGGAATCAGGGATCAGCTCTGTCAGTTGGGAGGTTTGTTAGAAATACCCAGCCTCCTTTAGTCCTGGGCCCACACAAGGAAGGGGGATGGATGGATGGATGGATGGATGGATGGATGGATGGATGGATGGATGGATGGATGGATAGATGATGGATGCATGGATGGGTGGAAGGGTGGAGGAATGGATAGATACATGGATTCATGGATGGATGGTGGATGGATGAGTGGAGGAATGGATGGATGGATGGATGATGGATGAGTGGAGGAATGGACAGATGGACGGATGGATGGATGCGTGGATGGGTGGATGCATGGATGGGTGGATGGGTGGAAGGGTGGAGGGATGGATAGATGCATGGATTCATGGATGGATGATGGATGGATGAGTGGAGGAATGGACGGATGGATGGATGGATGAATGTCCAGCAGAGCTGAGCATGGGTTATGTACTTGCACAGCATCTAAATGCATCCTGTGTCAGTGCAAGTAGTAGCTATGGAAGAAAGGCACAAAGTGGTGCCATGGAAACTGGAGGCTGGGTGGACTTTTCCGTTCAGTCAGACACATTATAGGCATATGATCTTCATAATATCCACAGTAGTAATTTCCTGAAATTCCCTCCGAGGTTGAACTCAAAGGAATCTGAAACTTAGGCAAAAAATATTTGAGTAAAATTATGTAAGACTTGTACAGAGCCAGAGAAATTGAGTTGCAATTCTTGCACTGACCTCTGGTCAGACTCGTATTTCCATTACAGCAAATTTATGTGAATTGTGGAATGCATCAAAACAAGAAAAGAGACATGGGCAGAAATAGTCTTTTTACTATAAGGAATATAGATTTTTGATTTTATATGACTGAGCTAGGTCTATCAATAAAAGAGGGCCCACTTTTAAGTAAAATTTAAATTAAACTGAATTTTCTGCACTCTAAATATTTTATTATACTCTAGATGTGAACAAAAATTTTATGAAGTTTAGATTTTTTTTCATTAGGGAAAATTCAGCTCCGTTATTTTGTAGTTCCAGTCAAAGAACACACTTTACTCTTTTGATGGGAGATCCTTCAGGCATCTTAACTGAAGTGGTGTACATTTTCTGTTGGTCTTGAAAAGGCACTTCACTTTCCCAAAAAAGATTTTTATGGGGTAATGTTGAATGTATATTAAATACACATTCCTTTTTGTATATTTTGTACCATTGCACACTTATTATTGTACATTGTATTTGTTGTCATGATGTCATTTATATATGGTTGTCAAAGATGATATGCTCACAGAGTAAATGGTTATGGCTTTGGGATTTCACTTCTTGAATCTTTTATGATGAGGGGTTTTATGTTGTTGATTTTTATTCAACTAGTGTGTTGTAGCATCAAAGATATCTATCCGATGGACATTCATAAAATAAAGTAAAAATATATTTGAAATTTTGGACTTGAGATGTTTGGTGGCACTGCAACCTTTCCTGAACACTGCTGGTCATCAGTAATGAGTAGAGCTTTTCACTGCCATCAAGTTGCATTTGTCTACATCTCCTTTAATTTTTCCCCTTCCCTCTCCATATGTTGTCTCAGCCATAATTACAGTTCATGCTCCAGAACACCATTTCTTTTTTTATTACTGGACCCATATCCCTGTAATGCAGAAATGCCTTAATTTTTATGAACTATATTTTATTTGACTTAATACCGCACAGGTTTCATTGGGTTCCCCTCTCTTTCCATTATATGTTCCAAATAAAATGGAATGGCATTTTTTGACAGCTGTCACAGACTTTGCTGTATGACTCTTCTCGGCTCTACTTCCAAATGGTTTGTTATGGTGTTGAACATTCTCCCAGGCAGTCTAATGGTGTATCCGGTGCAGTGCTAACATAGTGGAAGCCAACAAATACTGTAGACTTTATTTACCTTAAAATAAGAAAACTGCATTTTCCAAGAATTAAGCAAGTGTAAACTGAAATATTTGAGCTGACTTCTGCTATTAATTTCTTTCTGTTAAAGATGTAGTAGAGAGGGGAAGTTTCCATTTTCCCATAAGAAACAAATTTTGGAAGCCTTTAACTGTTCACTAAAAAGTCAGCTATGTGTGACCTCTTCTAGTGCTCTGCCAAAATATACTTACAGCAACCTCCCCCTTTTCTTCCACATGGAATCACATTAGAAAACTGTTATTTGATGCCATAAAATAATGTGAATCAGTCTGTTATGTGTTCACTTGATTAAATGGAATACATTTTATTGCTGCATTTGCATGCTTTTCTTTGAAATCTGGAGTCAAGCATCTGAATCTCTTTGAGGATTAAGCACATTTTAGTGGTGTCTGTATAAATTATTGGCAAATTAGCAGAACATCATTGTCTCAGCTTTGACAGTGGTTGCTAGGGGGGAAATGCACAAAGAATCTGTTCTGGCTTGGCTCTGATTGCGTTAGTTGGTGTTTGTAATACAGAACACAATTGATTAAGGTTTGGGGAAAACTATGTCTTAGAGCCACAGAGGGAAATTAATGAGTAGCTTCAATGATCTATAATCTTTGTTCAAAGAAAGGATTTTACTATTTGCTTTTGAAAAATAGGTTCTGGGATTCTTTGATAGTAGAGGGGAAAGTTTGCAGGTTTTGTCCTTCCAGAGTGAGTAGTACCTGTAAAAACAAGGTACTTAATTATAATCAGAGAGCAGCAGGTGTCACCGTTTAGGAGCCTGTGGTTGTTGACTCTTTGCCAGCAGTGACCAACACAGATGCTTCAATGTAAGTGTAGAAGCAGCTACAATTCATCCTGTCACACCAGTGGGGATTTCCTCCTCAGCAAGGAATGCTGCTGGTTGGTCCATATCATGAAGCATGGAGGACTTAAATAGCTATTCTAGATAATATTTGACAACTTCTCTGGGAAGCACATTTCAGTCCCTCACCACCCTCAGCGTGTTTTCTCCTAGCATGTAATCTAAATACCCCTTGTTTTGGTTTAAAACCATTCACTCTTGTTCTGTTGCTGTCTGCCCATATAAAAAGTAACTATTTTATAAGCCCCTCTTAGGTACTGGAAGGCTGCAATGAGGGGTCCCCAGAGCCTTCTCTTCTCAGTGATAACCTCAAGAGAAACTCTTGTGAAGTTCTCCTTATCTTTGGTGGTGTTCTCTGTCAGTCTTTCCTCTTGTGTTCTCCATTCACTGAATTCCTTGTTTTTATTTCTTGTTGAAGTGTTGGGAACTGTGCTGCTTTGGTAAGATGTGAGGGGAGAAGAGTAGAAATAAAAGGAAATCAGCTCATCTAGTGTGCAGTGTGCGTCACAGTGTGCAGTGACATCCCCAATCACCTGGCTGGATGTGCCCACACTGAATTCTTGCAGCAGGAGCAAGGGAGACACAAGAATAGAGGTGATCACAAGCTGCCATTGTGTTTTGTTTGTTCTCTGGATCTGTAGAGTAGAAGCTCATCAGGAAGAATTCTCTAAGGTCCATGTACTGTGAGGCTGCTGCTGTAACAGCACCTAGAAGCCACAGCAGGGTTTTGTGATGTGTATTTGCTACCCCATCCTTTTCCTCTTGCAGAACCAGCCCAGCCTGGTCCTGGCCTTTTCTTCTTGCAGTAAGAAAGCTCAGTTTTGCCTGTGCTTGTGTTGCTGGGAAGCTTTGAGGTGGCTCTGGATGAACAGCTTCTGCCCTTTGTCTTGCAGACTGCAGGCATTAATGATAGGCAATGACACCATGGAGATCAGACTGTATGTGGTGATGAGTTAAGGGTTTGCTTGCTTTCCCTTACTCTAATTGTACTAATTGGGTGAAAGATTGCAGTGGAAGTCTTAAACGGTGCTGAAATTTCTGGGTGTGGTCAGGGTATTTTGGACATATTTTTTCTGATTTCTGGAATTTGTTCCATTCTGGGGAAACATAATATATTTTAAATAGCTTTTGAATTTTCAATTTGAAAAGAAAATTCATTTCTAAATTGGTTTGGCTATGAGTGAAACCATCTGTGTTCAATTAATTAAGGAAAAACAATTGCTTGAAGAAGAAATAAAATATTTTTGTTTTCCACAGTAGACTTTGGCTTTGCTTTCAAAATTCACTGAAGATTTAAAAACCAAACAACTGTTCTAGAAAAACCAAACCACCAAAAACCACACCTAAACCCATGAACAAAGACAAAGAAATCCCTCAAACCTTGTTTATTTTGGATTGGCCTGCAATAAACTTTTTGAGTCTTATTTTTCTATTCTGCTAATAAATAAAAAGTGATCAGTTTTTCACAAACCTTTCTGCGATTGTGATTTTTATCAGAGGGCTGAGGTACTTGGAACCTATGACTTCTGAGTAAAAAACTGAAGTTTTCTTCAGCCTCCAGTTTGGCCTTGTAGATTCTGGGTTAAGCCTTGCTCTCATTCACAGCATTTCCTCTGATTTCTGCATTTTTCTCCTTAGTGTGCAGGGCTCAGAGCAGTGTGATTACTCTCAAGGCTCACAGTCAGGGTGTTTGGGAGGAACTGTGATAGGACCCCTTCTGCTTTGAGGTGAATTGCTCAAATCTTTAAATATGATGGGAAAATAAAGATACTGGGAAAGGTTTGTACTCTAAATTCAAGTTTTACATAAATGGGTACAAAAACTATAAACTGTTATAAATAGAGAAACTAAAGTAGTGATGTGAGACAACAGCAAAGAATAAAAAATTAAAATTCCCTTTTTAAAAGGTTTTCATTCCTGTATGGTGTGGAAAGCCTCTGCTTTGTCATTTTCCTTTTCTGTCCTGCTGTGTTTTGAAACTGGATTACTTCATCAGGCAATAACAAACAATCTACATCTGTGGACATTCAATGGAAAGTAGTAAAAGGCTTTTAAGACAAAGCCAAATAAAGTACAAGATTGTCAGGAACATTCAGTAGGGATGGAAGTCCAGAGCTCTGCAGGTTTTGGTTGTTGGGGTTTTTTGTATGAAACCCCCACATGTAAGTGGCTTTCAAGCCAACTAAGTATTCATAGCAGGTATTCAGACACAGACACTGGGTCATTTTCTTAATAGTGCTATCAAAATGAATGAAAACTCCAGCACAGTGAGATCCTCACCTGCTCTAAATTAACTTCAGTGATGTCAATTTTGATTCAGGGGCTGGAATTCATCTGACACAATGCCTTAATTTTCAGTGCAAACTCTGCGATCTGAGCAAGCTGTGCTTGCCTTTATTTGGAGAGTTTCATCCCTGCCTGAAGTGTCTGCCAGAGAGAAGCCAGGGGAATTATGCCTACTTCCTTCCACTGAGTACAAAGGGAGAGAGGCTGACAATCTCAGCTGTAGCTATTTACTAAGTCCTTGTAAACAGTGTTAGATGAGATGCATTTAACCCTGATTGTGGCTTTCCATAAAAATTGAGAAGAAACTCTCATTGGCCTAGGCATTTTTAAGAGCTCTATAAAGATGAAATGTCAGAATTGTGGTCAGATGTTCTGACTTTTTGTCACATGTGACCAGCCTCTTAGTCTACAAAACAGCACACCAAAGTCAAATGAAGGTAGCTGCCCAACCTGAGGTGCTTTAAAAGGGTCTGGATTGGAAAGGAAGACTCCCAGCCTGTCAAAACTTGACACTGGGCTCTGCATCAAGGTGAGAAACAAGCCTGAAACATCAGGCATGCCAGAGGTTCTGGAGAGGAAGAAGCTGAATGCAGAGCTTTGCAGGTAGGGTGGGCTGATCTGTGCTCATTCTGGGGAAAGTCACAGGGATTCCTGTTCTGGACAGCTCCGTGATGCAGAGGCTGAAATGGCTGCCTCTGTCATGGAAATGTTGACATCAAGTGGTCTTTGCTGGTGGACATGTGGATGTTTAGAAAATACAAGCATCCATCTATAAGTAGGATAGTTATATTTAAGAACCTGCATGTTTAATTTTTGCTTTCCAAATAACATCTACTTCCTTTGCCAGTTCAGCCCTAAAGGACTTGCAGCTTTCCAGAAATGTGTGGAAACATCTGTAAGTGCAGGGGAACTGGGCTCCAGAGAACATGTACATCCCACACTATGTGTCCATGGTGTCTGACTTTCAAGCCTTGCTGGTGTTGCCTTTGAAGTCAATGAGAATTTTGCTATTGACCTCAGCTGGAATGAGATCAATGGGAACAAGTCCTTAGGTAAATATGCTCAGACACATTAATCAAAGGTGTGTTTGTTTCCTTAATGTCTTTTTAGACCTGGCAGAAGAGAGGATTTCAGATTGTTTCAATAGAGTGAGGGCAGCTTTAAGAGTGCAGTTTCAAAAGGCAGACTTTTAAGGTATTTTGCAATTGTCTAAGTAGGTGGTATGTATGTCTTGAAGCATTTGGTTTGAACGCAAAGGTCACCCCAGAGACGTGTGTAAAAGTCTCCTGCATTTCTCTTTTCTGACTTTCTGGTCTCTGTGGTGCTCCAATTACCTTTCACAGCACTATTAATGCAGACAAGCTGAACCAGCTTTGTTTTGGCTGGAGATATTAAACAGTCTTAGCTAATTTTCTGACAGATTTTCTTCCAGCCTAATTTAAATTCTCTTTGTTTTTATATGCTACCAATCTATTCTGTGCATGACAGCATTTGGTCGTGCCAAATGAGTGAACCAGGAGTCAAAAAAATTTTGCTAGTATCTCATTAAGATGAAATTAGACATTTTCACTTTTGAACATTGCCCTCTGTTTTAATAACAGAAAATGAAATTGAGGAGCTTTAGTAATGTGGGAGTTTTTTAAGAAGAGGGAATTTCTATGAGACTTTGAAATTAATCATAAGCATATATATTGTGGCATGGATTTTATAACATAGACACCCACCAACACACAAATACTTGTGTACACATACTCCAGAATTTTTATCCTTTTTACCTAACTTCCTCTCTAGAAAAATGTAATGGCCTTGAGAGAGTAAGAAACAAAAATTAAACCATGCTGAAAAACTTTTATCTTTTTATTATTGGTGCCTTTACATTAATACTGCTGTTTTGTGCTGAGAAAACCAATCTGTTACACGTAAGGTAACTGTAATATACAACATAGAAATGCAGTCTAAGTTAATTACAACAAGGAGCTACAAAAAAAATTCGTAGGAAAGAAGTCACCTAACATTGCAACTGTGCTTGCAACAATCACTCCCTTACTGCAGGACTATGCACATTGTGAACCATGGTTATTTACATGTCCCTTACAACCGTTAACAACAGAAGGGCTAAAATCAGTCTAAAAAGTTCCAGAACGTCACTATATACTGTACAATCCTCAAAAATAATTTATTACACTGTTTCTAAAAAAAGGTACTAATTTTGCTTGGATGTCTTTTGTTTTCTGGTGTTTTCTGGAGTGCACAACATGTGCAAAATTTTGCCTAACAGTCTAAAAACTCAAGAACTGAACCACGAGCCACAATCACAGAGACGAAGTGGTGGAGTCCAGAACTTCCCTCCCGTTGCACACGGTTGGCACGTACATGCTGGCAGATGCTGGAAGAGAAAGAGAGGGGAAAATCAGCTGACTTCAGCACAGCAAAAAGGGGCAACACACAGGATTAGAATTTGTGCTGGTCTGGACCATCTTGCCCCATTTAACCAAGGTGCCTAATGAAAAGTCACTGCCTGTGTCAGCAGCAGAGCTGATGGAGGTGCTGCTTGCACTCTGCTTGGCACCTCAGACCTCAGGCTGAAGCATCCTCTGAAGAAAGCTGATTTCACTTTGCTGTGCACTGTGAGCACAGAGGGTGATTACACTTCTCCAAGAAGTGTCAGGATAAAATGCATGGGGTTTTTTTCCTGCCCGACGATTCTGTGCCACTGGGTCTCACTTTGTAGCACTTTGCAAGGTAGTGTGAATTAATACAGCTATAATGGTATCGAAATACCTCAGTAGAAAAAAGTGAACATTTGGATTTTTTGTGTTTTATTGGCAAGAAATGCTAAGGTCTGATCCTTTGAGCTTTCACATAATTGGAGCGGACATTCATGAAGGAAATATATGTAGTTTTAAATCCTGGAGATAATCTACCATATTAGAATTCTGTGTCAATCACCTTTTAATTAATAGAAATAAGAATTCTAGGAACATACGGGGTGAAGAAATTTTTTAATAACTGAATTTTAAAGCAAGATTATTTCTCACCTAATCCCAGAATGATTTCTAACTATAATACACTTCTAGGAGCTCTGGATCAGGATTCACTATGCATCCAGAGGTGAGGACCAGATTCTGATAAACTTGTTTACATTTTATACATCAGTTTTTCATTGCTTTAATGGTATTAAATGACAATTAAATCTGAGTATAACAATCTGTTTCCAAATGTATTTGTATTTTGAGCAGAGAATAGATTACCTTATTCTGCTTAAGTCTTATGGATTTTAATTTAAAAGCAAATTGTTTTGCCCATCTTTGTTAAAATTATCCATTGGGCATCAGAAATGTGTTTTCAGATACTCTGTGACATCTCTGCTCAGGGCACCATAAAGCTGCTTTTTGAAAGATACATTAGGTTAATGGTAACAGTGACCCAGAGAAATGTGATGCCTTCATCAACGAAAACACATGGCAAGCAGTGACTTAGTAAACTCAATCATCCAGTGTAAAAAGCAATTTATGCAGCTGACAAGGGCATGCTCAATCTTCCACATCTGCTGCTGGCTGCACTCTCAGTTGCACACTGGTTCTGTAAAGATGCTCAGTATAATTTTTAGAAAAAAATATTATTTCTTCAAATCAGCTGGTATTTTCCATTCTTTCATGGACTGAATAAATATTTCATGGAAAACAGAATTCTTTAACAAAAGAAATTTAGAGGCATCTACTAATAACTAATTTAGAGGACTAACCTACTAGTCAGAGTGCAGGACATCTTCCTGAAACAGGAGACCCAAGAACAAGCCCCTCTTCTGGATTAGGTCAATGGAATTTGATCTCTCACAACATGGATGTGTGTTATGAGTCACAGGTGTGGAAGAACTGTTGTATGTGAAAGACCACAGGGCATCATGTCTGTGATTTCTAAAACTTAATTAGTATTTTGTATTCTGATTTCATATTCTGTTTTTAACTGGGTATAACATGGCAGCACAATGACCCAAACTGTTTTTTAATTGCTATTTTTATTTTCTACTTTTTTTGTTAGAAAATAGAAAAATCAGTTTTGCTCAGGAAACCTGATTCAAATCGCTGTTCTACTGCAGTTTGGCTACAGGCAAAAGCATTTTGTTTTCATGAACATCAGTCACTTAACCAGAATTTTTTTAGCTTCAGGCTTTTTTTTTTTTTTTTGAAGTCCAAGACACTGACAAGCATGAATAGCTGAAATACTATGGTAACTGGGTCAGGAGGATATCAAAATTGGACAGAAATATATGGTGGTAGGCGAGAAATGAGTGGCCTTGCCTTTTAAGTTTCCAGGCTTCCTGCACAGCATGTAGCTCTCTTGCAGTGCTGGGATGCAGTTATTAACTCTGCTGGGTGGAGTAAAGTGTTCACACTGAGCATCCAGCTCTCCTGAGACAGAGCAAAAGACCTTGCTTTCCATTACAGACCTCAGCAGTGTTAATCACTGGCCCTGCAGGGTTCTGAGCTACACTCCGTGTCTGATAGCAGCCACCAAGGGCTTTCCTGGAATACTGCTGGATATGCAAGAGACACTTCACCTTCGTTCTGTGCTGAGACCAAGGACAAAAGTGGGACATAGCAGAAGTTGTGATTTGGCTCAAGTTCATGCTTTTGATCTCCCTCTTCCTGGCTGTCCCTCATTTTGCTTAGCTAATCCAAGGAAAAGAACCAGAGGTACAATGCAAGAGCCCAGCACTGCCATGGTGACCTTGAAGCTTTGCCAACACAGCCAAGGATAGGCAGATCTGAATGTGCTGTCTGTATGCCACTTAGAGTCATAGAACCAGAGAATATCCTGTCTTGGAAGGGTCCCACAAGGGTCATTGAGTCCAATTCCCCTCTGTGCACTGGACAACCCCAGGAACCACACCATGTGCCTGAGAGCATTGTCTCCTCTACTTATGCTCACAGCTGGACAACTGTGAGTTAATCTCTGTTAGGTCAGGGCTAGTTTGGAGCCAGGCCAGGGGAAATAAATTCAGATTAGGTCAGGGCTAGGGGAAATAAATTTGGAGGGAAATAAATAATTGGAGCCAGGCCAGGGGAAATAAATTCAGAGGGAAGATAAAAATTGCCAGTCTGGCTATAAACAGGAGGTTCAATTCTCCTTGTGACCCCTGTGCAGGCCACCTGGAGGAGCTCAGCTCTGTGGGCAGCTCCCCAGTATTTAAGTCCCCCCATGTGGACTTAAATAAATGACATGAGGGTGTAAAAGCTTGGTCTGAATAATGAAGATGCTTATGAATTCAGGAAAGTGAGTTTTCTGTGAAGTTTTATGGGTGCCGAAGCCCACAAAAGAGGAAAACGGGAACATCCCAATGGGGATGACACTGCTGGGGGAGCACGCTGCCAAATGGGAATTTTCAGAATCAAAACAATGTGTACAAATATATGCATTTCAAAATATGTCATACACCTAAGCACAATCTTACACTGCCTCTATTTGACTTAAATCTATATTCTTTTTTTTAGATCAGATTTCAGCTATCAAAATGATCAAACCTTGACACTAACACTTAGACTACCCAAAAGCACCATGAGAGTCACCTTTTCTCAGAGTGACCAGTTTTCATGGTTCAGGAGGCTGTGTTAAAAACTGTCTGTGTGTCACTTGCTGCTCAAGAGCCACTATGCTTTTGGCATTCATGATCAATGGAGTGAAGAGGTGGTGGCAGCCCTGAGATGCAATGGAGGTGGGAATCTGTGGAGGTGGGAAAAGCATTGACCTCTAGAGCTCTGATAATGTTTAAGAGATGGCTTTTCAAAGTTACTAGAATGCCCTAGAGATAATTTTGATGAGTTTGATATTAAAAAGTTTTGGAATGATGAAAAATGAGATCAAGACCAAAATAAAAACAAGCTGACAGCCCCAGGAGTGATGAGAGGAATATTTTAGACAAAGATTAAAACCAATTTGGATAGCAACCTTTTTGGAATTTTATAAAGGAATAAACAGTTAAGAATAATAATGAAAATTTATTTTAAATAATTTACAAATTAGTGGAAGAGAGTAAGGGAAGATTTTTCATTTTGAAATATTGTCACTGTGATAGACAGTGTTATTTTCCCAAATAATTGTCCTACATAGAAACTATAGGGCTGTTTCCTTTTTGTGAGATGGACCTTTTAGCCCTGCTTCCATGGTCTAAAAAGCCCAACAAGGTGAGCAGCCCTGATTCAATTAGATGAAAGCAGTAAAAGTAAATAACTGCAGCAACCTTTCTAAACAATGAAGTTTGAGAGATTGTAAGTCTGGATTTTTATGCTGTTCTTAATGTCCTCAAGCTGTTTGCAAGCCTGATAATGCAGGTTTTAATGTGAAGATGTGCACTGAGGATCTCTCAATTGCATGCATGCTTACACACACATATGTTATTCAGCCATTAAAATGAAAGTATCAAACTCCAAAATGCAATCCAGAATCCAGTAGAAAGTATTTATGAATCAAAATTATTTCTGACTAAGCTTATTCCATAGCATGAGAGTGTTAAAAAACTTGGAAAGATCACTTACACAAAATTGATAAAGAATGAAAAGAATCTTAATGGGACTTACCATTTCACCAAGGGACCACACTCCTAAGAGTTTTTGGGAAATGGTTGGTCTTTTGGGAGTGTTCAGCACTTCAGGCACATAGTGCCATCTCATTAAATTTTCCAAAATAGCAATGAGTGTTTGCTCTCTGGTGTCAGGAGCGGATGCAGTCCTGGCTGATGACACTGGGGACCTATAGAGCCAGATGGCTGATCTCTTTTTAGGGGTCCCTGGGAATTCTTGCAGTGTGTTTTGGGATGGCTGAGCCAGGAATGGCTGGGATCCCTTCACTTCCTAATCCTGCTAATGTGATACACAGCAGGGTGCCAAATTGCTTCCACGCTGTCTGAAATCTGAAGTGCCCAAGCTTTTGAGACAATTTTGAAATTTAAGTGGCACTCAAAAACCTCAGACTAGGTTATTGTCAACTTGCTGGAAAAGCCTTGCTCTGTGTCCCCCCTTTCCTCTGTTTCTTATTCCCTTCCTCTTTATAGTTGTGTGCTTTTCAATTAGATTTCCAGGGTGGACATGCTGTCCAGAGAGTTCTGTGAATGGGGTGCTCTGTGCTCCCATCTTTAATGAGTTAAGTTAGTTAAGCTAGACAAAGAAAAAATCCCAAACAAATGTACAGGTCAACAGCCTTAAAACAAAATCACAGCTGTGAACCTGCTTGTGATGAAGAGAGCAAAGATGAAGGAAAGAAGGGAATCAGAGCAAATGAGTTGCCCTTGCAACAGAACACTGATTGCTTCTCCAGGCTGTGGCACTGACAAAGGCCATTGATCATGCTCTGCATACAGATGCAGTTTATGGCATCTCTTGGATGCATTTTCTACAGACTTGGAGCCTTTCCTTATAATGCAGGTGATGAGCCATTGAGAGCACGCTGCGCTGTGGCCCAGATCCTGTCAGCCTGCTGCTCTGACAGGAATTCTCCAAGGCAATCTTCTCCTGTCACACTGCCAGAGTGACAGTGGGACACGGGGTCTGCTTGGTATGATAGTAAAAGATTTTAAAATCATAGAAAATTCGGGGAGTTAGAAAGAAAGTTAGTCTTGGTAGGCCTTGGGAAAATGTTAAAGGTAGGCCCTGGGAAGTGTTAGGCCTTGTGCTTGCTAGATCATGTGAAATTGCACCTGTGTGGTCAGTATATGATAAATTATATAATTGTTAGGTGTGATTAGATATAATTATTGTTTAAAGAATCACGAGAAACAATGTTAGGGGTTTGAGGGGGATCACGAGAAATCCATGCTTGGATGAAATCAATGTATACAATAGAGCAATCTATGTTCAATAACTAATATGTAAGTTATATAACGATAGAATATAAAACATGTTCAGCTCCAAACCATATTGGGTCAGATCTGGGTCTGTATACCCCTGACACCCAGAACTCTTTAATAAAAGCACCTGCATATAATCTTTCCGTGATGATGTGTTCCTGAATACGAACAGGTATGTGCATCAGGCTGGAGCCAGTGCCCACCAAAAACTTCCTGCTGACTTCAGTGAGCTCCAGAGCAGGCTCTGAGCTGACCCCCCACTGCGAGGGGGATGAGTTTTCCCCTCCAGACAGAAAGGAAATTATGCTTTCACAGGGTTACATGGTTGAGCCCACCTTGTCTTTACCCGAACCCACCACACCCCAGAGAAAGGCAGTCTTGTTACTCACACTGGGAGTAAGTGGTCCCGGTCCCACTGACACTGAACCTGTTGAGGTGGAGCCTGTGGGTGACCACGTTCTTCTGGGGCTGGAAAAGGATGATGTGCACTTTGGGTGCAAACAAGCAGCCCAGCACAACAAAGCCACTGAGACTCACAGAGATGCACATGGTGGTGGTTTGCACCTAGGAGAGAGTGGGCACAAAGCACTGGGTTTCAGTATGGAAATGCCAAATATTAGAAACATTACTACACAACAGCATGAAGCACAGTCCTGGGGGTTTGCAATGGTGCAGGCAAGTGTGAACCTCTGTTGCATCCTTACCATCCACAATCCCAGTATCATGGGAATGAGATGCTGGTGGTGCCCTGTGTCTCTGCATGTCTGGGAATTAATGGCATTGATTGTGCTCTCCCTCATTTTAGTACAGAAAGGATATATCTGCTCTTTTTCTCTCCCACCCTTGATCTCTAACTGGATGAGAGAGCCCTCTGTAGTGCTTGTCATGCAATATCTGGGCAATGTCGGCTGCAGTGGGAACCACCTTACACAGTGTACATTATGTGGATTTACATCAGTTGTCTCATGCAAAGCATCTGTCTGAAAGCCAGTTTAGTCTCTAGTTCCAGTCCTAATCAGAGAACTCGAGTTGCAGAAATATAGGTGTGATTTGGAGTAAAGATAATATCTGATGACTGTTTTCAGACTGGGCCTGAAAGGTGTCCTGATTTTGAGACACGATTTTTGGGCTGAGAAGTGAACTGTTTGTAAGGCTGCAAGATTTTAGAATAGTTGCCTTGGGGCATTTGTTAGTGTAGCTTTGCTGGCACTGTCTATCTTTTATCCTTTTTATTCAAGAGTATAACTAGCTGCCAGTTTACTGCCTCATTTTCTGTTTATATTATTTTCTTCCAAGCAGATTCCTTAATTAAGATGTTGAATTAAACTGCTTTAAACTCTGTTGCTTAATTTGAACTATTATACATCTATGGCTCATTTTTCCTTAGTTATACTCCTGCAGTTCTGAGATTAGCCTTCTTTCATGGGAATGCTTCTCATATCTCCTTGTCAGAAATAATTGGTGCAAATTGGAAAACAGAGTAGGGAATGTACATTGTTGTTTTACATATACACTAGCAAAATTGGTGTTTTGTCATCAATGAGGATAATTAATGTGGTCATTTAATAATTGCTCTTTGCACATTGTGGATGTTGCAAGCACCATGGAATGTGCTCAGCTTTCATTGGGTGAGTGAACATGGAAAATTCAACAGAGCCTGGATGATAAAGGAATGGCTTAGCTTCACATTCTCCTTCATCTCTCTGCATTTTCTCCACAGACCTGTGCTGTCAGGTGGATATTGAACTCCACTCTGTATGAAAAGAAAGGAGTTTCTTCTAAAACAAGAGTAAATGAAGCTACCTTTATTTTCTTTAGTTTTATTTTCTTTCACTATCAAAGCCCTCTTTCCCCACCCTGCTTTTCCTAGTGTTTGTGCTGCCTGGAGCAGCTTAGCTGTGCTGGCATAATTATACACTCAATCAATTAAATGATTTGGGTTACAAGTTATGTTTTTTTCACTATCAAAGCCCTCTTTCCCCACCCTGCTTTTCCTAGTGTTTGTGCTGCCTGGAGTAGCTTAGCTGTGCTGGCATAATTATACACTCAATCAATTAAATGATTTCGGTTAAAAATAGCTCCATCCTACAGGGTTCCTTTTAATCCAGGTCACTCCAGTGTGTAACCTGGCCTCACAGACTGGACTGGTGTGCTGGCAGAGTGGAAGAAATCCCACTAGACCATGTGTTATGCTAAGACAGGGTTAAAAATAGCTCCATCCCACAGGGTTCCTTTTAATCCAGGTCATTCCAGTGGTTCAGTGTGTAACCTGGCCTCACAGACTGGACTGGTGTGCTGGCAGAGTGGAAGAAATCCCACTAGACCATGTGTTATGCTAAGACACATGGAGAACAGCTCCACCAAGGGCTACAGATGTCATTTATCCAGAATTCTGTAAAGCCTTTGATGGGTGTCCCCCAGCACCATTCCCTCTAAACTGGAGAGATATGGATTTGATGGGTGGGCTGTTAGATGAATAAGATATTGGTTGGACATCCAGAGAACAATGGCTTGGAGTCCTGATGGGCATCAGTGACAAGTGGTGTCTTTCAGGTGTCCATATTTGGACCAGTTTTATGCAATATCACAATAAATTACATAGATGAAGGGATCAAGCATATCCTCGCCAAATTTGCAGATAACTCCAGTCTGAGTGGGGCTGTTTCTAAGGCTGTTTATTGTGATGCTACCAGACTAAGGCTACATTAGGATGGCACAAGTTGATTCAGAGTCAACATGTGACATGGAAATTAAATGTGTTCTTTTCAAAGGAACCCCAGAAGAGTAGACTTGTCATGAAAGTATCAAAAAGATGTTTAAAAGCATTTTCTGCTCTTTTTGTAGTACTTGAGTTGGTTTATTTGGAACCTTGTATATAAATTCAATGCCTACAAGTGGTTTTGAAAACTCCACTCAAGAGATAAGGCTGTAAAATTCTGCTTGAACAATCAAGTCATGCTCCTCTTGGCCATTACTGTCTGTACTGCCCACTCATGTGACTGTCTGTACTGCTATTTCCCTCCTCCTGTGTCTGTCTTCCTGATTGCTTTGGGTGTCCAGAGCTGTTCCCTAGTGCCTTCCTTAAACTTTTCCTTCATTAGCTTCAATCCATTACTTGCTATTCTAACTTCTCATGAGACTGAATAATCCCTTCCTCTCGTTTTGTTGCCTTGAAATTATTTATGGTCTGTGATCACGTCTCCCTGGGTTTACTCTTGTCTAGACTAAATATATTTAGCTCTTTTACTGTCACTTTGCATGTCTCACTGCGTCATTTGTTACTTATCCTTGTTTTCTAGAGGTTTTCAGTACATTTCAGTACATTTCAGTACATTTCCAGATGAGTAAAATAATACTAAATATATTGTTCCAGGGTGGCCACACTAAAAATATGTTAAGTGACATTATTAACTCCACAGTTTTATATGCTGTTTCATGTACACGCTATTGGCAATAACATCCCCCTAAGGTAATCTACCTTTCTTCTGGGCAGAAAGTTGAACTAATTCACTGCAAACTGCTGCAAGGGCCAACTCCCACAGTCACTTCTCACATCGTAATAACTGTGAGATTTCCAGTGGAGCAGATCTGACTCTTTTTTCTGAGACAATTTCCTTCTGTTCAAAAATATGATTGTATTGAACTTGAAGCTTTGCAACACTATCTGACAATTTAAACTGTTTAGTGTTTCTAAAGTTTGCTAGTGAAAGCTAACCAATATTTGCTTCTCAGTAATGTATGTGTTTTATAAAGTGCAGAAAGAATAAAAAGTTCTGTGCTTAAATAGAATGTTTGTAGAACTTTTTTTTAAACATCCCTGTTTAGGAAATTTTGAAATTTGATCCTTATATTTTTTTAATTGAAGGAAATACCATGTTTTAATAGCAGATTCTTTTGCAGAGGAGACTGGTTAGTACAGATTTTCTTTTAAGCTCAATTTCTGCCAAATAACTCATTGTGACTACTTTTAGGTAATTTACTGGATTTTTCTGTTAGGACTGTGACTTCAGATAGTGATGAACCCAAATGAATACTTAATCCATATGTTATGCCTCTATTGCAACCGGACTAACAGTATTAATCCCTTCTAGCTCTGACTGCACATACTAATCTTGAAAATATAGTATGGTGAGCAAAATCTGATATCATTGAAAGAGAACTTGTTTGCAGGGGACAAAAGAAGTGAAACAAAGCCTTTAGAGAATGCTGACATAGTCCTCTAAAGTGCTGCATATGATTTATGTAAACAGATGTCCAAAGACTTACTCTGTAGTCACTGGATGTCACATAAAATATAGGGAGAAAGGCCAGCCAAATGATGCACGTTGTGTACATTGTGAAACCGATAAACTTGGCTTCGTTGAAGTTCTCTGGACATTTCCTGGTTTTGAAGGCATACACAGTGCATAAAACCACGAGGATGACATCATATGTTAGGGACATTAACATACTGGAATCTTTGACATTGCATTTCAGGATGACAGTCTCTCTCTTCTCGGGTAGCGTGTATCGCCTGGTGCCTGGTGCCTCCAGAATCAGCCACACGGACACCACCACCACCTGTACCAAAATGAGACTCAGGCAGATGAACACCTGAGAGCTGGGGCTGATGAACTTGGGCCTCTGAGCACCGTTCTTCACGCCATCAAATATTCTGGCAATGCAGTTCGTTTTTGTCAGGAGGGCAGAATAGCAGACAGCAAAGGAACTTCCCAGTCCCAAACGGCGGAGGGTGCAGATGGCTGGAGAAGGTTTGGCTATGAAGAAGAAAGTCATGCTGTAAGACAGGAAGACCCCAAAGAGCAAAATGTAGCACAGTTCACGGCCAGAAGCTTTGACCAGGGGTGTGTTGTTGTGCTTGATGAACACTCCAATGACCATGAAAGTGCAAATAAAGCCCAGGCATGCGATGGTAACGGGACCTATTGCCCAAGCATCTTCCCACTTGATGTAGTCTTCTGGTAGGTCATAGCAGCCAGTCAGGTCAGCTGTAGGCCATTTTCCAGGCCCACAGTCTGCACAAGTGAATTCATCAGCCAGGTACTCATAGGTTTCACAGGGAATACAAATCCAACAGCAAACATCTCCTGGCTGCATATTCTTCATCTCATTAGGAGCGCAGGGGTCGCTGCACTGGGAGACAGGGACAGAGCTCCTGGACCAGTGGATAGAGTCTACCTCCAGTGACAGTGTTTCTGCCCACTGACCAACCTTCACGTAGGAGTATCTGTCTCCAGTGAACTGGAAATTGAACACGTTGTATCGTCCTATCCCATCTCCATAGGCATCGAATTTGACCATACTGTCTGCATCATTGGGAGGGTTGAATGGAGCTGTGGGGAAAAACAAAAAAATAAAGAAAGAGTAATGTTATTACCAAAGCTACATACGATATTGTTTCCATCCCTTTGACAAGCACAGGCACCTGACAGCTTGTAGAATACAATTTAGTTGTCAACAGGTAAGTCAAGAGGTTTGTGTCTGTCTCAGTTTTGAACTTGGAAGAAGAGCTCAGATAATGGAACTCTATTTCACTTTACATTTATAAATCTAAGTTGACCAATGTCCTCACTTTATTTTGTCTTGGAAACAAAACAGTTCTCTAATTATTTCTACCAGTATCCGTCACTGCTGTCTCTCACATTCTCCCTTGCAAGAAAGAGGTCTGCTTCTAAGTCTCAGCATTTTTTGGTGAAACTTGGCTGCCATGATATAAGAAAAATTAAATGGTCAGGTCTTTAAACGCCAGTTTTGATGCCAGCAGTCTGGAATGCAGTTGAATAGAGGATTCATTTTAGGAGGATGGAGAAATAACTGTGAAATCTTCAACAATTTCTTACTACGTCTTTTTCTGTTCTCCTTGTGTAGGAAGTTTTGAGTCCTTTCTATCTTTCTTGAGTTTTATCAGTTTCTGATATTTCTTGCATAGTCTGAGCTCCCCAGCCGAAATCTTCAACAATTTCTTACTACGTCCTTTTCTGTTCTCCTTGTGTTGTAGGAAGTTTTGAGTCCTTTCTATCTTGCTTGAGTTTTATCAGTTTCTGATATTTCTTGCATAGTCTGAGCTCCCCAGCACGTGCTGCTTTGGTCATGTATCTTGTTTGGGGAAAAGATGACAAAACCACAAGCTGGATCTGGGACCTTCTGTGAAATCAATATTGTAACACTTCTAACTGGTAAGCTCTGCAGAGTTTTGTTTTTCCTCCAGCTGAGGCTTACCCAGGGAATGAAGAAATATTAAAAATCTGTGAGGAAATTGCATTTACCATGTGATTTATTGGTCATTTGCTGTAGCATCAAAGGTAAAAAGCTTTGCAGGCAGGAAGCAAAAGGACTTTTTTACCATTGATAAACAATAAAGGTGGTTTTATTTCCCAGTGTCTTTGGCCACAGAAGTAGTTCCACTGTCATTGCTGGAATAAATCTCTTTCTCTGCTGTTGTGTCCATAGTGTGCTTGGGCTTGAGCAATATCATATAAGGGTGTAATGCCTTCCTTCACCTCAGTCTCCAGATACTTTGGATTTCTTATGGTAGATTTATTTAGCTTCTTTAAAACACTGAGGCCAACTTCTTTCACCTTTATTTCTGCAGAGCATTACCTTATTTTGCAGTACTCTGGCTAAGGTCAGTAAAAGGGACACTGGGTTTTGGCACAGAAGCCCCAGCTGGAAGGATGAAATTGTGATCTGCACATCCTCAGGTGCTACACTTGGAGGGAATTTTTCCCCAACTTTCTGCTTATTGTAGGGCAAAGTTAGAATTTAATTTAAAGCCACCTATACTCTCTTCTGAGTCAAGACTCTGCTTGTTCTCATCCCTGCCCTCTCCTGCTCCTTCCCATCTTAGCTGTGTCAGCCACAGTGGTGGACAGCCTTGGTTTGCAGGATTACAGAATCATGGAATTATGAATAATTCAGGTAGGAAGGGACCTCCCTCTGATCCAACCCCCTTGCTCAATTGTGGCCATGCCAGAGCACATGGGACAGGATTCATCCAGACAGTTCTGGAATATCTCCAGTGAGGAAGGCTCCATACCTTCTCAGGCAACCTGTGCCAGTGCTTGATCACTGCATATAAAAGAAGTTCCCCTCAAGTTCACTTGTTGCAATTCCTGTCTTTGCCTCTGTCTTATTGCCATGGAGAGGAGCCTGGCTCCCTTCAGACACCCAAACATACTGATGAGGTCCCCTCTCAGCTGTGTCTTCTAAAGGCTGAACAAGCCCAACTCCCTCAGCCTCTCCCCATAAAACAGATGATGCAGTACCCTTATCATCTTTGTACCCCTCTGCTGGACTTGCCCCAGGAGCTCCATGTCTTCCTTGTACTGTACAAATTAGGACTAGGTAGCCTAGGAATCTGTAAGAAGTTTATTTTATCTTTTTTTTTGTCACTTTTGGCATCTAGTTTTTACACTCTGTAGTCCAACAAGACCTCTGAGAGCACAGAAATTAAGAGCAGCATAATCCTCCCCCAGATGGTCAGTCCTGCTGGAAGTGACATGCTCTAAATTAAAAAGGTAGATAAATTCAAAATATAGGTCAACAAGAAGAATATGAAGCAGCTTTCCTCCTCTCCCTCCTCCTCATGCACAGGCATGCAAGCTCCCTCATCCAGGAGCAGCATTAAAACGAAATCATAATGCAGCCCTTAACAGCTCCTCAATAATGTGCTGTCATTGCCAGTGTCTTATTTCATTATTCATAACACTTATACAGATTGTAGAAGCTGTTAACACAGCAGCCCAGCTCTAAAGAGCCAGTTTATTCACTTCAGTGCTATCCAGGCCAGCTCCTGAGGTGGGCTGAGAGCCTGTGACTGCTGCTGGCACCAGGGGAGCTGCAGGTCAGGAAGACAAAGTGCAAACTGCTTCTTTGACATCTCCTGTCAAGTGCATAACTTGAAGGCCACAAGCATCCCAGAGCAAGTAACCTGAGGGTCTGAAACACCAGCACTTTTCAGGAAAGTATTCCCTCTGTATAAGATGTTTAACAACTTCTTATGGAAGTTCTGATATAATGTTTGTCATTTAAATAGAGAAAAGTATTTTCCTTAGATTTTGCAGGTAGGTTCAGAAGGCAAAACAGGTAATCTCACGCAGAGTAAGCTTGAAGCTGAAATATAATTGCCTTCCATAAGGCTGTTCCCACGCTACAAGAAACAAAAGATTTTTGTAGGACAACATGTTCTAAGTTAACCAAAGCTTGCAGCTTGAAACATTCATTTATAGTGGCTGCTGATAGAGGAAATAAATCACCTTCTTTTAGATGGAAAGGATGAAATCATTTAACCAAACAATGATGTATTAAATTATAGTATGGTGAGCCAAAGCCTACAAAAGAGCCCACTGGGTGGCAGCAATTAATATACCCACTGATTACATATAAAATCACTAAGGCATTTTAACGTTTCATTTATCAACATGTTCTGGACCACTTCCAAAAAGTAATGTTTTCACAAAATATGATGTAATAATAATCATAAAATTAAAATGCTTATAGGCAAGAAAGGTGCTTATCACAAGAAGGAAGGATCTTATGTTTTAGAGTAAAAATAACAGTTTCTGCAAATTGGTTTTCCCAGAGATGATGTCAGGCTGTCATAAATCACTCTGCAAATTCTTTTATATATCTCAGTTTTTAGAGGAAACCTACAATTTTTATAGCAGGTATTTCTGGCAGGTCTATTTCAGAGTTGTAGCTCAGCTCTTTTACATTCATCCCTTGGGAGAGGACAGACAAGAGTCCCTGGATCTCATCAGCTGCTAGCTAAGAGGCTGAGTGACGATATGAACTTTGTCCCCTTTGAGTCTTTGAATCTTCTCCTTCCCTTGTACTTCATGAAATGAATTAGTCCTGTGTAAAGCAGTATATAAGAGGAATTTTGTAGAAGTTACCAAGGAAAATAGAGGATAACTAAAAAAGACCTAAAGCAGTGATGCTTTGTATTCCAGCTTGCAGCATTTCAGCAATGAAGATGCAGCAGCAGTGACATTTATGAGAGCAGGAGGGCAGGAGGCAGAAATCTTTGGAAACCCAAAGATGCAGGAAGCTCAACTCTGTCTGTTCCATGGAGAAATCCTACTGGAGGAGAGGATTCCATTGTGAAGGACAAACTCCTTCAGCTTCAGATAAGAGAAGAATAATTGCAGATTTATGACTGTTTTAGTAGTAAATACATAAGATAAGAACATAAAACAACATCATAGCTTTTATGTAGTGAATTATGTCATTTGTTTCCATCTTCCGAAGTGGGATCAATTTTTCCAACAGTCACATAACTTGCAAAAATGTGCTTATCTGCTGTTGGAAGCAGGTGAGTTGCTTTTATTTAGAAATCTTTAATATTTTTTGTGTCAGTGTTGTACAGCTCTTGATGACATGAAAAATTTCAGAAAGAAATTTCTGAAGGGAGATTTATTTTATCTTTGGGCAAAACCTTTATTTGAAGAGGCAGTATGAGAAATATATTTAAATATTTCTAATTCTGCACAATGCCTCGGTTGAGTGAAAAACACTCCAGGATTTTTTAACAAGGAATGAATAGATGAGGAAAACAAAACCGTTTTCATCCTAATTAGGCACTGGAAATCTTTTAAGAGGCTGAGCAGCCTAGGGAAAGATGTGTGTCATCTTAGCTGGCTTGGAGTTAGGCTGGGTTTTGTTTGTCAGCAACATCTTTGGGCCAGGAAGGATATTTTGCACAGAGTCTCTCATGTGTCTGGCACAGATTCGAGTGTGTAGATGTTGTCCTGTAAAAAACATCCTCAGTAACACTTCCTGGTAGGAATGACAACAGATACCCCTACATCTAAGAACATTCTTCATGTCCACTGAAACACGTATTTGTTCTCTGTTTGCAGAGTGCATTCTTTCTAAACAAGGCACAGATTGCAGAGGCACAGCTCCCTAGCTAGGAGGCAATTCATCAACAGCAAGGCTTGATGAAAGCACTGCAGTTTTTCAGTTTGGCAGCTGGGAGATTTCATGTGGTTTGGAAAGAGGTGTAAAAGGGGCTATTGGGTGCACTGAAGGTATCTTCTTCCACAGCTTGTTGGCCCCAAAGACTATGAGGAGATCCTGATTAAATAGAAATGGAACAGTAAAGAGGGAACAGGCTACAGTTTCTGAAAAGTTGAGTAAAACCTCCTTAGTCTCACTAGGTGGTGCTGCAAAAACTCCAAACTCCTGATTTAAGACTGAAAAATAAGAAATCTTTTATGTAACAGAAAAATATATAGTTATTTTTTAATCCCCTCCTACTCTTCCTGTTACATATCCAGGGCAATGCCTTTTAAAAACACTTTAATGGAGAGCCTAGATAATAATATGACAGGATATGTTGTGTTTGTCCAACAGGCTCATCTGCGTGTATGATGCCTTATCTTGAAAAGTATCAGAAAAGACCCTGAGAATGCACATTTCTTTTCATTCTCTTTTATTTTTAGCTTGATATGGCTTGTTGAGGTCAAAGTGACTTATTTCTGCTTGGCTGAACATTTAGACCAAGCAACAGAGACCTGGTGCACCCACTCCTGTTTCAGGTTCAGCACAGCACAGCTGGTTTCATATGTGACTGACAGAAGGCACATTGAAATTTGGCAATTTAGAAGTTAGTATTGGGAAAGATCAGAGTGAAGTGTCACTAGATTGTACCTCTCCACAATTAACAAAACACCAGTTTCCACAGAGACCAGCCCTTTGAACCTCTGCACCACTGTCTCTGGATGTGTTTGGGTCATAGGCAGCATTGCTTCTTCTCATTTAAGAAATGAATGAGATGAGTGAGACAGATTAGTCCCATAAAAATGTTATTTTCCTATCTGTGTCTACAGATTTTCCATTCAGGTCTATAGTTTCTCTCTTAGGCTAGACACTTGCTGTAGGGAGTTTTAAAACTAGTCCTAGACCCCCACCACTTTTGCACTGGTCAGAGACAGAAATATTTTCCTTAGGCCCTGTTGCAAAGATCTATCAAAGGATATATGTGGATGAGTTAATTATCCCAAACTTGTGTCCCACAAAAGAGAATGAGTATTGAGTATTTCTAGGGTTCACTGTAGAGTGGTGTCTAGAACAGCCCAGCCAAACTGTTCTTTTTCTGTTGGCCACCAGGAGTGTGACTATCTGAAATACATCCACTATTTATGCGTCTGAAGTCAAGTGAGATGAATAGCGCCAAAGTCTGGGACAGAAAGGCTCACAGCTGGAGCACCAAGTGGCTGCAGCATGTCCAAGCTCTCTGCAGGGTACCTGAGAGCAGGTGTCTCACAAGCTGCCTGCACAGGCTGCTGTGGGGGCTGTCAGAGAGAACAGCCCGGGAACATTTGCAAAATAAGATAAGAAGGGTCTGAAAAGCTAGAAGAATTCCATCAGCTTGTCATTATCCTCAGCTTGGCTATGCACAGAACTCCCAAGCTACCTTTCCTGTGAATTTCGTGCCTCAAGCTCAATGTTTTACATTTCCAGGTATGTGTTGTCCTCTTGCTTGTGCAGCTCTTGGGCATAGGTGTGGTTTTTAGGACGTGGGGAGAATGAAAAAGATGCTAAGTTACAAACCTTCATTAAGAAAACTATGAAATTGCCCTTACTCCTTTTAAGGAAATTTAAAGGAATTAAAAAAATAATTTCTTCTTTCTTAAAGCATTTGGATTTCAAGACATGGAAGGTAAAACCATGTCAAAATTCTGCACTTATTGTATTTCTCCTTAAAACTACAATCCATCTCCCTTGAAATTAAGACTTTTCTTGCAGTTTTTTCGTTAAGGTTGTATTAATTTAACTTTAATTAAAACAAATACGTATGAAAAATCATCCAAGGTGTTTTTCTTTTTTCTTTTTTTTTTTAAATAAGCCTGCTAGGTTGATAATTAATATGAGCAATTCCTGAGATTCCAACATAGAAATGCCTTTCAATTGATACCATTCTTTTAATTTAAGTTTATCCACTTAAAGAAATGGTTGTCACAAGAGGCAAAATGCATGCAATGTAATTGAAACCAGCAATCAACTTGCAATTACAAAGGAAATTAAACCATGACTTCAAACTGCCTAACTCCCCCCTCAGGCCAACTCCCTGTTTTGTACACAGAAGCAAGGGGAACCCACTCCCATTATGAAGAATTATGGCCACAGTTCAGGGTGACAAAACATCAGCTCAGGAGCTGGAACTGTGAGTTCTGGGCTGGCCTTTGGTAGCATCTGAAATGTTTTGATCCAGGGAAAATTTGAGTTGCCTGGTGAGTTCTCTGTCAGCTGCTGAACATTAGTGTTGCTCTCAGAGAACATGATAGATTTTTTGGTTGTGATTTTCTGCCAGTTCAGGGGTTATGGGTGTCCTGTGTCCAATTTGAACATTTGGCTGAGGGACATTCCCATGTATCCTCAGAGCTGGGAACTGGTGCCACATCTTTTACCCCAAGTACATCCAAGGTGCAGCTGGAAGTTATAGAAGTTGTGTTTTGATTTTGCTAAAATTTACTTTTGGACTAAATCTGGGACATGGTTATATCACAGGGGCAGGGATCTTTCTCTTTTTGGAGGCACTGTTCCATGATGTGCTAATTCCACCCCCAGACTGCATACGTAGCTGTCTAAGGAAGTGTTAAATACCTAATAATATTTTTGCCCTTCTTTGTCAGCCTGAAGGAAATATGAATAGATTTAGTTATTAAGATATTAAAGGAAGTTGGTTAAAACATTCTCTCCTCTGTGGGGACTTAAGGATTAGAGACGTGTTTCCAGACACAGCTCTGAATAATTTAGTTAGATAGTTTGCCCTCAGAGATCAGAAGCAAACGAACCATGAAATAGACCCTCTGGCTGTTATTTCCTAATTGACTTGATATGAAGACACTCCCAAATCAGGTGGACTGACATAGATTTAATTACTTATACTGCAATGCTATTATTTAGTAGTAGTAATATTGTAGCTGTGACAGCCCAAGATACAGGAAATTTCAAGTGTCTAAGAAAGGCAGTATTTCTTATTAGTCTCACAGATGGAAGAAGTGCACAAGCTTTCAGGCCCAAGGTCACTCCATTAGGTCACCAGCACCATTGCTCAATAAATTTGACCTCCATTTATTTAGAAGGAACAACTCTGTTCAGAGTTTAGTATATCAGGTTTTTATTTCCTGCTGGAAACACAATTTCCCTTTGCAAACAGCCTCATTACTAGCCATTTGCAGAGTAATTGCTGAAAGCTTTTTGTTCACTTCTTTAGAAGTATAGAGTTCAGAAACAGAAGGTCTGATCGAGATGCAAGACAAGATATAACAAAGAGATCTTATGCCAAACGCTTCTATTTTTTTTCCCAGATATGTGGGAAGTCTAATAAAGGTATTGCCTCTTCTTATAAATCTTATGACTCTATGCTATTATTTTTGTTAAGGAGCTACTGAAAACTCTCAGCAATCACCCTACAAATTTCTAATAATGAGGTAATTTGCAAAATGAAATTGTATTTGCAGTAGGAAAATAAAACCCTAAGTAGTGAATTCTATGGAGTGCATGTATTGAAATAATTGAAGCTCAAATTTATTGAACATTTTGTGGAAAAAAAAGAGCTGTAGAATGCCTCAGAGCTGGAATAAAGACACAATACCACAGTGAAACACAGGAATCTTTAGGCTCAGACATATTATGCAGCTCAGTTATAGCATTTGGCACATCTGACATATGCTGGTGGCGGACAAATAATTGGAGTATAGCTGGAAAGGTGAATGTTTCACACATCACATGGTGTAAGATTCTGGAGTGGATCTAGGAATATAATACATAAATGAAAAGAAAAATGACCTATATTTCATGAAGAAGTTTAATTAGAGTGTCTATTTTGGGAGTGCAGTTTTCTTACAGATCTGCTATGGAGAGTGCAAGGAGATTGTCACCTCCAAAGGTGAGCTCTGGCTAATGTGAGATACCATCAGGGAGGTGTGTAACTTCCTCCATCAATAGTTCTCCAGTTGTACTACAAAAGTGTGTCAAAGAATTCTTTATTTCTCTACCAATGGAGAAATAAAACTAATGCTTTCAGGAAGGCCCACCACACACATTAAATGTGCTCATCTTCCTTTGCAAAGGTATGAGCCTGGATTTTATTTTTACTCTTTTCCATATGATAAGGCAGTGGCTGGAGACACACATTTACTGAAATTGCAAGTTAATTCAGTATTCACCAGAGTCCATCTCAGCTGACCAAATGCTGAGTCAGCCAGAGAGGGGGAAGTGGGTTTCTCACAACAATGGATTTCAGTTAAAAGAGAGTCAGAAAAAGGATAACTCTTGGCTTTTAAGGTTATTCCTGCATATCACACACAAGCTGCCAAGGTAACACGTCATCTCTCCCAACATCTTCAGTGTTCATTTGCATGTGTTATGCTACAACGCACAACCTGCACGTCCTATTAATACTTGCAAATTCTTCTGTTCTCAGGGATAAAAGATAAAGCTGAGAGCACAGAATCATTTTTGCTAATGCTTTTCTCCACTGAATCAGTTCAGCAACAGCAATCACTGGACCTCAGGGGAAAATGTAAAATGAAAATGTTGATTTATTTGCCTGTTTTATGGTGGAAGCAGAGACACATTGATAGGATTAGACTGATAAAATGTTTCAGAGATCTAGAAAAGACATTAACAGTACTGCCTCAAACCTTCCTCTGACTTGAGATAATTTCTTCTCCAAAGAGCCTTTAAAGATGGGCTTTTTATTCTTTCAGTTACTGGAGCATTAACTAGCCATTAGCTATTTATTCAAATGGATGTGCAAATGTAATAGAGAAGTTTAACAAACTTTTTCAGCACATTTTCATCAGTTCCCAATACCAGTTTCATAGGCTGTTTTTAACCACAGTCTGGTAGACACATATCCTGGTACAGCAGGCCAATCTTTTACACAAACTGATCACTCAGAGCAGTGATCAGCTGCTGCATTCATCAGGGCAATAGAGAAATGTTATGGAAAATTTTATTTTTACAGAAACCACAGGTAAAATTTATTATTTGGGGTACATGGTATATAGTTATTTATGTCAAGGGAAGGAACCATAAGAGCACAACCTTTTGCTGTTACAGGCAATGACATAGTTGCTACTTAGTCTAGGAGAGTCAAGCAACCCCACCCCATACATTTCTGGATATGAACACTCATGTTTTGGTGTTTTGAAGCAAATTTAAGACTTCTTGTTAAAGTTAGAGCTACAGAGAAAGTGTTCCTACAGGAAATGAGCAGGATAGTTCTGTAGCAGAAGCACAGGAAGATGCTTGAGGCTCCAGAGCTGCACACGAACAGTTAGCTGATCACTACACAAATTCAGCCTTGGGAAGAAGGGAAGATGGTTTTTAGGGCATAATTAACAGAAAGAAGAGCATGTTTGCAGCATGTGCAAAACATCCTGTGAATGGTGAATAAACAAATGCAGTAACAAGAAGGTACAAGGCCAGTAACAGCCTCTCCAAGAAAAAGAACTGGGACTGTCCCCTGATTCTGGATGCTGGAACTCACCACTGCTGCTACCTGAACACCAGGAGGTTCTCCCTTCTGTTTGTGTGTAAAGACCATTGATTTTGGATTTGCTGTTCACTTGTTATAAATGCAGTCTCAACAATCATACATCAAGTATTATTTCTTATTACAGAATTGGGTTAAGCAAAGTAAAATTTTTAGGAACAGTGGGTGAATGCTCCTGTGAATGTGCATGTTCATGCCTCTCTGTGTATTTTCCAATTCATACCACAAATGTGGCTAATACTGGCTGACAGAATTATAATGATATCAAATGTAGCCCTTAGGAATCACATTCCACCCTGAAAATCCATGTTCTTTCAGCTGCAGAGTTACATGGGATTTCCATAACATTAAATTCTGTGTGAGGACTTTCTTCAAGCCTGAGCTTCCCTCAGCTTTCTCACACCAGCAGTTTCCCTGTTTCCTCTGAGCACAGTGCTTTCCCCTCCCTGAATAAAACGATGGTGTTTTCTTCCCTGAGCCTCATATTTCGTCTACAGAACTGACAAATATTTGTTATGTACAAAGGAATAGTTGCCTTAGCTTATTCCATCAAATTGTCTGGAATCTGTGTGTAGCATCAAGTAGAAATATGTACTGCATGAAACCTCCATTGAGTTGAGGAGAAATTGCAGATACACATTTAAAAAGTGAATATCTCCCTGCCTTCAGAAATGGTCTTGAATTTCTCCTGTAAGAAATGTGTTAGATGTATATGTGTCACTAGACTAGAAGAGATGGGATGATTCACTTTTTGCCAAGTAGAAAGATGGGCTTGTGCAAGAAAAACAAAACTCTAGGAGATGGAATTCAGATGCAAGACTGAGAGCAGGGACCTTCAGATTGTGAGGTACAATAACCTCTGCTTTCCATCTACTGGGTGTTTGCAGCCACCATTCCCATCCCCACAGCTTCTGGCTCTGAGCTGTTCTTCACATGCACTCAGGAAAGAGTGAGTTTTTGTGTGGAGACCCTACATCCCAAATTACTGATCTTCGTAATCTCTTTACAAAGTACATGCCTTAAGTTGAAGGATTTCCATTTGGAGACATGGTCCTTTCTGACAGTGCTGAACCCCTTTTTATCCCAACAGTGAGCAGGTGAGCTGTCCATGGATGGAGCAAAAAGCAAAAAAGCAAATCAAAAGATTGGTCCTGTAGCCATGCTACAGCTTGGATTTAATGGACATTTCTGTTAGAAATTTCTCTGCCTCTGATATCCCTGTGCATGAATTGTTCCCCTTGCCTTGAAGAATTTTAATATTCTTTGTCTTCACTTGTTACATGCTCAGTCAAATACACTTTCAAGGCAGGAAGAAGGAAACAAAAGGAAATTACTCACCCAGATAACAGCAATGAAATGTATTTCTACTTTATATTCTATATCTGCTAACTAAATAACCATAAATTTTGCAGCAATGCCAAGGCAGATATTCTCTGAGATGCTTTTAGAGGTGTTTAGAAACTTGGCTCTGACAAATGAGGAAATGAAAGTCATACACTTTTGTCTGTCAGGTCCATCCAGTTTGCAGTTGATGGGAGTTGTGTGGAAGGTCAGTTTGTGAAAAGCATGCATATGTAAAAGGAGTTTCTGCTCCATGAAGATGTAGAGATGGTTGCTTTTTGGAAAAATAGGAAGAATTTTGGGAAAAATATGTTAGTGGAAAGTGTAAACAATGGCTGTTTTCAGTTTGGGTTGAGTTTCTTTGTCCCTTTTTGTAGAGAAACAGCCCTGTATCACTGAGTGGTGGGGATTTTTTGCATAAGAATCAGAAATGGAAAAGACAAACTTGAATGGAATAGTTCAGGCTTTGCAGAAAGCTGAAACAGATTCACATGCTCATCTGAGCTGCAGTTTACAAGTAAAAATACAGCAGTTGGCTTGGGACAAGTTTGTCTGCAAACTGCTGTGTGGAATTGATGTAGGATTCAGGCCATGATCCATGTCTGGATAGCAGCACCAGGCTGGGTTGAGTGTCAGTGTCTCACTAATGCAGCTCTCCTGGTCTTGTCACTGTTTCTGTTTAACCACTGTTAACCTGGAAATATTTTTGTATTGTGCTCTACTGGGTGAAGAAAATATCTTTCAGGGATGTTGTGAAATTAAGGTTATTTAAAGGAGAAAATATACTTTTCTATAGAGTATGCTCCACTTCTGCCCTTGTAGTATAATTATTAGCTGCCAGCAAGGATATAGGTTTTGTAAACATATAATATTAAATTATCTTTAGGATTAAATATCTGGATTTGTGACTTTGTGTAGTTTTCTTCATCACCTTTTTGAAAAGATGAGTTTTCTTGGAGACTCACTGGAAGGACAGGGCACACTTGGATTACTCAAAAGAGTAAAATGGAATCACTGTTGTCCTCATCCTCGACATTTCTGTGGTCATGTTCTGAGCACAGCCTCTGCCTTTGTCAGCCCCTATTGCAGTATCTCAGCATGCAAGTGAGACTAATTGATATTAGATGTGGAAGTGACAAAGTGCTCTTTTGTAGCAGGTGGTAGAGAAGAATCTGGTCTTTCCATGGGCTTTTCAGAGCCAAATTAGATGTTAAAATGTAAGGGATAGGAATCCTGAACCAAAGCCTTCTTTCTCACCTGACATCTTCTCCTTCAAGGTCACAGGAAAAAGCAGACCTGACATCTCTTTACTTATGTGTAAACATTTATCCCAGGTAAATCTGCATGAAAAATAAGAATATAATTCCATGGTATGTCCTGGGTTGCCTTTCTACTGTAAAACCCAGTAGGACTGGGAAAGGGAATGTGCATTGTTGGGGGATGAAAAGGTTGTATGAGATTTCCTGCTCCTCTGAAGACTTGTACCAACCCTTGGTGTTAGGGATTCACATATCATTTGCCAGCAAAACAAAAGATATAATAATAACCATTATAAAACAAGCAGTAGGCAAACACAGGAGTCTGTGATTTAGAGAAATTAGGTTACCAAGCCTTCTGTCTCTCAAATATGTGATCTGAAATAAAATCATTGCTGTTTGCCAGTCATGTGTTTCTCCACAAACACAGGGTGTCTAATCTCATCCTCATTTACACATTCCCATGGATGCTGTGAAATCTAGAGATTTATGGCTGCCTAAAGGCTACATTATTAATAGGAGATAAGCAGCTGAGTATAAATTACATACAAGGCATAGACTATATAATTTTATGTTCAGTATTTCATAGCTCAGCTGAAGTGGTGGGTTGTTTAAATATTCAAGTAGAGGAAACTGAGATGGAGATCCAGCTGCAATTTTAGGGATGCCAAAGTACTTTCACCTAAATATGCCATTGTAACAAGTTTGGGGCTGTTGCTGGCCTGTGGTTTCTGCAGGCTTTCCAGGAATGACACCCAGCTGGGTAAAGGCCAAAGGCAACATACTTCAGAGACTTCCTGAGGACTATGAAGAAAAGCTGTTGGTGTTGTTCACCATCCTGCTAATGCTGCATTTCCCATCCTTCTGTCCATGGGAGCTCAGTGCCCACGTCAGGCAGAGACAGTGGCAGCCAGCAGTGGTGGCAGCAGGCAGTGGTAACAGTGGTGGCACCAGGCAAAAGTACCTTGACCCTGAGTTAGAGGGGGAGCAATGGTCCAGCACACCTTGGCCTCAGATGCTGGATCTTATCTCAAGGGGTAAAAACACAATTCAACCTCTGCTCCTGCTCACTCAGGCTAATTACTGTGACTTAGTGACCAAGGAAAGCATGAAACAGCAGCTTTTTATGATGGTCTCTGGCTTGATAGCAGACACCATTAACAGGTAGGTCACTGACCTGCCATCATGGTGAGAGAAGTTTTAATTTGGAAACATGTGCCCTTGAGAAGACAACACCTGTGTCCCTCTGCCAGCCAAGGTATCCAGTTCACAGGGTGCAGTGAGTGGCACACAACACATCCAGGGTGCAGACCAGTTACTCACCATCATGATACCTCAAACCTAAACTAGGTGTTGGAAAGGTTCTATAGTATTTTATTTTCAACCAATTTACATCTATAAAGACCTGAGCAAATTTGTCTGATTGCACAGCTGCCTTACCTTTCAGCAGGAAGTTAGCCTAAAGACCACCCAATCTGCTTTATTCTTTAATTTTATGATTTTATGTATTATGAATCTGTAGTATACCCCATTAAAATCTATATAAATGTGTGCATTTATATAAGGATGTAAATATCTTAATATATACACATACTAAAATTTTCAGGAGGACTACGAAAAGATTGGTTTATTTACTCTTGGAGGGTAAATTTACCCCAAGTAAAGGAACAGCAGATCCCATGATGCCTCTAAAGAGAAGAGCAAGGAGAAAGTAGATGGGGCCATCAGGATTACCAGACAATCAAAATCTTGCTGCAACTCTCTGTGTATTTACACCAATACAGCTCCAATACAGAGAGAATATGGGAAAAATCTCTGTGCAGGTTCTACTGTTCCTCTGCTCTGGAACAGCAAGTCTCAAGTGTGCTTTCAGAGACTGTCCCTTAGCTGCTTGCAAGGTTTTAAACACTATGACACATTTGTGGTCCCTGGAAAAGGCAGTTATTTTTTCCTATAAATCCTAGACATCTTTTTCATGTATATCTTTAATTAGTATCTTGGGGAATTCACTCATTTTCCTTGCTTTTATTAGCTACAAATCCATCATGTATTACATTTTTACAACTTTTATGATTAACAAGGTAGTGGATGCCTTCTGCCCATGTGAGCTTTGCTTTCATCTGAAAGAATGTTCTGGTTTATTCTACAAATAAGCATCACAAGGAGAGCCACGAGGACCTCACTGCTGACTGAGTGCTGAAGGCAAGGAGGATCTGACCCGATGAGAAGGAGCTCCTTGGGTGAGGTGATGGAGTAGCAGGGCCACCTGCTGCAGAGCCTGGGCTTTGAGCTCTGGCTCTAGCCTTCACAGGCACTCCCTGCTGTGAACTCACAGCCAGCCTTTGAAGTTTCTGCAGCTGTAATCTCTTTGTGATAGCGAATGCAGCATTCCATGGTCTGTTCTCCATGCAGCCTGGCTGAGCACTGAGTTCTGAAGTGCACTTCTGACAGGAAATATTTATGGCTAAATCCCAGAGCAGGGACCATGCAATGCTGCTGTGCTCAGAAATAAGGTGACATCTGCTTGTTGCAGACCATGACTTAAGCTCTTTCTTACTTGGTTGGAACAGATGGAAATGGCCTGTGAAATTGTGTTCCCACAACAGAAGTCACCAGTGTTCCAGAATAAATGAGAAGGTGAATTTGTGCTTCTGCTTCATATTATTTCAGTGTTGACTGCGGCAGAGTGAGGAGGAAGAGAAGGGAAAAACTTCTATTCTTACATGAACCACATAGAAATGTAAGACCAGGTAAGAATAGAAGTTTTGTCATAAAGTCCAGCGGGGGAAAGGGGACAAGACAGACCTGACTTACAACCCTTTTCTCATTTAGAGTAGTCATTCTGGTTAGCCAGGGGAGAGGACTTGCCCAGGATAAGCTGTTTTTGATGTTACAGGTTTTGCTGTAGAAGAGATGGATTTCTGAACACAAGACAGTTTGGTCCATAACAATGATTCTGGTAACTCAGGAGAGAGAAAAGGATGGGAAAAGACACTGAGTACTTTATATACGCATTGCCTAAATTTTTGAATGATCTTTTTTCCAAGTCAAGTACTTTAGCCAAATTCCTCCAACCATTAGCTGTGCAGATTCAGAAAACTGAATAAGACATGTGGACATGCGTACATGCCAAAATCCAACCCCCCTCTGCCCATATGCTCCCCCACTAGACTGAGGGCAGGATTAGTCCTGTTACAGCATCAGCCCTGCTAAACGGAGTGGGAAAAGCTGGAGCCCAGCCCTACACTCTTGGTTTATCCTGCACAACACTGGAACTAATGCTGGTCTTCCATTATCATGGCTGCCCTTCCTCACCCTCTATCCTGCACAACCAGATAAGGAACACTGGAACTAATGCTGGTCTTCCATTATCATGGCTGCCCTTCCTCACCCTTCCCTTCCAATCCAATGTCCCGGAGGAGCAGCTACCCCAGACAGCAGCATGTAGGGCACAGCTGTGCAGGACCCTGCCACTGTTTTATCCCAAATGATGGACAACCCTCTCACACTGTCCTGGCACTTGTCAAACTGTCCCTTCCACCCTTGTGAGGGAGCAAGGCTTCTGGATGTGTGGGTTCACTCTGGGTTCACACCCTCCCAGGAGCCCCTCTGTATGCTGCTCTTCACCAGGCAATGGCTGGGTATGGTGAGAAGTTGAGTTTACTCTGTGCTCTCTGCCATGGAGACCTTTATTTTTGTTCAGCACTTCTTTGTTGTTCTGGTAATAGAAGTTAACAGCCTCTTGAACTGGCATCTCTTTATCAGCAGAAAACCATCACGATTTAGAACATCAAGTGCTGCACTTGTGCCCTCAGGAGGGAATGTAGAGGATGGGAAGATCAAGAAGATGAACCAGCCTATATCTCTTTGAAAGGCCAAACAAACACTGAAATTGAGCAAGTGCATTTATCTAGGGGCTGGACTTTGCATTCGCACATCCTGCTGCTGGAAGCTGGAATTAGGCACAGGTATTTCTTTTTTCCTTTATTAGAAAGATTCAGAATATCACGACATTTGTCATATGTGTCTTACTGGCTTGCAAGAAAATTATGTGCTTGGTGTATCTCACAGACAATAAGGAGTGAAATCTCTGTCTTCATCCCACACTGTAGTTCTGTGAAGTTATTTCGATTTAATCAAAAAGGAGAAATAAGTAGGAACCCAGAGATATTAGTGAAATTACCTGTCACACAGCATGTCAGCAGCAGTGGCAGCACAAGGATGCACAAATCCTGCCAATCCCCTACAACCACCCTGCTGTTGCTGGTCCCTGAATATTTCCTTACAAATCACATTATTGCTGTTCCTGGGAGTCTCACTTCAGGCTTTCAGCTAAATGGCAAAGTGAAAATAAACCTTAATCACTCTATGCTCCATCTGTAGTCAGTAGCAAGAGATGTAGGGGCAAATCATACCTCACATGGGCTGGAGCACACTCTGTAAGTGCTGATCCCCTCCATTAACTGTAATCAAAGACTAATCAAAACTAATTTGAGTGTGAAGGGTAAATGTCTCAAATTGCTCCATCCCACACCAGTCATAGGAATGCACCCGATCGTTTACTCAGACTGGTGTGTGTCAAATTCATGTTCCAGCAAACTGGGATGAGATATTCAGGGCCACTTGCTTGGTGCCTTCCACCATTTCTTTGCTTGATTTCTACGCTTGCAGGGCTTATCTATGTGGACCTCTGCCTTTTAGCAGAGCAGGCATTGCTTAAATAGCTGTTCATGTGTCTGCAAATATGGTTATCATTGTTCTGTTTCTTGCCTGCTTCCTTGTGGTGGGTCTGGATGGCTCCCCAGGCTAAAGAAGAGAGAAAATCCACAACCTGACTTGGCTGCAGTGCAGCTGCTGGACTGGTAACTTCCATGCCACTCTCTCTCTGTGCTGGGAAAACATTCTCAGGTTTGGAGGTGGAAATATGAGAGCATCATTGAGGAAATTTACCATGCAATAAGGTCCTCATACTGCATTAACAACACACACAAAGATTTCCTTCAGCTAGGAAAGAGTAAAGAATAATTCTTGGTCCCATAGAAATCAATGACAAGACTTATATGTATTAAAATCTCACATATATATTAATTCTTCACACCCTTCTGAAAGGAGGAAGGGATGGAAGACTTGCCTAATAAGTCACTACAAAAAAATCACTCACTTGCTTAAAAAATAATTATATTAAAACAGGGATTCATATTGTAATGGAAGAACTAATAATAAAGAAAGGAGATGAGCAAATAATGTTGTAAGCTGTTAAAAAATGTATATGGAACAAAGCCATTGGAAAAGAACTTGACAGGTTTCTTAATGTTTTAAATTGGAAATGAAAATTAATGGAATATAAAGCTTTTCAGAGTTTCAAAGATTTCTATGCTGATTTTTAATATAATTAATTTGGTTCAAAAAAGAGCCTTCTGTTTTCAAAACTGAAAAATTACAGGCTTCAATTTTTTTTCCAGCTTGAACAGCTTCAACTCCCAATTCATAAAAAAATAAAAGATATTTCAGTCAAAGTTAAAACTAATTTTTCTGGCTCTAGATAAATAACAATTTTCTGGAGATTTTAGTGAAAGAAAATCAGGGTTATTTTGACTTTATATGTACATGTTGAGTGGGAAAATGCTTGGGTGCTTAAAAATGTCTGCATGTTAGAAAAATTATTAAGAATCCTATATTTGAACAAAGGTTGCTTAGTCTTAAGGCTGGACTCTATTAATAGTATTTTCATTTAAGCTCATAACAATACCTGTACTGTCAGAAAAATCTTCAAAATAATTGAAGTTTAAAAGATTGAAGTGCCTACTCATTTAGGTAGGTCATTACAGTTGTGAAGTATTTCCCTGGCAGGGACAGAAGCACACCACTGCCTTCCCTCCTGATCAGCATGCCAGGAATCAGCTCCCATGAAGTGCTGTCCTCCTAAAACCAATTGATTTAACAATTTAAAGACTTTCAAGTATTTCTGAGGATAAGTGCAGACAACCGAGAAAAGAGCTTCTATGTTGCAAGTGCTGTGAGGAGGGCAAGGAGAAAGGATTATTCTTAATTTCTAGAGGTCTAAACCTCAAAAGTTTGCTTCAATCTGCCTTGAGTACTTGGCTACAGCAGCTGCACCCCACTGGGAGTTAGAGAAGCACCAGGGATGTGGTTGGTAGTATCCAGAAGTAATCTGAGTCAAACGCTGAGAACATCTCTAAAGGAGGGGAAAGTTCAAGCTCCAATTTGACAGTTTTATGTAGTTTTCAGTGTTATTAGCATTGTACAATTACTGAAGATCTCTTGGGACTGAGCATGCTGCGTCCTACACGTGTTTATCCTTCAATTCCTCTTGGAGCTAGCTCTCACTCAAAGCACAGCATGATGTTTCCTTACTATCAACTCAGGCAGTTGAGAGTATCAGTTTCGTAATACATAGAAATTCAAGTTCTACCTAGATGCTTCAGAAGAAACTCAGACATGAAGAAACAAAAACCCAGGGTTCTACACAAAAATACAGGGTTCTACACTTTACTTCTTTCCTCTGTAGATCTATTTAGCTTTGCTAAAGTGCAATATTGTAATGGCATAATATAAAAAAACTAAACTCAGCCTTATGTGGTGGCAAAACCACAGAGGTGCCATGTGCCGTGCAGCCAGTCCCCATGAAGTTTGCTCATATCATTCCAGATTGACCACAGCCCTGCACTTTCTGCACATGTTTAACGTAGCTTTTTTATACTTTGTCATTAAGCCTGTGGTTCTGTAACAGGCAATGGCACTACCCCATATATTTAAATAGTTTATGTACATCTGCTTCTATGACAGGAATTATTACTTTACTATTGCAAGGACATTAGCCATGGTCCAGCTATTATGTAGATTTGTAGCAAAGCGAGGGAGAGAGGGCCAAGTCTTGGCATGGGATTAGCAGGCGGCTGCCTGGTGTAGCAGGTGGTGAAAGGACCATTGGCTTTCAGACGTGCCCAACCTGGCTGTGAATTAAATGGGTGTTGGTGTGTGGGATTTTAGAGGATGGAGTGCAACATTGCCAAGACCAGCTGTTGCCGCCTTCACCTCTTCCTTCTGCTGGAAGAAGGAGGAGCATCACCCTGGCTTTTTTAGGGTTCTCATTAAGAACTTCTTCCTTCTCCTTTCTGTCTTCTTATAGCAGGAGTGACGTTGCCTGTGTACCACCCTGGTCTGAACTGTGTAAATAGTTTCTACGAGAAATTTGGCTGGCTGTTACCATAACTGATGAACATTTCCTTAATTGCTGTGTTTAATTACATTCTGTAGGTACCAAAAGAGGAGGCATTACCTGTAAAGTTTACTTTCAGGAGATAATCTTTGTACAGCTTCCTGCCATCCAGATGCTTCATGGCATCACAGAGTTTGGTGGTGTTAGGGCAGAGAGTCCTCTGCATTTTATGCAAGGCATGAGCCATTGCATACACAGCATTCACAACAAACATGATCTTGGATTCTTGCTCGTAGTTGGAACTGTTGATGGTGAAGTGCTTTTCACAAGCCTTTCTATGCGGTTTCCTGTTCTGCAGGTTGCACTGGAACTTTTGCTCCCAGAAATCCTTGAACCAGGGGTTGCGCCTGTTGTTGTAAGGGCTGAGACTTTGGAAGTACTTGTCAAACTCTTTAACCGGATGGGAAGCCAGCTCCAAGGTTATGGCCCCGGACGCAATGTGCTCGTTGCCCTTGACAATGCTCTCCTGCGCTCCCCACCCGTCGCTGGCAATCCAGGTGAAGGACACGTTGAAGCGGTTGGCGGCCGCGATGAGCTCCCGGGAGTCGTCGCCGCGCATGAAGAGCACCACCACCCTGGCATTGGGCTTCTGCAGCAGCTCCCTGATCACGCCGTCGTAAGACTTCCTGATGTTGGACCGTCCCACTTTCTCGGAGGTGGCGATGCAGATGTTGCGCAGGCGAGCTTCCTGCTCAAAGGCTTCAATTCCAGTCTCCCCGTAGTCTCCTTCGGAAGCCACCGTGGAAACGTAAGTCCAGTTGAAAAACCGCAAGATTTCGGCCATGGCTTTCGCTTGGTAGAAGTCCGGGGGCACTGTCCGTGCGAAATAATCGTAGCGGGATTTGTCGCTCAGCTTGGCGCTGGTGGAGGCGTAGCTTATCTGGGGGATCTGGAAGAGTCTGAGCAAATTTGCCACCTAGAGACAAAGCAGGGTGCACAGATTATTAAAGAGGGGTATTTATAAAATGGAACAGAAACACTTAGGGAAAGGCACTGACAGTGTTTTTTAATGAGAGATGTTCTGACAATCACAGATTGAGGGTGTTGATAGAGGATGTTGACAACAAACCCCAGGGAAAGCATTGCACTGAGCATATGCACAAAACCTGTTCTGATGCCCAGTTAATTCCCTGGGTCCTGCTGGGACTGTAATGGACCTTTGTTTTCATGAAACTCAGCCTGTTTAAACAACAGATAATTAGACACAAATGGACAATATTTTTCAGTTTCAGTCTGTGTTCCTTACTAAAGCCTGGGGATTTACATGCCTTTGCTGTTCATATTAGGATTCATCTTCTCCAGGATTCATTGTATTTGATGACCAAATGCACTAATAAGACATAAATTTCTGTTTTGTGCAAATATCACAAATATACAGGCCTTTTGCAGAACTTTCTAATCTCAGTTGTTCAAGGTGAGTCCCCACCTCTCCTCTTTTTTACTCATTTAAGCTTTTTTTTCTGAGATGTTCCGGGTACAGACCAGCTGAGATGGTACATTTTTTGCATGTTGGTACTCTTCAAGTGTTTCACAATGTCACAGAACCACAGAATCACAGATTCACAGACTCACAGAATCATTGAATGGTCCTAATTGGAAGACAACCTCAAGGATCATCGAATCCAGCTTTTAAGTGAATGGCCCATATGGGAACCAAACCCATAACTTTGTAATTATAAGCACTATGCTCTATCCAGCTGAGCTAATGTCATGCTGACCTACAGTTTTTAATAAAAAATAAATTTTTAAAATAATCTCTATTTGTCCTTCCAGTTTGATTTATGTGGTCCAAAGTCTTGCTTTTTCTCTTTTTTTTTTTTTTTCCATATTTGGCTGTGTCCAGTGCTGAATTATTTCCAAATCTACTCTGCTGCTCTCACAGAAGTGCAACTCTTGATCACATCTGGAAAGAAATGAAGAAAGGTTATAGTAGTTTTTTCCTGTTATAGTTTCTTAAATGGTAAAGAGGTGATTGGTGACTGGAAGTTCTGTCCAGTAAATAAAATTTGAAGCTAATCTTAGAGTACAGACTGATGAAACCATTTAAAAAGCAACAATGTGCTTGAGATTTCTGCAGTAGTGTACTTGAGATTCCCAAGGGAAACGTATCAAAAATTGCCCAATCCTTTTTTTTAATCTTCCCCAGATGTTTCTTTGACCACAGATTGTCTGTAGGAATTCAAAGGCAAAGGACTGTTTTAAAAAATATGTTGTAGAAGAGGCAAATTTTGAAGACTCAGACATTAATAGCAAATTAGACAGTCTGGTAAAAAACAAAACAAAACAAAACAAAACAAAACAAAACAAAACAAAACAAAACAAAACAAAAAAAACCAAAAAGCAAACAGAAGAATTTTATTGCTTTTCAGCAACCTGTATGACTTAGGATTTTATAGATTTAGATTCTGTCTTTTCTGTGATGCAGACACTGAACTAATGCCCTCGTAAACTGGTGTAAACTCATCTGGGCCAGACTGCTGTGAGTCATATACATACATGGACTTTCACAACCTCTGGGCCACATGGAACCAAGGACTTCAGGAAGTTCCTATCCTCCTGTACTTCTGGAACACCAGGAAAGACTAGGTGTGCTGGCACCTCAGCTGTAGATGTTGAGTTGAAGTTTGCCTTCACAAAAAACCCCAAAATATTGGTAGTGGTTTATTTTAGTTTAAGCCAAAATAAAACCTTTCCTACAGTGCTTGGAAGGAGTATCCTGAGCTTTAGCTGACACTGCAGTTTTGCCAGTGGGTACAGGCACAAGGCTGGGAAGTGCTGCAGCTGAACGAGTTCCTGTCCCTCAGAAAGCAGCTGTTGTGTTCTTAACCTCCCTGCTGGATGGTAACAGTCATTAAACCGCCTTATACTGCAAGTGTGGGATTTAATTTGCATCTGGTGATGGAAATGAACAGCTTTAAAGCAACAGGATGGGCAGAGAGGCTTGTTCTGTCACCAAGGTACAATGGATGCTTTGTGCATTGTTAAGTCCCTGTGGCTTTGTAACTTTGATTACATGCCCACATATCCACATGGTTTAGTTCACATGTCCTCTCTCAAGAGCACTCCGATTTGGTAATAAGAATGTACTCCATGTAGCTATTCTGGAACATTTCCTGCAGAACTGTGTGGGCTGGAATTGCTATTCTTGTCTCAGTTTATTCTAGCAGGAATTATTTTATTTGTGCTAAACCATAATGAAGATATGTACACATATTGTTCTGCATCTCCCCCCTCAAACTGCCTAAAGAAGTCCATTTTCAGCAGCTCGGGTAATGCTGGTCAGTGAGTGGCCAAGCCTTCAGCTCACAGAAAGGTGCTCTTAACAAATATAGCAGCTTTATAGTTAGTTTGGTTTCTTTTGCTTTTTTTTCCTGTTTGTGCCTTTTTAAAATTTAAATTTTTTTTTCTTTTAGTCTAAGCAGCAAAAGCATCCAGAGAACTACTCTCCCAGTTTACATGGGGGCCCCCAGCCTTGGAGGCCACTGTCTTCCAGGGTCCCTGCAAACACCTGTAATTCTCATTCCTGTGCTCTGGGAGAAGAAAGTTCTCATGTGTTTACAGATGTTTGCTGTAAAGCTCTTCATTACAAAGCTGTCCAGATGGTAGATTTTTCATGGACTAAAAATTAAAAAAAAAAATTCAAAGAAGTCTGATTAATCATAAAGGATAGTGATCCAATCATCCCTGAGAACTATTACTGCTCATGGAGTTCAGTGAAGTTGTATCTGTTATTAATTCAGATCAGGACACTCTTCTTGAAATTCTCAAGCAGGGATTTTCTGGAATATTGTAAGGTTATGGTATTAGGGACTAATTTTTCAAAAAAGCTCAAGTCTCAGGCACTTAGCTGATACAATTGATTTCAGAACAGTCCTTTTTCCCAGCCATTTTTGTGCTGATCTGAGCGTTTGATCATGAAAATGTTATCCTGGTTAAGAGACTAACAGGATCTAGCAGGTTCTGCAGAGGAGCTGATATCTAAGACTATGTCTTCTCAGGGTAGAGGACAGTGGTATGTAAGCCAGAGTTATGTGCACTGAGATTGAACCACCTGGGACACACCTTCAGTGTAGCTCTGTGCTGCCTTGGCATGTGTGGAACAGCTTCAAAATAGCAGTGCAGATCCAGCTTTAGCTCAGTGAAATAATTTATTCTGGCAAAACTCCAGGGAGCAATTTAATCAAGCCGTAGTGCATGCAATTAGTGCCTGAAATCCATATGTTGGCACTTAAGCAGCAGTAGTAGCCAGGTTTTTTTTGCTGTCAAAACTGGTGGGTTTTGCAGATACCTTTGAAGACAAGTCTGGATGTTCTGCCTCTGCAAACCAAACCAGCCACTTTGCAGAGCTTGCTGTGAATAAAGCATGGCAATAGAGTCTGCATTCAGAGAGATGGGAAACCTTTATTTGCTTATTAGTGCAGCCACTCTCAGGTGCCCACTCCCCAGGCAAACCTGGCTCTCACTCAGCTGCTGGGTGGTGATTTGGTGGGGGATTTGCTGCCCAGCATGAGCATGGCAGTAAGTCCAGTGCCAGCCACAGGGACATACTGGCACCACATAATCCTGCAAATGGAGTGGCTGTGGCACTGCCAGGGGAGACCAGTGTCCCTCTCCCTCTCCACATCTGTCACTTCTGCTTCTCTGAGCTGCAGGGACAGGATAAATGCCTGTGGGATGTTGCCAGTCTTGCTTAAAACACTGAAAATGGCTTCATAACAACCACCTGCAAGGAGCCATGAATTAGATACAGCTATCAAACACATGGACCTGGTTTCTGGGAGTGTTTGTGGCCATCCAAGAATCCTGCTGGTGAATGGGGACAGATAGGTTACACCTCTATGTCTCAGTAACCTTGATCTATCTTATGATCTATTGAATCTCATAGAACACTTTCTTAACCTTCATAAGATTTTTATTTTTGCTGGCAGTAGGATATATTCTAATGTTTTTGTTAAAAATTTCCCTTTCTAATGGCCCTGAGATTATTACGTGGATTTTTTTTTTGAATGTGTATAGGACTGGAAAACACAGGAAACATTTTGGAGAAAAGAAGAAAAGATAAATCTCAGAAGTGCTGGAACAGGTAGAGTGTCTTTACCATAACTCACAAGTGTGTATTGCACATTTGTTGGACAGAGGAGGCCCCTTGTTAGATTACAGTGCTCTCTGCCCTTCTGAAATTTAACCATGAGAGAGTCTCATGGCACTTAACATGGCTTAATGAATCTAATTTCACAGATCTCCTTTGAGACAGGGAAGAGCGACTCTGAACAGACAATAAATTAGGCTGTGGAGCAGAATAAAATTAAGGTAGGAGTTTTTTCTCTACTGAGAAACTGGGTAAATTTCTGTTTCTCTGCGCTGCAATCTGTCCTAATGGAGATTCTTTTGTTGCCTTGAGTCTCCTGAGAAAGTCTTTCTATTTCTGGGAATAAGATGCAAGTCCAGATTCCCACAGCAAGAACCATGGCAAAGCCATGTCCCAAGGTTTTTCTAAATTTCATTGCTATAACACAGGGCCTGAGTCTTGCTTTGAAAGAACATGGACTGCAGCTAGTGTATGTTTTATCCAGTTCCTAAATGATGGTAATCTACTTTGTTGGCTTTTTGTTATTATTTGGGCAGCTGGAAGTCAAACTGCATCTAAAGCATTCATACCAATATATAATACAGAGGGTTTTTTTCCTGATTTAAATATTTATTGTTTCTTTAATCTAAAAATATACCAAAAGTTTGGCAGAAAGGGTTATTTTAGAAAGGCAGGAAAGAAACACTGGTTGTTTTTTCCTGATTTAAATATTTATTTTTTCTTTAATCTAAATATACCAAAAATTTGGCAGAAAGGGTTATTTTAGAAAGGCAGGAAAGAAACACTGGTTCTGGATGGGTTGGGTTGTGGGTGTGTGGGAGGTGGCAGACATACACCTAAGGTAAAGACCAAAGGAGGTCCTTCTCTAGCCAGCAGTCTCCACTGACCTGTGCAGTCTCCCCATGGTCTCAACTCCCGGAATGTACATTTTTTCTCAGGTTACACTCTCCCCTTTTTCAATTTATTAATATTTTCTTCTATCCTCTGGTCCTGCGTCATGTTGATAAAGACATTCACTTTGTGTTCCTGAGAACAAACCTGTAGATACTGAAAAGCTGATATTAGTTTCCCACCAAACCTTCTCCAGGCTAAACATGTGCAGTTCCTTCAATTTCTTCCTGTAGGGTTTGTGCTCCAGATTCTCCTTCCCATTATTATATTTGTATTTATTGAATCTTCTTTTTACCAAGGGACCCAAAGTTAGAGGTAACACTCTAGATGTGGTCCAATGACAATAGAATAAACAGAAATATTTATTCCCATCTCTGTACTGGCTATGTTCTGCAGATACAGCCCAGCAGGCTGTGAGCTTCCAGACTGGCAATAAATATGAGCAATACTGAAAAACTGGGGTGTACCATAATTTTCCTTGTTCCCTTGGGATTTAGTAGGCTCCTACCTGGGGACAGTGTGACTCAGAGTGACTAAGTCTGGACACTTCTGGCATACTCATATAATTTGGAAGTATTTGGGAGGAGGAGAGTTCAGTGATGAACATGCAGCTGCTCACCTTGGACCCAAGAAAATATTTACTCCAAGCTAATTTGTTTTCAAAGAGAAATTAGGACCTTAAGGGTCTCGCTGCTTTCAGAACTGAAAAACCTTTATCAGCCTGGAACATCATCCCTCCTTGGCCCATTTTTAAACTAAGGGTGCCATCTCTGGGATATCATAATAAGCACTAATGAAGGCAGTGACTGCACAGGGGCTGTGTCATGACCTGCAGCAGAAAGCACCAATTTGGCTTCATCAGAACCCCAAGCACTGACACAGAAGATCACTGGGAATGCCAATATCCCAGTTTTTTAAAGCATTAAAGGTCACTTGTAAGGAACTCAACCAGATGCAGTGAGGTTATTTAGGAGTCCCAGCCTGGCTTGTTCTCCTGTGGAATCTTCTGGTGCATTGCAGGACTGAAGCAGTGGTTTCCATCAGATTTCTCCTTTGGTTTTAAGTAGCCTGTTTCCTACTTTGTAGTAATGTTCATTAATATAATTGCTTCCAAAAGGTAACTCAGGAAAAGATAATTTACTACCAAACAAATAAAAAATGCCTGGCATTTTTTGTTAGCGGGAAGAGGGGGAAAAGAAACATTAGTTTTAGCCTTGCTCTTCTCCTGAAAATTTAGGTAATGAAGCTGGGAAAAATACAGCTAAATGTTTGCAGTGGACTCAGTAGCTGCCACACACAGAGAAGCAGTGTTTGAACTGTGGAATAACTTCATCTGCAAAATGAACATCAGAAATAAGGAATACTGTCAGAATAACAGCTAGGATTTCTGCACAGGACCTGGGAATTTCTTTTTATATTTGTGTCTGTCCTGTGCAATAAAAAGTAAACCATGGAGGGCATGCAGAGAAATGTTGTGCTTTGAAGGAATTGTTTGGAAATATTTTTTTTCTTTTTTCCTGCAGGGGATGGCACGGTGAGCTGTCACATATGCACTCTGACTCCATACAGCATTACTGTTGCAGTGAAGTAAGCTGAGAACCAAACCTGCACCCTGAAAAGAGACCTGTGCAGGAGACCTTGCTTTGCATGAGAGTGCAACTCTTCTCTGAGACTTCATAAACCTGACTGTAACTCATGTCCCATGTACACATGACCAGAAAAGGTACTAAAACTGGGGCTGTTGGTTCTAAAGGAACATGGAATTACTTCTGGAGTTCAAGGAGCTATCAGTGATAAATATGGTCATTTGAGACTCGTTAACTGATGAGTAAATTCTAGTCAGAAAGGGTAGAATGAGTGTAGAGTAAGGCCTAGTCAGAAGGGGTAGAATGAGTATAGGTGATATCTAGGTGACCCTAGCTACTTCTTCGTTTTGGCCACTTTCTCTTGTAGTGGCATCCTTTCCTGCTTGGAAGAGTTTATTGCTCTCTGCAACTCCCTGGAAGGAGATTGCAGCCAGGTGAGGGTAGGTCTCTTCTCCCATGTAACAAGTGATAGAAAAAAAGGAAGGGGTCTCAAGTTGAGCAAGGGGAGGTTTTTTCACTGAAAAATTTATTCACTGAATCGGTGGTCAGGCTTTGGAACAGGCTGCCCAGGGATGTGATGGATTCACCAGCTCTGGAAGTATTCACAAAACATGTAGATGTGGCACTTGGGAACATGGTTTAATGGTGGACATGGCAGTGCTGGGTTAAAGGTGCCATTCAATAATCTTAGAGGTCTTTTCCAACCTCAGCAATTCTATGATTCTCTCATTGTATGGTAGAGCTCCTTCCTTCTTACCTGTGATCTCAGTGGTTACTTATCTATCCCTGTAAAGCCTTACAACTTCCTCTTAGCAAAAAGACAAAATGCACACACTTAAGAAATAAAAATTATAGCCTCAAATCAAAATGACTACAAAGTAATTGGTTACTGTGGGATTTTCAGAGAAGCCAGAGGGAGGTATCCATATTCCTTTGAAATCTCTAGGAAATAAATGCTCAGTGTTCTTGGGGCATTTGAAAATCTCAGCCCAGTGGCTTTCAGGTTCTGAATGTGGACTAGAAACAAAGAGAGGAACAAACAGCAAGGGTCTGGCTGAGAGGTGGTGGAAAGAGGGGAAAGAACAGAGATAAAACAGCAAGGATTGGGCTGAGAGGTGGTGAAAAGAGGGGAAAGAACAGAGATAAAAGAGGAAAGAGCTTAAAGGAGACACATGGAAGCTGGCAAGCGCAGTGCATGTGTAGCTTAATGCTGGTGGTAGGTGGTCCATCTCACAGAATGGATTTTTTAATCAGGATCTTGTTTACTTTCACAAGCACAAAATCACCAGAAGCTGTCAGTGCACAGCACAAATGGTAACCCTCTGAAACCCCCTGGTAAACCTCTGAAACCCCCTGCACATGTCTCCTGCCCATATCCCTGTGGGATCAATGCACAGTGGGACATAGAACCGCGTGCTATGTTTTGTTTATTTTTTGGTCCATTTAAGGATTTTACATGATTTTCAGTGGTGATGGAAGTCAGGAGCTATTGTTAAGACTCTGGTTGAAAGATGGTTTATCCTTGGAGGAAGGAAATGAAGGTGATTAGCTTTCAGGCTCCATGAGCCCTTGGCAGACTTTTGTGGCTAAGGAGAAATGACAGCCAGGAAAAGATTGCCAGTAAATGAGTACATATTTTGAATTTCATGCCAGATGGTCACTCACTTTGGAGTGGCTTTAGCTTTTGTGATAGCAGCAATGCACCGTTAAACCTGCTGAAGTGGTTTTGTTACAGTTTACTTGAGACACAGCAAGGAACTGAAGAGAAGACAGCAGGGCACTGGTTTCTGTTCTGTCATTTTTTCTGGATGAGGATCTAAATTGGAAATAACTTTCATGGTCATGATCTGGAGGTCTTGTGGGTTGACAGCCAGGTGACAGTCAATCAACAATCTTTACATCCATGTCAGTATATTATACATAGAAATTAAAAATTCAGCCCACCTAAAGACATGTTTTAATTTTCTAAGAGCTGACTGAAGGGAATGGACTCTAGTCTTCATTTTCAGAAGAATCCAGTTTTCAGAAAGAGGGAAGAACAAATCCAGCACTTGAATAAAGGTATTCCTGCTTCCACATGCTCTTCCTGGAAAGAGCTGACCTAAGTATCTTAAACGTGGAATTGGGATTGGCTATGCAGGCGCTCCTCTACAAATGAATGCTGCCTCTTTTTCTCATAATTTTTACTGTGTCGATCTCTCCAAGGAAAACATGTTTGAAATTTCTGTTGTAAACTAAGAAAGAGTGGATAACCTGGATCAGATGAAAAGCCATGAGCCCAAAAGAAAACTCTCCAAATTTTGAATTCTTCACTTCCTGATGCTAGATGCAACTCAAATCAGAATTTTATTTCATGAAAACAGCTTTTTAATTTTTTTTAAACATGTGACTAAGAATATCCTGGCCCGAGTTTTGAAGAATCAAATGCTGTGCAGATTGGGCTCACTGCTAATTTAAACACAACATCTAAAAACTAATTACCCAGATCATCATTAACGATAATAGCCTAGTCTGACCAGAAAATAATTAAGCATTCTGCATTCTCTTGTTGTTTTTAGTCTCTGTAAAAAGTGCCTATCGCACATACTGACTCAGTGGGGAAGGTGTTCATTGCTGATTTACCAGCAAAATCTTTTATTCCTTAGTGGAAGGGTAATGAAAGAAGTACAAATCTGACAGCAGGAGCATCATGAAGTGATTTGGCAGACAGCTGTCCAGAAAAAAGCAGGAGAGGGAGGGCGAAGGGAGGGGAAGAAAAAATATTGAAATATAAAGACAAATTCACAGGAGGGGGAAAAAAAGGGCAGAAATATTTTTTGTCTGAAGAACTCAGCATGTTTTATTTTAAGGCTAAGAAACTGCACTGTAGATTTATGGTATTTACAGCTCTCAGCAAAAGAAAAATGCTTGCCAGAGCTACATCTGGAAGCATCCAGCATCCTGAATGCTGCTTGAAAACACAGGGCAAGGGGGTGCTGAGCCTTGCACACACACCCCTGGTGAAATATTTCAACTTTCAGCAGTGGTGTGATTCTAGTTGTTACTGGAGCTATTCTGTCCAGGTGACTGGCTCTGAAATTGGTATGGCACCAAAATGCTTGCCTTCAATGCCTGAAAGTCCTTACAATTTCAGGCTTGAGTCTGCCATGTCTATTATTCTTGACAGGGATTTTCTTTTGAAAGAGAACTTGTGACTGACTATCTTAACAGGATGGACAATGGGAGTGAATGACTTAATTATGTATTTTCTAGTGCTTAATTACATCTTTTCTAGATGGTATGAAATCTAGAGGAAAGCTGGTAAAGAGAGACTGAAGGAAGGCCAACACAATCCATGTAAAGAGAAAATAAAAAACAGAATACTTTTTTCTAGAAGAAAAAATGGAAGATGCTTGATGAAAAGTTGAATGATTTGTGAAACTATTTGCTTCTCTGAAGAACTGTGTTAAGACCTTACATTTGAAAAAATATTGACAAGTTTAAGGAAGATCATTGAGTAATACTAACTATAAGTATTGTCCCATCATCCTCCTTAGGTTTTGAAAATTGGATGACCTACAGATTTTCATACAGCAATATTACCATTTTTTACATGTACTGATTGAGAAAATCTCTAAACAGGACGTCAAATTTCCATTGGACAGCTGCTCCAAACTTAAGATTTTGGGATGTGAAACATCTATATACAGTCTATTATGTATATTTGATGTGTGCTGCATCCAATCTACTGCCTCAGATATGCATTTAGTATTAGATCAGTGATCACCAGAAATGGGCTTCAAAGGGATAGGCCGACAGATGTTGTGCAAGAGGCCACAGAGTACTTTAGAAATGTGATCTGTCTCCTCCTGGGTTTCTGGGAGCACCATCTTCTCTGCTGTAACTACTTTTACAGATATGTCTTTTAGGCTACCTTATATCTTCATGTCCTTTAGACACACTTGAACTTAGGGTGGACTGAGAAACACACTGGCCACAAAGGTACAGCAAAAAAACTCCCACTCCTCCACCAGTGGGATAGGGCAGTCCTATGATGCTTCAAAATATTTTACCAGCCTTCAGACAGCTGTAGCTCAGGGAACTGCTGAACCAAAGGAGGCATCTAATGGAATTTCTTTTTTTTGTTTCTAGTCACTTCTGGAACTCATTCAGCTTTTAGCATCCAAACAACCTACTATTTTCAGGTTTCATTTGATGTACTCTTTGTGTGATTGGATGAGACAATGAGAAATGATTTCCTTAACAGTTTGTGCTGCCCAAGGTTCTATAGCTGACATTTTACCCCTTCAGATGTCTCTTTTGCAGCCTGAAACTTACCTGTTCTTTGTGCTCCAAGTGATCAGATCCACATAACTGGTGAAAGATACATTCCTGCTCTGCTAGCTGGTCCACAGAGGGATAAAACCACTTCCACTACAAGAGATGGTTGAGATTCTGCTCTGCAAAAACTGTTCTCCTGGAGTATGGGTAAGGATTTGCCCTTATATTCCCTACTATGAATACACAAATGAGTTGCATACTGGAATACAAAAGAAAATAAAACACAATTTCTTTAAATTCTTCTGTGCTCGTGCATGTCCTATGGGATCTGACCATGCTCCCAACTGATGGGATTTAATGCCTTCACAAGAGCAGCAACCAGCTCCCCAGAGTCATTCTGCTTGAAATGAACATTGGATGAACTCTTGGCCTATTTATGAAACAGGGAAATGAGGTTCTGTGGGCTTTCTGTCACTGCTGGGATAGTCTGCAGTATGCAAGAACTCTTATTGCTGTTGACACTGGTGCAGTGATTAAAGCCTGTGCTCAGTCTGGAAAAAAGTCCCACACTGACTGAAAAAACATCCTGCACTGTCAAGACTTGATGCCTTTGGAAACCTGCATCTGACCATGAAGAAATACCAGATTCAGGGCCTTAGCCTACGTCAGTCTGGGCTTAAGACAGCACCCACTTGTGATTAGGAGTCATGTGAACTGGCTTGTTTTACTTGACCCAAAATAATGTGACCACAGAATCACAGAATCATTTAGGTTGGAAAATATCTCCAAGATCATAGAGTCCAACCTTTGACTGGTCACCACCATGTCAGCCAGACCTTGGCACTGAGTGCCACATCCAGTAATTTCTTTAATATATCCAGGGATGATGACTCCACCACCTCCCTCCCTGGGGAATCTGTTCCAAGGCTTAACAACCCTTTCTGTGAAGAAATTCTTCCTATGTCCAACTTGAACCTCAGTGCAGCTTGAAGCAGTTTTCTCTCTACCTGTCACTGGTTGCTGGGGAGAAGAGGACACCCCTCATCTGGCTACAACTTCCCTTCAGGTGTTTGTAGTTATAAGGTTCCCTCTGAGCCTCCTCTTCTCCAGGCTAAACATCCCCAGCTCCTTCAGGATGAGACTCTTCACCATCTTTCTCTGTAGAACCTCCACCATCTCTGTTGCCTTTCTCTGGACATGCTCCAGCACCTCAGTGTTGCAGTGAGTGGCCCAGAACTGGGCACAGGGTGTGAGGTGTGGCCTCACCAGTCCCCAGTACAGAGGTCCCTGCCCTGCTCCTGCTGGACACACCATTGTTGGTACAAGTCAGGATTCCACTGGTCTCTTGGCCACCTGGGCACACCTGGCTCATGTTCAGCCACTGTCAACCAGCACCCCCAGGTCCTTTCCTGGTGGGACACTTTCCAGCCGCTCTTCTCCCAGCCTGCTGTCCTTCAGGGGGTTGTTGTGACCCAAGTGCAGGACCTGTACTTGGCCTTATTGAACCTCATACCTTGGACCTCAGTCACTGATTCAGTCTGCAGAGAATTCCTACTCTCCAGCAGATCAGCACTCCTGCCCAGCTGAATGTCACCTGCAAACTGACTGAGGATACACTTGATCTCCTCACCCAGGACACTGATAAAGACATTAAACAGGTCTGGCCCCAGTACTGAGCCTTGGGAAACCCCACTATGACTAGAACTAATACAAGGATTTATTTTTAAATTTTAAATATCTGTTGTTAAAATGACAAATGTTATGAACATGCAGCATGGCAGGAACACATGTATTCAGACACACAGGTGGTATCATTTATGATTTATGTGAACATATATCTGCACTTAGAGCTGTAGAAAGTGTCACCAAATGCAAAGTTCAAAATAAATGCTGACTTTTGGAAACTTCAGATGCCTTCAGGATACAACATAATTAGAAGAAGTGGACAGTTGCTGGAGGTGTGAAGTAAGTATTTTAAAGAGTGAATCAAACTAATGTAAATTCCATAAAAATCATATGCTAGCTTGACCCCTAGGGTAAAGTAATCAAGCTAAGACTTGCTTTATTGGCAAACTTACACAAGCAGTGGTTCTCTCACTGGAACTGGAGATAAACAGTTCTCACCTGGTGGGGCTGCTGTGACTCACCTGTATGGAGACGCTGCTGTAGGAACCACCAATGACTCCTGCAATGAGCAGTGGCAAATTCTCTTGGATGGCGTAAGAGCCATCAGGGCACATGTACTCTGTTTCATCCACTTTAGTCAAAGATGCCCTGACGAACTCCAGAGACTGTTCTAAGGCATACGTATCCCTGGAACATGTGTCCAAGATGTGAACTCCAAGCTTAATTCCTGGCAGCAAATAGTTGTCTTTGTTGATTTCATCAATAGCAAACAACATGGCCTCCAAGCGCTGGATGCCTCGGTCTTCATTGATTCTCCCACATTCTTCTATCCCAGTGCCTTTTTCCTTGATTGGGAATAAGCCTCCTAAGACCAGGTCTCCCTCTATCTTAATTTCCTTTCTGACAAAGCTGTGGTCACTTAAGGAAAGGAAAACTCCTTTGGAAAATAAAGCTAGCGCAAGGACTTGGAGTCTGGTGAACATCTTCATTGGTCCTGTTTTAGCAGCTCTAAGAAACATTGGTGGGAGCAAAAATGCTCTTCAGTCCTTCTGATCCATTGCCAGATATGAAGTGCTGTTCCACAGGCCAGTGAAGAACAAGCCAACAGGTCTTTCCACTGGGCCTCTAAAGAAGAGATGGAAAGAATTAGAAAAGGAAAAGGAGACACAGGGATGTGAGGTGCCTTAACCACCCAACAATCCCTCCTTGAGGCAAACAAAACTCTTCCAAGCAAATTAAGGTAAATATATAAATAAGTAAGAGAGACATGAAAGAAGAGAATAAGAGACATGACAAGAAGGGGTCTCGTGTTTGATGCTTGCTCAGGGCATGAAAATGCTTGCGGCTGGACTTTCTCTCTTTAATGTTAATCGCAGCTCAGTGCTCAGATCAAAGGGAGAGCACAGCAGTGATGTGTGTACTTAGGATATGATTTTACTCTCACTAAGGTCAGGACAGTTTGCCAATGACCTGAAAAAGAGAAAGTGAAGATCAAAACGTAACAATTTTGTAAATATATATACATATGCGAAGTCTATTTATGCAGCACAGATTCATGACATGTCCATAGACTCCTTGTCAATATCTCTTCAAATTTATCAAAGTGGATGCCTTGATCTCCCAATCCTGAGATGACTTGTGTGGCAACAGTTAAGCAGAACACTTTAATAATTTATTTCTGTACTTACCTTTTCCTTAACAGAGTATATACTATTAGAGTTGCAGGGTTATTTATAATTTAGAAACACTTAGCACAAAGAAATTGAAATCAGCAACAATTAAGATTTAACACTGAATAATGAATGAGCATGGTTATTGCAGGGCGGTTGTTTATCCTAGTACAATTTCAACATTGCTGTACCAAATTGAGTGAAAGGATAGATTTTTGTTCATATTTATTCCAACATTGTTCTCTCATAAATCAGTAATGGGTCAGATGCACTGTTAAAGGTCTCCCTCTGCCATCTGAACAGTCTGAGCTGCAGACTGTCTCAGCAGAATTTTCCATTCAGAAATGTCAGTGGAAAAAAGGCTTCCTCATCCCTAAATGTTCTTTAAGTAAGCTAGTTTGTTTATCACCTCTGGATTACTAAACAGGTCCAGAAAATATATTTTCTGGTAATTAATTTTTAACAGAAGTAATGATGTTGACTGTATTCAGCAGTACTTTCTGAATCAGACTCTAATGTTCCAAACATTATTCAAGTGTACACAGGATATATAAAATGGTGGTACTATCCCACTGGAAATCATTATCAGACAAAAAGGTGACATTTGTCACATAAATGGTTGTGTGGTTAATAATTCAGTTCCATTGTTTTCACCAGTAATCCACTGTTTAGATAAAAACAGGACTTGGGATTTTTTTAATGCAATATCCATCTTATTTACCTCTGTGGCTTCTGTTGCCACTGTATCTCAGCTAACATTCATACATTTAGCTTTATAACAGTGGCAAAATATTTGTTTTTCCTGTTTTACGCTTGGGAGAAAAAGAGACACAGAGAGATGAATTAAGATTCTCAGAAGATTCTAAATTCAGATTTTGATTTGCTCTGCACTCACAATCACTATCAAAATTTGGAAAGGTCAACTGTGCCCTGAACCCCCTGGTTCCCACTGAGACACTGAGTCTGAAAAACTTCCTAACCAAGTTTTTCCAAGCTTGTTCTTGAGTGCTTTACCTAACATCATCAGCACAGCCAAGATCAAACTTTGATCTTTCCCAGTGCTCCTCTAATACCTTAGCAGTAAACCTCCCTTGTTTCCTACTGCTCCCTCTGGCCTTTATGTGAGTCTCTTATAAGGTCATATTAAACCAATCTGCTTTCAACAGCTCTTCAACACTACCAGGAACAACTGAATTTCCCCAAGAAAAGGCTTTAAAATGGGGCCCTCTAGAAGGTTTTCTAAAACTACCCTGGGACATACCTAGAGCTACAGCAGGGAGGATGCTCTCATTCCCTTGACTCCTTCATAGGTGCTGGTTTCTGTAAATGGCATTGCCTTTCACCTTGCAGCTCCTCCATGTCTCAGGAACGTGTGTGTCTCTGATACATCAACAAGATAGAAATGTACTGAAAATTATTTCAGCATTGCACATGGACAACTGATTTCCTCAACAAAGAATACAAAGGATTTCTGTGTTCTGTCACATATGCTTGTTACAATGGTATTGCTGAGGGAAACTGGAATCAGTGATGGCACAGCAAGGGATCAGTCCCTGCAGAACCCAAGGGGCGATCCAAGTAGGTGAGGATTGGGAATGACCATTTCTCTGATTCTTCCTTGCCCCTTAGCATTGACAGCACTGGTCTGAAGGTGTCCAGGGATGTGAAAGGATGACGTGGTGGGAACTCCATTCAGGTTGGAGAACACAGGTAACTCCCCACAGTTCTGCTCTATCTGGGGACACACTGCTTGGTAAGGGGTGTCATGGGTGGGGCCACCCACCTACACTGATTGTGTTACCCTCCTCAGGGCCTGTGGAATTCTAAGTTTGTCATGGGGGCTTTGAGACTACAGGGTGACACCATAGATGCAGAGTCCTGCTTCCCAGGAAAAATATCCTATTTTATGTGTTCAAATCTTGTCTTTATAAATGGGAGACAGTAAACAAAAACACAGCTTCTGGTATAAAATGTGCTTCTCTCCTGTGCACTGCTGCCTGTGTGGTGGCATTGCAGTGTCCTGCTGGGCGCCAGGGATGCAGAGGCTCAGAATGAAGGTGTTCATGCAAAGGGGAGGTTTCCCCTGTGGGTTGTGAGGAATGGGTGCCTGCAGGGTTCCTCATGGGTGGGACTCCTGAAGGAAGCTGTGAGGCAGATTTGGGTGGTCAGTGAGCAGCATCACTGTGGTGACACTGAACATCTTGGTGGGATGGAGACTATTTTAAAGCAGATCACAGAGATGGGCTTGCAGCTCAGTTCCTCTCCTGTTCTCTCTGGTGTGCGCCTCCCACATGCTTTCTCTGCAGCTTGTGTAACTCAGGACTATATATACAAACATTTGGTACCTATTCCAGGCTGATACAGCCCATATTCCTCCTCTTAAACATGGTGAAGATATCACTGATCATGTCCTTCCTGAAGTGATTTCACTATACTGACCACTCCTACTGGCTTTTGCAGTACTGTCTTCTACTAAAAGCATGTTTCTGGGATATTTCACAAAGAAGTGCTTGCTGGTCAAGTGGAAATTCTTTTATTTTTTGTTTATGTTTAAAGTTTTAATGTCAGCTATAGGCAGGGTTGTGTTGTTCTAGGTGTTCTGTTAGTACTGCATTCCTGCCCTATAGCCTTTGGATCTCTGGTGGAAATAGAAATAGAGTCTGGGTGTAGAAGCAATGTAAATATCAACATGAAAAATAAACAGGCTGAAGGAGAAAAGTTTCCATATCTGCACCAGAGGGTTTCTGCCAGCATTGCTCTATCTGAACTTTAGCCAGAAGCACTCAGCTTGTGAAACATCTTCATTTGGCACTCCAGAGCCCCTTCTCTTTCCACCATAAGAAGCCCACAGGGGGAAGTCACATCTGCCCTTGCGGGACACTCAGCACATCCCTTTCTGAAAGCAACTCACTTGTGTACAATAGCAGCTGTACTTCTCTCACTGAAAATCCACTTGCCTCTAGGTCTGAATCATCAGCTTTGGTGGATTATTTCTCTGTGTGTAAAAAGTTGATCACACAAATTTACTATTTCTTGGTGTAAATTTGCTTATTTACTAAGGATGGGCACATTCTTGTTTCTGTGAAAGCAACTAAAATGAGAAAGAGGTTTGGGGTCTGGGGTTTCTGTGTAGTACCCCACTGAACACAGTACTCCAAAATTAAATCTGTCTTCCAGAGCTATATTCACATGTCAGCTCTGGTCCTGTGCAGGCCTTCTGTCTGCAGCTCACAGAGCAGGTCCACCTGTGCTGTTGGTTCAGAGAAGAATTCTTATCAGACTAAGCATTTTCAGCCTATTTGTCTTGTAGGTGTCAAACTTCAAAGAGAATTGCAGCTGAATCTTTCATTTAGCCAAGTGACTTATAAATCAAACCTTATTGCTCGTACATCAGTGGCAATTTTGTCCATGCCTTCCATCATACCAGCACCAATGCTTGGTACTGGCAATCCAGCACCCAGCAGCCATGCATTTTCCAATCTTCCAGTTAAAAGGGAAGCCTTACAGAGCTGAGGCACTTCAGATTGCCCAGCTATTTTTCAACATCATTAATTAACAAATAGGACAATCTACATGACAGGGCTAAAACTCTGGAGAGGTTTCCTCTCCTCCCTACCATGTGCTAGATCCTAAATTTCCCCACATTTGCTCCCCCTCACAATGTTTTGCAGGGCTCATCTGTTTATGCAGCTTCCTGACAAAGGATGCAACAAGAGCTGACGTGGGTGCTGGAGAAGATTATGTTTAGCTTTATTGTGGGTGGCTCCCCCTTGGCAGCTGAGGATTTATACTGCATTATTCAGAGCTATAATGTGTTATTGTGGTGCCTGGAGCCATATGCCAGCTCGGTGTCACCTGCTGTCCTTCGTAAACTTTCTGTGGAGGAGAACCATGTCCAGTGTAAGGTCACAGAGGAGGTTCCCACCACACCTGTGCTCTTGTGGCATTTTACAAATATTGAAGCTAATAGTTTCATCAATAGATCTTTCTCCAAGGTCACCCATCAGAGAAGCATCTTTCCCTGAGCCTTTGCTGTGCCCTACAAATTTTATCTTAAGGAAGAAAATTTCTAAAACCATTCAAATTTCAGCTCAAAGTTCAAATGTGTCTTTCAAAAGTGACACAAGAAGCTGAATTCCAAGATTTCTTTCTCTCAGAGATCATGGATAACTTGCACAGTAGCATAGATCATCCAACACATTTATCACATATATATGTGCCCTGGCAGAACTTGACCTTAATACCTAATGAGAACTGCACTGAAGTATAATGTCTTTAATCAGAAAAAAGTGACAGACAAGCTTGGGTCTCCTTGCCAATTATGATTAGAGATGTTGTCACCCCTGGAGGAGAAATATTTGTAAAGTGACCCAAAGCTTACAGTGACAGACCTGTGCCAAGCACACAAATTGCTCACACCCTGAATTTGGCTGGCTGAAATCTGGTAGCTTAAATCAGGACATAAAAGAAAACAAAGAAACAAACAAACCAGGGAAAAGTTGCAAACACGTGGTGAGGTGGTAAAAACAAGTAAATTTTTTCTATGGAAATGGAGAAGTTCCTTCATTAAATGTTAATCAGGTGCTGACATATAAATTTGCTAAAAATTAATCAAAGTGCTTTAAATTTCAATTGTTGGCTGTTACACCTCAGATTTTTTTTCCTGCCTTGTGAAAAATGACAAAAATGGCTTTCCAATTAGGTGATTTTGGGAATTTCATTTCATCTTGAAAACCTGTACATGAAAAACATTAATTATTGCAATTAACACCAGCAGCAGCATGAGGCTACAAATCATACAAGTTCATGCCATGTCTAGTATATTGTAAAAGAGTTTGAAAAGCGCTAAAATTTCAGGGGAAATTTCAGTTTAAAGACATATAAAGCAAGAGATAATACCTCAGAGTAGAAGTAAATCATCAGTCTTAAAATAAAAACTTATATTCTGTTGCTTTAGAACAAGAAGAAAAATTCAGAACACTGTGTTACTATTTGTACTGTGTTAGCATCAACATCTGATGCTTTATGTCTTCTACAATGTCAACATACAGCAGATGCCCAGCCCTCTCCTCAGAGATCTATGATATCCTGTATCAGGAAAAAAGGATTTAAAATATTAATCACATGGGAAAACAGATGTCTTTGCTGTGCTACTCTTTAAGTTTCCAGATATTAAATAACTCTATAGATTAGAACTAGAGGTATTAATTTATTCTGGTGAGGAACAAGGAGCCCCTGAAGATTGCCAGACATTAATATGGTGTGGAAATATGAGTTTCTGTTATTTGTTAAAATACATGAGAGCATTTGGCACTGAGTTCTTTCAAAGTGAGTTTGGTCGCAGGAGAAGGAGTTACAATGAGCAGACCACCAGAGGCAGAGATCTGGGTCAGACCATGCAGGCTCCTAAATCCTTGGAGTTTCTCCCTGCTCTGACAATGAGTACAATCAAGTGCACTGAGAAGTCCAGCCGTGAGCCCGAGGCTCCGTGCCATCTGGACAATTTGTGGTGTAATGATCTTGATGTAATGCAGGGTTAGACCTTTGAAAGTCCCACCACCTTCCCTTGTGTCTTCTTTGGAATCAGCTGAACCCTACTGCTTTTTGTCCATCTGCTTATTTCTTCCAGGCTTTGGTGACAGCTGAAAGGCCACCAGCAGTGACTGCAATGAACAGGCAAGTGCTGTGTGCTTATTGATTGTGTGTTAGTTGACTTTAGTCTCAGCCTTCACCTGTGATCCCAGAAAGGCATGGAAAAGGAAAAAATGGAGTATAAAGCCTCTGGGGACAGAGGAGCAGCTGGCTTCTGTGACCTGTGGATGTCACTGCAATTATTCCTCCTGGGTGGTGTGGGAGCACCAGCACCAGGCTGAGGTCAGCAGTGTCAAAGGTTGGGTGAGAGAGGTGATGGCATAAGTGTGGAGCAGTCTTGCCCAGAGTAAACCTGATGTTTTCAGTGTCATGTCCTGGGGATGAAATATTTAGCTAAGAGAAGCTTTAACACTTGTGCTTAATGCAAGTGAGGCTTAACGGAGTGAAGTTAACACCATCCAAAGTATAGCCCCCCAAGGAGTATCTGTGCATTTACTCTTTAGACACGTATTTAACCTTTCCCTCTTAATTGATTCTTAACCATCTATTTTTTCTGCTCACACAGAGATGTTGCTGCTTTGTGCTCCTAATCACTTCTCAGCTTTCTGCAATGCCTTCAGGGTTTTCCTTGAGGCTGGATCTCCCCTGAACCCTTGTTCCAGCTGAGGTGCTCTGCCTGGGCATTCTTGGCTCCCTCCGGAGCGAGCTGCCAGATTTCACTCTTACTATTGTGCCAAGGTGTTTTCCCCACATTTTGGCAATACAGAAAATATGGCTGAGCCTCTGCATAAGTGGAAGGCAGAGAGTCCTTTGCTACTACTGTTTCTGTTGAGGTTTTGGCTGGCAGCCTCAGAGTCACACCAGGCTCACAGAGCAGCAGTGTGCACCCTTTTTCCTCTCTGGCTGCATGTGTGGTAATTTCTGCTGCCACTCAGCCTGCTCTGATGGGACCCAATCCTGGCTTGGACCCCCAAGTAGCAGCACTCTAACCTGGCATGGAACTGTCCACATCACAGCTCAGGATGGGAGAAACTGGAATAGTGGAGGTGATGGCAAGCAGTGGGCAAAGTCCCCTCTGTGGCTTCTTCTCCCTGCCCCAGTCTAGTGATGAGTCAAATAAAAACCTTCCCAGGCTGGTGCTCCCATCCCTGTCTGGTCTGAGCTGTATCTCCCAGTTTGCCACAGCCATACCAAGCACTCAGCTGGAAATTTTCCAGGTTAAGATGGCTCTTCTGATATGATTGAGGCAATATTTCTCCCTCTGACATATTCACCACGAGCACTTAGAGCAGGAGCTGCTGCCTTGCCCATGCCTGTGCAGGGCTGAGCTCTTGTCTCATCACCACTGACCAACCATTCAGTGATGAGACTCCATGTGCTGAACTTGCTCACTGACATATGGCAACATTTTGGGCACTTCTGACCTTCTCCAGGAGAATTGCCTGCTTATTCTAGTTAAGAAACATGCCAGGTGTCTCTGGGACCCCCAAAGACACGGAAATATTTCTAATGAAAAGATGTGCTCCTTCTTTGGGTATTCCCAGCATCTACAATATGAGGTCAAGGCAGGGTTTCACCTACTGGCCACTTGTTTGGTCATGTTCCTGGTAACAACACAAAGCAATAGAAAGGGATCAAAACATGGAAAGAATGTTCGGATTTTTAAGAAAGACCTATTTAGCAGTGGGTTGTAGCTTTTTGATATTTAGTTGTTTTCTTTCCTTCTTTTAAAATATAAAAGGATTAAAAATTTAGCAACCGTAGCCTCTGTTGAAATGATCCTTCCCTCCTCCACCCCACTACACCCTCCCCCCCCAGAGCCCAGACTGGTAACTCTTCCATCACATGAATGTTACCTCCAGGCAGCAGCATTCAGCCGAGTGTGAAATCACAATTAACGGAGCAAGTGTTTTGTAAGTGAGCAGAGACGGCCACAAATTACATCCTGCTATTAGCTGACTTTAGATCAACATTGTTGAACAGCTCCATGATTACTGGGCTGTGGCGTGTATTAAAAAAACATTAATAAAACATAATTGATTGTGAATTGTGCTTACTGCCTTTATAGTTCTAATTACAAAAGTCTCAGAAGTTTTCTAGAAACAAAAGCTGCCCTCAGATATTTGTCGGAACTGGATTGTACTAAAAATTTTACAGAATTTGTTTTGCAGCTGTTGTAAATCAGTAAACTACTGAAGCCTGTGGGGTTTGCTGGCTGATAGATCCTCTTTGCCTTTTTCACTTCCAGATTGCAAAGAGAAGCACAAGAGTGCCTTACCTCCACCAGAAGGTAGCACTGGAAGTGGGAACAATACCTCAGTCTGCCATGCACTAGGCATGTCCTTATGTCACTGACATGGAGCAGGAGCTGGTGGCTGCCATTTACTGAGAAACAGGCAAATACAGAGCTATACTTCAAAAATACTCATATTTATGACTTTCTTTTGGGCCCTGGATTATTTTCAAAGCTTAAATCAGGTATTCTTACAGGAACCTGGAATGTTAATCCTGATTCATGATCCTGTCTGGGCTCATGGAGGGACAAGATATGTCACAAAAGTTTATGGCTACATTATCAAACTTGGATGCCCTGCTATGAATTTATGGACTTTAAAAAGATTGTTTGCAATCAGTCAAATGTGGGACTTCAAATGTGGGACTTGAGGCCCAGACAGTGACACAAATGGACTGCTCTTCTTCATCAGTTAGTGCTTCAGGTGCCTAAATCTCACTCACAGGCTGAGAATTCCCAAAACACTTCAGATCCTGCCGCCACTTGCTGATCAAGGTGATGCTTGACTCCACTTCTAAGCCAAATTTAGTTGGAGGAAGATGGATCTCTGCCAAAGTCCTCAGGGAAGCAGGCTCAGGGATATGAGTGGGATCTTGTCCTAGCAGTTACTATTTAAGACGTTTCCTCACCCAACAGAGAGATGGTATAAAGTGAGGAATAAACCTCACAGGTTCTGAATCTCTCCTGTTGTGACCACTAAAAATGCTAGTGCTAGGAGTGTTGAAAAATCTTAGAAGTGGATCTAAAATTAGGTAATATAATGCCTGCATTATTTATTGACTTTTTTTCAGCTTGTGCCCTGGTAAACAAACTTGTATAAATAGTGGGAGTAGATTGTTAAAAGCATTTCCTGTTAAAGAGCTAGCAGCAAGAGTTATTTTTAATGAAAATAAACCAGAGAAAGCAATTTTTTTCCTGTTTCTGCAAAGATTTATCTCATGAAGGCAGCAACGAACATGCCTTGTCCTGAGCAAGGGAGTGACTTCTACTGCTAAGAAATGAAATGTCAGTCAGTTATCACTCAGGCTCATTTCACTTTAGTACTCAGCTCTTTCCAGGTTCATCCTGGAACAAACAGCTCCAACCTGCACCAAGATTTCCTCTTTCCATGCCACCTGTCCCTCCCTCAGATCTGATGCAAACTCCTTGCTTGGCTCCTTTCATGCATCTCCACAGCAGTGTATGTACATGCAGACTTATATTTTTATGAGAAGAGGCAGAGCCTCACACCCCCAACACACACACTGCATTCTCTTACTCTAAATGGCCATTGCTATGGCAACAACAGCTTAACTCAAAATTTAGAGAGGTATTTAGCACAAATTATGAAAGAAGAGATGAGACACTGGGTAAAGCCGTGCATGGTTTGGTGTCTCACTGTGTCTCCATTCACCGATTGCTTTGGGACACCCTGGGGACCTTGTCACTTGTAGCCTGTCACCTTCTGCCCAGCACTGTGCAGGAAACAGCTTTCTCTAGCATGGGCTTTGTCTTTATTCTTTTCAGTGCTGACAGCAAATGGACTTGCAGCCATCTGATTGCCAACAGAAGTGAATTTGCAGTCTGTCCAGCTTGGTCCTCAATCCCTCTGCTGGAATAATTCATGGCCTGGTAGTGTGATGGGGGAATTCCTTGCTAATGAAGGGAAGGAAAGACACAGGCCCTATTTAGAATATCTGGAACAGTGCTGGTGCTCTGATGAAGGCCCATATGAGTTGTTGGATGAAGCACAGTGCATGTCTGTGACACTTCTCCTTGCAAGGAGTTGTTCTGTGGTGCCAAATCTCCGACATAACGACAAAGCAGAAGAAAGACAAACATGAATAACTTCAACAATTCCTAGTGAATTCATGTTTTTTCTAAAACCTGTGCAAACTTTGTCCTATGTTCTTATATAAGGTCATATCTTATATAAGCCAAGGTTTACAAGGAGAAGGACTTATAGGAGGACATGAGAGAGAGTAGATTTACATTAGATATGGAGAAGAAATTATTTCCTGTGAGAGTGAAGAGGCACTGGAACAGATTGCCCACAGAAGCTGTGGACTCCCCATTGCTAGAAGTGTTCAGTTAGCTGGGACTTACTAGGGAGGTTGAAATTAAATGGTCTTTAAGGTCTCTTCCAACCCAAATCATTCTATGGTTATTCTATGGTGATGATCCTTTGCTTTGGACAAAGCACAAAATTGGCAAAAAATATTCAGAGAAATGTTCATACCTAATTTTAGCCTTTTAAAATGAGGTTCCTTCTTTGGAACCTAAAGCTAAGCAGGATGATCACAGATGTTAACTGTGCTCCTTTCATCCCTCACTAGAGGCAGACAAAGAGTTTTGGTCAAGGAAGAGTTAAAACAGCTTTACATGGATGTTTGGATAGAGGCTTATAATTTCTTGGAAGGCACAGTCCACAGTAAGGATGTACTTCTGCCTCACTCCAGGAGGAGTTAGATCTGATTTATTTTGGGAGGATGAGGACTGGATATTCTTTCTGTGTGGCCTCTATGCCTTGTAATAACAAGCTCGCTTGTTATTACAATTCTCATTGCAATCTAAGATTAATACTTGTATCCCAAATTTCACCGAGGCCAGCATGAATGAATAATAATCCCGTTAAGGAATTCAAGAACTGGCCAAGAGTCACTAGTTGTATTTGTTAACGGAACTGAACCAGAGGTGAGGGTTTCATTGCTTTTCTTGCACTTTCTGGCTTTGACTGGGGAGAAAGTTCATGACTGCCAACATTTCTACTGACCACAGGAAGGCAGAGCCATCCTCATGGCAGCAGGCATGCAATAAAAGCCATTCTGTCATAATTGCCTCAAATTCTCCTGTCAGGCAACGATTGAAAAAGGAGAGCTGAGAAACCACAAGGCCAGGTGCATGAGAAAAAAAGTAGGTTAGGAATTGTACATGCCAGATTGTGAATCAGGCTGCACTCCCCTCAAGGGCATATTCTTCCAGTTCCACAGCTTGTTTCATGGAGAGGAAGATGATGGAGAAGAACCATCTCTGGAGATTGTCTGTTTTTCCCGGGGCTGTGGTGTTACTCCACATGCCAGTGTCATGCCTCTGGGAGGCAAAGGGAGGCAAAGTACATCACACGTGATGAACTGCAGAGGGATCTTCGAGCAAGGAGAAAAATCAGGAAGCAAACAGCAACCCTGGATGTGGCTCTGCTGCAGCAGTAGCTGAGCAGCAGCTCAGGGTGTGCTGAGAGTGGGGACAAGCTCTGGGGGTGTCACTAAAAGTGACTGGGAAGAGGGAAATTGAAGAAGGATAAAAAGCATGGAAAAGTGAAGGAACTTGAGGGGAAATTTTTAAATTTATTTTCTAGGGTAGATATCTTTGACTAAATTCTAGACCTTTAAGGTACACAACAGCTTGCAGAGAGAAAGAAATGTGGTTCCCTATGTTTTAAATTGAATGAACTTATGTGCTTTTTAGGACTATCACACTCAGTTTGTCAGCAGTGAAATACCCTCCCTTCATGGCCCAGGCCCAGCTACCTTTTCTCAGGAAATCAAAACAGCATAGCCAACATCTGACTTTTCCTATTCCACCCAGGAGTGAAAAATACACATGGAAAACAGGGAAGGCCTGTGAAAACAGGTGACAAGATTTAAAATGGGAACTCCTGTGGCATCTCTCCAATATAAAATGAAGACAACACTTGAGTAACAGCCTACTCTTATCACAGGCTGCATGTTTTTGGTACGTCCTAGTAGGTTGTAGAAGTGACATCTGCATTTGCAATAAAGAGGTGTCAAATATGGCTAGTACTCCTGACCAGAGGAGTTCTCACTGGTTTGGATAAGCTACTGGCTGCTTTGACTGTGCCCTCCCTGTAACTTCCCTGCCTAAAACAAGTCTGCAAGGCGTGAAATCAGGCTTTACTGAATTCAGAGCCAAGCTTTCACTGATGTCAGTCAAACACAGGCTATCCCCAGGTGACACTTGTGTTCCAGTTTGAGTGTATTCTTTCTGACATAGAATAAGACCAGGGCATTTTAGTTTTTCCAAGACAGATACATCATCTGGCAGTTTCCAGCTGATGTAAGATAGGTAACAGTGATACAGCCTATCCATGGAAAGCCTCTTTGCCTGTGGTTTCCTGCAGGGGGGTTTTTGCTGTTTGCTGTGTGGCTGAGCTCACTCCTCAGCCTTTCTTTATCAAGGGATTTTAATAATGTTTTTCATTCCTTTATTCAGCCACCTTTCTTTCCCCAAAAAGTAAACCTGTAACAAATTAATGTCTTCAAAGTCTGTATTTTGTATGATTTTGTTGACACTGGCTAGCATTCAAACCTTATTGGAATTGACAGTTAACGTAATTGCATAAGCCCTATTTCCTTAGGAAAACAGCCTTCAAAAGACCAGGACATGCAACAAGAACTCCTCTATCCTTGCAGGGTCTCAGTCTTTAACTTTTTAACCTCCCCCGTTGTTATGTAAGCCAATAGCACAGCTTTGTTCCTGGAATTAGTTAATTACAGAACTTGGTTCATCAAATATATTTTAAACATTGAAATAGGATGAAATAAATTGCGCACTACTGTATCTATTTCTCTCCATGGACAATGAACAGGGTCTGTAGAGCTGGACAAAGGAATTTCCTGGGTGGAGTGGACACTTCAGACTCTCCTTTAGTCAGTGAGGCCAACATGGCCAAAAGTTGTTGGCATGCTATTCATTTCACAGAATCACAGAATCAGCCAGGCTAGAAGGCACCAGTGGGTCACCTGCTCCAAACTCCCTGCTCAAGCAGGGTCATCCCAGAGCACAGGGATGTGTCCAGATGGTTCTCGACTATCTCCAGTGAGGGAGACTCCACAGTCTCTCTGCACAATCTGTTCCAGTGCTTGGTCCCAGGACAGAAATTCTTCCTCATGTTCAGGTGGAACTTCCCAGGCATCAGTTTCTGCCCTTTGCCTCTTTCCTACTGCAAGGCTGAACAGGCTCAACTCCCTCAGCCTGTCCTTGTAGGAGGGATGATTCAGACCCTTAAACATCTTTGTGGCCTCTTCTGGACCCTCTCACTTATACTGAGCAGCCCACAACTGGGCACAGTATGCAGATGTGGCCTCACTAGGGGTGAGTAGAGGGGCAGGATCACCTCCCTTGACCTGCTGACAATGCTTTTCCTGGTGCATCCCAGGATATCATTGTCCTGGGACACATTGTAGCTCATGGACAGCTTGCTGTGCCCCAGAAGCCCCAGGTCCTTTCTATTTTAGGCTGATTCATACCCTGCACTCTATTGACTGTATTGATGAAATCCACATATAGTCACTTGGGTCACATGAGACATCAACAACAAAGATATCTCCGTAAGAAGGACTCCCTTCATTCTCAGATTTTCAGTGTAGCAGAGGTCTGGTCCCTCTGTCACACTATTTGGATGTTATCAGGCCTTGGTAGTTTCAGGCCATGTGCCTTAGCACTAAAAGCTCTCCTCTGTGAGAAGGAGCAATACCATATGAAATAGGGAGAGCTCACATTTTGCAAATCCATTTTTTCTGTGGGCAGTGTTTCAGTTTCATTCTGGGATCATTGATTTGCTGGCTTTGAGCTGTTTTCTTCATCAAGCCCAGAGGATAAGCTTTTTTTGCACTGCATCTTTCTCTCTTCTGTGGCTAATGCTAGTTTATTCTCCATCAAATCTTATGTAAAGCTTTTACAGGAGAATTCATCTGTGCTATGCTCTTCAGTTGTTTTTTGGAAAAAAATATGAATAAACCAGAATAAACTGGAAGATTGTCAGTGTATTTTGCAGATTATCTGTGTTCCAACTCTATTCACAGGAAAATGCAAAGTCGATTAAAACCCACCAAGTGTAATAAATATGTTTTTTGATTCTGTCAGCATGGCTAAAGATAAAAGCTAATGGCAAATCCATAATACAGTCATACAGATCAAATGATCTATCAATCCATAAGCTTGCATTCATGACAGATAAATGCTCTTATTATCTTCACAGCATGCCCCAGTTAGTCCAGCATGAACTTGGTGAGTTAACTTGGCACTCTGCTGTCAGGGTGTTGGTATGCAGGAAGTTTGTTTGTTACAATTTACTTTTCAGCAATTTAACTGCTGAAAGTTCCATTTCTTCAGTCTGTCAACTGTTGCTTTCATTGATTACTGCTCAGCTGAGCCCCTCAGCACGTTGGCATGCAGGAAGTTTGTTTGTTACAATAGCAAGTTAAATGCTGAAAGTTCCATTTCTTCAGTCTGTCAACTGTTGCTTTCATTGATTACTGCTCAGCTGAGCCCCTCAGCAGCTCCCAGGTGTATCCCACTCCTTTTTTTTCCAGTTGTGAACTCCTGTTCCTCTCCATGAACTTTCCCCTCTTCATGCCAGCAGCTTATTTCTCCCAAGTTATTGGTGTACTCAGCCTCAAGGAGAAAACTCTACATTTCCAGTCACCTAGGGCTTGAGACAACCACATGATGGGAAGTATTTGAGGCACCACAGTCAGGGAAAACTTGCACATTTTTCAAGATAAATTCAAGAATTTGTGTCAGTTATCAACATGAGACTTTTGTCTGGTCCACTGGTTCAGTGAGTCAAGGGTACTATAGACTGGAACTACAAATTCTCTTGCATGAACAGACTGTTTTGAGCTAGGACTGTAATCACAAGGAATAAAACACTGCCTAATGCAATGGCCAAATCAAGTACCAATGAAAGAGGGTCCATTTGTGTCAATCATAGTTATCTTGTTGATGGATCTGTCCTACTGTTAATGTTAAAACCCTTTTTGTTCTCTTGTTCCAGATATTCAGAATTATTCATTCATCCTGAATGGATATTTTGTGCTTAAACTGAATCTTAGAAGCTTATTTAGAACCACTTAAGATCTTAAATTAAATATGAGTGTAATGTGGGGAGGCATAGAAATGAAAGATCCATAATTTTTCAAGTGTAAAATTAAATTCCTCCCTCCTTTCCTCTGATTTTATGCATCTAGTACAAAGTATATGGAATTTGAGTAGGTGAACTAAGAAATTCAGAGTGTTTTGATAGATATCTGCATGGGAGAGATACACAACTATTGTAGGTCCACAGAAATACATCAATTGATTAGTTTCTTTTCTGATAAATGTTGCAGATTTTCTCCATTTACATTTAAAGGCCAACAGAACTGACATATGAATTTTTTCCTATTTTATCTGTTGCATCTCAGGACCCACAGGGAAGAAATTAAAAACTCATCATCTGGCCAGCATGGAGGCTCAGAGCTTTGATGGTTTCAGCTGTTAAGCCTGCTGTTCCACAGAACCCATTTTTGACTCCTAGCTCTGCTGCCCAAACCGATGTGCTGATGTTTGGTTGGAAGTGTACAGTTCCAGACAGGGTTAGCAATTTACAAAATTTCCATCAGGCTAAGCATAGCAGTGAGCATACATGTGCATGCATGCATGTGGGTTTTGTTGCTGTTTTCAGCATTCAGGAAACAATTACAGGAGAGCATTAGCTGTGCTTCAGTGCAGACTGTGAGTCTAAAGTAATGGCATGATCTTCACTCAGGGACCGAGAATGTCCCAGATGGATCAGCAAAGCAGCAGGGAAGTAAACCTACAACACAACTAATTTTCTCCAGTTTACTTCTCTGTTTTGAACACCTAACCCTTACACTCAGGATTTTTTTTCCTGGAATTATGAATAGCTCTCTCATTTTCAGCAGCTGAACCAATAAACAAGATTATTTTTCCACAATTACAACTCCCTTTATTACAGGGTATAATGCCATCCCTGTATTTTAGCAATGAGAAGCTGTGGAGAAAACAAAGTATGGCCTGAATCAATGGCATAAAAAGCAAAGATTACTTCTTTCCCAGTGTCAGAATAAAACTCTCAGAAATCACGAATGCCTAAGAACAATGAAGAGAACAAGAAGCTGCAGGCAATGGGGTATTACCTTCAGTACAGCCCAGTCCATACACAAGAAGAGATGGTTCTTGTTGTAAGACTCATAGCTACTAAAAGTAAACACCATTTAGGTTACCAAAACGCTTTCAGGTCTTCATCATCCAAAGCTAATTTTTCCCCTAAAAACATTTATTGAATACCCATTTCTCTTTACCCATACTGCCTCACTTAAACTAGACAGCTATGGCCACAGTGATAGTCCATTACAAAGCTATTTGTCCATAAAGATAATTAATTTCTATGGGGAAATGCATAGCCAGCAGCAGAACCAAGAGAAAAGAGGTCAGATAATAGGTCAGAATAATTTAAAGTGCCCTCAATACTCATTGTGCTGTTGATGAGAAGGAGCAAACCCTGGAATTTTCTATGAAGATGTCCTTCAGCACTTTTTGACCATATGACAATCACCTAATTTAAATACAGACTTCCCCAAATCTCGTAAAAACTCATGTACATCACATATTTTCTACACTCATTAAAGCACATGAGATTACTTTTTTCTGGTGGTTTTGGGGTGACAATGTAATACACAAAATCCCCTTCCAACTGTTGGAAAGTCTTCGGTATAGCAGGTAAACCAGAGCACTCAAATCTGGACAGTCTTTCTCTGTCTTTGGCTCACCTCTTTGTACCTATAGAAAATAGAAGATAGCATTGCTTTGTGACCTTGCAGCTGTGTCCTAAGGATTAATGCTTGGAACGCGCGACACGCTCCTGCAGTGCACGGCAGTCAGGTCAGTGAGTACACTCTGTTCCTCTTTGCATGGAGGTAAATTAGGTGTGCCTCTGATGGCAGCAGAAATTTGGCCCCATTGGATGAATCCCATGATCCTCAGGCTTTAGACAGATTCATCCAGCTGGCACCATGCCTCACAAACTTCAGTGTGGTGACACATCTTGAAAGTAAAGTTATCTTTTGGGTTGTGGGAGAGTAAGTTGATAGGTAAAGCAGGAACTAGGGGCACTCTGGTGAAACTGGAGATACTCTCTGGAGAATTTTATACCTGCTCCCTTCTGAAAGGACTGGTGGAAGAACAATTCAATAGGGCATATGGGGTCATTTCTGCTGCATGCACACAGAGAGAAAATCATAAGCTAGCAGTTTTTCTGGGGTTCCCTCTACTTTCTGGGCACATGAATGTTCCTCAGGAAAATCCCATGGGGTTTTCAGAGAATGTGAGTTTGGCTGCTGCTCCAAAGTGCTTTCTGGAGAGGCTTTCTAAAGGCTGTGGGGAAGAGCAGGGAAGCCAGCTGAAGAACGAGGGTGTCAATAACACCTATTGAGTATGAGTTCCCCTGGCCCAGAGCTGCTGCTTAGACAGACACTGTAGGCAGAGTGCTTGGCAGGCTGACTCTGCTTTCTGAAGCCAGGCTTCATCCTACAGCCACGAGCAGGGTGCTGCTGGGAGCTCCTCACTGCACTGAAAATAGCCAGCCCTGAGCTTGTGCTGCATCCCACCGTGTGCTGGGATCTGGGCAACAAGGGAGCCCTCTCCCCAAGTAACCCTTAGTCCATCATGCCTTGACAAGCACCAGCTAAAATCTCAGCATACACCAGTTGGGCAAGCACCAGTTATTATTTATATTAATTATTCATGTATTTCCATTTTATTAAATAACTGAGCTACAACTATTCATATTTCTGCCTTCTTACTCCAGCACTTACACAGGCTCAAAGGGCAGATGATAAATACATTTAATACTTCCTCAAATGCAAATGTTTTTGTTTGTTTTTCAATGTTTACTTGCTTGACTGGAGCATTTCACTTGAATACCTCATACCCCAGTTAGTTACAGCAGACTGCAAAGTGGGATTCACGCCTGGGTAAAGGTAATTTGCTTGCTTTACAACACCAAGACAAATACTGGTCTGAAGCACCGGCATGAGGTCAGTCAGGTCTGAGATTTTAAATACCAAAAGATTTACAATCCCATCCTGACAGCCCCTCTGCTCCTTCTCATGTTTTCCACAGCAATAAGATTCATTTAAAGCTTTAAATATAGGAAGCAGAAAAGGAGTAATTAATTTTGCTTGCACAACAGCAGTCACAACTTGTAAGGCTTTGATAGCTTCCTTAAACCCAAAGGAATTCAGATAGCTAAGGCAATGAATGCTTACCAGTATTTGTATTGGAAGGACATAGTTTTCAGAACACACATTTTTGTCTTGCAGGAACCTGACAGTGATGAGAGTATGTAGGATGCTTTACTACTAATATATTCACATGATGCTACTTAATTTCCTATTTCATCTTGTTCAGCATATTCCCTTTGTGTTTCTTAAATCAATAGAAACTGCAGTAAGCCAACCGATTTTTTCAATATTTTGTAGGATGCTCTGCCCTTACCACCATACTTAATACCTATTGTTTTTGGTAAGACAAATAAACTCCTAAAATGCTATATTTGCTACTTAGAAGGAAGTTGACTGTGTGTTTTGGGGGATAAGAAATTCAGTTGCAGAAAGCTAAACATATATGCGTGGAGCTGAATGCTTTTGGAAACAAATTCTGTGGGCTTTCATATTTGCATCACTGTCATGATTTTGAATGGAAAATGGAAAACTTATGATGAATGCATAATAGGCTATTGCATTTCCATCTGAGACAGAAGGAACGTGCTCACTTCTTCAGAAGGGAAGACAGATGAAGGCAGGCAAGCTGCAGGATAAAACAAGAATTAAGTGATAGCCTCTTAATGATCATTGTTCTGCTATCTGTCCATTATCTGTCTGGGTGTAGGTAGCAAAAACCACATGAATTTAAACAAAACCCATTACTCACACTCACTTACAGACGTGTTGATAGGAGTTGCTTGACAGGTCTTACACAGGAAACAGGATGTAATTGAGCCCGGTGCTCTGTTGATTCTCCTCCAGCAAATTCTCTACCTGTGCAGGAATATTTTAAGACCTCACTAACTTTGACAGAGTGTTAGGGGTTTTCTTTTGCTTATTTGTGTTTTGTATCATTATTGGGTCTCTAAAATAACAGATGGTGAAATCTCCCGAGTAAGCCAAATGCCAGTGATTTTCCTTACAGGATGTCATGCAAAAACACTAACAGCTCGGCTCCTATTAGTACTAGAAACCGATGGGCCAGCTCCAGCACCTTTTAAAGTTCCTGGGTGTCTTTGGATCAGCTCCATGGCACAGCTGAATGAGGCAAGCAATCTGCTTTAAACACTCCTTTATTATTCCCAGAGTTTCTGCTGAATAGCCTATCAAACAGGCTAAAAATCTCTCTTAAAGAGCACCTTCTTTTTAGAAAACACAGGTTATTTTAGAGGAGAGTAAAATCAGGACAGTTTGCAGGTAAATTGAAAACGCCCATTTGTTTTTCCTTCTTGAATCAGGGACTTGTCACTTCTGAGATAGCCACTGCTGGTGGTTTGGGTTTGCTGGCAGCAAACAGATTGCACTTGGCATAGGTGACAACCAGCTTGGCCAGGCACATCTTTCCTTGGTCCTTTCCCTGTGCCTCTTGCTGTGCCATATTGAAGGAACATTGCTTAATGGCTGTAATGGGATATTTACATCTATTTCATGCTCCTAGAGCTGTCCTAATTGACACTTTTCTCTCATCATGGTTAACTTATCATCTGCTGATCATGAAATCTCAATGGAATTCATAGTTCTCTGTCAGGTGTGACTGTAGGGACATTTTTTTATCCCTGTAAGTCCCATACTCCCCACTGGTTATGTGAAAAATGGAGTCCTTTCACCACATTCATGGGCTTTGAGAGTAAGTTTGGATATATTTACAAAGTCCATAAATTTTGATTTTCTTCTATTTATATCTGACTGCATTTCATGTGAAATTCTTATTTTCAAGTACACATATCTATTTATGACCACTTTTTAAATTAGATTTCCTTTTGAATGAACTGTTGGTGGTCCCCTAACAAAGAGGTGTTTGCTTTGTTGGATCTCTGATCTGAACAGGTCTTGAATTGGGGACCAGGTCTGAGTCTTTTCATTGTACTTAAAGAAAAAAGAGGAGAAGTGCTTCTCCTCTCCTTCCTGGTTCCTCTGAGGAGATAACTGAATGTCTGACAAATATTTTAAGCAGAATGCAAGTGTAAGCAGGGGCCCTAAAGAGATGACATGCTCCCTGCAATAGGCTTCATACACATGCCAAGAGGGAGTCCTTCCCTCTTTATCTCTGGGACTGTCTGCTGGACAACAGCCAGTAATGGACACTGAGTGACACAGTAGCAATAAGGACAAGATGTCTGTCAACTTCATACAACCCTAGTTATGTACAGATATTTGTGGTTTTGGCTTTCATTACTCTAGGCCCCCTTGCTTTTCAGAGAGGTAAGTCCTGAACTTATCCACTTTGGCATTTTCCATGAGAGAGGAGAGAGGTAGCAGAGACAGAGGAAAGAAAGCATTTATTATGAAATGTCTTCAAGGAGAGTTAATTTTTTTTGACTGATGTCTGCGGAGTTTTCATATTTATTCGGAAGGAAATCATGCTCAGCAATTGTCATTACCTCCCAGAGAAGTGTTGCATTTGTTTGAAGGTATATTTGACACATATTGTGTCAAAGCTCATGGTCTCTCAGACATGACGTGTGACAGCTGAAATTATTTGACATGCTCCAGTTAAAGGAATTGAGAACCAAATTCCCAGGGGCTGCGGACAGTTTCTGTACATAAAGCTCTCTTTGAGTATAAAGGAGATTTTTTTCAAAAGCATTCAAATCGGTTTTTCCTGCTCTCATAGAGTTAATTCTGGATTCTTTTGATCACCAAGGTAGTTCTTCAGTATATCCAAGCCAGTTTGGCTGAAATTATCTTAGCAAATAGGATGGGCCATGGACCACTCTGATCTGGATACCATCTGACACAGCTGTGCCATTTCAGAGAAAATCTCTGGAGCTCCAGAACTGGAAGTCCCATTCCACAGATCTGATGTGAATACTGCTGGGGCTAAGATGGTCTCCAGCCTTTCCCCAGGAGCTGTGTTGGGAGAGTTATATTGGTCAAATCTCTGTGGCTGGAGACTGTTTTAGCCATTAAATGATATGATGATATTCTGCTGGCTGTTGCTGTTTAAGAGCTGTAGCTGCAATCTTTGAGCTCCTCTGCCATCAGTACAGATGATCAGAACTGTGCACAGTCCTTGACATGAGGAGCTGCACCCTCATGTGTATAGCTATGTCTGGTCTCATAAATTAAACCCCCGTGGGACCATCCTGAGGCAATGAGATCATTAGGCCACAGTAGTGGGCACTCATCCCAGCCTCTGAAAAAGGGGGCCCATGCTGTGAATATATCTGGTGAATGGTCCCCACTACGTGCTAAGTCCACACACATGTCAATGAATTATTCAGAACAATGCCACATCCCAAAAGAACTCCAGGGATCACTCAAGCAATTTCCCAGTATGGGCAATCAGGATTATATTGTCAATGTCTTTTCACTGGCACTGTTTAGCTCATTAGTAATACAAAAAGTCCTCAGCACTTCTGCTAGAGAAATCTTCCCTGATGCATCCTAGCACTCAATTTGCTTTGCTAATAGCTGCATCAAGATTGTCCCTGGGCACCATCCCCCAGTTGAGAAAACTCATGTGCCTCTTCCTATACTGGAAGTCCCATTCCACAGATCTGATGTGAATACTGCTGGGGCTAAGATGGTCTCCAGCCTTTCCCCAGGAGCTGTGTTGGGAGAGTTATATTGGTCAAATCTCTGTGGCTGGAGACTGTTTTAGCCATTAAATGATATGATGATATTCTGCTGGCTGTTGCTGTTTAAGAGCTGTAGCTGCAATCTTTGAGCTCCTCTGCCATCAGTACAGATGATCAGAACTGTGCACAGTCCTTGACATGAGGAGCTGCACCCTCATGTGTATAGCTATGTCTGGTCTCATAAATTAAACCCCCATGGGACCATCCTGAGGCAACGAGATCATTAGGCCACAGTAGTGGGCACTCATCCCAGCCTCTGAAAAAGGGGGCCCATGCTGTGAATATATCTGGTGAATGGTCCCCACTACGTGCTAAGTCCACACACATGTCAATGAATTATTCAGAACAATGCCACATCCCAAAAGAACTCCAGGGATCACTCAAGCAATTTCCCAGTATGGGCAATCAGGATTATATTGTCAATGTCTTTTCACTGGCACTGTTTAGCTCATTAGTAATACAAAAAGTCCTCACCACTCCTGCTAGAGAAATCTTCCCTGATGCATCCTAGCATGCTTTGCTAATAGCTGCATCAAGATTGTCCCTGAGCACCATCCCCCAGTTGAGAAAACTCATGTGCCTCTTCCTACGAGGTCTCAAGTATAAACTTCCAGGTGCTAACTGAAATTCTTCATGCTTTCCTAAAGTTGAAAGCTCCCCAGTCAGTGAATACAACTTCCAGAGTACGGACAGAAAGGGTATTTTCTGCAGGTGCAAGATGGTGTTGCTGCCATTGTACAGGATATGATTTGAGACTCGTATATAATCTGTTTATTATTGTGAAAATAATAATTGAAGTAGGTATAGGTATAGAGCTACAAAACACAGGGACTGATGAGGCTGTTTAAGGGGAGAACAAATGTGGCTTCACATGTTTAGCTTAGTGAAAGGAAAACTGAAGTTTTTGACAGCTATCCATGGACACCTCAGGGGTCTGAGTACTCAAAAGGGAGGAGAGTAAAAGACATTTCTGGAATTAGAACAAATGACTGTAACCTGGTCCTGAATAAACAGACAATGGAAATTATAAAGAAGTTTCTAAACAGCAGAGGAATGAAGTTCTGGAAAAGCTTTCTGACTGCAGGAATAACAGTCAAAAAAAAATTTAAGAGGGAGTTGAAGAATTCCAAAGAATGGATAATATGACCTGATGGTTCATGGCAGCAAGAACTGAACTCGGTGACCAAAGCCATCCCTTCAGGTCCTATCTCTGACAATCTGAAAAGTATTTAAGAAGACCATGTCCCATTGATCTGCAAGGACAGAGAAGGTGGAGACTGAGTCTCAATCTCTCCAGATCTAAATGCAGTATGATACCCTCAAGCAAAAGTCCTGCCATTCCATTTAATAGCAAAAGAGCCCAGGAATAGCTTCTGTGGTGACACTAACTTGATTTACCACAGTTGTGAAAGAATGGACTGAAAGAGTTATTTTTACTAAGCAGGAGTATCTTTTTCCCTGGATATGCTATAAACATGAAAAATAAATTGGCAGATATCTAGATACAAATTTTAAATCAATGAGATCTGAAATGCAAGAGCTTCTGTATCCAAATGGCTGTTTCATGCCCTAAATTCTCTGAGTTGTGCTTAATTCTTGCAGCACATAAGGCATGTAAAAACCACCCACTCACTACTTCAGAGCCATTTTTCTTCATCTAAATGAAATTTCTTTAGTTCCATTCATCTTTACAGCTCATTCAACAGGTCCCTCTGCAGCAGTGAAGGGAAGCATGTTTCAATGTGCTAATCCAGCTCGGAGATGGATTAATTGACTCACATGCCCCTCTGATCACTAGCCAGATGTCTCTCCCCAGCTGGCAAGCCTTACTAATTTTCTTGTTGTTGTTGCTGTTGTTAATTCTGGGTTTCCAGCCAGCGGGGGCTCAATCAAGGGCAACATGCCCTCTGCCGACATTTTGTATTCTTTGGTCTGCTTTCCCCTGGGCAAAGACATTCAGCTGTGAACCTCCTTCCCTGGCTCTTTGTCATCTGGCCTGTGGCCCCTGGACAGGGCTCTGCTGGTGCAGTTGCACTTGTGTATCCGGCACATTGGGCCACACAGGGCTGTGCTGTGAATATTCAAGGTAGGCGAAGGAGGCACATGGGGCTCGGAGGGCCAGTTCCAAGAAATGACCCAAAATTTCAGGTCGGTGCATTGAAATTTTTTTGGGAAAAAAAAAGAATAATAATAATAAGAGTTAGAAATATTTCCTATGTCAGGCTATGAAAGGAAATTTCTGTGAAATTGTGTGAGAGAAGAGTCAAGAATGCTTAACTTTGCTCATGTTGTGCATGACCAGACCAGCAGGGACACTGAACTGGGAAGCAATGTAACACAAAGAGTGGTTTGAAGATGGGATGTATGTGTGCTCCAGGCTCTACTCCTTATTCTGTCATTGCCCTGATGTCTTGGGCAAGGCACTTCACTACTCTGGTACTTTCCAATGCCTATGAGAGTCTGGGGTATTTTTAAGGTACTTGCTAAAGAGCAAGGCAGTGTGAAAATTAAATATAATTCACATCACTGAACGTACAGCCATGTATTTTCAGTGTGAAAAATTCTGCCGTGACTTGCAGTGATTTGGCTAAAACCACAATGTTACCACATGGAAAGGTGTCAATTTTGGCCAGACTGTAGAACATTGTTTCCTCTTATCCCATTGCTTGTCTTGGATCATCACTGTGACCACATTGAGTAGAAACTTAATGTACATGAATTTGACTGAATGGTACAACTTTTATTCACCTCAGCAGTGAGGAAATCACTCACAAACTCACACACATGTTGTTGGAAGTGGTCACTGAAGGAGGGCAGCTGACAGCAGAGGCAGCAGTAGGAATATTTGAAGATTTGTACTATTTAACACTTTAACACCAAGACCCTGAAATTCAGCTACGCACACAGCTAGAGCATTCTGTGAATTATAAAAGTGGAACACTGGTTTTCTAATTTCTCACTAGTGGGGGTTATTTATCCCAAGTTGTAAAAAAAGCAATTCCTGGATTATATGAATATTTGCCTTTTCTTTCCCATTTATTTTTCTTTTTTTTCCCATTTTCCATTCCCAAAATTAGTTCAACAGGACAAAAAAGAACAGAAAACACTTCTCCTTTTTTTTTTCATTGGAAAAGAAGTCGCAAAATATTGTTTCATGACAAGATCAGAGAAGCACAGCTTGAGAAGAGAGAAGTTTGTCTAAGGTGTGAACATCAAGAATTCAACTGCATTTCTATGGACCCAGCACTTACTACTCCAACTAAAAATGTGGATGAGCTCATTTCTTCAGCATCTGAGCAGTTGCTCACAATTCATAGGTTTGTAAATAAGAAGAAAATCTCACTCCTGTAATTTAGTATCCTTGGTCTTTTTTACTTTAGGTACGTGCCTTGCATAAATCTCTTTCCAAAACCACAAATTTCTTCCCACATCAGGCATAGCCCCAGGGAAGTTGTTTTACAGGGAAATAAAGACTTCGACCTTTGATCACTGTAACCTGGCTTCTCACAATCCTGAAAACAAGTTTCTAAAAAATTGAAATGTGAACAACACACACCATCAATATCAATTACTGCATTGTTAGGTGGTAAATTTTCCCCACAGGGGGTGAGCAATTCACTTGATGTTCTTGGCAAAGGGTTTGATTCTCCTCCCCACTGGCAGCGGTGTGGTGCTGACAATCTCTCTGTTCTTTGATGGGGCAGAGTAAGGGAGAGCAGAGTCAGACTCAAAGCTCTGCGAGTGCAGAGAAAAGCCAGCTCTGTCAAGAGAGGATTTATGCAGTCTGAGCAGTGAGCTGCAATCTTTGAAGAAAAGACTTCAAAGAGAAAAGGAGAAAAGAAACAATGTCTAATCTTCATACAAATGTGCTCGGGGGTCTCTGAAATTCAGAAACTTCTAAAATCTAAGAATTAATTATCACTTGCCAGAGGGAAGCTTTATTCACAGGTAACAGTTTCAGCAACCCAAGTCCTCTAGGTGTAAAATTCATGCAGTTATATTGAACTAAAGCTCAGTAAATCACCCTCCTTCCTTTTGGTGTACTTGCACACTTTCCAAGTGTTTGATGTTATGCTTCACATTGTTTGTGTGTGACACATGACAGCAGCTCCTGAAATTTTTGTCTTTGAAAGGAGACGTACTTGGAAATATTTTGGTACAAGAACTGTGACTCAGAGGTTCACATTAAAACATGCAACAAAGCGATGCAGCTCCTCGGTTCCTGTAGAGCTGTGCAGCCCTCTTGGCTTCTGTTTACTGCAGCAAAACACAGGACTCTTAAGACATTTTTCAGCTCCACAGCTGCATAAATAACAAGGAGCACTGGGGGCGACTGAAAGCAAAGCACTGCTGCTCCGATTCCACTTAGCAGAATGGGGTGTTTAAAGTGACCCTTAGGCCAGGTATCCAGAATATCTCAGCACCTCACAGATTCTCATTTTTGTTTTAATAGTACCCTTTTGTGTAAGCACTCCTCATATTCATCTGACACTTGAAGTCTGAAAGCTAAGGAGGTGATTAGACCCATGGTTGCAGGGCAAGTTAGTGGTGAAAGGAAGAATTAAGCATTTAAATATCTGGAAAACTCAGTTACATGATGGTGTTATTGTGCTCAAGAAATTGAACGATTTATTGTGGCTGTCTGACCAGAGTCATACTCAGGCCATGGTAATGTGTAGTTTAAATCCTGAATTTTCTGAAGCTGAGAGTGTGAACCCAGCTGGCTGGTGTGGCTCAGCTGCTGCACAGAAACACATTAAACTGCAATAACTTGATTGTGAATCCCAGTCCTCTCTTTTTAAAAGCTCTGTCTGTCTTTCATCTTTAAGACTTCAATGAAAACAGCAGTTGCAGAAGCTCAAGAGAGAGCTGCACCACAGCAGGGAAACAGCTCCCTGACATGAGCAAAAGGGTCTTCAGACCCAGAGCAGCTATATCTGGTATAAAAATAAAAACTCGCCTCTCTTAAAATATGAGTAAGCCAAGGCACCTGTACTATCAGGAAAGGAAATGGAAGACAGAGACCATGTCCAATGCAGCTACTTTGAAATAACAAAACCCTCTGGCAGGACTGGAATTGCTTCATTTTATGTTTACATCCACATGGTTTTTGAGGTTAAGTAGAACTTGTCCTGATATTTGCCCACCAGCAGTCAGGAGGTGTCTGTGACTGTTGTCTCCCTTTGCAATGAATACTTTACATCCTAATAATAAGCAGACCCAATCATTGTGCACCACCAGCATTGCCAGAGGTGGTCAAAACCTGAGTAGACGTGTCTGTTTGTGATATGGTTTAGTGAGTGTGATGGTGTTCAGTCAAAGGTTGGACTCGATGCTCTTGGAGATCTTTTCCAACCTTAGGGATCCTACGATTCTATGGTCTGCTGCTGCTTTGGAGTCACTGGCCATCCCAGAAGATCTGAGTAACACAGAGGCCTTGCATTATCCAAAGTTAGCATCCAGAAGGATGCAAAAGGACAGAGTTTGACCCTGGTGTTGCATTACAGGCAGGGCTGTGGGTGTTTGTTTTCAAAGGAAATTTTCTTCTGCGAACAATCAGAAAAATCCCAGGCAGTCTCCTCTCTCTGGCTGTGGCAGCTGCCAAGACAACAAAACCAAAGGTAATCGGTGCTGCCTCTCCCTCCAGTGTTGATATTTCAAGTATTTGTGTAACTGTGGATAGTTGACACAGCTTGTGAGAAATTATTCCAGGAGGAAAGGAAACCTCCCAAACTCCTCCACTTCCTTTGTCCCCGGCTCCTCCGGCTCCTGCTGGGGGCTCTGGATCACCCCTCCAGGAATGTCCCTCCCTGGAGGCTGGAGTTCTGGAGCCGGGATCCAGGGCTGTGCAGGGGCCGAGCTGTGACACCCCGGCCCTGACCAGGCAATCTGGTACTCAGCTAGTTTTGCCCAGTGGGGGATATTTTTGCTGTGTTTGTTGGAAGATTTTTGGTGTCACTTATCACACGCTCGTTGTAATGCATTGCCTGAGGCATAATTAAATTCAAAGGGCATGTCTGTGTTGAAAGGGAGGGTTGCAATTTGTTGCTGTTAGGATTTTTCATTAAAAACCAAGCAGTTTTTCTGACTGGCAGGAACAATGGTTGCAGAACAAAAATGCTATTAAATAAGGAGAAGGCAAAGGCTTTTCTTTTTTCTTTCTTTCCTTTTATTTTTTTAATAACTACCTGCCTGACATCTCCACACTGACTTTAAATAAAATACAGCATTTAAAAATAGTGGGACTGTAAAAGGAAGACAACGCAGAGAAAAGAGGAGCCTTGACATTAAGAAAGGTCTGGCAGGTGACAGGTATATTATATATACCAGATTATATGTGTATATCTATCAATACACAGAAGTATCTGTATCTATCTGTGTGTGTGCATGTGTTTTATCTCCAGAGGAGAATTTTGCCTTTGCTGCTGAAATTTTCCTGAAAGCTCAGTTAATTAGTTCTCATAATACCCATAGAGGCAGACATTAGTATCATCCTTATCCACAGATGAGGAGATAGGAAAGAGCAGAGAGAGAAGGATGCACAGAGAGATTAAGGGATTTCTGCTACACTGAATTCAGTGTAGAGCTGGGAATTCAGTCCAGCAGGCAAAATCCTAACCCTATTAAAAGCAATGGGAGACTAACTTATGAGAAGCCTGGATTTGGCAATTTTTGCTTGCTTTGTTCAAACCTCTCTGATCTATTCACAGCTACATGTGTTATGATGATGCTTTCAGAACAAAACTACACCTGTGACTGTGTACAGCTCCTGGTCAAATCTCAGCTGAGTCCCTCAGTCTCAGATCTTCAAAATGGGGGCTGACTGTTGCTTTGAGGAACTCTGTACCATACATTTACATATATCTTAAAAATAGTCTGGAGTGATAAGTGAAGTAATTTAAGATCTTCCTAAATAGAATACTATATTCTCCCAGGCCACCAGGGTCACAGAACTGAAATTTTACATCCATAGTTGCTATATCCCACCTCACAATGCTCTCAAAAAAATGACTGAAGGGTTTCAGCTGAACAGATGAGTTACTTCTAAATTAGATTGGGTAGAGCAAGCTCATTAAAGAAAAAAAATAATAATGTCCTCATTTTATAATGGCTTTGTTGCCTTCTTGCTTATATACTTGTTCCAGGGCAATATTTTCATGTTATTAGGGTGTTTTCAGCTCTTATTTTTAAGCTCACTTCATTAATGTTGGTAGAACACTTTGAAGTAGAAAATGTGCTAAGTGGTACCACTGACACACTTTCAAGGCAATGCTTTTGCCTTCCCAGAGGTCATCGAAGCAAATTTGTCACACCTGCAAATGTGCACAAATTGGTGCTGGCAGTAGAGGGACAAATTTCCCTCAAAAGTGCTGCAGCAGCTGTAAGCTGGCTGCAAGTGCCTGGAGGAGGATTCCTCTTTCCAGCAGGAAGCTGGGGTCTGCCAGCCTTGCTGTGAGGAGTCTGGCAGTGAAGCAGCTGTGGAGCAGAGCTCCACTGTCTGACACTCATGTGATGGATAAAAATTCCCTAAACTCATCTGGAAGTCTCCCAATGGCTCCTCCAGTGCTGGGCACAAAATGTCACATTTCTTTTTCCTCAAAAGCACTGTAATGGAATGAGGAGTGCTGGGAGGAGCACAGGGTTTATGTGGGAAAGGCTGCTGTGGTGGGCAGAAGATGGACCTGCTGCAGCATCTTTGAACATGGGGACAGCTTCATAGAACCATAGAAAGACTTTGGTTGAAATGAACTATAAAGCTCATCTGGTTCCCATGCCCTGCCAAGGACAAGGGTACCTTTCAGTAGACCAGGCTGCTCAGAGCCTCATCCAACCTTGCCTTGGACACTTCCAGGGATGAGGTGTCCACAGATTCTCTCGGCAACCCTCAAGTAAAGAATTCCTCCCTAACATCTAACATCTATATCCTGGGGCTTGTCCACTGACCAGAGGTTTGCCAGTGGAGCAGTGCTGTTGCACACCAGGATTTACTGCTCTCCTCCCTCCAGCCTGGAGCATCCCAGGGCAGAAGACAGGTTTCTAACCTGAGGCAAGGGCTTACCTGTGAATAGTGGAATCTAAAGAGTCCTATGGTGTGATTGAGAAGTCTGTGGCATCAAGGTTAATTTTGAAAATCACCGAAACCATGGCCTGGCTACCTGTATCCCTTTCCCACCCCCTTCTGGAGTGTGGAATCACAGGAAGGGTCCTGTTGGCCTTGGGGTATGGTTTGGACAGGCACAGTGCTGCTGGCAGTGTGAGATGGGGAGCTGTCCTGGCACTGTATGGCAGCCTTCCCTCTAACTGCAACAGCACAGCTGCTTGCTTGCTTGTGGCTCTGATTTATTACCTTGTCATATTTCAAAAGCTAAAGCAGGTTGAGCTTGGTCAATGTTTAGATGGAAAGGTCTCCAAGGAAAACACAAGAGCTAGAGAAAATGTTCCCTGAGTCAGAGTCAGGGCAATAATCCAGTGTGGTGTTAAGGATGTTGCTTTTGGCCTGATTGCAAAATCAATGTATGGGCCACTAGTGGTCTGTGGGGAGGGACTGTAATACCCAACATGACTGGGCAATAACTGACTGAGCTTTCTTTTCCTACAGGGGTCAACTCTACAGTGGGTGTAAATTGGATGAAATGAAGATGATGAATCTGGCTGATTGCTTTCTCTGTTTTGTCTCATTACTTGGATTTAGAGGTTTGGTTGTTTTCCTTTGTCATTGTCCTTTATATGTTTCATAATTCCTTAAATGGCATGGAATGACACACAATACAAACATTTAGTAATTTTTTTCCTAATAAATTTCCCAGCTTCCAGAAATCTGTAACTTAAGGGTCCTCTTAAAGATTTGGGCTTTTTTTCTGCCTAAAACTACTGTCATGTGGGTTTGAATTTTCCCTCATCACTCCTACAGAATTGTCTGAAATCTCAGGCTGTTTACCACTGTCTGCAAGGTTGGATCCATTATCTACCAGTTTCTTATAAGAGCATCACCTCTGTGCCTGGCTCTCAAAGAAAACCAGCCACATCTCTTACTATTACCCCTGTACAGGTTGTGTTTCAGACACTGGACTCTGCCAGTGTCCTGGGATAGTGCATTTTCCACATTCATCACATAGCTTTTCTGGAATGGCATCCATCATGGAACATTGACATTTTTTTTCCTGTGAAGCAAGGTGCTTGTAATAGAAGTCACAATCCCTTTTGTAATAGTAAAAACTATATTAAAAGAGCACTGATCTGAATTTGGGACATAATGAAAATGAACTATTTCATCCATGCACCAGTCTGGCCTCTCATGTTTTTAAACAAATACCTGTTCTTCATCTGTCCTCCCCTTCTAGCACAAAAAGAAATATTTTCCCATGACATGATGGAATTCAGATTCAAAAGCTCTGTTTTCATCTCCTAATGCTTTTTTTCTGGTTTAACAAACTGCAAATTTGAAGTATGAAAGGTGCTAAATGATCTCATACTAAAAACTGCAAAGCAAACAGAGCATCTCAACCCATACTGTTATTTTAGGTGGTCATTTCAAGAATGAACAGACCAGACAGTTTTGAGGATGGCAAGGTGTTTTAAAACCCATTATGGAAAGACTCTGTGACTGTACTAATGAGCTGTGGCCCTCCACTGGGAAAACAGAGCCTTGATAAGCACACTACAAAACTCCTGTCAGGAGTACAAGTGCTTTGAAGAGAGTATTGAAAGGAATTTTGCTTCAGAATATAAGAAAGTATGTAATGTGAGATTTCTCAAAGGAGAAGATTATGTTTTATTTGGGCTTTTCTCTACAGATTGAGGAACAGAATGTGAGAAAACTTCAAAACTTCTTTAGGAACATAGATATTTTCAGGCTGGACTGCACCCAAGTCCAATCTAGCCCAGCATCTTGTGTCAGAGAGAGGCCAGCAGCAGATGCTGCAGGAGAAGGTACAAGAGCATCTGAACAGGTCATGTTTCCACAAGTAGGGAAAACATCTGCCTAATTTCCACTTATTGCTGCTGTTATTATGTGTAGATTTATTTCCTTTCTACAGCAAAAACATTAAACAGAGGTGTCTATTTCAGACTTTGGAGATCATTGCCTAAAACATTAATTGCTTCCTCCCAGTCATACACTGAATGACTATAGTGAAGCCAAAAAACTTGACTCCCACCCCTGCATTCAGCAGTTCCAGAGTATGTCTCCAGAAGGGATCCCCACAATCTGGGATGTGGCATGGAAATGGCCACTCTCCTTTGTCCCCACAGCAGTCGAGGCAAATGGGAATCTACCCTGTGGTTTTGAGGTGCAGGACTTTTTCATCAGATCAACACTAGCCCCACCCAGCCCTCACAGAGGGGACACAGATGAGGTGTGGGCCAGGCTGGGATCCTGTTGGTGGGGTTCTTATTGGTCCTGGCTGCCTTACAGACCCTGTACTGACTGATACTGGGCAAGCTGTTTCTCATCTCTGTGCTGTCTCTACAGAGCAGAGATACTGACATTTCCCTTCTTTGAAAAGCAGTGTGATTGACAGCTGTGGCTAAAAAATAACTGTGGAATGTAACAGAAGAGATTGTTTCTTAGAACTATCAGCTCCACCAGTGAAACTTCTTAAAACCACCCACAAAACTCTTCTGCAGACTGAGAAAAACACATTCACCTCCATGCAAAGCTGTTCCTTCTGTTCCTCTTTCAGAATTAAGCTGAGCCTTTGACTTTTAATTCTAGCTTTGGCTTTTTTGTTGTCATTATTATTATTTTGAAAACACACAACGTAAACTTAACTGTGGTCAGATCCCTCATCGAGCTGCAGTGGAGGAAGGGCATTTGTACTGGAAATTAATATGGTTGGCATGTCTGCCTTGTTTTGAGGATAGTGTTTTCATGTTCCTTTCCTTTCTTCCCCAGCTTTCTTCTCTTTTGTATCTGCCTGCCTCTTTCCCGTTTCTTTCACAGCCTCTATTTTTGCTCCAAGCAAAGAACTCAGTCATGCTCTCACTCTCTCATGGGCTCTGTGTACACTTGAGGTCAGGCTAGCAAAGCTTACTGGAGCCAAGCTTTGCACCCTTCCCTTGCCCTTTCCATACCCTCTGCCTCGTCACAGCTTTCTGTGCCCTGGGTTTTGCCTGTGCTCCGAGGGCAGCAGTCCCTCTCTGCTGGCACACCTGGCTGGGCTTTGCTGGGTGCTCCTGAGCTCCTGCTGGACACTGGGCCAGGCACTCATCTCTCCTCTGGCATATTTTATCTGTTTCAACCACATGATTTTCAGGGAAAGGGACAGTCTGCTACTCTTTGTCATTACCCACTGTAGCACAACACAACTCCCCTGAGGTTCGAGGCACCATATGCTTCTTTAAGAGACACAATCTCTTTGATGTGCCCACACATTCCTCTGAATTCACTTCACTCTCATGTCCTTTCTTCTTCTCTCTACTATTCTTTTAATGTCTTCCTTTTCGGCCCTGTCACCCTTCTTCCTTTTCCCCACCCTCCCCTTGCCCTCCTCCAGGGCTGTGCTGCCAAGCCTGGGGCAGCTGTCCTGGGTTGGAGATGGGGCTGGGACCAGGGAACACCCAGGATCTGCAGGAAGAGTCAAGCCACTCTGTCTCCTCTCCCTTATGAAGGAACAGGGATTTCTGTGCCTGAACTCAGTGGGCAGGGACCTAAACAGATGAGGCAGAGCTCATCAGAGGTGGCATGGCTGGTAGAAAAGGCTGTGTGTGCAATGGGGAGCCAGCCTGGCTGGGAGGAGTGTTTAATGTCTGATTTTCAGACCCTCATTCCTTGGAGGCAGTAATTTTGTCCACTTTCACTGCCTTCCATTTTCTCATATCTGCCCTAATCTGTGTTTCCCTGTATATGGTTTTGTATTCAACCTTCTTCCTACCATTCCCATCAGTGTGGCCTATGGGCTGCTTCATTCCAAGCAGCGCTCCTAAAGTTCCTTGGGAGGGGTGCTCCAGTCAGGCAACAATTAATTCCTGTATCTGTAATTTGTTTATCTTTTTCTATAGAGTCTTACTACAAGCCTCAGGAGAGGGATATAAATGATGAATGCAGGTTAATAACACGGGAGTCTGCGGAAAATTGCATTAAAATGGCACAGCAATAACGGATATAAAAACAACTGGAGCATGTGGTAAAGTCCCTACTATATAAAAATATTTCCACTGGTAATATACATTATAGTTTGTGCTAAAAAAATCTGAAATTTTAAAGTGATAAAAAATTAATACTCCCAAACTTCTAGTGAGAAGAAAAAAGTTTAGGTAATTCAGTAATTCCAGCATATTTTTACCATAGGTGAAAAAAACAAACAAAATGGGTGAACTTAATCCTATTTAATTTTAATAATTCAAAGGCCTGGAGTCTAGCCATGTGTATCAACAGAGCTCCCTCTGTCACCAGTGCAGAGAGGCAGAGACCTCAGGGGAGACAGGTTCATCCTCAACCCAGAAAAAATGCTTAAAAAGCAGGGACACTGCTCTCCCAGAACTGGAGGAGATTAGTTAATCTGGTTTTTCATAGACAGAATGTCTAACCCTTCCAACAGCTACACTTGGGAACTTCCTCCTTCCCAAAGCCATTTTTAAAAAATGATCTCAGGTCACTACAGCCAGCCTAAGATTAGCAGGATTATTTGTAGTTTCTGGTATTCCAAAAAGGAGGTAAGAACATTTCTATTGGCTTAATACCACAGAAGCAGCTCATGGATTTCACTAGTTGCACTGGAAACTCTCTGCCAGATGTGAGGTGTTGGAAGCTGAGCTACACACTCATCAGGATGCTCAACAGCCCATATATCATCTTTGTGAGCATTTTGTGTGCCTGCATGAGCTGAGGGGAAGCTACCTGTGTGAGCTGACATCACAGAGGGGTTTCAGGAGACCTGCCACAAATCTTCAATCAGGCAAACAAACTGGTGGAGTTTTACCCTCTCATGACAGCTCATCATTCTGCTTTAACAGGTTGAAAAAAGCTGCCAAGAAGTGGTGTGGGAAGCCATCACACTAACATGGAAAGGGAAATCAGCTTCATTTTTTTCCCAGTAATAAACAGAATGAGGACTGAACACAGTCTTGGGGGCACCAGCTGGACAAATGTGTAGTACATCCCACCCAGCAGACTGTGGTCTGTGTCAGGACACAGGCACTGTGGAGATGTAGCTGCCAGGATCATGGGAAAAGGATGGCAGCTACCTGCTGAACTAAGAACACAGGTAGGGTGTGAAATCATAGTGAGATATGTTTCTACTAATACACTTCACCATAAATAATGCTGATGCTGTTTTTTGAAATGATAAGGAGGCATTGGGTAAAATCCTTTGGCTGGAGGTGCATTCCTAGGGAGCCAAGAGTGCAAAATCCCACTTCAACAGGATAATGTAGAAGAAAGTACTGCAGGAAAGCATTTAGGTGAAGAAAAACTTAATCCATATAGTTGTCTGTTCTTCCAAAGCATTAGCCAGAAATCCCTATGAAATGCTGTTTTTCAGTGTATGTTCTGATAGCTCAAACCTTTACTGTAAGGTAAAGGTTTCCTTTTTTTTTTTTTAATGCTGTTCCCCAATAACAGTAAAATTTCAGTTTTCAGCCTATCGGCTGTGATTTTTCATGGGTCCATGATTAACTTCCTGATATCTATGCTTTTCTACTTTTTTGAGAAACGCAATCCTAATGATAATATATTTTCAGCAGACTCTGCATCCACAGGGAAAATTAGGAAAGTTTTAGCAATATAGAGTGAAAACCACTGGCACAAAAGGGTTGTTTTTGAACTCAACACGAGAATATGGATAAAGTTTCCTCTAGGCATTTATTTTTTTACATGACAACCCCTTGATTAATGGAATATCACCTACCCTTGTACAAGGAAAGATTGAAATGCAGAGAAGGTAGATGTTGATAATCATTGATATTGTCAACAATGACACTGTCATTGTCCAGAGAAATTATTGAGGAAAGTGCTGAACTGGAGTCAGAGTGCCATTTTTATTGCAGAAAATATAAATGTAGCATTGAACTCTACAAGTTCCCAGCAGGCTGTTCTTAGATAATCATGGCATCTATTTTAGTAAAATGCAGATTTTGAGGGTACCTTATTATACAGCAGTATGGCGGGTCTATAGAAGAAATGCTGCTGAATTTGCCACAGCAATCTGCAAGACACAGCATCACCATCCAAGTGGTAAAAATATGAGCACATTAAAGATATTGAGGATTCCAACTGATCCAAGATGAGCCTGCAAAGTGCATTTTCTTTTGCCTATCTTGAGTTTACACAGTGGAATAACAGTCTGTGGGGTAAAAATAGTCCACAAAAAGAGAAAATGCTTTCTCCTTAGTGTTGTCTCTGTTCCTCACTTCCTACATGTTGAGATGTAGTTTGCTTCTGTGACAAGTTTATGCTGAATATCCAATGGAGAATTAGCAGGTGGAACAGAGTTCAAAGTCCTATCCTACTTAATACCTGAAGCACTTTTCAGCTCTCAGAACCAAACCAAAACACAGAAAAGATCTTCCAGGAAATGGAGTGATAGAAAAAAAACCCACAATCAACAGGAACAATGAGGCAAAATCCATTTATGATTAAATCATGTAGAGGGTCATTCACAGAGCTCAGATGTGTGATACAAGCTACAGATAAAACTTTATGAAATTACAGTCTTTGCTGTCATCTTAATAATCTTTAGCTGCTTCTTCATCTGTAGTTGTGGAAAACATAGCCTTAGCTCTTTTAATTCCTTATGGTAGTCTCTTTTTAAAATGATAGTAGCATCTTTAATATTCTCCTAGGGCTGTTTTGTTTGACAATGACATATTTATTTGTCAAAGACAGATGTCCAGAATTATGAAATGTCTAGCTTAATTCACAATTTTTTAACACAATGTGACGTTAGGATCTGAATAATTTTAGATGTGAATTGTGTACCTCTAGTCATCCACTGACAGTTGGGATTTATTTTAAAAAATGTTAACTCTGGGCTGGAGCAGTTTAAGAACAGTTTGGACCTAGTAATATATGAGTCATAAAGAGAGTGGTTTCCTGGTTCTGTAAGTACTTTTGGACTGATTTAAGCAGTAAATATGAAGTAAATATGAGACATAAACAAAGGTATATCTATAAAAACAGCCCCCTTAGTCTACTTAACTACAGCTAGGATCACAAGAGAGTTAGTACTAGTGGATTTGTGAATTCAAATGGTACAAAAGAATAACTTGGTCTGCTTCCCTGATATTTATGGTGGTGTAACTCAAAAGTTATTCAGTGGAGATCCTTCAATTTCATGTGTGAGATACATTTTCAGCTGTAAAGGCAGGGAAAAATGACATTCCTGGGGCACAGTGGGAAAATGTAATTAAATTTTCGTTTGGAAAAACCAAATCATCAAAAACACTAATGCAACAGCAACATCCTGGTGGGTCAGTCCTGGGGACAAAATGTCAGGATCAAGGCCATGAGCAGTCCCTGTGTAGGTGCAGTGGCTGCCTGTACTGTAATTAGTCCTCTGCCACATTAACAGATATTGGGCAAAAGTGGGTGATTATAGACTCTTGGTACAAGGAGACAACATAAAGGTGAGAGATTTTCCCAAATCCCTGAACCCTGAAGTTAAATACGCCCAGGCTGTAAGACTTGAACAATGCAGATGTTGTGTTCTTCTGAGTTTCAGCAGGGGAATGTACTTGTAATTGTTGCCATTACCTGGTTCAGCCACACAAAGGTAGAGGAACATGTTGAACTAATAAGTAGGATGACTTTAATATGTAAAGGAATGGACTATTTTAACCAAAATCGCATCCATTGAACAGAAGATGGATGTTATAAAGGCCTTGTCCTGATCCCGTTAGTATTCTTGTCTTTTGGGGCTAAAAGTTAGCTGACTTAGTGAACAAATAGAAAATCCAGCAGGTGGGGAAATCTCTGCAAGATTACGGTACACGGAAATCTCCAGGAAGCTTTGAGAGCACTTTTGAGTTCCCTTAGCTCTAACTGAGCCAGCTCCAGCATGAGAGACACTGCAAATTGCACCAGAAGAAGAGCAATAAAAGGTAGCTTTGAGAAGGAAAAAGGAGTACACGAGGGAAATCATGAGAATCCACTTCTGGGGGCTATAGGACTCAGATTCCTGCTGTTTTATGCAGAAAAGGCAAAGTCTAGCCTTTAATCTGAGACCTTCAAATGCACGACAGCTTTTAACAGAAGGCAGCAAAGGCTAAAGAAAGAAAAGAAAGAACTCAACCCACCAGGAACCAAATTTAAACTTAACTAAACTCTGGTGAACCCTGTCAGGGAATCTGTGCTCAAAAAGGAAATTTGGGAACCCGAGGTCTCAGGGACTCTTGATGTGAGAAGAACAGGTATTTATGATACTGCAAACGCCTCTACATGAAAACTGAAGTCTAGCAGAAGTGACTTTCTGACAGCACCACTTGGAAGGAAATGTATTTGCTTTAATTTGTGCAGTGCAACCTCCTCCACACTCAAACCACAGAAGCTCTGAGCCCAAATCAACTTTATGAACAGGAAACAGTGTTTTAGTTTAAGAATGTTAAATTTTTTGGCTTAGGAAATTGTTGCTTCAGTCTTTATTATAACCAAGATGAAGGTTATCGCATATGCACAGTATGTAAACTGAGAAGAGTTTGCATATATGAGTACCTTAATATTGGACCAATGTGTTGACACTATGAGATGATTGAAAGAATAACTTAATGTTTTATGAAAGGTCTGGAATGCAAATCTTTCAAACCAACAAGATCAAGATGAGCAGTGAGCTTAGACTTGAATGCTTGCTAGGTCTTCTAATATATTTCTTTCTCACTTTGACATGGTTTTAATTTGGCATCCCTGAAGATTCTGGATGGCTAATTCACATATCTACTGACTTTAAAGGCACATGGACCACAACTGACTCTCCAACCTGGCCTCTTGTACAATGCAAGAAAAAGACCTCCCTGCATTAATTCCCACTTCAAGACTAACAGTTTAGCACTAATAACTTAGGAAGCTTTGCACTGGGTTAAAACAAAGGCTCCTGTAGCCCATGTCTGTCATTTATTCAGTCTCTGACAGAGGTCATCTGTGTACACTTAAGGAAGCATAGTTATAACACCGCAAGAGATCCCCCTTAGCAAAAGTAAGTTGCTTTCATGGGTGGTTAAAAAGTCAAACCTTAATGGAAAGGCAAACTCCGAATTCTGGGAGAGCAAATTCATTTTGCAAAGCAAACTCATCTCCAAATAATAAAGATGGCATTGTGGGATCTCAGACACATTTTGCTTTCCTCCTATGCGTTGCAGAGAGAAAACTGTGTCTTTTTGGAACAGACACAGAGCAGACTCTTGTGGAAATAAATGAGGGAGGACAGCTTGGCAAGGACCAGAGAAAAAGCCAGCAGCACCATGTTTTCCTCTCTCGCTGACATTGCACCTTGCTTGAGTTCAGTTACAGAGCAGGCTATGAATAAAATTATGACTAAAATTCCAGTTCTGTGAGAAACATGGATAAAACAGCCTGAACTGCTGGAGTCCCACCCTAGACATTTAGGTGAGATTCTTTCAATGAAACAGTCAGATTATATGGTTGTGCATGCTATTTGCTTATTTAAAGGCCCTTTTATACTCACTTTATTTAAATTTTAAAAAAGCCCCACAACAATTTTTGAACATTATTTCTCTCTTCCTAGATGTTTTAGATGTCTAAAACAGGTCAATTAAATCCCCCCTTAAAAATGTAATTCTTCCTTTTTTATAATGAAATATGAGTTTTCAAAGATGTAGACCTTTACACTGTGGCTGCAGGTTATGTCTGCTAAGGTAAATCCCATCCTCAAATGCTTTTTTCCCCTTGATTTGTATGGAGAAAAATAAGACTGTGGAATGAAATGGCCAAAAGAAGCACCAGTTCCTTGGTAGTCACAGAAATGGTGAAAAGTACAAGAAGTCACTACAAATATTTCTCTCTCCCTCTGTTCCCTAAAGTTCACAAGCTTTTTCTGAAAAAGCAAGATTATCTCGTAGAAGGGGCAATGCTTGTTCTTCCAGACATCTGAGTGGGAGTCAAGACAGTTTTGGTCTTTCAGAGGGACATAAGGCAAATTAAATGTTATTTTCACTGTTGGTATTAATCACAAGCAAAAGGCTCCAACAGAAATCCATTCATTTGACTTGACATGGAAAGAATTACTTGCCTGCTTAGGAAAGATTTTTATGTGGCGTAAGTCTGAAGTGTCTGAGATGAACTGCAAGTATTCGGTTAACTGTGGGGAGTTCTCAGGAAAACTAAATTATACGAGAGACCCAGAGGCAAAATAATTAACATAGTTGTGTAACCAGCTGAGCCTTTGCAGTTGCTCTCCACTTGGTTGGAGAAACACATGACCTCAAGGTCTTGGGGCACAAGGTTCTCAGCCTGCAGACAGCAGGAGGTTTGTGGGCAAGAGTGAGGAGATCACTGCCTACGTGCCAGGCACCAATCCAGATCCTCTCTACAGGCCCAAAGGTCCTCTGAGACATTGCAATTTTACCCCAGAAGAATGTGCTTGGGCTGAGAAAATAATCCTGTTTTGTAATTTCAGGTATTCTTGCCTGCTGCCACTCTGAAAAAGTCAGCAAGGGTCTTAGAAGCTCAAGAGGACCATCCCCTAAAGATGCAGGAGGCAAAAAGGAGCTTGCTAGGGAATCTGTCCATATTCTGAAGGGTCTTGGAAAATTTCAGGGAGGTAAGTGGCTTAGAAACGTCAGAAGGATGTCATTAAACTGTGTTCCTGGGTTCTGCAGTGGAATGGGAGGATTAAACAAGCAGAGGAAGAGCTGCAGGCCCTAAAGCATGACTGATAGCAATGAGGACAAGAGCTTTGGAAAAGTCTACACATATCTCTGACCACCAGACAATGCCAAGCTCCTTCCCTCGATCTCAGCAGAAGGGAAGTGAACTCACCCTGGTACCAAGTGAGGCTGAGCAGGGGCCAGGAAAATGCCACAGTGAATCTCCTCATTGTGGAAATGCCCCCCAGCCTGAGGCTTAGCCAAGGCTGCTGTCTCCAGTTGCTTTGCTAAAGACCAAGCCCTAGTGAAGAGCAATGAACAGGGAGGATAAAGTGTTATCAGTAACTGTTTACTCAGGAAAGGCTGTGAACCAATTTGTTTCTGTTGCAGTAATCAGCTTGGGAAGAACTGTGACCCTTGAAGGGGTTTTTATTGATCATAGCAGAATAGGCCATTAATAGAGAAAAAATGATCAGAGAAAAAGACATTTCTGCCATTCTCAATAATGTTTCTATCAAAGACCTTTTCACCAGCAATAGCTCTTTCTTTTACTTATACTCAATTTTATTTTCAAACCAATGCTATTTTCTTCATCTAACACTAAGTCCTTTACTTTGATAGAAACTAAACATTTCCTTTAATGAGCATAAGAGATAATAATGTTAAGCATTAGTTGGAACCATAATGCAACAAAAACTCCATGCCATTTAAAACCACTTAATGCGCAGGCTGACGTTTGTCATCTCACTAAAGAGCACAAGATTAGAGGTGCTACAACTTAGAAAGAAAGCATTATCCCACTGATGATATAGTACTTTCCTTTGTACTAATCACACAGCCTAAAACATGTCTTTGTATCTATTTGTTATGTTAAAAACCCTAACAGAATGTTCCTGTAATAGGTGACAAAGAAAAAAAAAAACAATGCTAGGACTCTGTTTTTTTCAGGAGCATTACTTTGACTTTTTCCAGAGGCAATGAATGTTTCATGGCTTGATGGCCAATTCAGCAGACTGGAAGATCTCTCAGACTGAGAAGTGTGCCAGTTTCAGACCTCTAGAGAAGCATACACCAGACTGAGACTCACAGTTTTCCAAATCCAATCAGCAATCTCAGGTTCATCACAGTTGTGGCCAGACGAGATTGTAAGCAAAGCTGCATCAAGATCAGGGTGTGAGAAATTAATTGGGATGAAAGAACTTTGGTGTCAGTCATTAGCTACAGCAGAAATGAACTTAAATGATAAAAATAAATATTTAGGCTAGACTCTAGGGGAAAATGTTCTTGTCATAAAGGTACTGAAGGACAGGGACATGTTGTCTGGGAGAGTTGTGGAATCTTTACCATCACAAGATTTCAAGAAAAAGTAACCTTTTTTCCAGAAGTGACACAATAATACTGACTCTGCTTTGGGGCAGGAGATTGAATTGTCTCTTCTGGCTTTATTTATGTTGCACAACCCCTATATTTCCTGTATTTACAAGCTATCTCTGTCCTTGGAGCTTGTAACAGTGCAGTTACATTGATTTACACCAGTTGAGGGACTGGGAGATGTTCATGACTCATGTTCTCATGCCATCAGCTCCTCAGCAGCTTCTACTGGTGATGGCCAAGCTCAGAGTGAGAGGGGCAAGTGAGATGTTTTATTACAGTGCAAAGACTTTGCTACAAAGTCCTCTCTATTTCTTGAGTAAGAGTGGGGGAAGGAAGAAGCTGACTTTGAAAACCCAAAACTGCAGATGTTATTATCTCTTGAAGCTATTAAATGATGGAAGTGCAGCACCGCTGACAAATTGAACAGCACTGCCAGTTGCTGCAACATAGACTAGCTCCACTGTTTGTTGCTAATTTATCACAATCTAGTATTTGACCCACTGAATCCTGAATTAAATTTTTATACATTCGAGAACTATTTATACTGTATGAAAAATCAATATCTTTTTATTGTTCACCTGATTTAGGACAGATAAAAGGAATATTTCAGTATTCTCCAGGGTCAATGCAGAGAGGCCTTGAATGATGAAAGGTGTGGTATCTTTTGAATGGAAGGTAAACTTCAGGATAGAAAAGAAAGACTGTAATGTATGTGACATATCCTTCCTATCTATGATATGAATATTTTTTCACAAACTCACGACAAAACATAATGTCCTTTTAGAAGACAACATCTAATTTTTTATCCCTCTTTAAGAAAGAATTATTAATTTGGAAAAAAAATTCTTTCTGAATTTCTTTTGCATTTTGTATGAGCTATAAAACCTCAAAGGAACTATTTGAATTTCAATAACATCTCACACTTTTATTAAAATATACTATAACCCTGCTTCAGTAATTAAAATGAAGATAGGACTCTTAGTCTAAAAAATGAAATCTGTTATTTCAGATTTTCCCTAAGTATGCTTTTGATTAAATAATTACTGAACAGCAGTGTTAACAATTTGTCTATGATAGAGGGCATGTCACAAATTTCCTACTCATGTTCCTGCAGTTTATGCTTTTGCTGATGTGTTTTATGAGTATTTATTAGAGATGACGCCTTGAGTTAATAACATAAACTACCTACTAGTTTCATAATCATCACTGCAGTGCAGAAAGCTTTAGAGTTACGGTAGTTCTGCATTGACGACGTCAACAGATTTACTGCATTCATTTCCTTATGCAAATATTCCAAAAACATACATAAGTTTATAACCTTCTATAGCGTGCTGCCTACACATGAGGGTATCAAAGCCTGTGAACACACAGAGTAGACTTTAAAGTTGACAGCACAAGTCATGCTGCTCCTTCCTTTCTTGTTTCTCTGTTGTCCTAATATTAGAACTCATTTAATGCTTGGTTCTGCAGACACATAGGGAGTTCTGCACAGCCCCTACAGTAAGAGGGGAGACTGCTCGTGGTCTTTACATGATGTGTCTGTCTTTGCTGAAGTCACTCACAGGAGTCTGCATGTGAATTAAGCAGAGACTTGTGATCCCTTCTTGCCCTGTACATACACTTGATTTGCCCCTGCATGGCAGAGCTTGCCTCTCTCTTGCAGGACAGCCTTGTTTGCTCCTGCAATTTGTCCATTTCCCCCTCTCTTCCCCAAGAGGAGCATGATGCTCTCTGCTCTGGCTGCCTCTGCTGCACCTCACCATGAGAGGTTTGCAAAACACAGACCCTGGGACAGGAACCCTCAATTATGTTCAAGTCACTGAGAGATGAAGAGGGTTAGAAGGGACCTGAAAGTCTTGATTTTGATCTTCCTTCGTTATTATCCAAATCAAGATCAATTTTATTTATGTCTAATGTAACTCACATCTTGGGTAACTTTTTTCTAGACACTTTGGTGACAGGAACTTCCTCAATTTCCCAGTAGTTTATTCTGTGTTTCTCATTCCTTACAATTTAAAAGCTTTTCCTGAGGTCTAGTCTTCTGTGTGACAGTTTAAGTCTTTTTACTTACCTGTGACAAATCTATTTGTTCCACACAATTCTCCAAGTTGATATTCTGTGCACTCCAAGAGATTTATGGTCTTAAAACATTATTCTCAAAACTGGGCACCATACTCCAAAAATGGCCCTACTAGAGTTGAGTAGAGATTAATGTTTACATTCTGTGTCTTGAAGACAATATTCCTGTTAATTAATCCTAGTAGAATATTTCCTTTTTCCACAGCAATATGATACCATGGTGTTGAGTCATGCTCTGCTTCTGAGCTTCCACAGCCTTAAACCTATTTCTGTTGCACTGCTACCTGGCCTGTGGCTCATTTCCCATATTTGTGGTAACATTGTGAATAATTTTATGATAAGTCTGTTTTCCTCTAAGGATTATTTTGGAAGCCAGAATCTGACAATATTAATGTGTAACTGAGCCAAAAAAAAAATTACTTTTTGGAACTTAGAAGACATGATGATCAAGTTAGCTATCAATAACTCTCTGTCTACATATCTGGCAAACAGATAATCAATTACACATCAAAATAATGTAAAAACTAATGCATAATAATAGCCAGTAATCAGCAATAAATTTTAGATCAATTTTTTTGGTCAGGTACACTCTGGATCACTTTCATTGAACACTGCATAGAACTATGCATAATTTTGCATAAAATATGTCTTAATTAAACATGGAGAGTATCTGGAATCGATACAGATGGAGAATGCACTCACATTAATCTTATTGAAAGAATTTACATTTTATTTTAGGAGAAGAGCAGTACAGAGGGTTCCAGTCACATCTTGAACTCCTTCTGCTACTGCTATCATGGAAGTTTGGCTTGAGAAAAGACTATAGATGCAAGACCTGCATTTCAAGTGAGTTTTTCTTATTAATAAATAAACATAGGTGAATTAATACATGCAAAGTAATTTTGACATGGATAATAATGGAAACAGCTAGAAAAAATATTGAATGGATTAGCACACTTAATTGGTCTTATGTTGCCTAATGAACAATTAGCCTTGTGTTTAATCCCTCTCAATCCATTTGTGTTTGCTGCTCTTAGTCTCTAAAGATAAACATGGATCATTCCAAATGTGCTTTTATTTTTGAAAACTACTTATATTAGTATTTAATTATAATCATTGGCATGGAAACCATCTCATAAATGAGAATGGGCAAAAATGGGACCTGCTAGAGGACCTATTACCTGGTGCTTTAAAAAATGTGTTGCAAAAAAATTGCAGCCCTCTAAAATACTAGTGAGATAAGTCCTGTCAATTAAATAGAGATGAATCTACCTTGAAACTGTTTTTTAGGGCCTTGGGTAGACACTGTAGGCCATTCAATAAGTGCCACTGCAATGCCAGGCCCTGCTGACCATGATCAGACAGTGTACCTTAGGATTTTGATTTATTTAGTATGATCTAGGTTCAAGAGCCAACATATCAGATGAGTGTTTGGGGTTCCCTATACTACAAGTGGAAAGAAAAAACCCCATCAAGATGCATCCATGGGTTGCCTAAATATGCCTCTCTGTATCTCCTTACCCCAGACTGTAAAACATTTCTCTCTCACATGGACACCAATCTTCCCTTCCACCCAGTGCATCCAAGGAGTGATTATTTAGCTGTCCAATGTGACCAAGTTAGGCAGAGAAAAGTGACTTCTCTCCTACATAATGGTGGCTTGTGCTATGGTGGGGTCAGGCCAGTTAAATCTTCAAAGCAGCTGCTTACCTGTTCAGGGGGAATTCAAGGCTTGGAAGTTAATGGTAAGGAAAAAGTGAGCTGGACTGGATGTGTTTTAATGCACTGAGGTATATTAAAACAACATGTTGATTAATTGAAGGCTACAGGGAACATTCTTTTTTGCAATATTAAGGTGGTCCATGAATTACTACAGATACATGAGCTTTTTATTTTTTTCTTCCTGAGTTTTTTATTTTTTTCATGAATTACTACAGATACAGATACTACAGATGAGCCTTTTATTTTTTTCTTCCTGAGTTTTTTATTTTTTTGTTTAGTTTTTATTTTGTTTGTTTGTTTTTTGTTTTTTAGCAGTAACTAATACTCTCTTATGCATGAACCTAACAGATGTAAAGGGTTCTCTAAGGAGCCTTTGGGGCAAGTACCTGTGGCAGCTTCATTAGAACCTCTCTGACATTATCCATGTCCTGGACATTTTGGGAAATATTCTAGATTGGCCAGGGAAAAGTTTGAATCTTAATAAAAGAAGAGAAATTAAAAAAGTGAGGCACAAAGTGTGTCTAGGGGTCATGAAGATCTGGATTCTTGCCTAATGCCACATTCATCAGGCTTAATGTAGATGAACTCTGTGTGTGTTTGCCAGCAGCAAGGTTGAATGTCTCATTTGAGACCTCCTGGATCTGTGATTATGAGCCTGAGAGCTGAGCAGCTTCTGCCTTTCCAGGGGCCTGAAGCTGGAATACCCAAAGGAGTACCCACCACACATCTGTATCCATCACTCTGCAATATTAATCAGTGTATTTTATGCCTGGAACTGGTCTGGAGGCCTCCCCTCCTGCACATGGCACATGGTAGACAATGGAGCAGCCAGGCATCCTCTCTCTTTACCAGTGACTGAGCCAAGAGAAGCCATGGCCCACACACACCCTTCTGGCAAAGACAAAGCAACAGGTTGTTCAAACTGCCTTAAAATATTTTCTTCTGAAATATTCATGTGGATGTGAGGGCTGACAGTTACGTGGTTGGAGGTGGATGTGGTTGCAAACTAGGAATGACCACAAGCAGTTGAGAAAAAATATACCAAATTTTTTTTGGACAAGGGCATCACTATGGCTCTGTAGAGCTCCGGAGGGTTCCTTGGGCAAAATGCTGGCTGGAAGGAGGCTTGGAGAGCAGAAGAAATAAATGGTACAAAAGATTTCTTTGAGAAATGTTGTATTCAAGGCAAGGAAAGTCAAGGTCTTCATTGTCTGTGCTCATCTTTTGGGTATGGGTCCAGAGGAGCTACCAGAGAAGGCAAAAAGGAAAACAGCAAGAAGAACAAGCTACTTAAAAAAGCAAATGTCAAAAGAAAACCAGTTATTTCACTGAGTCAGGAGAAGATGACTGAGGGGAACATTACCTAAATGAACATTAAACAGCCAAAATCTAATCCCTTTGCAATATAAAAGGCTGGAATGGAAAAGAAAATACTGAATTGCTTCAAATTTCCATAGTAGAGAGGATAAGAGTGATAGACTTGGTTGCAAAAAGTGAGATTCAGTTAAACTTTTGGAGACCTTCTGTCCATAAGAGCAGTGATACACTTAAGATATATGCTTCTGCAAGAGGCTGTGAAATGTCTGTTAGTGCAGATTTTAAGGAAATCATTCAACAAGTATCAGTTAATAAAGATTTAAAGACAGTTTATGCCACCTTTGGAGGGGGAGATGGATCAGATGAGGTCCTTACTGGTGTCATTATCTGTGGAACTATAAATGCTGTGTTCAGGCAAAGGGAACATTGTGTACAATCTTTGAAAATTAAGAATCTTACATAAAAAAGGCTTCTTTCCATCCATTTCTGCCCTAATGGACACTGCACTCTCTCAGGATAAGTTCTAATTGGAACCTTGTGCCCTCGCCAGGAAATCACAGGACTCAGAAACCCTATTACTCTGCAGCTGCTCCCTGGACATTGATTTAAAGTAGTTAGGTCTAAGTGGAACTATTTGTCTGCCTCCTTCCTTAAAAAAAAAAAAGTGAAATAGACAGGCAAAAAAGTAGAAGTAATGTAAGCCTTGACTTCATCTTACCTACTGGCCAAAATACCTACATTTTAGGGAGTGGAAGCATCTCTCAGAGACAAGCATCCAACAGGGCACATTTCTCCTTGCTACTGCAAACTTCATTTTACATTCCACCCTTTGGCCAAAAGCCTGATATATTAATTAAATCTCAGCTTCCAGGACCTGGTGTTACTTCCAGACTAAACTCATCCTTTCTCCATGCTGAATGATGCCACTAGGACTATGTTTATCTGAGCTGGATACTCAAGGTATTAGCATTAATCACTAAGCTTTGTCCTGGATATCTGCTTCTGGGGATAAAAAAAATCTTGTTTAGATGACTGATATTATTGAGAATTTCATAATCCTTAGAAATCTCAAAAATGTCAATGACACAGTAAAACTAAAGCATCAAACCTCATTCATCAGAACCTTCTAATGCTGTTGAAGTTTCTGATATTTCTTTCTGTCTCTGAAACTGTTAAAATAGAAACACCTTTCCCACATTTTCCTTCTCTGCCTTTAACAAATGATGGTTCTTTTAACCTCCTTCTCCCCTCTTTGTTTGCTCAGAGGATCAAAGCCTTTTTATTTATTTCTTTTTCCTCCCAAGCAGTTTCTGGAGTGTTGAAAAAGCACCACCAGTATACTGAGTTTACATTACAAACAAGTTAAAATTCCCAGTCTGTCAGAGCTTTTCTCCTAGGATACCAAGGAAAGCAAAGTTCAGCTAAACTGCACAATTATTCGGAGATCACTTCTGAGTGAAGAAGCAAAGATTGCTTTAAGCAGAGCTATTCTCTTCTTAGAGAATTAAAGTCCACTTCAGAAAGGAAAGTTATTATCCTCTGAAAGTTATCTGATTTTATTTGTATTCCTGGAGTGACTCCATTAAGTCATGTTCCCTTTTCACCCATAAAATCATCTTAATGAATCAGCTGTGGGATTTGCCATATGTAAATGCACCTTATGACAGCCACAATGACAAGTGAATGGATGAAAAAGGCATGGGCTGCATGTTGCTTTTGTTGGAACAGCAGTGGGCTTTGTTCTGCTTTTAAGACCTGAGGTAGTTTATTTCTTTTCTTGGTTATGAAGCAAATGCCTTTCTTTTTTTAAGGTACATGCATTTTGTAATAATGGTGTGAAAGAAGCTTGAGCAGTATGGTTTAGGAGTATTTGGCTAAAACAGACTTGAATGTTGGTCTATGATTTCCACACAATTGTTTTCCTTTTCCTCAACTTCTGAGAGCAAAGACTTGCCTGATAACTCAACCTCATCATCAGTCAGTGTAGGATGAGCTTGCACCTGTTTAATAAAGCACATTGTCTGCTGATCTCTGGTATTGTCAGGGCTCTTCTGAAGCCAGGGTGGCTGCAAGGAACAAAATGAGCAGCACAATTAAGAGATCCTGAGGGAATACAATTAAACTCTTGCAAGATGGATTTAACAAGTATACTTTAGTGTGTTCTTACAGGGCTTAGAAAATATCTTAGAAGATTCCTATAAGCTTTCTAATTTTTCTAGAAAAATATTATTTTATGAACCAGTATTTCATGATAAGGAAAACAAGAAACTTAATAGTCTCTATGCAAACAATGCACTGTAATGTCTATTAGGTGTTGTAGGTTTCCTTTTCACACCATTTTGCCAAAGTTTAATCCAATATTACTACATTGATGCCCTGTGTGTGTGGTTTTCTCCCCTGCTTTTTGCAAGGCAGAGTCAAATACTGGTAAAATACATCTGTAACAAGGTAAAATCAAGACAATTTGTGGTATTACAGAAACGTCTAAAAGTTTTACAAAGGAACCAAATGCAGTTTCAGTTGACATACAGTGAAGATGTCTTTCTGACTGACTAAAGATTTATAAAAATGCCATTAGAAATCTATGATAAAAAGCAAAGAATTCCATAGTCATATTCTTGACTGGTGACACTGAACAATCAAATACACACATAATCTCACAAAAAATTTTAAGGATTTTTTGAAAACTTTTTGATTTGTTATGACAAGACCAATTATATTTTTTGCATAAAAATACAAATTTTTAAGTGGTCTTGTAGAGAAATATAATTTTGGCAGTTCTTAGCCACATGAGCTGATCCATGTATGTTCTTTTAATACCTCAGCACTGAACCCTACATGTGTTACTGCACAATATTTTAATCTTTCTTTTTTCCTCCATCCTTTTGTCTATTTATCTGCTTTCTCTTGTCATGAAAGAACAGATAAATAAAAGGGAAAAATTAATCATTCTATGAGTTATGGAAACCTCCCCAAAATTTGCTTCTTGACTTTTATCACATTTCTTGCTATGTGAGTCTAACAGTAGGGCAGCCAATTTCTGCTAAGCATTACAAATGTAATATTTTTAAACACTAGCAGAACATGTCTTCTCATGCTTTCCTGACAATTTCTTCACTAGATGATGCAATCAATGTGAATTAAATTAGTAATAACAATATAATACATAATGATTATAAAGCAATACAGAATTTTCAAGGCAGTAAGTACTGGATCCAAAAATACCTCAGCCAAAAATCTCTTGCAAAACACACAGGTAGAAATGCTCCCTCAAGCACAGCAGCAGGTGCCCCATTGTGGAGGCTGGGCACACACAAGCTGGGGACCCTTTGGGATCTAAGGAGACTTAATCACAGCTTTGTTATAGAAAATAACCATCCTGATGTGGTGAGCTGTGCTTCTAACAGCTCGAGGTCAAAAAGGTCAGTACTGGTCTAGGAGCCTCTCAGAGAACCCAGACTGGCTTCCCACAGGCTTCTTTCCTCACCAGGGAGGAGGAGCATTTAACCTGCATTCCTATAACAGAGAGCATTTCTGTAGCCCTGCTATTACATGTCTGTAGAGGAGGGAGTCACACCACTGAACAATGGAACAATGTTTAGGAACTTTTAGGGCTGAAAAAATTTAGGAATATATTTGGGTATAAATTTTAGGAATTTAGGTGTGAAACAATATTTTGTAAGATTTTCAAACCCTTTTCAACTTGAGTCCCATCCTACACCTCACCGTCGGATTCACTACACAGTGTTCAAAGCCTGTTGCAAGCCATTAATGTCCCTTTAGTGTTAGATTTGGCATCTGACACATTAATTTTGCTGGAAGCGGTTTAGAACCTCTCGATATAATCAGACAGCTCCTTGTTGCCCACTTATTTCAGCCAGTTTCTCTGCAGGGCTCATTCCAGAGGAGAATCCTGCTGCTGGAATCCCAAACTGGTGAGCTGCCTGCAGCATCATCCTCCACAGAGCACAAGGCAGATCTCTGTCAGCTCAGCAATGTGTCCTTTGGAGGACCAGCACCACAACCCACAGGGGCTGAGTCTCATGCAGTTATGTAGTCATGTGTCCCTTCTCCAGATGCAGCATTCAGGTAGCACAAAAATTGTCCCTGGTTTGTGTCTGGGCTTGTTAGTGGAGTTTTTTGAGGGAGTGGAAGCTAATGTGTAAGTTTTAGCCTCAGCTGAGGGTGTTGTCAGTCTCTGCATTCTGCACATTTTCTCTTCTCCCTGTCTTCCACCAGCATGTCATGTTCTAGACAAAGGTTTTTCCCAGTTTTCAGGTTCCCTTCAGCTCTTTCCTCCTGGCAAGCCCAGGCTCCATCTCCTCCTCTGTACCAGTAGGAGATGACTTTCTGTACCTCCCACACCTTTTGATACTATTTTATTTTCTTTCCCTTTTTTTTTTTTGTCAATCCCTTCTTCCAGCCTTTGTCAGTGCTTTTCCTCTGATGTCATGCCAGTCCAAATCCTTTCATTTTACTTCCCTATTTTATTCTTCCCTTTGTTCTCTCCTCAAACACATCTCATTTTCTCAAGAGCATTCTTGTTTCTTCTCACTGGCATATTCTACCTCACCTATTCTTTCAGGTACCCTGTTCCTTAAAGGGAGCTCTAAACTAACATGTTCATCCTTCTTCACAATTATCCCATGACTTCTCCTAATATAGTTCTGTCCTATGAATTTGCTGGCTTTGTGGTCTCCCAATCAGCTTTTGACTTAATTTTCTCTTGTGCAGACTTGCTTGATTTTCCTCTGGAATCTGACAATGTCTCCATTGACTTCACCACCTTCATCTGCCTTAAAATCTCTTCTTCCCACAACTGGCTTATCATTTAATTTGCTTCTCTTCCAGATTGAACAGTCATTTGAGTATCTCTACTGATAATTTTCCCCTTTTCTATCAAGCAATTCCCTTCTTTTTATTTTTCCCATTTTGTCTTGTACAGAGATATTTTCCTCAATCTTTTTTTTTCTGTTTTCACAACTTTTTTCCCCTCCTCTATTCACTTTTCTAATGGAGAATTTCAAGGTCTGACAGCATCCACCAAAAGTCCAAGTTCCCATTTCATCCATGAAAGGTTTATCAGTGATTCCCTCTCTACACACCTTGCTTGATGCACATTTGATCTAGTTCATATACTTGGTGATCATGCTGTATCCCTGTGGATGCCCTGGGAAAGTGACTTTGAGGTCAGGGTCATCAGTACTATCAAGTTCAAGCCACATGCCAGACTTTAAAATGTTCTGAAGAAAGGCTGCCTCAGCAGCTGGGGTTAAGGCCATGCTTTTCCATGTGGATATGTTGGGTCTTAGTCTGGAAAAGCTGCTAACCTGACTCTTACATTTTTGGGAAAGACTGTTGATTAACATGAGGAGCCCATAAGTTCCTACACAAGCAGTATCATTGCTGACTATGCAAATACTCCCATAATCTCAGCATAGCTATGAAAACTTGCATGATAATTGTTGCAACTGCATAATTTTATATATAAGAGGACTAATATCAGATAAAAACAATACAGTTCTACAGCCCATTTTTTGTATAATTTGCTGTAGTTCTTGTAATTCTTTTTGACTTTGATAGGTTCACAGTGATTTACGCCCCATGAAAATTTGCTGCATTACTCTCAAAAGGTAGCTGGAAACAAGAAAGTACATTTCTTGCAGTATTTTTGTAAGTCCGCACATCCCTGAAATTAATGTCTGAAAACCTCTTAAGACAATAGATAAACCAGCAAATCCATTGAGATCACATACGGCATTCTGGGCTTACCTGAAGAAAGAGACCTGAAGAAATTGCACTAATCTGCAATAGCTGAAGCACTCCTAACAATGAACTGTGGTTTTGTCCCAGTGGAAACACCTGACAATTGCATTGAGGCTATTCCCAGGCAGCATTGTGCCTTGGAGGAATTTTTTTTTTTTTGTCATTTTACTCTTACTGCTAAATTAAACTCGGGATTTTCAGTCAATCTTTATTTTCATAAAATGAAATGTGTTACAAGTGCTTTTTGGTTTTTTTCCTGCCAGTTTAGGGCTGGATTATCAGCTAGAATTCATAGCGAGAAACAGTCACAGGCAGAGACTTAGGAGGATGATGCCACTGAAGGATACTACCCTCCTTTCCTGCCACCTTTGGACCCAGGTCCACCAGGGTTTTGCTCTGGACATTCAGGGCTGGCTGCAGGGGCAGGGTGGCTGATTTTCCCTCTGGTCACCCCATGTTTTTTTGGCTTTGGTTTACCCACATTTCAAATGCAACCCACTCAGGAATTAAAGCAGAGACTTATTCTCCACACTAGGAGAGCAAGAGGACAATTTTCTCTTTAACTCTCTAACCTGGACTCAGTTTTTGATTAAGCTTTAAATCAGCTCTCAGTTTTATACCAATAAGCAGAAAAATCAACAGTCAATATTACACCACCTTCACAACAGCTTATGTAGCTTGCCATAGTTATACACATTCCCACATAGACAGTAATGCTGTCTGATCCTGGAGAGCATCAAACATCTTGGTGGTGTTCTGTGACATCCTGAGAGTGACTTTACCAATGACAGAAATTCATACTAACTGATTAATAACTATAGTACAACAAGGTGGAGGAAACAAGGTGCAACAATCCCGATAAAATTTTGTAGGACTTTGGAGACAGCTTTCAAAACTGATTAGAGAATGAAGTCCATTCAGTAGGATGTTGTTGGCAAATTTAAAACCTCATATACAGGATCTCACACCCTGTGAAGTCTTGAGGCTGGATTCTCAAATTGCACTGCTAAACCAGACTTTTGGTGGGTGCACACCTCATGTGCACACCTGAATTCTTGTAGGCAAGCAGAGAATTTAGCCCACTGGCTTTAAAGGTAAAATTGTAATTTGACCCCAGCATAAGAAACATTAGAACCAGGTCTTTCATGTCTTATGGTATTCTATATAGGACTCTGTGAGCCACAGGACAATTTATGTTCTGTAGGACACTGCCATGGGCAAGTTGTGTTCACACAAAGCATCCAAATTGTTCTTTCTTTAATGCCACTACATGTCCCAACACTGCCTTCATTTCCAAATTCAGCTCCACTTATGTAACACAGACCACTGAACTGAATGATAGCATTGTTTGTAATGTATTTCTTTTATTTTGGCTTTCCAGTCTGATTTAGTACTTTGCATTGTCACATTTATTTAACTGTAAAAACATTATGTGAATCCAGAAAGATACTTTATCCCTGCATCTTCCTTTAGATCCAGTCTTTCAATGATAAAATTAGAATCTTACTCCTAGACGAGGTGTCAAGGTTTGCCTAAAAACTTTATTCCTTTATTTGTAGAAGCTTATAAGTAGGTCATCAACACAAGTAACCCAGGCAAACATCAACAGTGATTAGAAAAGCATCTTGGCTCCAGGATGAAAGTCTGGTTTTAATGTACTTGATACCAATGCCATTTTACTTGTCTTCAAGTTATGGAGGAGTAAAGTAACTAATATATTTTCTATTTTAGAGTGTGTTGTATATTTTATATATAACGGAAGGCTCTAGAGGTATCAAGAGTATGAAGAACATCATTATTAAAACAAACTACAAACAAACAAACCCCAAACAAACAAACAAACAAGAAAAAACTCACTGAAATTAAAGTATGAAATATTCTAGTAGGGGAAAATTAGCTTGCATTGCTCTTCAAATAATCAGTTCATTAAGAAGGATTTGCATGAACTGTTAGATTTCACTCAAAGGATGAACATTACGGAAGTACAATTTTTCTATTACCTTAACTATGAATAAAATTGGCTTAATGTGTAATTTTTCCCAATATATCTGGAGAAGTTACCTTTTCTTATAATCAACATAAATAACAGCAGAAGAATTCATCATGATTTAGGTGCATTTCAAGATAATGAAAAACATAATTTTTCTAAAATATGTATTTGATCAGGTGTGTTGTGTGATTTTCAAATTGTTTTCATGAATATTTAATCAACATGAGACATATACTTATGCAAGCTGAAATAAGTACCAGTCTGTGTCCCAGGCTGTTCTGTTTCACAGTCTTCCAACTGAATATTTTTAAAATCTGGTTTAACTAATTAAAAAACCAACAACAACAACAACAAAAAGAACTAAAATAATCTTCAGCAGGTGGCATAAACTGAGAAGCCAAAGAACTCACAAACTACCAGCAAATCCTTAGTTCACTTCAATGCAGTACTGGTGAGATGCCTGCCTAGTTTTTCATCAATTGCTTGAGTTTTATCAAGATTGCTGAAATACGCAGATATGTACGTAAAATGATCCACTGAATCTCTGTGATAACATAAAGCCCCCAAAATCCAGCTCTCTCCCCAAAATCCTACCTACACTGGCATAGAGATCCACTTTCTCACACCCACATGTGTGTCCCAGTGTGGCTGGCACACACACAGATGGAAGGTACGTACCCACACACCTCTAGGTCTACAGAGGGTTAGATAAACACTGTCTGGGAATAAAAAACACATTCCTATGAATCTGTACATAGAAAACATCCACACGAATCCCAGCAAACACATAAGCACAGATAGACACACCTGCACACCCAGAGACACAGGGACATGGGCAAGGCACATCCACAGGCAGAGACAGCTCCAGAAGAACACACACCCCTGCACAGCTGGCTGTGTACTCACATGGACACACAGATTATGTATGTGAGGAAGAGTTACAATGGCTATATCATCCCTGCTAGTCTCTCCTTCCTTTTTGAAATAATCCAATTTTAGGATCCTGGAGCAAGCCAGGTCCCTGCAGAGGAGATATTCCCAGAGAAGCAAAGCACTTCCAATTTCTTTAAGGTTCCCCACCTCTCTCCCACTCTCTCCCAGCAGCAGATCCAGGGAGAAGAGCTGGGCACTCAGCACGGTTTTCCCAGCTGCTGGCTTGGCACTTTTCACCCCACTATAAGGAAGGGCATAGGACGGCAAGCTTAAGATCTCATCCCTTTACCCCCAAAGCCCGTGGGAGCAGGAACCTCTGGACAACACCTGGACACAGCTCCTTTCTGCACACTGCCCCGACCCCCCCAGCTGTCGACCACAGGGGTGCCCCTCAACCCTACCCTTCCTCTGCAAGTGTAAAAGCCCTTGTTCTCCTCCTGCTCCCTCCCTTCCCCGTTTACCCTGCCCCCCGAATCCCGTCAGGAAACCTCTTTGCATTTCGCCGCTCTAAACTTTTTCCTGGCTGCACAACCCGCAACCCCCGGGGCAGCGGCTGCGCCTGGTCCAGAGGCAGAATGGGGCGGGGGTGGGCTGCAGGGACCCGGGATGCAGGGATCCAGGCTGCAGGGTGTGAGATGCAAGGAGTGGGATGCGAGGATTGAGATGCGGGATACGGGGATGTGAGGACCGGGATGCGCGAATTCGAGACGCAGGATGCAGAGACGGGGATGTGGGATGCAGGGACCAGGACGCGGGATGGCAGAGCCCAGCTTCTTACCGTGCAATGAGGATGGGTCCTGGTGAGGGTCTCCAGTTGCCCCCGGGCATCGCGGGCCTCCCGATGTGCTCGTTAAACATCCAGCGGGGAGTCTCACCCCCCAAACTTGTGTGAGCCGCTTCCTCTGGGAACAATCACCCTTTCTCCCCCCCACCTTGGATCGGATCCCGATGGAAACTCATCAAGGCCTCCTAAGTGGTCAGAGGTAAGCTGAGAGGGAAGGAGAAGAGGGGGACAACGGGACGGAGAGGTCGTGATCACCAAGCGATGATCCCCCTCCTTTCCCCTCTCCCCTGGAGCACCCGCTTCCCGCTCCTCTGACCAACTTTGGCTCTGCTCAGCCAGGCAGCGCCTGGGACCGGCGCTGTGAATTGGGGTCCCTTTTCGCAGCCTGGCATCTTTCTAGATTTCCTCTCCTTTCCGGGCAAAGGGGATTGGTGCAAAGCTTTAAATTAGGAGGCGACCTAGAGTTGCAAAGACAGGGAGTGGGAGCTGGCTGGCGTTCGCAGACCGCCTCCCCCGGCGCTCGGCGCTGCGCGGAGGGGCCGGCTGAGCCCTATCCCTAGCATTTATTCATTGACCGCCTTCCTAGTTCTCACTCCGGAGCTGGCTATCGCTCCTGGCACGGCCGGGAGCGGGGCTGTGGCTGGCAAGGAGGCGAGCCCCATGCTGCGGGGCTCCCCGCGGCTGTTTAACTGCGCCGGCAGCGCGGGCAGCGCGCAGCCCGGTCCCGGGGGGAGCACAGGGCTTGGGGGGGGGGGACACGGGGACGCTGCTGTCGCCTGGCAACCCTGCATCCCTGCCCCGAGCATCCCTCCCCCAGCGCCCTGATTGGACGGGGCCGGGGCGGGGGGAGCGCACACGCTCCTCCGAGGATGCTGCGCCCCGGCACTGCGACTTGTCGCATCCTCAAAGAGCCGGGAGCGGGCAGGGTGAGCACGGAGCAGCCGGGAGAGCCGAGGCAGTTCAGGGCGTTGTATCACCCTCCTCCTGCCTTCTCGCTGCCAGCTGGCTTGATCGATTTGCTTCTGCTCCACATCTCCTAGAAAAACAATGTATTTGTGTATGTATGTATGTATGTATGTATGTATGTTTGTGGATTGATAGATAGATAGATAGATAGATAGACAGACATATAGATAGATACAAAGAAATTATACCAATATATGTACACAAATATATGTATATAACATATGAATCGTTATATTCAGATACATGTATATGTATTATCCACAGTCTTTATATTATCTCTCTATATTTTAACTGGGAAGAGAGAAGAAAAATAGTTACTGTGGAAAGATCACTTCAGAGTGCAGCAAAGCTGGATACAAAGGGAGAAAGAAAGCTACTTTTTGGCTTGTATGTATTTGAAAACCATGGGTTTATAGCAGCTGGAATTTTAACAGAAGGTTGTGGTCCTAAAGAAAGAATTAAACCCAGTGAGGTGAGTGAACTGTAAGAGTCAGTGAGGATGGATGCATTGGCTTCAGAGAGGGTGAGTTTAAGCCATGCTGCATGGGGCATTGCTGGTGTTATGTGTGGCTTCATTGCTTATTCTCTGCTGTGGGGGACAGTGAGCAGCTGCTTCCTGCTGGTTGGGTGTAGTATGGAGAGGATGTCTGCAAAATCCCAATACCTCCCTTTCCATACAGCTCCAGTGAGAATTTCTTATTCTTTAGCAGGGAAAAGCCCATTGTCCACTTCTCCCTGGATGTTTTCCCCCACCTTTGGACATAACCCCACCAGTGCTCAGCTGAAGCAAGGAAAGAGACACTGCAGTCAGGAGCTGCAATCCAGCAGCTCACATGGGGCCACTATTGTTTCGGCAGCCACAGTTTCAGTAAGGAGTTAAAACAAAGTAAAAGGAAATGAAAGAAAATAATCTGCTTCTGCTTTGGAATATTTTATGTTTAGTTATTTAACACCTGTTTACTTTTGTGATCTACCATTATATTTGAGCTACCTGGCTAATTCTATGATTTTTTTCTTTCTTGGAAGCCAAGGACATTTGCAGAGATGTGCCTGTTAAAACTGTTTCATTAAGGACTTAAGCAGAGAGCAGAATGAAAGACAGCAGTTTCTCTCAGGTTTACCCTACTTTAGATGAGATCAAAATGTACATGAGACGTTGCTGTAACATAAGGGTAAACTGGAATGAATAGGAAATCAGTCTCATGTCTTTTGAATCACACCACCATTTGACAAATAGGTTCAGAATACAATTTTTTCACAGTCCTGCAGGCTGATTGCCAGGAAAGGTGAGGGAAAAGAATAATCTGATTCTGCATTGCTCTGTACATAGCAATCATGCCTCAAAGTGAGTATGAAAGTAACTTTTTCATTGGGTAGGATGTAAAACCCACTGTGTATGAAATTGGCCACCACAGGCACCAAGTGGCATTAGGCTGAGATGTGTTGTCTGATTTGCAGCAGGTCACTTAGAGCAGGGGAGGTGACCCAGTCATTTGTTCTGTGCTTCAAAAACATCAGTGGTACCAATGGTTTACTCCCTTTCCATGTCTTGCTGCTGTGCAATGTCTGTGCAATGTCTATGCAATAGGATATCAGTCCCTAATGTTGCTACTACTTGCATTTACACATGATTCATGGTTACTGAGAAACAGGAAAATAAACCTCAACAAGCAAAAAAGATGTAGGCAAAGGCAGAAGGGTTTCATTTCCACTTCCAGGGTTCTTTCTCAGCCAGTTTTCCTGGCACAACAGGGTCTCATTTTAGCCATAAGACAACCTACCTCTGTCTTTCTCAAGCAGGATTCTGGAGACCTCATTTCAGCTTATGACCCTAGAAAACCATGAGTATTTTTGTAGGGAACACAACTGTGCCTCAATTCTCTTTTGGGATAGCACGTGATGCATCCATGAGGGTGTTCTGAAGATGCAACTGTGTACTGAGCATGGCTTTTAGTCTGTCAGAGGTTCAGGCTTACAGGTACACACAGTGGGACAGTGCAAGGCAATACAAAGATCTCAGTGAAGCTCTGGGATAAGCTGTGTTTGGGTGCTACTGGCAGATCATTCATTTCAGGCTAAACTGAGCACCTCGTGCTACACTTAATTGTAGATACACCCACGGTTAGACACAGAAATGAGGCTGTGTAACTTCTGCCAGGGGACAGCTTGGAGAAAACAATCAACAGCCCTCAATGTCTGTGGCCTGGATCCAAAGAATGGGTTTTAATATGAAATGTGTTTATTTCCTTCCTGCCTGTGAAACAAAGATGGTAAAGCAGCATTAAATTTTGTGAAATAGGAATATCTTGGCTTTGTGAATTATCTATTAGTGAAATAGTAGTTACATCCAGTTAAAAGATCTATTTCTTTCAAATTCAGATCTCACATAACACCAAATTGAGTTCATAGAAAGCTTTGATGAGCTGAAGAATTTGTTTTTATAAAATTTGTGAATATGATTAACAGGCTTATGAACAGATGCGTGTCTTTTCCTTACATAGAATTTTAGCATGTGATTAACAGGCTTATGAACAAATGAACAGATGCGTGTCTTTTCCTTACATAGAATTTTAGCAAGAACTTCAAGACTGTACGCATGGGAACTTTCCAATTTTACATTTGATAGGAAGATACTGTTCCAGCAAAACACTTTGTAGGGTTCCCCAACTTGCTATAAGCATCTGTTTTGGGACACACTCAAGTTATTTGCTGATTAAAGACTAAAGCAAAGCTTTGAAAAAATTGCAAATGTGCTTGTACAGCCAGTGAGTGACCTATGGATTGGGCCTGGCCTACCTGAATAATTAATGAGGCTTATGGTCTTTCCTCCTTTCCTGGGGGCCTTACAGAAATGGGCAGGAATGGGCCATAGATCAATGAGGCTTTTTCTAGCAAATTGCTCCCTGCCACCTGATTTCCAAGAGCTCTGCCTCTGTTTCCTGTGTGGAAGTGACATGTGAGTGGGCAGGATCCCGTTCTGTGGCTCTGCCTGAGCTAACAGCTGTGCTCATCACCCCAGAGCCAATCCTGGCTTACCTCTGTGGTTTGGGGCACACATCAGAGGCACCTAGAGATGATACCCTGTTCTCCTGGGAGTCTGCCAGTCTCAGGGTACAAAACCCTGTTTGGATGGGAGCAGTGACAGGAGTCTAGACATGTCTCCACAAACCCAAAGCCATGCCAGTCTCTGCCTCCTGAGACAGAAAGGCAAAAAGTTCATAAAGGTTGATGCAGGGATCTACAAAACCCCACACTCTCTGACTCATCCCTATCGGCCAATTGTCAGGGACATGGACATACTCCAAAGGAACAACCCAGTTGCACTTGGCTTTCAGAGGAATATGGGATCACTAGGGAAGATCCACTGCAATGAAGAGGGTAACCGGTGTAGCTCTGTCATACTCCAGGACCTCATGGATTGCTGTGGAAAATTATGCACTGCTGTGGTTGCTGGCTGCCCAACAAAGCCCCTCTGCTTCCTCAGCTGGGCAGGGTGTAGAAAATATGACAAAAATAGACTTTCTTTTCTCTTAACAAACAACACTGATGGTCTTCATCATGAAGCTCATCATCAAAATGGAATGTCTTCCTTTCTCATTGTTAAGTGGCTTTGAAGAGAGTTTAGGTCAACACACATGGTGCAGAAAGTCCTCATGTACATGCAGTGCTGCTCCTCTTATGGCTGATTCATGTGGCACCTCTCGGGCCTTCAGTGGAATTGTTATTCCCTGTCAGATGTCCTGTGATGTCTTTCTTAGCTGGCTGAAGGGACACTGGCCTTGTGCCAACAGGAAGAATATGCCATTACATACTCGGGCTTTTTTGGGACATTCTGAGCCTTTCTCATGCCCAAGGACAGTGGTAACTCTAACGCTCAACACAATAAAAAAACTGTGTTTCATGTGTTAAGGTCTGGCACATGGAAGAAAGACTGCACTCCACACTGTCTGTGCACATATAGCAGCATCCTCCCTTCTGCCTCCATCTCCCATGACCATCAATGTCTTTATCTGTCTCTTCTCCTCACCTTTCTTCCAGTGATTTTTCCCATTTCCTTCAGTCTTCCTCTGCCTTTTTCACCTCCTTCTCTTTTACTCTTTAGACCTGCTCATGCCTATTACCCATGTCTCCAGTTAACTCCAAGATCTCCTTGCCCCTTCTCCACAAAGAAACCTCTTTCCATGGAAAAAACCCAGCAGCTGTTGTTCATCTTCATCAGCTACAAGAGGCGAAAAGGTCTGGCTTCACTGTGGGAACCAGCTGCCCTCTTTCCACCTCTGCTTCCTTCTCAGAAATCAGGTTTCCCAACATACTGCTGGAGACACACGTGACATCCAGATGTTGTCCAAATGGGGCTCCTTCATAAAAATACATGAGCAGCAAGGGTCCCTCCAGGTCCCTGCACGATATACAAGTATACACACTCCACTTGCACCCTCCAGCCCTTCCCTAGCCAAAATCCTGCTGCAGTTTGTGCAGGTGCAGGGATGAACATAGCACAGGATCTGCCTGACACATACAGGACACTTTAAATCTCTGCCAGCTTGTGTCTATCTAGGTCCACCACCCTTCTGCACTTTCTCACTCCATCCTGCAATGTCTCTGATATAGGAGGTGTTATTTGTCTTCTTATTTGTCTTTTTTGTCTTCTGAGAGGAGGCTCTAGCCCTCCCCTGGAGGCACAGGGGACAGGGCATGGCACAGTAGCACATTCTCTGCCATATTTAAAGTAATATGAACAGATGACCCCATTCTACAAAATACTCTTATGTCTTTTGCCATATGAATAATTGGGTACTAGATACGAGAATTTCCTACATATTTTGCTTTTAAGTCACCTTTATGTTTCTGTGCATTATTATTCTTTTTATTAGTGTCTGAGCTGCTAGCAGTCTGGCTTCTTCAAACTACTTCTTCCTCCCCCCTGAAAATCCCCTAACATTTCTTCTCTTTGAAACACTTTCCCTTCACCCATAGCTCTTCTCTGTTGGAATTACTGCATTTACATATTTTGTTTAAGGTGCTTAGGAATTATTGACAGTTTTGCCTTGCCCCTGGGGGGTGATGTGACACAGTCGAGCTGTGAACCACTTAAAGCATTGACTGGCTCATAGGAGGGATTACTTGTGACTCTGAATTAGGGCACAGGCCAAGAAATGTAGCACAGAGCTGTCAGGGGCTGTGGCACACAGATCCATTTCCTTTATAATCCCATCATATCTACGACCTGCCACATACAGAGCAACGTAAGAGATCTACATTTTCCCATTAGCACAGGATACAGGCTTCCTGTGAAATAAATTTACTCACAGTCCCTACACTACTGCTTTGCAAGCCTGGAAACCCTGTTTTTATTATGTCAGTGAGTTTATTTCTGAATTCTTTCACACTGAGAATCCATCTGGATATACTACTTTCGAAGTGTCCTGCTGAGATTCTGCTTTGCCACTAGTTAAAAATGAATGGATAAATTTATAAACAGGAAGTTTATTGTATTTTTCAGCTGAAAGACATTCTGGAGTTTATCTTGGCTTAGATTTTTGTTAGTGGCATCTTAGTTTTTATTGTGTTGTTTTTTTTCTTTTTCCCAACCATTTAATTTTGCTAGCACCCCTGGAAGGAACAGTGAGTCCAGAATTAGAAAGCTGAAATAAAAGGAATGAAGTTCCTGGAAATGAGACTGGAACAAAAAAACCAAGAAATCTAAATCAGTCACAAGCTAAGGATTTTGACTTTCCCTTAACAAAGACAAACCATTTTCCAACAGGAAAGACATACCTGGCCTTGGAAAACTGCAAGTAGCATAAAATATAATTGAGCAGATGGTAACAAAAATAGCACTTGAGCTGTTTAAAAGCCTTTTATTGAATGCCTCTTCTTTTTTTCTTTCCCCTCCAGAATGCTGTTGTCCTCACTAATTAAAAAAAAAAAAAAAAAGAAATGCAGGCAAATCGTGAGATCTGTATGTTTTTATTCAGCTTGTTCTATTTAAATTGCACACCATTAAATGTGGTTAAGAGAATAACTTAAAGCTGAACAGCAATAAGAACAAACATTGATAGTGGAATTTTAATTCAGCTCCCTCGTGCATGTGGATACACTCTTCAATTGGTTTAACACTGTCCTTTTTTTCTCTTTCAGAAAATCCTGACACATTCAGCACCCTAAAGAAATAGGGTTTTGTCAATAATTTGATTTCCCTGCACTGCTCAGTGTCTCTGCCTTGCCTTTGTATACTGTGCACTCATCTTCCTCTGCATCACATGGAGAATGGTCCTTTCCTTTTCAGAAAAACATTCAAGTGTTTTGAAACTCTTTTTGTTTCATTTAGTTTTTACTCCACTCTTGAGGTAGGGCTGGTAAACTGGTTTTCTGTTTAAGACATATGCATTACATTTCTGTCATAAGACATATGCATTAAAACCCAAGAGCATTAGTGACTTCTTAGGACCTGATTTTTCACACTTAGGAGCTCTACACTTTCAGAATAGCTTACAGGATACCTTGAAGCCATGGCTGTTGCTCACCTTATATTAAGTTGTGCTCCCAGCTGCTGTTTTTTTTCTGGTCCTAAAGTTTGACTAGGAGAACATTATGGTTTTCTTAGACTCATTCTCATAAGTGACTAAATCTTTTTGTATGAAATTATACAGAGAGGAAGAGAATCAACATTGGAAAGTCCATCTCAACAACAAAATTTTGTTAAGGGTGTGAACTGTTGTAAACAGAGCTTCATCATGTGAAATGCTCAGTAATTAGACCACAGCTTGGTATTAATCCTGTAGTCCTAACAGAGAGAAGAGAAGAGAAGAGAAGAGAAGAGAAGAGAAGAGAAGAGAAGAGAAGAGAAGAGAAGAGAAGAGAAGAGAAGAGAAGAGAAGAGAAGAGAGAGAAAAAAAAACCACAAAGAAAAAAAAGAGAAAAATAGAAGATACCTAAAGTATTTATTACAGGTGGATTTTGGCCTGGTAGTTCTCTTATGGTGTAGAAGGAGCACCTCATGTGGTGACAGCTATCAGATCCTGGCCATGGAACAGAAGCAGCTTCCTAAGCACAGTGTTTTGTGATCACACCAAATGTCCATCAAGGAGAGTATTTTCTGTCTAATCCTGGTCAGTAGGATGTACTTAGAAAAACTTGAGGACTAGACAAAATAGAACATTTTTCTCTTGATATACCACTTATGGCTTCCAGCAACCTATGCTTTAGGGACTTTAATCTTCTTTTGATCCCATTATTCTGTTTGCCTTTACAAAACCCTGCTATGGGGATTTCCCTCACCAAAATAGTCAGTGTGTGAAAAGCACTTCTATTTTTTTTTTACATTTTAAAGTTCCTGCCTCAGCAAGAACCCTGATCTACTGTGTTCTGGGAAACCACAAATACTTTTTCCTTCTTCATTCTCTTCAATCTATTCATGGCTTTAGACATTTTTCGTACACTTCCCCTGCATAAAAGATGAAAAATCCCAGGCTATTCAGTTTTCCTTTCTCGTGATTTGCTTCTGTCCAGATTTTTGCCCTTCTCTATTCTTTTTGAACTTTACATTCCCTTTTTCTGAGATCCGCACATCACTATTTGGAGACCTCCAGGTGTGGGAGAAATACCTATTATTACAGTCTCATAATGATGATATTGGTTTTCTTTTTTCCTTTTTTTTTCTTTTCCTTCCTAAAAACTTCTAACATTTTCTTTGTCATTTTAACAAAGGAAAGCTGAGCTGGCATTTTTCAGAGAAACTGTCATAAGGAGTAGTAGTTAATTTAGAGGCCATTGTATCACATGCAGAGCTAGAGTTATTTTTTGTCTCATCTGCAGTTTTTCACATTCACTGACAGTGATTTGCATCTGCCATTTTATTGTCCAGTCAGTCAATATTGTGATATCTTTTTGTGCCTTGTAGCTGCTAGTTTGGCTTTTTACTATTCTGAATATCTCTTTATATAAGTACATCTTGTGTCTCATTAGTCAACCACTTTCCAGATCTTTCCAGACTATGTTAATGAACAGACAGCTGGGGAACTCACTGGGGAGGGAGGTTTTCCTTCATAATGAAAATGGAACATGAATCCCTTCCCTTTGCTCCCTCCTTTTTCAGGCACCTCCTACCTGCCTTTGTCTTTGCTAAGTTTCCTTGAGACTCTTTTATGAGGATATTTGTCAGAAATGTTGCAAAGATCCAACTACAAGTCACCTGTACCTTATAGGACCCAAAGTGCTCCTGCAGCCATGTGCAGCACAGCTTTCCCCATATGGAGAACCTATTCCCAACTGATTTTTCCACACATTACTAAAGGCCATTCCTTGCTAGTTTTCTTAGCAATTTTCTGACAGACAGACTTATTAATCTCTTTTTCTCCAGACCACCCCCAAAATACTATTAAACAACAGCTGACTTATTCTACTCCTCTGGTAAGAAGGCTGAATTAAGAAAGAGGCTACAGATCACAGATCAGCAGTTTCAAACCTGAATCCCTTTATCGCTTGGGACTCAAAGTTTTTATTGTTCATTTTATCACTTTTTTATATATTCTTGCTCTTGACAGCTAGATTTGAGATAGATCACCTCTAAAGAAAAGCTATGGTGAACACTGATGCAAAAAAATAATTTGTGTTTTCTGTTATAGCCTTAACATCCTTCAGTGCTTCTTCTATACCTGGGCTATTTATTGCTCCTCCAACTCTGCCAGCTTTCTTCTGAGGTAGTAAAAAAAAAAAAAAAAAAAAAAAAGAAGCCATTGATAGTTGTGCTTTTTTCCACATATTTCACCTGAAAACTCCTTCCTGTTTAATGTTTGACACTCAAGCTTTTATAGATCATAAAGCAATTGCCTAAATCCTATCTCTAAGACCAATAGGCAATTGACTGCAGAAGAGGGAATAATGTAAATGAGCTATACTGAAGATGAGCTTTCCAGCTGTTTGTGAAGACATGAATATTTGTGGCCATTTGGATGGCATCTGAAGTGACTTGTATAAGTGTGAGGGAGATACCAGGACTCATAAGTTCAGTTTAGTGGAATATCAAAGTACCCTGGCAGCCACCTCTTCCATCAGCCCAGCCACACAGGTTTTACTTCATCAATTCTTACGTGGCTGTCAAGACTTGCTGTGGAAAGTCTTGTGGAGAAGTAAATGGGAAATACTTTGCTGACACTGCTCAAAAGAACTCTCATTTCTTGGACTGGAAATTTAATTTCTGACTTCCTCACCTTTCTGGTCATACTTCTAAACATTAAAAGAGTCAGAGATATTACCCTAGCAATAAAACCCCCTTTTTTTCTTCTCTCTCTGTTTCATATTTCCTGAATTGCTTTTATGGGAGCAAAACAGTATAATGGGTAAATGTCTAACCTATTACACCTGACTGATCAATATATGTCTTTTTTTGCACTACAGTACAAAGATGAAGTTGGCTTAGATGGTTTCTCAGCTTACAACTAACTTTCTTTACTTCAGTCTAGGCAGACCCAAAGGAAACCTGTGCATACTAAAGTGTAAAAAGGCTTGAGGACATCTGCAGAGGAAAGACACTTCCCTCTGGTTTCAACTCAATGGGACTTGCTGACATATTTCAACTAGAGAAAGAAGAAAACTGACACCAAGTTCTTGCAAAAGGCCTGGCAGATTTATTACAAACACCAGCTACCTGTATCCAGCCTGTAAACACATATTGCTAAGTACTTGAGACAACCCCACGCTCAGAGGGTGGCTGTCAGAATAACTTTAACTTCCTGAATTTGCTAGTCTAGATAAACACCTGCTACCGATGAAGCAGATGAGACAGGCAAAGGAAAGATTTGACTTGCTGTAGATTATGATCCAAGCAACTGAGACAGAATGAAAAAGGTCTGAAAACCAGTTGACACATCAGCTGTGAGTTGTGGCACAAAAAATAAGACCTCAAGAGTGTGAAATATCTATGGCATAAATAGGTAAAGTGGATTGGCCTCTTTCAGATCACTGGCTATACTCAATGGAGAGAAGTGATATTTTTTTTCCTCTTTGTTTTAATTTAAGAATTATAATTGCTCTTACCCATTTTTGACAACTCTTTTTATATGTAGGGTGTTAAATGACTCACATCCTTAAACTGCCTGTCTCCCTGTGCTAATTGTGAAATGAGTCTTGGTTGCACCCCAGACATTTGGCCAGATGAACACCTCTGTAGATGTAATTGATGATGTCTGTCTGAGCCCTAGAAGTGTCTGAGTCCCAAATGCACCTGGTGAAGGGGTCAGAGAGCTCCCTGTGGCAATGCCCATCCTTCCTTCATTCCACCTCAGCAGCCCCATGGTTCTCAGCCCTGCAGCTCCCACAGCACAGCCACTGAACCTTCCTTTCCTCTGCAGTGCTGCCAGCACTGTCAGTCACTGAAACTGAGAGGATTAGGAAAGAATAAAGAAAATCCCTACTGCTTTTTTGCCTCGGGGCAGCAGAGGACTGCAGGAATGGACACGCCAGGATCACCTTGATTTATAGAGTGGCATCCTAGTTGTTCTCATGTATTTAATCTCTTTGTGCCAGCTGGAAGTTGAAAAGTCTGCACTGTAAAGTTGAATTGTATACTTATAAGTCTAATTTTAAAAAAAGGAGATGCAAAAAAAAAGTCTGGTTAAGTTTTGTAAAATCTAAAATCTATTTCAATGTGACTGCAGATATTCCTATAGGAACTGTGAAAAATAACAGTGAAATGGGAAATAAAAGCTACAGGTAGAATGGTTTTTTGAGTTTTTTTTCTTTTTGTTTTATTAGTGTTAGAGAAATAGCAGAAAATATTTTTGTACACTGTTTTGCTCTGACACACACATGTTCAAATTTTAATGTTGCTAACAGCCGTTCTCTCAGCAAAAACATATTTCTGTGAATAAATTCTGTTTATGTTATTTCTTACAGTGCTAAAACTCTGTCAAATAATTATGTTAAATACATATCTGTGATAAAAGACGAGTGGGATAAGATGCAGGTGACTGCATGGAAAATGAACTTGCAGCCTTTCATTTGCACTGTTTCTTAATAAGTCTCTCTCAGACACCAGTACTGTAAACATCTGAGATGCTCTTTATACAGCAAACACAGCAAAATAAAACTGAACTCATCTCAGAAATAAGTGACTTTCTATTTAATAAGCATTCTTCACTTTTTTGTCTGCCCCCAGAATTACACTTTTCTCAAACATAAAAAGCGAGATCCAGCACAACCCTATTTTACCCTATTTCTGTTTATTTACACATGCTCCCCTACACAAATCCTTCCCGTTTCATACTTACAGTCTGTTTTTAATGTGGAAGTTGCTACCATGGGAAACACAGTAAAATGGTATGATGTGATAAAATTTACTATTCCATAGAATTGTTTAGGTTGAAAAAGCCCTCTAAGATCATAAAGTCCAACCATTAACCCAGCAATGCCAAGTCCTCCACTAAGCCATGTCCCCAAATGCCACATCTGCACATCTTTTAAATGCCTCCAGGGTTGGTGACTGCATCACTGGTCTGGGCAGCCTGTTATTTTAGTGTTAGAACTTCTAAGTATTTAAGTTTTTAAGGCCTTGACTTATTCAAATGAAATTAATTTTGTGTGTTTTGGGGATTTGGGGATGAGATTTGCAAGCAGATATTAAAGCTTTGAAGATATACAAATGTTATCTAATGCAAATTCCTCTGGTATTCATAAAATCTCATCTCACTGCACCTCATTTTGGATGTGTGTGGAACCTGCTGCTGCACAGCGTGGAATAAGCCAGCCTCCACCTCCTGGGGAAGCACCAATGAAATAATTATCTTCTTGCTAAACATTTCCTGCCTTAGCTGTGAAGCCTCATACAAATCTGCTTTGCCTGTGACCTTTCACAAATCCATTTCTCCGGGGCTTTTTACACCTGATGGATGCTACAGGGAGCTTGTGGAATGTTCACTCTGCACCTGCAAATCCTGCAGACACAGGGATGGCAGCTCCCACACCACTGAGAGGGGCAAAGCCTGATTTCTCTTGGGTCCCTGGGTTTTGAGCCTCTGCTTGAGGACACTGTGAGAATAGGCAAGATTAATCTGATTAAAGACAGATATTTGTAATGGAGGCATATTTGTGAGCTGCTCACCTGAATTTTCCTTTCTGTTTGTCTACCAAAAGATGAGGTGAAGAGGCTTCTGAAGGTGCTTTTTCCTCTCCACTTCTTCCAAAGGCAGCTTCAGGCAATCAGTTCCTGTGAAAATGTCTGTCCTGCAGGACTGGGAGAGGTGGACCCCATCTCTTCTCCTGTGTATGGGTCACTCTGTGGGGCTGCATTGCCCAGGGAAGCTGTGGAAGCCCCAAGGCTGGAACTGTTCAAGGCCAGGCTGGATGAGGCTCTGAGGAACCTGTCCCTGTGAAAGGTGTCCCTGCTCACAGCCAGGGCTTGGAACCAGAGGATCTTTAAGGCCCCTTCCAGCGCAAACCACTCCAGGATTCCATCTGGTATTTCCAATTTCTTCAGTATCACCCTCCTTACTCTGAGAACAGCACAGAAATTTTAGCCACCCAGAGCAGCTGCTGAATTTTCAGATGCCACTATATTTCAGTGCCTCATTAGATGTCTTGGACCTTCATGTCCTCTTTCCTTCCTTGTCTGTCCCAAGATGATCCAATTTGACCTAGAATTTCCAGGCTTGCCTTCAAGGTCTGGAACTTTAAACTTAAACCTTGAATGCTTGTTGTTCAAATCCCCTTGGATTGCCTGAAAACACAGCTTTTCGGGCTTCCCTGTAAGGAGCACAAAAAGGTGAAAGAACTCTAAAAAAATGGCTCTTTTATATAAACTAGTGGATCACACAGAGCAATGGATACATCAAAGTATTTGCATGCCTGATTTCTATTCCTCTCAGAGGGAATGCAAGCAGGTAAACATTTTGCTAGATCTGGCCCAGAGGCTAAACAGACTTTCAAAGGATATATAACATTTAGGTACTTTGTAAGTAAACAGTCTTTATGTGCTACAGCACTGAAGCAGCCTGTTTTTAGTTTTCACATGCAAGAAAATTTCAACTCATCAACACAGTCACAACTGTGTGTGGTGGTAAGTTGGACAAGATGGCATCCCAAGGAGGCTAAATTAGCCAAATATTTCTAGTATGAAAGGCAAGTGGAAATACCGCCTTGAAACATCCTGCAGACAATAAGCTCCAAAGTGATATCAGAAGTTTTTTTGTTCCTATTTCTGCCTGCAGACAGCAACTATTGTGTTTAAATCAAATCAAATCAAGTCAATTTAATAATGATATCTAATCAACAAAGAAGATAAGGAGGAGACTACTGGACTCCTTCACCTTAAGACCTTTTTTTTGATCCTACTGCTGGAATGGAGAGGCCACACCAACTTGACTCAGTCTGGGATTGCAAACTCTGTTAGTTCAAATTGCAACATATTTCTACTTTGTCCTTTCCCCTGCTTCATTTATGGTTAATGGCAGCTGTTCCTCATGAGCCTCAACAGAAAAACAACTGTGTTCAAAAACCAGCACACCACTTAATCTGCAAAATTATTTCTTGACACTTTTGACTTTAAAGTTTTTTGTGTGAATAATCCCCTATTCTGTACAAGGGGTTTCATAGGAAGTGTCTGAAAAAGTGCCTAAACCCTTATTTCCTGAGTTTTATTCCAAAGCCTGAAGTGTCATTTTTCTAAGCACTCATCAGAGTGAACCTGCATCAGTCCTTCACTCTTGAGATGAACTGAACTACCAGAGGCTGTTTTTGTTGTACTTGCAGTCAGCAGCATCCCAGGCTGAAAGAGAGGGAGCTTTCAGTGCTTCCAGCAAGGATGGCTACACCTGAGTGTGCAGCTTGTTTATAGGGAGGAGATGAGCTCCTAAGTGGTGTTTTTCTGACCATTTGCAGAACTCAGTGAGGGGAGGACTCATTTCCTTAGACTTTATGAGCTATTTTGATTTGACATCCTTTGATTGGGAGGGGAGATTAGATAAATGTTCTGGATGTAGGCACCTGGGGTGTCAGTCACCTAAATGCAGGCATGGAGTGACCTTTCACCCCAGAGCATTTGAACCACCTGCCTATCTGCAATACCTAGAAATTATCAGAGGCCCACAGCTCCCTGGAGCTGCAGCTAGAAGCCAGTAAGAATACTACAGAATTTTTTGTTCAGACAGTTGATTTTCACCTCATCCTGCAGATATGACTCACCTTGAGCGCTATCAAGAGGAATCCTTGTGCACCTCTCTACAAGTTCGAGTCATTATATAAATACAAAAATCAACTTCTGTTGTTCTCTTAGTGATGGAATGAGTAGATGCTTTTTCTTTGATTTTGGGATGTTGTTAAAAAAAAATCTCAGGCAAGCAAAGGAGAAAAGATCTTACCTATCTCTATCTAAGGCCTAACCCTTAGCTTCATCCTCAGCTATGTAAACTGTTATGCCTTTGGTCAAAATCAATGAAGTCATGCCAGTTGTCTTGATGGGGATATGCCCAAAGCTTAACTAGATCATTTAATTCAAGTATAACAAGAAGACAAGGGCTGCATCTGTATCTTTCAACCTTAAGTTCCCCAAGCACTAAATTAAATCATGCAGTGACTAAGAATAGTTGTGCCATTAAAAAATGTTCAGAGACAGTTAAAAGCCCAACTGCTACCCATGACCCAAATTCAAAATGGCCTTCAAATTTATTTTAGGATGCAATATGATGCTTTTGATTCCCTCTTCCCTTGATCTGTTGTGTAAGTTAGACCTGTGGTGGAGGAGCAGTGGAGATTTTGGTGGCAGATGATGTTCCCAGAGAAGTCTCTGGGGTGAATTTCCCTCCAGCTTCTAATGGTGTGACGTCAGAAGTAACCTTAGCCAATTAATTGAATTACACAAGTAAGTTACATTTCTGTGGGAGTATACCCTCGGCGAAATTACTTCTGAAATTGCACCTGGACAGCAGTGTTAATGAGGGCAAAAGAAATTTGTGGTACTAACACGGGAGAAACTTGATTAATAACTCATCTATAAAATGTGCATGATATGAATGATAGTGAATTCCTTACAGAATTAAAACACAAACAAAAATCCCTCTCTCTGTCCTCAGGGGTGAGACCCATGACATTTAATCTATGTAATTGTCAATCTACCATGTAAACATTCTTTTAAAAGTCTTTAAATTTGAATTTAATTGCTACCAGCTCTTGATTACATACAGACTACATAATCTATCATTGAATCAAATAATTATTATTGCTGCTGGGAAATAGGGAATTATGCTAGAGCCTAAAGGAGAACTGCATGGCAGGTGAGAAACAAACAAATGGGGGGGGGGAAGTAATCAATCTCTGTACCATAAAATGCTAATGTTGTCCTAATAAATATGAATTTTCTTCTGAAGCTTGATATGTTTCCTACCAAGCATGTCACTTAGCCTGTGGCATGCTTTAGTTTAGTTTAAAGTGGTATTACTTTTAACACTTTAGCAAAATTATAACAGCTTCCTTTCATTTTCATAAAAGTAATTAAACTTATCAGTTTTCTTGTTATGCAACAAGCCAACCAATAAATGGACAAAAGAAGTTCAATATGTGGTATTTTTGAATTAGCACCCTATGCAGCAGGGATTATTCAGATATGGGATTCTAAATTCACGATTTTTAAAAAACAAATTAAAAAAAGAGGAAATAAGAATGATATTGGAAGAGAAGCATTCCTGTCAGTTTCTGCATTAACAAAATTATATTAACTACAGGATAGCTACTAATACTTCATTGCAAGCTCACAATTTTTTCAGAAAAAGCTAATCTGGTGACTCCAAAAGGAGACAGAAATTAAAATTGCATTTAAATAAACAAATACCTTACCATGGGGAGAAGTTAATGGTGTGCTTGGACAGACTGGACTTTTCAAGGTACACTGAACCCAGAGGATGCACTGAATGGAAGGATGCATTCTTCTCATGGAATGTAAATTAAAGAACTCTGAAAAGAGCTGTGCTGTGAAATCTGTTAAGAGATAAAGGAATGAGTTGAGAGAGGAAATAATATTCTTGGAGATTTTGTAATTTACATTGGCCAGATTTCACCCCCTTCATGAATAAAAATGCTTAATATGTTTTAAAACCAGTCTAATATATTATTCAGAGACAAGTGTAGAAGCCTGAATTTGATTTATGACAACAAAGAATGAAAAGACAGAAAGATAGGCAGCCCCCAAGGCTATTTTGTCCACATGATACCTTCACTAATCTGACTTGTAGTGCTCCATGGGATGAAATTCCCTACTCCTTGAAGGTCAGTTATGCTGGAACAAAAGTCCAGCAGGGACGTTCTTCCATATGCTGGCCTGCCAGCTCAGCTGCCTCACTCTATAACCAGGAGAAGAAAAATAGAGAGATGTGTGTTCAATTCAGTTGATTTCAGCTCATTACACCATGCTGCCAGAAGGGCTGGTTGCTCGGATGTTTTGTTCCTGTCCCTCTGCTGGCAGATTAGGGACAGGGACAAGGAAGCTGAGAGGTGGAAACCTACCAGAGTACTTCTGATCCCAAGCTTCTGAGAGCTAGGAAAGCTCATGTGAATGCTGCCAAGTTTTTGGAATATATTCTTTAAGACTTTTTGACTCAGGAAAGTGATCAGTGAGGATTTTCATTGTAGCAAGAATTTATTTTTCCCATTTGTCCATGACACTTTCACAATACCCTATAACAAAATATTATGCTTGATAATTCTGTGGGAAAGATGCTTGATGTGATATGGATGACGCAATCTTTGTTCTGTCACAAACCTGGTCTTGGACCAGATCTTCATTAGCCTGTGGGTAAGATGCTTGATGTGATATGGTGATGCAATCTTTGTTCTGTCACAAACCTGGTCTTGGACCAGATCTTCATTAGGTTTAAACCCCTAAGTGCAAGTGCCACCAAAATTTTCAAGTCTTCTAGATTGAAGTACTTTTACGTCCTTGATTTTATTAAGGCTTATGTACTTTAGGCATCCATATATAAGCACAATTGAACATCTCACAAGGTGTCTATCTTTATCAGCCTGCTTTGCCCTCATTTTCTCAGTATAACAGCTGTTTTTAGCTGATCTTAGTCTTTAGAAAATGAGCAGGATAGAAATTATCTTTCTCTTTTTATACACATATGCAGGCGCACAGCATGAGCAGACAACAGGACTTCTGTTTTAACAGTGAACACAGTTCTTACACTTAATTGGATGATCATAAGATTTGAAAGCAAGAAGATTCTCCCCAATCAATACAATTTCTAAGCAAGTATTTTCAACTGCACTTTCAGAATTCATGCATTGGAAATGAAGAGACCCCTCTCCTTTGGGGATCTGTGACCTCAGTGAATACTGAAACAAATGCACACCAGACACTTAAAAAACTTTTAAAAGCATTTATGCAGTAGGGCTTTGTTTTCAGTCTCTGGCCACATCTGACGGCAAATTGCATTTTTATTAATTTATGTTCTTTAATATTGTGGGCAGGAAGACAAATAACTGTCTCAGTATATAAACACTTCCCTGGAAATGAACAGATGAACAGATTTCAAACCCAGTTTTCTTCATGCTCATCTAATTAGCTTTCTTATATGAGAGGTTGTGGTATTTCAACAAGTAAAAGATGCTGATTTTCAAGTGAAAGTTTGCAGCTAACTCTTAAATAAATCTGTTATCTGGTTTTGGAGACATATGGAAAAAACTTTAGATTCACTCAAATTCCTTTAATTCCTCAATATATTTAAGCCATATAGTCATTTATGTTGTAAAAGACATACATTTTTAGTCTTAAGTAGCTGGACCTGTGTGACTCATGCAAAGTAACACATGAAGACAGGAATAAAATCTGGATTTTGGAATCCTAGTATAGTGTTCTCAATAGCAGGAATCTTGACTTCTCTTCAAGCTAACACCTGGGTTTTTCTGCAAGCCTCTAACTCCTCCCAGACCAGCAGGAGAGTATCAACTACTGCCTGTGCACTAAACTGAAGTGACAGAGAACACAATCAAAACAGCACATTTGTCAAAGAAATATTTGAACATTTTACAATATTTTAAGAGAGTACATGAATCTGTTTTCCCACAGCTGAAATGATTACTCACCCCACCACAAGTTTTGATGTCTGTTTTAGTGATAATCTCTGTTGCTTTGAAATACACAAAATAATGAACAGCTGTTCTGGCTGATGAAATGCAGAAGCAAAGTTGAGGTACTAATCTCTCATATAAAAAATAGTTTATTGCCTCTGGAATAAAAAGGCAATAAGGGATTATTGTTGATGCAGAACAAACCATAACAGATAAGAGCAAAGTAATTGTATTTATCCCCCTCCTTCCTGAAATCTTACTTTGCTACCTTTGTAACACACATTTGGATGGTGTGCACATCCACATGGATCTTGGGAGGGTTGAACTGCTTCCCTTTCCAGTGCTGTGTTTTGATGCAGTGCCCTTATCTGTCCTGGTTTCGTCTGGAGAACAGTTAATTTTTTTCTTAGTAGCTGGTCCAGGGCAGTGTTTTGGATGTAGTGTGAAAATGATGGTGATCACACACTGATGTTTTAGTTGTTGCTCAGTTGTGCTAAACCCAGGGCTTTTCATTTTTCCATGCCCTGCCAGTGAGCAGATGTATAAAAAACAGGAGAGGAGCATGGCCAGGGCACAATACTGGAACTGGCCAGAGGGATGCTCCTTACCAAACACCATGCTCAGTACAGAAACTGGGGGGTTGGCCAGGGAATGACAATTTCTGCTCCTGGGTGGGCTGAGCATTGATTGGATCATGGTAAGTAATTGTAGAGTGGATCACTTCTTCCTTCCATTACAAGTGTCATCATCATTATTATAACTACTGGATTTGACTTTATTTCAATTTTTAAATATTTTTTATCTCAACTCATTAACTTTACCCTTTTTTTTAAAAATTTTCCTCCCCATCCCACTGGGGAGCTAGTGGAGAACAGGGTGAGTGGCTGCATGGTACTTGTAATTAGCGTTAAACCACAACTCTGTGCTTAATTACCTATTGGTTATATTTTTGAACTACAAGCGAACTATGCCTGGGGTTTTTTTTAATATCCATTAATTATTGTTATTCTAGCCAAAGCTTGCAAACTGTTATGCAGACGAGCGCAAAGAATCTACAAGGAAATCAAAGAAGAAAGAAAGAGAAGCAAAGGACTGTGAAAATAACCTGACTGATCTAAGCCACTCCTCATAAAGATTCCCTTTCCAGCCCTTCACCATCTTGGTGCACTCCTTTGGGCACTCCCTAATAGCTCAGTGTATTTTTTATGTTGTGGTACCCAAAACTGCACACTGGCCTTGAGGTGAGGCCACTGCAGGGCAGAGCAGAGTGGGGACATTCCCCTCCCTTGCCCTGCTGAGTCCCCAGTCTGTGCATACAGCCAGGGTTTCCCTGTCCCAGGTGAAAAATCCAGCACTAACCCTTGTTAAACTTCATGTGGTTTTAAGGGGACTGACATCCCTTGTGGAACAGGTTGCTGCCCAGAGGGCAGAGGTTACAACAAGCAAGAGTGCTGAAGTGAACACACTGACTCATAAAGCTCTGCAGAGATTTCCTTGCTCAAATGCAGGGGCCCAGATGGATTTGGATTCTTGCTGATCTACAAGGAATTCTCACATCATGGCCAGTTTTCTGGCATAGATACACAGGTTCTTCCTGCCCTCACAATCTGCTGGGAGAGGTGGTGGTAAGAGATGGGCACAATGCAGGTCTTTGCCATAGTTTTAGCTGGTTTAAGAGTCTGTTGGTGTTAGTTCATGCTGAGCAATCAGTTCAGGCAGAGGGCTGTGACTCCTCTCTTTTTCTGCACTGAGCAGGAGCTGAGTACAGGGAAGAATCTGTCTTGAGATACAGGGCAGTGGAAGTGAATTGCAAAGGATGACTACTTTATTTGAGAATTTGATTTATAATCCTTTTTGTTAATTGTTTTTAAGAAGATAGTTCACATATAGTTCACATATAAATCTTTATAAAGTCATGAATGTCCTATAAATCATCTGTGTACATGTTGGGTTCTGCAGAGAAACAGATGCTTTAAGACTAATGTGAATGTTTCATTTAGGAAAGCTCTGTGTGCATATTTTATACACTCATACCTACTGATTTATATGACAACAATTGAAATAATGTAAGAAAGAGAAAAAATAACATCAGTGTTTTTTAGAACAAGCACTGAATATAAAAGTTCAAGCAAACATTGTTGCACTTGATATTTTGTCCAGGGTTTCAAACTCATCAGGATTTAACATTTATTAGGGTTTAATAGAAGGATGAGGTGAAACATGATGGTGATTCAACCAGAAGCAGGGCAATTGCTAGAGGATGCTCTCTGTGCACATGTGTAGCATGTCACCTCCTAGAAGGAATCAATCAAAAGTGAAGGTCATGGAAAAACAATCCCAAATAGCACGGACCTAACTGCAGCAGAGCTGGGACAGAACCATAGGTGGTGCAAATTTGCAAAGCTCAGTGATTTGCTGAGTTACAAAAACAGGGGAACTACCTATTTGCAGTTTATTTTTTAATATGTATTTGCAAATGACAAGTGTTAAGTTCAGTGTGCCTGAGTTTCTTCTCACTTATGTCAGTGTCAATCAGGGATATCTTCACTGAATTTACTTAGCACACTTCTTTCTGCCCTCTGGCTTCCCTGTAGCTAGTCCTAATTTAAACTGTGCAACGAGTTGGCTGGGTAAGTCATTCCTTTAAAAAATAAGATTAAAGAAATATTAAAAAATCTTAGATTGAAAAAAGGAACTGAGATGTCATTTTGTGCCAAAGAGGTCTTGGCTTGCAACTGAGAATATGTTTATCTAAATAGCAAAGACTCAAATGACTTTCAGGCTTGAGTGGTGTAAGCAGAGATTCAGAGAGGTCCTATCTGTGCTCTAAGTCACGTAAGAAGGAATTTGGATGTAAACCTCCCAGACAAGGCATACACCTCCAGTATCTGAGGTGCATGCAAAAACTGGGAAAACCTGCTTTGGGTTTTTTAATGGCATCTATGTCTTCACATGTTGCCTCCCAGAAAATAATGTGTTCTTGTGGAAATGTCAAAACAAAATATTTCAGTGATCTAAAAAGTTTTTTGTTTCTGTTTGTTTGGGTTTTTGCCATACAGAAACATTGTAACAGTGATGTTTTTTTTCCCTGAAAACCTCTTTCGTGTAGGACAAATAAGTAATTTGCTAGGATTGTGGGTTCCCCCCCCTTCTTTTTTTTTTTTCCCCTTGAGTAATAGTAATTTGCATCTGTGTAAAGCAGAAAAAAAAAAGTCAGAGCAATGAGATTATGCTGACAAGTGCCTGATACAGGCAGGAGGAGAATGGGAGCTGACTGACTGATGGAACTAGACAGTACCTCTCAGCTCAAGTAAGTAAAGGTCCATTATTCCTGGGCTGCTGCATCAGCAAAGCAATTAAATTAAGGAATTCTACAGACTTCCCACATAGTTAAAAGGAACTAAACCAGATTGAATGTAGAGCTTTACACACTGGGGGAGGAGAATAAGAAGGGTGGGGTTAGAAAATGAAAATCCTAGGGTACAAAACAAAAAGAAGTAAAATGCTCAGCCAAGGAAATTATTATTATGATAGTGAAAAAGAAATGCTATTATTGCTTGGAGGATTTAAATTCAGTTTTATGAACCCTGGTTTGTATTTATTGCCTTCTGAGATCCTGAGATAACTGTGCTTAATTCTCCATGCACCATGAAGTGTTTTCTTAGACCATTGGTGCCTATATGGGTCTAATCTGTTAGTTGTAAGGGTGGGGGTACAGAAATATCTGGCTGTTCCATAAATAAATACTGTACACCCTCTTTGTGGGGACTGACCAATATCAGCGTTTCTCTCTTAGCTGTGAAGCTGCAAGCATCCGCCTTCAAGCTGCATGCCTCCTTCTGGGACTTCTCTGAATCCAAGTAATCTCCTTGAGCAATGGATTCATTTGATGGTTAACAGTATTGCTGCCAAGAAGAGATTTGTCATATCTTTAGGCTAAGAGGAGGAATTCTGCAGTACTAGCTAACTCCTCTCCACAGGGGAAATCAGCATATTCTTTTGGATATGCTGCAGTCCTATGATCAATATATTTGTTCACGTTTAATGCTACATATGAAAACCAGCATGCTCATTTTGAAAACAGCTGCAAGCAAACAGTGACCCATATATAGGATTTGTCTTCCTTCCAGCTTTATTCTTAACAGAAGTCATGTGGAATTAATTGTAAATATCTGGATTTGAAGGTGTTTTGGTTTTTTTTGGAGGAAAGTTGGCATTTAAATCTTATTCTGCCTAGCTAGTCAATAACAATGTTCTTAGCTTCTGAAACTTGGACAGATTTATAGCTTCAGAAAACTTTCACATTGCCATTTTTAAATACACATCATATATTTCACAGATCTTCTCAGCAAAATTTTTAGACATGCCAACGCGATTTAGAAGTCTAGAGTATATTTAAATATGACTGAAGCATTTGGGAAAACAAACTCCCAAGACTTCCAGTGAGATTCAGACCATCCACAAATTAATTTCCAAAATGTCACATGTGCCTGGATGTAAAACTATCCAGTGCTCTGATACATATGATGAAGATATTAATCTTAAGAGCCCATGTTCTTAAAGTAGTAGATGATTGAAGACATTGATAACTCAACTTCCTACTGCAAGAGCCTGTCAAGTCCATATATCTGTGGTATTCAGTGTATGAAAAACCAGTGAAACACTGACAGTGCTGGGAAGATCCTTGAATCTCGTGGCTGCACATCACCTGGGGTAGCAAGCAGAGCACAGGTGTCTAACCCAGCCCAGTGCAGCAGCAGCTCTCACATACCCACATATAAGGATAAGGAGCCAGAAAAGAGTGTTTCAGAGTTCGCAATAATTTGATTGTGTTCAGATGAGGTACAAAGTCTGTTCAGGCTCAAATGCCCCCATTTGCTGAGAGAGATGACCTTAGAGCTGTCATGTGTGAGGAATTTTCAGTGCCATCAGAAAAGGGATCTCTGAACTCCTCCTTCTGAGGGTTGTTCACAGCACATGGGAGCACTAAGAGATGACTGAGACGGAAAAAAAAAAAGCTGGGAGAAGCCTTTATCTCAGGTAGCTAAAGCAGAACTCAACAGAACCATTATCCCAAAGCTTGCCTTGGGGATGGGTATCAATGTCTAATCACAATGAAATGGACCTTGTTTTGAGGTATCTCTCCTATCTCCATTGGTGGTTTCCAGGCTGCTGGGTTAAAGACCACCTTCATTGGGTTCCAGAACACAGTAAGTGCTGCAGCCAGGGAAATTCTCCTTTAGAAGTAACTTCTTTCCTTCTTTCACTGTTTTTTTCTTTCCTGTTTAGGACTTAGCTTGATGCAGGTTGAGACTAAGCCTGCAAGCTGTCTGCTGGATGTTTTTGTCAGTTCCACAGCTGCAGTAAGAGCTGTAAAATGATCAAACACATCCAATTTCTCACAGTGTCCGCAAAGACTACTGAAACTCACAGCTCTTGAAAAGGCTTTCAAGGACCCTGGAAGCCCTGAAGATACTTGAATGGAGCTAGGCTTTTAGACTGAACTGCAGAAAGCCTCAGTTGCTGCAAACCCACTGAAACCTGAAGTGCCTTTTTTGCTGACTGCTCCAGACTCTCAGATGCTGGGAGCCTGTCTCATGGCTTCATGCCACAACTAAAAAGCATAATCCACCTGGATGTTTTAAAACTGGCTGTTTAGAAAGTCACAAGGCCTAGGAAGACTGTCACATTCAGCTCTGGAGGTTCCCTCCTTACAACAGGATATTTGGGCAAAATTTCTGAAGCTCAATAAGTACTAAAAACCTATTTAAACACCAGGCCCAACATTTTATGGTAAAACTGGACTGCAGCTAACTAAGTTGCAGCCACCTTTGTAATGCTGCCTGATGTCTTTCATTGTGAAACATTGCATGTTTTCACAGCATTTATTCCAATGGAAAAAAAGTTGAAATACTTACAATGGGATGAAAATATTGTAAACATTAAGTTGACCTATCCCATTTCAGTTACCTTTGCAACTTATGCTTAGTGCTAATTAGCTCCAAAAATTCCCATATTTTTAGCTGCAGGATGTTTTGGAATTGCCTTTTCCTGTAGATGTTTGAATTGGATGACTGCTCAAATACATAGCATGTACATCTCTGAACTGTTATGAATTAATGGGAATGCGGACAGAACCATGCATGTACGTTTTTGCTCCAAGTTAATTTGCCAAGCTTTTATCTTCCTGAGATCTTTGAATTTAGGTTTTTAGGATCACAGCTAGTCCTGGAAATAATTTCCAAGAACAGTGAAGATGACAAAATCATTGGGAGTAGTCAGCAAGGCATCACTGAGTGGAAGTCATGCTTGCCCAACATCTGTGGTGAAGTGACCAACCTCTTGGATGAGAGGAAGGCAGAGGGTATTGTCTGGCTGGGCTTCAGGGAGACCTTTGATGATGTCTCCCACTAGACCCTCACAGAGAAACTTCTGATGCACAGACTGGGGGAGCAGACAGTGAGGTGGGTTGAAAACTGGCTGAATTTCTGGGTCTAAGGGGTGGTGACCCACAAATCTACCTGGAGACAGTGGCTAACAGAGTTCCTCAGTGACCACAACTGGGTCCAGGCCTGTTAAGCCTCTGGATGATGGAGCAGTGTAGCCTCAGCTGGTTTGCTGGTGACACCAAACTGGGAGCAGTGGCTGTTACACAAGAGAGTCATGCTGCCATCCATGAGGATGACCTCAGCAGGCTGGAAAAATGGGTTAACAGGAATGTCATGAAGTTCAGCTAAGGGAATTGTGAAGTCCTGCCCCTAGGGAGGAGCACCCACATCACCAGTGTATGATGGTGACCTCTTCAGTGTAAAGAAGCTTGGCAGAAAAGGACCTGGAAGTCCTGGTGGACACCAGGTTCAACATGAATCTCTCAGTATCAAAGTAAATTTATGTATATATTCCATTTAGAGATCTATTATAAATCCCACATTTTTTATTAGGCAGGTGTAAATTGACCTGAGGGCCATCACTCAGCCTCCAAACCTAGTTAATACTGTCCTGCACCTTGGTTTTCATATCCAGCTCTTCTGAATTTGCTGTTAATTCCTCCTACAAGTTTTCAGAAGAAAAAGCCTTTTCTTAATAACAAAATACTGATCTGAAAATGTTTCATAATATTTTTTAGGGTAGGATAACTTCACCTGGGCATGTTCCAAGGAAACTTTTCTTGGATGAGTTTCACTTTTTAAAATGAAGAATCACTGTGCAAATCTGTTTCATCATCTAAAATTTAAAGACCATTTACATAAGGATAATCGGGGAAAGGACAGAGTGATCAGGATTGCAAGTGTCTGAAAATAAAGATAAGACCAGATCTAGATCTACTGGTAAGAGCTTTCTGTGTGGTGCATCTCAGATGATGGAAAGCAGCTGTAAAGTGGTACAGCCAGCATTTGTGATTCACTGCGTCAGTGGAGCAATGCCAGAGAGTTCTGGTGTATCAACAAATCCAGGGCAAGTGGCAGCTGCATCCTTCTAGACAGATAAAGCTTCTTCTGCTGCAAGTAGTGTGAAGGAAACATTTGCATGCACACAGCAGGGTATTTGTTTGCATGTGTACGTGCATGGGTGTTTACACGTACGCACGCACAATTCTGTGAGTGTGGTGGGCCCGGTGGCACCAGCTGGTGTTAAATTCACCCATCATCTCTGCTGATAAGAGCAGTTGCCTACAGTCTTGCTGAATGTTAGTCAGAAAGCTGAAGTCCTCCGCATCATCAATAATCCTTTTTGGACTCAGGCAGAATAAAGGAGGAAAATTACAAACAAAACAAAACAAAATCCAGATGCACATATGAGGTAAAAAATTCTGGTGTGTCTGGGCATGTGGAGGAGAGACTGGAACAGATTGTCTCTAAGTGGATGCTGGGACTGGGAGGTTGTGTAAAATGAGCAATGTACCATGAAGGGATGGAGGTTCAGGGTTTGGAGGTTGCACAGTTTGGAAAACTGTTGCAAGTACATTTGCAAGTACATGGAGTTAGCATGAGAATCTGGAATCTGGAATATGTATAGATAGGATGGTTTAGGGCAGCAGATAAAATGGAAGAAGATCTAACATAAAAGCACAAAAAAGAAATATCTTAGGGCAGTAGGGAAAAAGACAATCATAGCAGGGGTTCAGGAAAAAAGATTGGCCCAAAAGACCAGGAAGGGGAAGGAAGTGTGGGGGTAGGTCAGTACTGGATGGGTCTATGGTCCAATAACAGCCTTCAGTTGGGTTCAGATATGTGACAATGTAAAAAAAAAGGGAAGTCTCAAGGAAGAGTAAAGACTAAAGTGATTGGCCAAAGAGATAGGAAGTGTTTGGGTCATACTTGTTTGCTGTGTGGGAAATGATGGGTGAGACCTGAAGCACAAATTGCTGGGACTGAAGTATGCTCAGGAGAGAGTGATACTGCTAATTTCAGTATCTAGGCTCAGAATAATCTCTTTTAATCATCCATGAACTGTTGTTTTTTTTCCCTGAGATTTGTAATTTGCTTGTCTCCTTGTAGATTTTCTTATATACACTAAGTAGAAGAAACCAAATTTCAAAATCCCCCAAAAATATTCTCAAACTCTCTAATCTTTCTTAAAAATAGGTTCTTCATGTTTTGGTGTGTGGTTTTTGGTTTATTTTCCCTTTTTTTTTTTTTTTTTTTTTTTTTTTTTTTTTCCCCTCATATTGAACAAGAGTATTCTCAGTATAGGGTTAGCTGTTTTGATTTAAACAAATTAGTTCTGACTCTGCCTGGATAGCCCTAGCAGGGAAAAACCCTTATCAAGATGTTTTAGCAAAGTTATGAGACACTAATAAAAGATCCTGAAAGAGGGAGTATCAAGCATCACTAATTACAGGAAATGCTGGAATATTTATAGACACATACAGAGATATTTGTAGAACAACCTCTAGGCTTTAAACTTTCCTGGCCTAATCTCAGTGGAGAGACCCTTTCAAGTGATAACCTAAATATTTTGGTTCAGCATGTTTATAAGCAACCCATGGATTTCCTTGAAAAAATGAATGGAGTCTGGCACATGTTTGGAGTTGTGTCTGACTGTACATGTTATTCATTAGGGAGTATATTTTGCTATAAATACTTTCTGTATTTGTTTAGAAGCAACTGCATTTTGACTTTGATTTTTTGAAAGATAAAGCTGAAGCAATCATTTACAGACATGTTTTGTTATCTGCTGGAGCTTCAATTAGTGCCTAATCCAATGATTGCTGAGAACATTTTTGATTCAGAAGCAATTTATTTTCTCATATTATCAACAATGTGACACTTTGGGGAGTTCTTTGCAGCAGAACTCAGAGAAGTTGCACTGGAAGAAAGTTTGTTATGATTTAGGTTTTTGAGCATTAGAACCCTTCATACTGACATAACAATTATCCAGGGTAATTCAAAAGATATTCAAAATGGCTGTAATTTCACATTCAGCCCTACAAGCTGCATTTAGGTTTGGTGTATGGTATGGAAACACAAATCACCAGCTATGGAAAGCCAGTGATACTGTGGTGATAACCAGGTGTGTAATAAAACAGTCGTTTACAAGCAGAACTCTTATTCACAGAAATTACATTCATTTTCCAATTATATAAGAGCTGGAAACCTGTTGTTTTAAACGTTAAATCTTAATATAGATTACTGTGGATTACAGAAAAAAGAGCCTGCTTTCCCTCTACACTCAGTTTACCTTCTGGTAGGAAAGGAATGCTGTTATTCACAAAAATTTAAGCCATAATTATGATGCCTGTGGATCTGTAAACTCTTGTTCAAACCCAGGCAGCAGGAAGGGGGCTGTGTTGGTTGATCTGGCTGCAGGTAAGGGCTGTATTCCCTGTTACAAACACCCTGCTTGTTGCACACCAACCTGTGCCCCAGGAACAAACACTGCAGCTGAGGCACAGCCTCAGTCAAATACTCCAGAGTATGACATTTTCTAAGGTGTTACCAAGAAATGACCTCTTAGGGCATGAAACCTAAGGATGGAAAAAAATGCCCAATATTAAAATGTTGGCTTCTTAGACAGCCTTAACCATTCCACTGAATTTTGTGACCATGTCCCTTGCAAATACTCCAGAGTATGACATTTGCTAAGGTGTTACCAAGAAATGACGTCTTAGGACATGAAACCTAAGGATGGAAAAAAAATGCCCAATATTAAAATGTTGGCTTCTTAGACAGCCTTAACCATTCCACTGAACTTTGTGATCATGTCCCTTTACACCACCTGAAATCTTGGACCATGGTCTTTTAGGATAGGCATCAGTTTCTCTAAATTGTTTGCCAGGAGGAAGCACAGCACTAGATTTGCTGCTACTCAGCCAGGTATTTATCATGATACTCTACTTCAACTGTGTCCTGCTGCTGTTAGGCATTGTCTTAATACTTCTTTTTACCTAAGATAAATAAATCGGTGTCATCTTGAAGATTTTGCAACTGCAGTTTATAGGTAAAAAAAGTTATACCTTGCAAGCAAGTTTCTTAAAGCAAACAAAACCTCCAAACATCTATAACATTACCAAATTATAAACCTCAGGAGAAATTAATTAGAAGTGGTAACAAATAGCAGTAGTGAAAATATTACATCTTAAAAATATTAGAGGTCCCCTACTATACTTTAAGTGAAGCAAATATAGAAAAAAACAGGCATTGGTGTTTCTTTTACTGCTTATATGAGCCATAAAATAAAATGCTTGGAAAATACCCATATTAAATGACAAATGAGGTAATTTAGAGCACAAATAATACTTTATTTATCAGAAGTGAAATAATATAAATCAACATAAATCAACTTCTGTATCAATCTGCTCTTTGGAGTAAATAGAAAAATAAAATATTTCCTTAAAAACACTCAGATGATTTGTTCCAGGACTCATAAACATCTTTTATGAACAGCAGTTTAGTAATACCTAATGTTAAGTAATACCAATGGTGCTGTAACTAATCTAGACTATGCATGCCAAAGAAATAATGTTTAGAGAGTTTTATTAGACTGATCTAATTGAAAAATGAGATCTGCTGTGGGACACAGAAACCTTGTGAAGCTTGTCTACTTTTTTCCAAACTGATGTGATGCTGTTGTTGCATATATTGCTTTGAAAGGCACAAAAATGCTGAGGGCAAGCAAAATGTCCCTGGGCTTTTTGAGGCTGGGTCTTACCTTGAGCTCATGTGTGCACCCAGAGGATGGCCAGAGGATTTGCAGGTTTGCATCCATTCCCAGGTGTGCTGGGCAGCCTGGCCACCTTCTCCTTGTACAGTACAGCTGCACACTGGATGAAGTCTCCTTCCATGGCACATGCCAGAAAAAATGATTGGGGTTTCTCCTTTCATGTTTGTGCTCTCAGAGATCTGAGGGAGCAGAGTGGGTAGGTTGAACCCCTTCATGCTTGGAAGAGTGCAGTGTTTGAATATCTGCAATGTCATTTTCTGATCCTTCTTAAAACCACATTCTGTCATGATGCACACGTAGGCTGGCAGTAGTTACACTTCTTATGTGCTGTGATAAAATTCCATCATTAATTAACAGAATCCCTTGCTACTCTGCATTCTCTTATCCATCTACTGATTCCTGCCCTACATTTTATCCTGTATGCTTGTAAGCACCTATATACAGCACTTATCATGCTGAAATCAGGGTCCATGACTATGTTTCCTACCCCAATGACTTAGGAAACAGACCTAACACTGTTTTTAAAGGCACTGTGGTGGTTTCAATGACTTTGCTGGAAAGTCTGAAGCAGAAAAGTAGCCATGCGACCCAAGATTGGTAGACTGTTTATGCTGGGAGTAGGATTCAACTAATTCTAAGACAGATTTGTAGTAAGAAAGAGGAATCACACCCAAAACCTTTTTTTTCTCTTCTCTTCTGAGTATGAAAAAGACGTTTAACATGTGCCTTACCTAGATGCCACTGATATCTGATGTGTCTTTTTGTAATTTATTACATACAGAGCAACATATGTCAGCTCCAGCAAACAAGAGATTTATTTATCAAATAAATGAATAAATGTATCCATCACTATTCTTTGAAAAATACTGGGACATTTAAGTCAGGCACTTGAAAGCAACATTATAGTAACAGAAACTGTAAGTGATAGCAATAATGCTGGAGAGCTTTTATCAAATTAAGTGAAGGGTTTGGATCAGCTCCCAGCAGCTACAGCTTCATTTCTCAGAAACCAGCAGCTGGTTACCTGCAGCACCTTTGCTGGCTGTTCCAGCAGAGCCCTCATGTCCTGGATGGATGCTGGGAATTGCTCCCAGACTCTGATCAGTCCTATAGATTAAGACAGTCTCACACAGCTGGGCATGGGTATGGATTAATCCTTTCACTGAAACACTGGGATTTGAAATAGGAGTTGTTAATTTTCATTGGCAGGATCTTGGCAGAGAGGAGACAGGCAGATCCTTTCTCCTCCATTAGTTCTTGTTTCTCCTGTTTTATTAAAACAGCTCATCATATTTGTAAGCTTCAATGAACAATTCCTCTTAACACACTCCCACACAAGGATCCATTGAACAACTTGCATTGTCTCAGCTATTTTAAGGATAAACATTTCTTCAGGAGTGCTCATGAAACCTGCAATTGTGAAGTTTTAAAACCAATAAATATCACCTTCTTCAGTCCATTGCAGGGGGTAATTTCTTTGCTACTTGTTCAGATACAAATTAGGAGGAATATCTTAAAAACAATGTCAGAAAACTAAGGTAGCACAGTGGGACCTTGGCTCAGGAGCATGTTAAAAACCATGTTCATTCCTGAAAGGAATGTTAGATGAAAAAATATTAATCAGTTAGTAATGATACAAGTAACCTTTAAAATGAAGGAATCACATTTCTCTGGATTTCTTATGGGTTCTTTTTTTCACACTACTTAAGCACAAACAATATTTATCTAAATCAGACAAGATGTTAAAAGAATTATAACGGATAATACAGTGAAAATTTAGTAAATAGAGATTATGTAGAGACCAATTTCCTGAAGTGCCTTGCTCCCTTAAGCTTATTCCTGCTTTAAAATAGAATTCAGGTTTGACTTAGGCTTTTGGAAGCTTGCATCTCTAATAATTTGTGGGAGTAAGGCTCCTCCATCTCTGAAAGTGTATTGCATTCCAGCTGCCTTAGGTAGCTCTAATGTAATTTGCTTGGATGCAAAAAGCAGTATAGTAGGCTTGCATGGCAGTTTGCCCGGACTAATATAGCAACTTCTAGATGTTAATTAGTCACAGTGGAGCTCCACAATACAGCTTGTTTGTTCAGCACTTGCTCAGGTATCTTCATGCTGCACAGCTTTATGGCACATAGGTATAAACCTGGGTGCTTCTAAGATTGTAATTTCTTGCCTGAGAGAAAATTGATGTACAAATACTCATGCAGATTCCATGTTTTGTAGCTGCCTGCTGATTTCCAGATCAGGGACTCTCAGTCAGGACCAAACCTTCCCTGCAACACCTCGCTCCATCAGCAGGGAACTTTTGACAGGACTAGGTGTGAGATAAAACACTTTTTAGCTCTTGCCATGCCATGCTGTTAGAATGGGAGTCATAAACCCCAACTCTGTCCTACATTGCTCTGTTGATGTTGCAGAACTAACTTAAATGAAGCATAATTTAAACATATTTAGAGAAAAGGCTGCCTTGAGTAAATGATTCCCAGCAGAAGCTGTAGGAAGAACCCTCCATAAATCCTTTCTATCTTATAGCTTGAGGAATACCTGTAGGCTTCCTGCAGGGCTGTACTCAGCATCCAATTTGGTAGCAGAGCTGCAGATAGAGTGGGAAGCTGTAGAGATCAGGCTGCATCCAGTTTTACTCCAGTTGAGCTCTGTTTGGGATGGTTCAGCTTCTCCACTGGAGTTATGGTTAGATACAAACTCAGAGAAGCAATAAGTGACCCACATTTTTCACTCCTTTTTCCAGCTTTCAAAAGCCTCATCTGTTGCCTTTCCTTGTTCATTAAGCTAGGAATAATAACAGCTTAAAAAGACAATATTTTGAGAAAGAGAGGGCAATTTCTATTTGACCCTTTGTCTTGTGTAATTCCACATTTCTCTTCTCTGTGTTCGTAGCACTGGTGAAAGGTGCCAGACTGACATGCTTGGGGAATGAATAACTCTTTTTATGCACAGTTGGTGTCTGAGTACATCAGAGGTTTTGGGTTAGCAAATCTCCTTAATCCTAAGAAGTAAATCGCTAAAAGATGTTGTTGGTAAATATTAATTATTTTCCCTGAGATGGAACTCAAAATCAGAGAGGAAGGAGATAAAGAAATATGGACATGCCTGATAATTCTGGGCATATCACCAGGAAAGGCCTCTCTGCCAGGCTGATAAGGCAGTGCCCTGATCTCTCATCTTGTTTTGAATATGCTTACCAATTTCCTATCAAATGTCACAGCCTGCAACCACTCTGCAGCTAACCCAGGCAGTGGAAACACAAAACTGCAGAAACAGTCTTTAGCTCCTTGGTGGTGCATTTCCTTTGAAGACAAAACAACTGTGACAGTTTTTCTTAAAATGTGAATTTTCTACTCATGAAAAACAGCAGTTCAGATTTCTAAAAATAACAGTCATCTTTGCATGCCGGAGCTGAGAGGTCCAAAGGAATGCGCCAATTAATTGACTAGGGAACTTAAAAATGGAAACCTGTCAGATGGATGTGTCTGGACCATAGATCAGGAGGAAAGGAAGGTGGAGAGCAATGTGTGTGCTGGCATTTCTAACCAATCATGCAGCTTGGGGTAGGCACTCTGAGCCAGGTGATACTAATGGGGAAGGAGTTATTGCTCCCCATCCTCTCTCCTTTGCCAGTCTTAACTGACTCATTGCTTTGGAAATTCTTGGCTAACATATTCATTCATTTCTCACAGAAACTAAGTGTTGCAGCTAGAAATAAACCAGAAGATGGCTAGTAGCGACATATCTATGGAGAATTCATAATGCATGATTTCACGTCTCAGAAACTTCAGAAAAGTTATAATTTATTCCTTTTCCTGCTTTGCAATATGTCTAATACTTCTGGTATAAAAAACTGCATGATCCAACTGCTTATGTTAACAGCCCTATTGAGGAATGTTTAGTGATGATGAGCCCTTCAGCCCAGCACAATGCCCAGGGCATTGGGACCAGCTGCACACCTGATAGAGGAAGAATGGGCCACCCTCAGTACAGCAGGGAGTATGAAGACTGATTTGTTTGGTGTCTGTGCCCTTGACATTCTCCCTGTGCAGCTCACACAGCTTCTAGCTCCATTCTGATTCCTCTACAGGTTTTCTGGGTGAATAGGAGGCCACGTGCTGGCTTTTCAAAACTATGAATTGTTGAATAATGGAGCAGTATCTGTATTAAGTGGCTCTGGCTTCCCTCTCTCCCAGGGCCTTAGAAGCTGAGTCTTACTATGGTGGTGGATCTCCTTTGAATCTCTTACCTATCTCTACCAACATTTTTTATAAAATGCTTGTAAATCTATCCTTGGACTAGAATACCACCTGTACTCCAGTAGAATTAAGCAGCTTTTTAGCAGACTAATTTTGCATCTCATGTATTAGATTCATGTTATTCTGAGCATGATTTTTTTCATGTCAAACACTTGGACAGCTTAAGACTACCTTTGGTGACAATTCATTGTCTTTCAGCCCAGAAAACCCCCAGGACAACTTTTTCTCCTTGCAAAACTAACTTTTTAAGAGAAGCTTTTTACAATACATGTCTACTCCAAATAAGTAACTTTGATATCACCTCCAAAACAAATTCCCCATCAACCCCAAAAATTTTGAATGTAAAAATTCTTTATGGCAGTTGTGACTGATGATGTCTGGATGCAGGTACCGTTCTTCTATATGTCTTTATATTCCGATGACTGCATTGCTGACCTCAGCTCCCATGATGCACAGTCCTCAAGGGAATGGGTTTATGATCCCTCACAGGAATCAGTTTGCTCTAAAGAGATTTTTTGCAGAGCAGAAATGTACCAAGAGGAATGATGGAGTCACTTCCCAAAAGGCACTGCTGGAATATTTCTGACAAAACCTTTTTTCTTTTCACTTGAGGAAAATAGTTTGAATTTTGGGGGTAGACCCATTTCTGATACCTAGCCAGCATATTTGTGGATGTTTTTCTTATTAATTATTCAGTTTTCCTGGGCATCCTTCTTGCCAACAAAACTCTTAGGCTGGAGACAGATATCTGAATGCTTTGCAAGGACAGTCTGCACTGACAGCATAGAGAGCATGATGGAGTCAGCCAACTCAACCAGCTGCCATAGTGCTGAGCTGTCCACAAACACAGAAGCATTCCAGAGATGGAGTTATGACTGCAAGAGTCTCACAGTCAGCGCATTAATGTGGTTTAGAGGAGTAATGTGTCTGATGCCATATGGTGGAGATAATCTTGTTTATCACTGCTTCGCTGCCCCATCCATTTGGATTGTAGTGGGAAGTCTCACAGAAATAGCTACTGCTGAGACCTTCTGCAGAGACAGAGGCAGGTGTGAGTGGTCTGGGGAGGTCTCAGGAGAGTGCAGTTGGAGGCTAAATAGAGAGAAGAAAGCTCATCCTTTCTGAATTACACCAAAACACCCAGCATGAGCTAGATAAATAGCTCAAAACTGAGAGAGATTTCTAGTGGACCTAGTAAACTGGTTTTTCATTTCACCTCCAGATTTATAGATTTTAATCAGAATATTTGCTTAATTATTGAAGCTTTGTCTGTAACTAATTTTTTTTTACAAATTCCTGTCTACTGATGCATATTGAGTCCAGTCAAATTCCTTAATGATTGCAGGTTTCCTATTCATGCCTGTCAGGTTAATTCACAATGCAGTCATTATGTTGCTTCATCTCACCAATGACCTGCCTTTGCAGTAGTTAATGTTAATTTCACTGCCCACCTTGGGCATCTCTGCTGAATTTGATGCTCACCTCAGTTATCAGCAGGAGAAGATTAGCCACTGACCACAGACATTGCCTGTTACAGGTCCATGCCTTAATGTATTGCTTGGCAAAATAAATGCTAGACTGAGTGTGGAAACAAAAAACCTTTTTGTGGGACTTGACAACTCTTTGAACACACTCAAAAGGGCCAAATGGCTTTTTGATGCAGTCTTGAGTTGGCAGCAGAGTTTCACCCTCTACAATTTTGCTGTCACCTTTTTATTCTCGTGTATTTCAAGAGGGGCAGGATAACTCCCAGTGTCAGGTTTGCCTCTGACTCCACTGAGAGCAGGCACTTACCCTCTGTGGTTCAGCAGCTACTGGAAGAGCATGTCAGGGTACCTGCTAGCAGAGGGATGTCAGCTCCTTAGTTCCATCAGGAACTGATGTGTGCAGCAGCTAATTTACTGCTTGAACACCTTGATTCTAATGGGTGAACCTGTATAAAACCTTTCTTTTCACACTCCACTGTGAGTCATGTTAGGAAGATGCAGGGTGCCAGCTTTCTAGTGTCTGTGAGAAGCAGAGCAGTGTTCACACTTCCCAAAGCATTAGTCATTCAAATCCACCCTCAGTCTTTCTCATGTCATACATTTATTTGTGCGTGAGCAGGTAAGCTCAGAATAAGTTAGAATCTCTTCTTGGGAAGAAGGAGACATGTAAGACAAGTCTGCACAAGGTTTAAAATAAAAATCCTGCAACTCCACTGTTGTGTGTTTCACTTCTACCTGTGGCACCTGTAAAGCTATCAGGTTGGAAAAACCAGCAAAAGCTGTTTGCATGCTTTTGAGAAGTTTTCCTTCTCATTCTTCTATTATAAGGAAGAGATCATCCTAATATTTGAGAGACAAAAGGTTAAAGTTCAACCACGCAAACCCATCCTCCTCTTTTTGGCCTTCTTGACACCCACTTGGATTTCACTCCTGAAGCTTAGTTACAGGCTGTGTAATCACTGCACACAACACAGCAGCTGGAAAGAGAGCCTGGATTGCTGCTTCTGTCCTGTGCCAGGACAGGGTGAGGGTGAGGAATAAGAAACCCAAGAAAAACAAAGTTGGATGAGGAGGACATTTTTTCTCACCCCTACAAACAGTGGCTCGCTCATGTCAAATCCCAGAGAGTGAAAACACAGCAACAAGTTTAGGTCTGTGGTGCAGCCCAAGAATGAGCAATGCCATCAAGTCTGACTACTTTTGGGTCTGAGGTTTTACACATGTGTAAATATACGTGTGCATTTGTATATGTATATTACCTGAAGACAGTCAATATTGTAAGAGATGTGCAAAGTCATGAAGGGATATATCTCATTCCACATTGTTTGGAATTAGACTGTTAAGGAACAATCCCAGCACCAGGTTAAGCAGTAGCAGAAATCTTTTCTCTATCAGCACAGAAATGCACAGAAAATTAAAGAACTGGCAGTACCCTGCCAGAACAAGTGCTTTGTTGCTCAGACTAGTTTTTGGAAGAAAACAAATTCTAGAAAAAGGATATTGATTTCCTCCAAAATTATCTCTTCTTTACATATACACACTGACAAGCAGTATCCTGTGAACAGTATATTCTAAACACAACACTAAAATGAGGAACAGAAGAGCTACACCCATTATTTGGAAACAGCAAAAGGTGAAGGAGAAATTGTATCTTCAGCAATCGCAAATCCCTCTCCAAGTGTGAGGAGGGCAAACAAGAAAACAACTCCTCTGCAATTTCTTCCCTCTCTCTCTTTGCAGCACTGGCATCACAGAAAGCAAGAAGCTGTGATGTATCCTAGACCCAAAAATATATTGTGCTCTAAATCTCCTCCTTCCCACCTCTGGAAACTTTTTTGTTCTGGCTGCACCCATTCTCACACTGACTGTTTTCCCTGAGACATCAGTGTCTATGAATTTGAAATAATTAATGAAATTTTGCTCTCATTTTCTCAGACACACGCATTTGAGAGATTTTTATTGGACAAAGGAGTAGGCAGGACCCAAAAGATGCAGCACCAGCCCATCATCCTTCCCCAGCTGACTGCTACAGAGTGCTCTGGTGATGGGAAGAAGTGGCTCCCAGCAGCCCACAGCCCTGCAGTCCATGCTGACTGCCAGTTTTTCCTGCTCTTTACCCATTACCCTCCCAGCTCCAGCCTGCACACCAGCTGTCGCTCACCAGAAAGGAACTATTTTCCTTGACCTCAGTGACCCACTTCCGTGATGAACAAAAATGCCATATTGCTTTTTTTGTTTTCCAAGTAACACAAAAGAAATGTGACATGGTGGCTTAAAACTTTGTCCAAAATCTTGTTTTCTGTGGTTAAACTTGAGTGCAGAGGCTCACTGTAATTTCAAGAAAATTTAAGCTTATTTAGCTTTACCAACCACAGCTCTTTTATGACGAAAAGCACCATCAGGAAGTTTCTCCTTAAAACTGTTTCCCACTGAGGACTATGGACAGAGAAGTTATTTGATAGTTGTCAAAGATAGTTTTTGTGGTGCAGTTTTCAGATGCTATATAGGTCATTGTCTAAGCCATATCTCCAAGCTTTTGATTACCTCTTGGCTAATAAGGATTTCCTTACAGAAATAAGCTAAAGAGTATTGAGTTAAAAAAAAAAAAGCTGAAATAATGAGCTAAAAGAAATGCATGGAAATGGTGTAGATCTTCTATTGTGAGACCTATTTTTTTTTTCTAGAACACATAAACAAAGGAGAAAAATAGTTCTGGCTAAAATAATTGTGAAAAGCTCACTCCTACAAGTCCCACTGAAAGAAAACAGTCATCTCTAGATTCAACCTCCATTATCTGACAGATAATGGAACTACCTGCAGGAAATGAAACTCCTGACAAAGATTAAACATGGGATTCACCTAATCTAACTTCATCTCCTTGGAATTCAGGTGACTAAAGTAAAGCCGTCCTCTTGGCTCTCTATATTGAGTACAGAGTGGGAGAAATACCTCCACAGATAAATTAATATTCTATCTTCTAGTCATCCGTTTTACACAGGTATGAGTTGCCTTCAAGAGGGGTGTCCATCTCTGCTGACTAATGAAAAAATCCTGACAGGCTTGGTAGAAAAGTCTTGACTATGAAAGGCCAAGTAGGCTCAGTCCCATGGGTCAGAGAGTGACTTGGTCATGCCCAGGGAGAGTGGAAGGCAGTGGTTTGTTTTGACTTGGAGAATAGCCTAGGACAGGGCCCAGCACTGATATGAAAACATCAGGTGCAAAACACAAACAAATTTATATCCTTTCTCTGCTACTGTCATAAAATTTGGCATTTTTTCTATTAAAAATGCAGTGGTATTGTCTTGAAAAATAGTTGCCTTTATGAAAACATAAAGAGAAGTTCTGAATGCAAATACATAGGGGTTTTCTTCCCCCTTAACTCCCTGACTTCATTTTTTACTGTGAGTGGCAAAGCAAAACCCCTCTGTAGAAACATTCACTCCTACAATGTGTTATGGATTTCCAGTGGTGAACTATTAGGTGTTTTGCAATTAACACAGCATGAAAGAACTATCACTTCTATGGATCTCTGAGTTCACACTTTTCTCTAATGAGAGCCAAGATAAATTGTTCCAGCTTCAGTGTATTGGTTACCAAATTGACCTGATCCATAGCTCACTTCAAGCATTGGTAATTCCAATAATCTTGCAGTAAGTTTGGATACACCAATTGAAAATGTCTAAAATTCACTCATGGTACTCTAGAAGTTAAAGCCAGAATAAAACCACATATATTCTGTTCAGGTTTAATTTTTTTCCTTCTCTTTCTGTGAAATATAACACCACTTCCACATCCATTTACATTGGTATTTTTCCCAGAGATGAAATGCTACAGAACCTGACCTAGTGCCTTAGGGCAATTCCTTAGTGATGGAATTATCTTTATTAACAGATGACATAATTTCTCTTCTCAGAGTGCAAAATGCAGAGTAAAGAGAGGTGAAGGGACAGAGACAACTCTCTTCAAGCCCTCACCATATTTAACAAGCATTGTCCATAGAGGAGTCTAACAGTGCACTTTCTATTCTGGGTCCATTTGTATATATTCTTCAGAAGAGGCAGCACATGAATTATGCTGCTGATTGCTGCTGTCAGCATTCAAGGTGGATGTTAAAAAAGAAAGGATACTTCTCTGCACATCAGCACTTCCCCAAACTCACCTCAGTGACTGCACACTGTAAAATGATTGTGCTCGTGCTGGGTATGTAGCACAATGTGTGGAATTCCTGGGTCAGAAATCTTCCTTTATAGTTGTGGGATGGGGCACTGAGAAATTTTGAGGGTGTGGGTCATGAATTTCATGGTCCCACAGGTCCTACAGAGCAGCTGGTTACAGCTAGGTCCTGAAATAGTGTCTATGAATAAAAACCCAAAAGATGAATCTACCTGAGTTCCTAATCCTGGTGAGCAGGTATGAACTGAGTGCCACCCACATGGCAGGAGCTGTGAGTAATGATTGATATAATGGTCTGTTTGTGCTCTCCCAACTGTCCTAGGAGCAATTCCATATGAGATCCATAGCACTGGTGAGGTGCTGAAGGGCAGTTTGTACCTGAGCCCTGTCCTGTGTGAATGGTATGGAAGCGCTACACCAGTGGGGTTTGGTCACATCAGAGAAAGAGTCACCAAAATACTGGAGGATGGGAATGGCAGATCAGTCCATTACTGGTCTCCAGTATCTGATGCTTGATATATTTCCTTCTAGAGCCACATTCCAGGTGCTCAGAGCACCCTTGCTCCTCCTGGAGGTCATGCCTGGCTGCCAAGGCTCAGGGAGTCCCTCATGCTCCAAGGTGATCAGGAAAAGCCTATGTCAGGCTTTGGGGAGGTTACCATGAGCAGGACCCATCCCATTTCAGGGCACTTCTCTTTCAGCTCCCACCTGTGTCACAGACCTAGCCACATGACAGTAAAATATTGGGCTGTAACAGGAAACCATTAGTGAAAAGCTGTCAGAGGAGATGTATAACAGACAGAGAGTTTTTTAAATTTTAAAATTACATAGCTAACCTTTTTTTTTTGTAGAGTCACATTCTTCCATATTCTTGCCAGCCTGAGGCATTTTTATAGGAACTTTACCCAAACCAGGACTGCGTCAGAAAGTGAAATTTGAAAATGTCAGTCTTGCTTGAGACACACCCCTCCTCCTATCCCCCCTCTCCCAAGTTTATGCTATGTATTTTCCTTTGTCTTGCTGTTTTAAGGTTACATTGTTTGGGTCTTGAGATGCTCATGTATTCTCTGCCTGGGGTGTACACATGGAGCAAAGGGGCTCAAGACAAGAGCCTGATTTGGGATCAGGAATCCCATTCTCCTCTTCAGCCTCCATCTTCTACTCAAGGGAAATGAGATCATTGTGGCAATAACCTGATTTCCAACCAGAGCAGCAGAAATCACTTGCTTCTCTCATCTCTGTGAACTGCAATATCCTGCAATATCTTCCCACATATTCAGGCATCACTGTTGGATGGCACAAAGCAGGATTCCTTTGCAGGATGAACTTAATGGGTAGGAAAAATACTGCCTTAGTTTGTAGCTTCCTGTTGATTTACAGTGGTATCTGACTTCTCTCAGGGTGTTTTGTATCTGAGGCAATTTGAAAAATCTCTGTTCATGATAATTTTGATATCTACTTTATGTTCTAACACACCAAGCAGGGTTTGTCATTTGTTTTACTGGGAGCTGGCCAACAGCTGGCAACTTTGCACAATTGACCTCCAACAGAAAGGAAGCCAAATCCAGCTGAAGTTTGAGTAACACTTCTTGGAGCATAAGAAGTAAGTTAATTTTTTTCTTCAACTATAAGCAATAGATGCTTGTTTAATGAAAAAAGAAATTAGTTAAGGGTGGCAATTTTTCATACACGTCTTTAGAAAAAGGGTATATATATCAGAGCCCATGATCTCATGTATCATAAATCTTCTAAAAGTACATCTGGGAAGGATTTTAATTAGCCTCCTAATCCTACACCCTGCTCTGAAAAAGGCAAGTAATATGTACTGAGGCCACCTCTAACAGATATTTGATTTGTAATCTCAGAGAAAACCAATTCTGCAGCACGTCTAGGCAACTTGTTGTACTGCTTCCTTATACTTAGTTAGGAATCTTTCCCTAGTATCTAACCTAAATCTTTGTTTCTGAAAATTAAGAAAATTACTTCTTGTTTGACCACTATTGAACTGTCTGAACAATTGATTATTCTTCTGTGGTGTTACTATAAAAAAACCCCAAAAACTACTGGAAGATTAGAGTCATATCTTTGTTTAATCTTTTCTAGATTAAATAAATCCAGTTTTTTTAGTATGGGCTCCTAAACCTCTTATTGTTTTCCAGTCACCTTTGGACTTTCTTTATATTATCTATTATCTCAATCTTTGTCACACTCCTACAGATTAAATGCCCCCATGTTTATTTTATAGTCAAGTCTTTAATAACATGTCACATAGCAATATGCCTTTTTAAAAATAATATAAGATTTTCCTCCTTAATATGTATCTGATTTGATGTATATATGTGTATATATACTTTCCTCCTCAATATGTATCAGATATTACAATAGTTTATAGTTGAAGCTTTTTTTAATTCATTGCTAGATTTCCTTCTTTCAAATGCTTTTGTTAAGTTTAATTTGTTGATTTCAAACCAAACCTCCAGTCTACTCAGATCACTCTGTATTTTGTCATCTGAAGGTACTATTTCACAGATGAAATGCCTTCACATACTGCTGTGAAGCACCACTGACCTGGATAAGTCTTCATTTCAAGGGCTTTTTTATTGAGATTCTGGATGTGGTCCAGGTATGAAGTCATTACATGGTCAATTATTTGCCAGTCTGCCACAGCAGTGTTTCAAGCACAGGTACTGGTACTTTATATATGTGGGAAATAGTATGAAGAGGAAGAACTTTAAAATACCAAAACTGACATTTCTGCTTCCCCATAATAATTTAGAAGAATTTTTATATTTCCATTTTTATTTATATATATATAAATGAATGTGTGCAACTAACATTGATTTGTCCACACACTGTCCTGTTTAGGTTTTTGAGTGTTTCTGACATTACACCATCGTTCTACTTTTTGGTTTTCTTAGGCTGCCTCAGGGGTCTCTTGCACATAAATAATATTTTTTCATATGGTCTTTTTTCTTCTCCCTGCAATTATCTCTTTAGACTAATGAGTACTCGAAAGTGAATTGTATTTGAAACCAATGGAGGTCAATAGGGGTGACTCAGTATTATGCTAATTTAGTTCTTGGGTCCTATTATATATTGTCCAGTTCCATTCATGTTTAAGAGTGAAGAACAGAAGCTTTTGTGTTTCAATGTTTACATGAGTTTTCCCCTTTTGCTGAAGTGTAATGGTTGGTATTTGCATTTAATTAAGGTTTAACTGGAAATGATACTGGAGTTGGCTTCATTAGGCTTGAAAGATATCCTTGAAGCGAATAAATATTAGCATCCTGGCTAGGGGAGAAACTATAGAAAATAACAGTGATGAATTAAAAAATACCCCAAAAAAACAAAAAAGAGAAAAGAGAGAAATCTCTTTCACACATCACAGGGTTTTCTCCAGATTTATCACAAAAATGAAAAGCACTTTGAAGATGGGAAATTGCAAATGCAGAAACTGTGTCTTCGTATCTCCAATACGTGTAGCCACATGCTTCAAATGAATGTGACTGATAGAAGTGTTACCAGAAAACTGCAGCCAAGAATCAAAAAGGGACTGCTGGATTTTAAAATGTGTGATTCATTTTCATGTCATTAAACGAGAAATGTGTTTTCTTTTTCCTTTTCTCTCTCTGGCTTTTGAACCTCTCCTTTTCCTCCTTTCTCTGGAGGCACATTTAACCTTTGGTGTGTTTCATTGTGCTCAAGCATCTGACCAGGAGAGGAAAACAATGTGTTTTATTTCTTTAAATGCCAAAATGCCATAAATTCCCACCTCCATGTAATATCTCTGCTTCTGAAGATGTTAGGAGAAGTTTCCTTCTGAATGTTTTTCTAGAAGATCTGTGCAAAAATGATTGATTTAAAAGCAGAAAGACATACTTACTCTGGTAATGGAAGACAGACAGTTTTTAGAATTTTGAAATTTGGAAGTTTGGCAGACAGTTTTGCCTTCTAAAAGATCCTGACTTTCAGAAAATTCTATATTACAGTAAATAAATCCATTTCCAGGCAGCTCATATTAAACATCAAAACTGAAGCATGTAAAATCTGAAGCTGCATTCACAGTCCTTACTTAGATACAAGATTTCAGTCATAATCCATCTTGGTTGCCAAGGTCTTAAGACCAGTAGTACATCTGATCAAATTTTCTGTTCATGGGACAAATTTCCTTTGATGCTGTTATTGGTTTCCTATCAGCTGAACCATTTTTCCAAGGAATTAATCAACTGGATGACATTCAGAATAAGCTTCTTGGCAGCCTGGAATGAGAGGAATAAGTGTCAAATTGGAACTACATAAAAATTTGTATTTAATTTGATTGAGATTAATAAAATAATACAAAATATTTTATCACTATAATTTGTATTATTTATTTTACTATATTTCTTATTTTTTATCATTATTACTTTATGTATAATTTTAATTATGTTTTTATTTATTCATAATTGTTTGATGCTAGCAACAGATCCCAAGTTTGTATCAGAGTGAGTACCCAATACTTAGAAGTCCTTAGAGAGGAAATATAATAACAACAATTGACAAATTTCTTTGCTATGAAGTAGAAGACATTACATAATCTTTACTGGACTTTAAAAAGATAGTCTTGGCTCTTGTAAGCAGCCTGAGCAATCAAAGGATGAAATGCAAAAGTTCTGAGTGGAAAGCTGCCGTCACTACTCAGCAATGCAAAGTAGAATGACACATGCAAATTAAAGTGCACACGGTATTTTTCAGGCTCTAAATCAAATTTGTTGGGATAAAAATGGTGAGAAAAAAACTTCAGACATGCTCAAATCCCATTTTCTGAATTGATTTGAGAATCACAAGGCTTGAATCTCATTTTAGGTCATTGAAACTTAAGAAACTGAAGGTCAAAATCCAAATGCCATCACCTGTACTTCCTAACACCTAGGAATGGGAAATCCAGGCTTATCTGTGATGTTTCACAATGACTCAGATCACCTTTACTGCTTCCACGGATTCTTTCATGTCACTGCAGAGAGCCTGCACCCTTGGTGAGGGTCTTTATTAAGGAGACTGTTGATGAATGTGAATGGAAAGATGCTGAAACAAACCAGCAGCATCCAGCTGGAATTCATCACACCCTGATCTGAGTGGGCACCTGGAATGCGCGTGGTAGTAGCAGATTAGATTATCAATTAAAATAATTGTGACCTGGTCCTAAACTGTCAAAATGTTTGTTGTGGTCTCTTCAGTTATGAAGTTATCAAATGACTTTGACTCATATTTCGTTCAATGGTCTGTCCAGTATTGATTTGATGAATGAATAATAATTAACCATGGTTAAACATAATCACAAAATACTCTGAGTTGGAAGGCACCCATGAGGATCATCAAGTCCAACTCTTAAGTGAACTGCCCATATGGGGATTGAATCCATGAGTGGTGTTTTTATCACCATGCTCTCACCAACTGAGTTAATCTCAGGGTCATGGAATTGACTTTCTCTTGAGTTATTCCTAGTTTCTTGTTCTAGTTTCCAGATGATATTTGTCTCAGTCACTAATGAAACCAAAATTTGCTTAGCCAAAGAACTACTGTATTTTTTAAAAGGCATTTTAAAGAAGGCAGTTGTAGACATTTCTGCTTACCCTGAGGTTTCCTTAGCCTGGCCTAAGCATTGAGGGTATTAATGACCTTTATTTTAAACCACTTTCACATCAATCAGATTTCCAATGCTTATTAACGCTGATGTTTCCCCTGAGCAAGAAAAACACACAAAATTTAGTTTGTATTCTCTAATGTTTTTATGGTGCCCATTTAGAATTATTTTGATATACCAGTCCTGGAGGCAGAACTACTCATGATTGCATGCACAGAATTTTATACTTCTTCTACAGTGAAGCAGCCTGATTTCTAATGGTACTATGGGATTTTTTGTGTGTTTCCCTGACCTAGGTAAGGCTGGTGTTGTTTTGCTACTCATTAAATGAGGAGAGAGTTTTCACACTTCTGGATGGTGCAGAAACAGTGCTGGAACTTGAAGGTTTGAAGTACTTATTTTTCAGTGGATATTGACTGAATTTCCATGAATGTTAAAACTCTTCTTTGAACCTCCAGAATCTTGAAGAAGATTTTCCATTGAGCACATGACTGTGTTTCTGTCTTATTTTAAGAACGTGGCAGTTGAGGGGATTGAGTAAAGTGAAGAAGTAAAGACAAGCAAGGAACAAATCACAGCAGGTCGGAGGAGTGTCTGAGAAAAAGTTTAATCCACAAAGTGGCAGCATTAATGCATCAAGAGTGGAAAGGAACCTGAGACAAATACCTTGGGTGGTGGGAGGTGTCTGGAAGCCCTTGTGAATGATGGTAGACAGCATATGGTGTGTGGGTGTCCACTGTGATCTGTTTCCCCCCAGCAGCACATGAACGGTACCCAGTCTCAAAGTCATATTTCCTCTTAGTTGTAGATCTACATGTTCTTCATTTTTATCCTTCATGCCCTCCTGAAATGATACATTTGAAATGGTTTCTGGTCTGTTCTAAGCATTTAATTCCTAGAAAGATATCAACATACCAGAGACTTTTAAGAGGAGTGAGAAAGAAAAGCTGTGGAGGTGATTCATAGTGTAAAAAAGCTATTCACAATAGGTAGCAATGGTAATTGTGATACCAGTGATTTCTATCCATTACCCAGCAACAATTTCAACATATATCTTCACCAGATACCTTCACAGTATCTATTTTTAAGGGGACATTCTTTATTGCATAACAGTATGTTTGTGTATTTATCAAGATATAGAAAGGAGAAAGGGGAATGGCTCTGGGTCCCGATAGAGCTTAGAAAAGGGAGAGAGGAGGGGAGGAGAAAATGCTTTAAATGCATGCGTTCAAGAATTAAAAAAAAAGTGGAAGAAATAACAATAATATTAATATTAATACTATTTATGAAATCCCCTCAATTTTGAATGTGGAAATGGTGGATGAAAAATTACAGCCAGATTAATGAAAGTCAGCTGGCTAAAATAAACCCTGAACTCCAATTCTGCAACAGCAGAAGTTTCAGGTCTTGCTCTCTCACTCTTACATCCTTCAGGACAAAATATCTGACAGACATTTATCCTGGTGTCACTGAGATCACATTTTGAGAACAATGGTAGAATTGAAAGGGAGATTAGGTCACAGTTTGGCTAACACAACATCTGTTGTCACTGGTGTTGAGTCAGAAAGAAAGACCCCCTGTCAGAAACCAAAGTGGCACTGAGTGAGTGACTGTGAGGGAAAGCTTGTTTTCCATTTGTATGATGAGAAAATCAAACCTGACAGTGAGAGAAGCATAATAAGTAGAGGAGAGCAAATAAAACCCCTCATTTTTTGGTAGATTCACTGTTTACAGTGGGTACTAAAATCCTGCTATTAAGATTTATAATTGTTCAAGGTTTTATTGTTTAGATACTTAGAAGTCATCCACTAACTCGTATGTTTTAATTTCAGAGTAATCAAATAGCAACCAAGAAATCTTCATAAACTAAGGAGCATCTAAACTCAGAACATTAAATCATGGCAAGATATTTTGATTTGAGCATTCACATCTTGAACTAGTCATAAAACTTTTAAGAGATCTGATGATGTGGGCTTTACTCTTACCCAAGAGAAGATTCACATAGTTATCTTTGTTTTGTTTGTAAGGGTTATTATATAAAGGGTTATTGTTATGGATGAGTGTGTGCTATATTGTAAACCATAATTAACTAACAGAGATTTAGGGGGAAAATAATGAATTTTGATGGATTAATTATTGCTTCAGGTGATATAACTAGCATAGAAATATAGCAAGGAATTGATTCTATGCTTCTGAATTCATACCTGAAATTGTCACTAGTTTACTGCAAACACTTAAGTTGTGCTTGCAACCACCAAAAGTAGCAGACAGCATGTTTGCTCTACTGATGTTCCCAAACTGTGCCTTTATCATCACTTGTTTTCTAAGCCTTTCCTTTAGTATTTGTTCAAATCTTGAGATCAACTTCCATCAGTGCCTATCAAAACAGGAATGACATTTCTGGGCAAAACTTATTGAAGCAGTCATATAGCACTGTCATCATATATTAGAGAGTAAACTCTAATTTGTCAGGTAGCAAACCTTCATAGAAACACAACAGCGCTTTGGGTATGAAAAACAATTTAATCTAAATTATGCACCTAAACTCATGACTATGCATTGTGCTAGCAATGTGTGCTTTGTGCCTCTATAGAGTTTTGACTCCAAAAGATGCAGCCTGTGTCTTGGCAGGGTGTGTGTATCAATGTGTGGAACACTTGATGTGAAAAACAATCAGTTGTGACAATCAGCCAGTCAGCAATCTTGAACACTTTCCATCTCTGCTCCATTTATGGGCATCAGTAAATAAAGCTCTGTTCTTAAAGCTGTGCTTTCATTTATTTTTTTCTGCCAGCTAGTGCCAGGCAACTTAGTGGAGCCTTCCAACATTGCCTCCGTATGGAAATAAATTGAATCAACATTGTATTTCTTCCCCCAGCATAAAATGTTCCCTCTCTCTTTCACACTCCTTTTGCTTCATGAGAAAACAGCTTCAAAATAAACAGTTAGAGGGTCTTTATAAACTTTGCTATCAGTTTCTTAGATTTTTTTTGTGTTTCTTTTTTAATAGTTACACTTAAAGAGCACAAGAGGGAGAAAATCTAGTTCTACAGCTGCTGGTCCTCAGTTCATTCTCAGAAGAAAACTAATGGTCTCCAGATAAATATTACAGCTGTTGACCCTTTGAGGAGAGATGTGCTTCAGTCTGATCCTTGCAACTTGAATTTGGATTTTAAAACGGTCTTTTTTTTTTTTTTTCTAATGTAAATGAATACTTGTTTTTTCTGTGCAATTTCTTCTTGGATTACAGCTGGGTTCAAAAAATCCAGTGGATGATTTTGCCCCTGTGACATCCCCTTCGTATTTTCTTTCCATTTCTTTCACAAAGAATGACATTTTTTGTCCATAAGGATGAATATTTTCAAAGAATCTCAACATCTGTAACAAAAACAAACAAAACCCCCAAAATGACAAGAGCAACAACAAGAACAAAACAAACAATCAGACAACAAACCCCCCCCCCCCCCACAAAGGACCTTGTGGAAAACATTCTGGGCTGAGGGAGAGAAATCTTATAGTTCATGTCCTGCCTTTCAAATGCACTTTCACATGTGACTTCAGACGAATTACTTGATCTCTCTCCAGCTCTGTATGTACATGAGCTCAGAAATGTTTTTTACTATATGGATACACAGGAGCTAACAGTCTTATCACTGCTGCTCCATTCTGTTTACAGTTTAGATAAAACTATCTTTATAAAGTTTAATAGTGTTTAAGACAAAATGGATTTTATACACAAGTTACATGTGTTGCAAGAAAACAAAGTAAGAAGAAAATATCTATGAATTTTGAGCTTATCTGGACAAAGACTTTTATGAGCTGTTTCCTCGGTAACTTTTTTGCAAGAAACCTTTAAAGATAACTTTGCTTTTGGGAGTAGAGAATCTTGAAATATGACAAAGGCTACTGAGAAGTCTTAATATAAAGGCACAATGTATCCCAAGGAAGCTTTCATGATATCACCTCTACAGCTGAATCTCTGAGGAAAAAAAATACTCTGCAAAGAAAAGCACAGCAAGAGAGCAAAGATGATCAGATGTATTAACACCCAGAGTTAGAAACATCAAAACAGGTCCTTGTTTGGATTTGTTGGATGTTCTTTGGGATTTTTTATGAGACCCTGCACTAAGCTCAATAGCACTTTTCCAGATGGAAGACTCAAGAGGAAGAGGGAACATTTTCCTTACTCCACAGCAGCGTTTCTGAGGTAGATTGGACGTGCCATGAGAGATGATGCAGGGCAATTTGTAGAACGAGATGATACAGTTAACTATCACAAATAGAAAACAGAAGCAGCCAATAAATATTTCTATTTCATAACTGTAAACAGGCAAGAATAATGTACTTGCCCAACACAATGATAAAGTACCTTTCAGTTCACACATCATCCGCTGAGGATAAGCAATGAAGAATTTGTGTAACCTGGATGACTTGCACATCACAGCCCAAACTGGTGATGAACATTTTGACAAATTGTGAGGAGAACTCAGAAGAAGCTCAGAAGAATTGCAACAATCTATAACAAGTATTCAAAAGGGACATGTCATGAAAATAATTCGCATGTTTCTAGGCCAAAGGAAAAGAATGCAATTTGATTACTGAAAATTAAAAGCTTCAAATTTAAGTAATGCCAGCGTACTTTATGGTTGCTCAAAAAAAAAAAGGGAAATATTTTTGATGAAATTAATTTTTGGGTGCCAAAAGTACCTGAAATATTCAGGTAATTATTAGTCATTACATTAATAACTTAGAGCTATTAATGTAATTATTAATTATTACATTAATTACTTAAAATTTTATAAGTATTTAGAACCTTGTGACATTCTAATTGAAAATATTGCACTGTGAATTACCAAGGATGAGCTGATGAATGGTATAATTGACAAATTAAGGATAACAAATAAGAAGATTTTATTAATGGAGAATTTTCATTATAGGCTTTCCGAGTGGGAAAAATCGCCTTGGAAATCTGGAAATGTTTTTGCCAATGATTTCATAGTAAATATATCAACACTGTCAATAAACTATGTGACTGGCACAAAGAATAGATGAATGATAGATGAATGGTGAAAAATGATGAAGTAGAGCAGTCAGACACAATGATCAAGACTATCTGGTGAACTGATGTATTCAATCAAGATACTTTTTCAGTTGAGGTAAATGAAAAAATGTATCAATGTATAGGGAATACAGATCATTTCCTACAGCAGAAGAATTGGAACTACAGAAGATATTTAAAATATGTAGGGATAATAGCAGAAAAAGAATCAGTGGGTTCTGCAGTGGTTTTCTGCATCAAAAATACTCATTCCAAGTCTTGTATGTGGGAGCAGTTAAAATAAGCATCTTCTTACATCATACTGAAGAGATGATTATTATCATACTAACAGTTCTAGAGCCTACAATTTCTAGGAACTATTAGAAAATTGGAAAAGAAATCTATTCTAGTTATTCAAGATATGGGGAATATACATTCCAGTGAATCCTACTGGGGTTTTCAGCCTTTTTTGTCTAGCAGGGAAAGCCCACATGGATGTCTGGACACTAAATGTCATTCAGTTGGGTCAGACAGTTTAAATACAGTGGTTTAATAATTAAATGCAAATGTACTTGAGAAATCATTAAAATTGTGCTGGATTCTTCTCTCCTCATTTATTCATACCAGAGGGTGTATTTTGGCCACAGACCGTTGCCTCTATAAAGGAATAATGTGGTGAATCATCAATATTTGAGATAGGAAGAAGTTTGGATGAGATGAAGATATATTGCTGCCTAGCACAGAAAGAGATGGTTTTGGGAAGGGGAAGCCTGGCACTGGTGCCAGCCCAGCATCTTTGCATCAGCTTTTGGCAGTGTCACCTTTCAACCCAGTTTGAGCAGTTTAGGATTGCAGCAAGATTTAAGTCTGAGTAGCAGGGCAATAATTCCCAGTGGCCTACCATCAACATTAATGTGATTTCCATATCAACAGGAGTAATATCATAGAGATAATAGAAGTTACATTTATAGAAGGCGCATATTACAAATTCCTCCCTCTCTACTCATTCCATCAGGAGGAGAGCTGTTCGTAGCAGAGCTTTATAGCTATAACAACTGATATTTTCTCTGTAGAGGTACTAAGTTAAATCCCAGCAATATCACCCAGCAGAGCAGCTATCACATCAGCTCCTATCCTGGCAACCAGAAAATTTTCTTTATAGCAGTCCTGAGTGTATATTTTATGTACTACAGCTAAAAACATCAATTTTATTCCTTCTTTAGTAACCTCTTCCAGAGATCATGCATCAACTTACATATCATATTTCATAAATAATTATCCTACAAGGAAATTTAACTTGGTGTAAAAATAAAATGTCAATCCCATTTTTCTTCAACAGAAATGTCCTCATGCCAAGACAAGAAGAAACCTTCACCATATGCTCATAAATGAAAGAGAAAATATGTTATCTAATGGTTCTATGTTAGCAAACTATTCTAATTGATAAATTTTTCTTAATAATTGCACTGCTAGAAGATATCTGTGTTTAAGCTGCCACCAGCTCTGTCTAACATTTCCTATTTTAAACACTGGGCAATGAATGCAAAGAATTTATCATATCGTCACAGATAATGAATTGGGGCTTTATATTTCTAATACTGTCTAAAATGATTGCACTTTAAAAAAATTTCTAAATTCTAAAAAAAGTAAGTGTTTGTTTGAGATTGGTTATTAACCCAAAAGACTGGGTTAATAAAGAAAGAGACAAAATACTTTCTTTTTTTGTCTTCTTTCTGGTTTTATGAACATATACAAAGAAGTTTCATATTGCAGATACTCATATTATTCTTGTTTCAAAATGATTTTTTGGGCTGACATTTCCTAAAACAAGGGATTGAAAATCAGATTATAGCAGCAAAACTTGAAATAAAAGAGAAAAAAGGAGGGAGATAACAGTGAAACCACTAAGCAAAAGGTTTTGCTTTCCAATCACCAGGACAAAACTTATGAGATAGGTGGCCTCCAACATTTTTCCTATAGCTTGTCTTATTCAAGTGTTCTATAGAAAAGCAGAGAGGAAAATCTGTACATTTTCACGTGAGCAACCATTGTTTGTAAAGTCACAGACACTGCTTTTTAAAACACCAAATGAAATATTAAGAGACTTAATCAGAGCAAATATTAAATCTGAATATAACAGTGAAGTTTTGTGGTGCCCTGAAAGTTAAGTTTAAAATTATCGGAAGTCAGACAATATTCTGTTCCTGGTACTTTCATGCTTGTGGAGGATACAGTGTGGAATGTTACCACCTCATCATCTCCTCCCAGTCCTACAGTCTGCTGCAAAAGTGTCTTCATGATCATGGTCTTCAGTGAAGCTGCCCACTGAGCTGGAAGGATTGTTACTCAACAGTGTCAACATTCAGGGAATGGCCCACCTTCATTATAAAACAGCTCTCAAGAAATGTGTTCTAAATGCGGATTATGGCAAAAATTATCTTTTTCCTGAGCACAGCCATGATCCAATACCTACTGCAGTTACTAAAATTCTCCCTGGATTTTAATCAGGCACTTAAACCCTTGTCAATTTTTCTTACAGCTGGATTATATTGGCCTTATTTCCCATATGTGAACATTACTTATTTGAAAGTTAGAAAAATCTTTTCATGGATTCCTGCTGGAAAGGTCAAGCCATATATCCCCATGTAACTTTTATTGACCAAGTTTTATATAGTGAAAATGGATGGGGAATCACCTGTTGGAAAAAGTTACTTGATAATAATGGCTGGAAAACCTACAGCCCCATTAACAATGAATCTCCTTCCCTGGTGATACCAGACAGCTGTGTAACATGACAACACTGTCACCTGTCATTCAAGGTGCATAATTCATTATTCAAAGAAACCTGGTTTAGGCATCTAGGTTTTGCTGTTGATAAAGCAACAGCAGGAAAATGATAATTTGAAGAATACATTGAAGTTAGCCATGAAAGTAGCTGCAGGAAGAGTCTAACAAAAAGAGCAGAGAACGTCAGTTAATCAGGTGCTGGTTGTGAATTGTCAGTATTTAGCTTCCTTGAAGCACTCCAGTTAGGAAGGATCTCTGGCAGATTTGTAGTCCAATGCTCAAGCAGAGCGAATTGCAAAGTTAGATCAGGTTGTTCAGATGCTTGCCCAGCTGAGCTGGCACAGTGCCCCACCATAGTCCCTACAGGATATCCCTTGGATGGAGCTGGGATGGGGCTCTGAGGAACCTTGTGTAGTGGCTGCTATCCCTGCCTATGGCTGGGTGTTGGAACCAGATGCCTTTAAGGTTCTTTCCAGCTAGAGAAGGGACTCAGGTGGATTAAATCTAACTGATCTTAGTAAATCACAGGTAGAAATTAAGAATTTGTCTTTCATGTACCTTCCACAAATCATGCTTTCTTTTAATGCACTAATACTGGACTTTGTTCATTCTCTTGTTTTATTCTTTCAAATTTCTATTCAAGTCCATAATTGACAAAACCATAACGAGAATAACATATTAAACAGAATGAACTAATAAGCACTTCTCATTAACTTGGAGTTTGAATTGATTATGTCTCAAACAAGTACATGAAAATCGGGAATCTAGCTTTAAACGTGTTTAAAATATTTTGAAGTCTTCTGTAATTTTTTTGTCTCTTGAACATGAAGAATTAAATAGTCCTTTCCATTTCCATTTTTCCAAGACTTGCCAAGATATCATAACAATTGAGATTTTTAGTCCACATTTTTCAGACTGAGATATCAAAATTTTAGCACCTTGATCCAATGTCACTATTCAGAAAACAATTTGATTTTAAGATGTTTGGCCATTCACTTCTGAAAACGTCTTTAATTTGCCTGTGTCTCAGTCAGTTAATTTCCCTGACTTGGTAGGAAGCAGACTGAAACTAAGTGTGATTTTCAAACAGCTTTCTGAACAGCCAGCAGACAGGAGATACATCTTTGCTCTGTGAACAATCTAGGCCAGATATTTTATGTGTAGCTTAGCAGTGAATGGCTCCATATTTCATTAGCAATCTCCAGAAAAATTCTGTTCTCCTTGTGCCTTTAGCAAAATGCAAGAAATTACAAGGATGACATGAAGTGCAGGAGAGAGGAACATTATAAAACAAACTACTTAGAAAGTGAGAAGTGGCAGTGCTCACTTGCTTAATATTTGTAGAAAAAGCTCTTGAAGATGAGAGGAATAGCAGCATTCTATTTGTGGTTTTGGGTTTTTTTTTTAATGCATTGGTGTGTTGCACATCCTAATTGAAACTTGTGGAGCAGAAAGCTGATCTTGCAGTAATGTTTGTGGATACAATTATGGAAATCCTTTGAGTGTGATTAAATTATACAGTGCCTGGATATTGAAGTAGCTTCAATACTTACGTCTGTGTTAGAGCCCGTGGCAAAGTATGAGGTGACACCTCCCTGATCAATCTGCTTAGGAAGGACTTAATGTGCAGCAGTTTTCCAATTAGCAAGTTTTTTCCAGCAGCAAACAACATCCATAAAAGAGTCAGTTATTCGTGGTCTATTGGACAAATTTGAACACAAATGATGTGAGGACATCCTTGAAAGACCACTAAGAAGATATGATCAATATAAAATGGTCATGTAACAGAAGAAAAGACATGTTTTAATATTAATTGGAGTAAGAAAAGTTTTAGTTTATTATTCATTGCTAAATCTAGGTCTTTTAGTGCCTTTTACAAATCTAGGTTATGAAACTTGGTTCAGTTATGTGTTTCAGATACAGTAATTTATCCACCACCACAGAAATAGAGATTGATTTAGTTCTTGTTGTTCATCTCAAAGAGGTGGTTGATTTCTTCTCATAGGTAAAAAAATGTTTTAATTTATTATCTGTCTTCTCATAGGTAAAAAAATGTTTTAATTTATTATCTGTTGTGAATACCTGGGCAAGAGTCCAAAGATTCAGGATTTGTTGTTAATAAACAAGACTTGAGAATAGAGGAAGAAATGTTTTGCACAGGAAAAAAAATGGAATCACTGTCTAACACAAGCATATACTTTAAAAACAATGTTTCCTGAGAAGAAATATGGTCCATCCAGAATATTGCAATTCAAACGCTTAACAGTTGTGTTTTTATGAAAAATCACTTAACTCCAGAACAGTGTAGGTTTTCTACAATACTCAGGCTCTTAAAATTCACCAAAAAATAATCAGACTGAAGTCAGGCATCCCAAAGCACAAATTTCCTTTAGCTTCTTCTTCACTTCTAGAGAAATTAATTTTTAAGGCTATTATCAATTTGATCATCTTCATAACTCAAGGCTAGATTTTACCCAGGAGGTGTTTTAATCACCCAGATAAGTTTCAGTTCATTGCAAACTCACTTGATTCTCATTTTGGGTGACAATCACCTGTTGTCTAAAGGCTGTGGAGGAAGACATACATGCTATGTCTATTAGTAAATGGTTCAAATGGTTAAGTGTGTTTCTGATAAAAAATTGCATCTCATTTCCAGTTTGAAGGTTTGGCTCTCAGCCACTGGGTCTTGTTATCATAGATGAAAGAGCCCTCTGATATCAGGCACTGCTCCCTGCGTAGGTGGAATGTTCCCCATGTTGTCCATATTAATCTGATTCATTGCTGCTACTACATTATCTTTCATCATTTTTTCTAACTGTCAATTTTCAAAATAGTGCTGGTTTTGATATGCTGCTTGTTTTTGCAGCTGAGAAGCCATGAAATAGCTGCAGAGGACTTAAAAGAGATCTTCATTTGGATGAATTATTACTGATAGGAAAAAAAAATCTACCTCTTTGAAGGATGTCTTACACTTCGAACTACAATTCTCTAGCAACTTTCACTTCAGAGTCTTTCACCTTGCTTTAATAAATGACTGAAGTGCCTAGACATTTATTTTTCTATGTCTGGTTCCCAAAATGGAAGCTGGAACTCCCATGGTAGGCACCTTAGCTCAAGTTTTTCTGGCCTAATTTCCAGCAACATCCTCATGACTCCTACTAGCTATGTGCCCTGGCAGTGCACATCTGGCCAAGAAGAAACACAAGGCAGGTGGATTTACATTGAATTTAGGAAAGGTCCCAGTGCCTGGAAAGTTTTAGCCACTGCAGAGTGATCCATGCAGTGTAGCAGATAGCCCTGAGAGCTGACTGTAAAGCTGCTTAATATAGTGGAGTGTCTGAAATTCTTCCTCTCCTCTGCAGCTTAGACATATGGCTTAGGGCTCATGGAAAAGAGATGGATTCCAGGATCCAAAAGTCTGTTGTGAAGAAGTCTACAGAAACGCTTCCCAAGAACTCAGAAGAATTGCAAAAGAGACATTATTTTCTCTTTTCCCTCAAACCTCCCAAGGGTTTCATGCATTGGCCCAGCAAGTGAGAAAAGAGGCTGCTTTCATCAGATTCTCATGGGCCAGCTCCAGAAGATTCTGTGAGCACAGGAATGAGGCCTTTTGTCAAAGGTGTACAACAGCATCCAGAAATATCACTTACACATCTCTCAGGTTCCAATTCATCCCTCTTTCCAGGAAATTGCACAGTCACATTTACTACATTTACTTTCTTTTCCTTTGATTTCTTTTTTAAGTGACTAACTGAGCCATAACAGTATTCTTTTTCCAAAATTCAAGAAAACTTTGTTTATTCAGAAGTATTTACTAACAACTCAAAAATCAATAAAACCCACAATACTGTTGTCATACTTGTATTCAAACACATCCAATACACATTACACCCTCATTTTTGTAGCAAGCCTTTCTCCTTTGTGAAAAGCTTGTTTTAGAAAGTAATGGAAAGAAGGGTGAAAAGAGTGACTTGTCAGAAGCTGTGCTTCCAATCTGTTTGGAAAGGCGAGAAAGTTTTGGCTGGTTGCTTGCCTTGAAATTTTTCAAGATGTTTTTTGCTCAGATGAAATCACAAGTAAAAGCTCAAGATGGATGTACTGCTGGTTGGTTGAACTTATATTGACTATTACAAATAAAAAAAAACTACCCAGAGGCCATAGTGTGGCTTCATTTCCATCTCAGAATATAAGAAAAATTGTTGTTTACTCTTGAAAGATGATATTGAAGGATTAAATAGTGCCTCATTATCTCACCTACTTCCACTTCTACTGAGATTCTTTTATTGTCCTTATCCCTGTAACTGACCACACTGAATACCCTTCTAACTGAGAGAGAATTAAATGTGAAAGGAGGCTCAAATAATGTGTGCCTCATCTAGAGCTGGGGGGTGACAAGACTACAAATGAGATTAAAGTCTGGGGTTTTACCTCCATAGAGACTTCAGTGAAATGCAGAGAGAAAAAAACCAAAATTCACTAACTTTGAATGCCCTCCAACATTTGACAGTTTGATTATTTTATTCACATTTCTGTTTATAGACTTTGAAAATACTTACTGAGGTAGTCAGAAACAAAAAATTTAGAAGGTAAATAACTGAAAGAGAGTGAAAGAAGTGACCCTCTTTGGCTGACAGGATTCTAGGGCTCTTAAAAAAATAAAAGGGTCCTCTGAGTAATCTTGAAAACACATGAGAATGACCATGGAGTTTAGTTCCTCTTTAGGGATCAGAATGAGCAGCAACTTTATCAGGATATTACAGCATTCAGAGCCTGGCCTTGGACAGTATAATGTGAACTGACAGCCTTTCCGAGGAATTTTGAGGGTTTGGGTCTATCTACAGCAGCTTCACATTTCCAAACTTGGCTCTGAACACTGATAAGAGTCATTTAGCAGAACCAAATATTGGATCCAATTATCTGAATTAAAGTCCATAAGAACATCCTTCTTCCTAGACTGGGACATTTTGCTAATAAAGGACACACAGAAGACATCCCTGATACCTTTTCTCAGTCTGCATCTATTATACTCTTGTCATGAAGGAGGGAAGCAAAATGTCAGAGCAAAATAAAGAAAAATGATCAGTTGATAAAAGAAAAAATATCAAACTTCCTTGCTAAAATAAACAGATGGACAAGGAAAATTATTACAGAATCCTTATTTTCTAGCAAAGCTGCTGAGAGAAATAGAAGGAATATAAGCAAGTAAATACACACAGCATTCCTGGAGGAGAAATAAATAGGGAACCTATTATACTGCTGCTTATGCACAGCTTGGAAACTTCACTATAAAAGCTGCAGGAAATAGAAATAAAATGTATGCAAGCAGAACATCCTTGGACTGGTTATGACACTACATGTATACCATACCCCGAGGTTCCTATAAAATACTTACTATTTGCCAGTTCAAGCTGTTTGGCTTAGCTGTGATTTGGGAAATCTTTTTTTCCACTGGAAGAAGTGCTGTGCTGCTGGTATAGGCTGGAGTGCTACAGCAGCACATCCTCATCTTTCTCAGATTGCTCATAAATATGGAGGCCACAGTTATCAACCACAGATATTCTAAACTGCAAGTGCTTCTGCCTGTGGATCCATAGAGCAGGGAATAGATACCAAAATTTCAAGTTCATTTGTTCCTCCATTTGCATGGCTGTGTATTTCTTATCACAGATTTAATATGCATTCATTTACCTGAACTTTGATATACATGCAGAAGTCCAAGGAGATCTCTGTTAATTTCAGGGCAAAATATAACACTGAGTAAACTCACAGGCTTTTACTATGCAAACCCAAGTTTTTTTTTGTTTTGTTTGGAAGGATTTTCAACTACTTCAATCAAAAAAAAAATTGTATAAGTACAGAGAAGGAGAGGAGAAACAATGACAAAACTTGAACTCTTTGACAGAGAACAAGAAAGCTTTTGATTAGGGGGAAGACAATTTGAGAAAACTTTCCTTTCCTGAGGCTGCCCTACAATCAAAGGAGGATATCAACTATTGCAAAACCCTGAGTATCAAAACAAAGGAGTTTATGGCGAGTGGAAGATGGGAGAAATTCCTTGGGGTATATCTGTAAAAGCTTCAAGGACACAGAGTCTGGAGTGAGAAGGGCATACAGAGAAGCTCACTCCCAAGGATAATTCCACCTGTGTGAGGCTGGAAAGGAGCACTGGGAGATCTACTGCAGTGTGTGTTAAACCTCTCCTGTTAAACCATGCTCTACACTGCTTTGTCCAGTCACATTTCTATTACAGGGCTGACTTCTGTGCCACTGGCACCCTGGACCAGGCTTGGGCACACACAGACCCCACTGCAGGGCTCATGGGCCGTGGACAGCCTGAAGGCTCTGTCACAGGAGGGGTGGGTTGGGGACTCTCACCTCAGAGTGGCCAAGCCATGAGCTTTTCACCTTTAAGGGATTCAATATCTTAACTGCCCGTGGGAGAAGAACTCAAGGGGAATTTTGCTCCAAAGAAGTTCTCTCTTTTTCTTGTAATATTAAATATTCTCTCAGAGTAAACTATTTGATAATTTTCCACTGACTGATACTTAGCTCTGGGAAAGGACAAGCTCATTTTGCCAAAATTGCCTCTGGATCAGGGTGTTGCATACCCCATTGCTAGGGACATGGCCTACTGCAGAAAACATTACCATTTAATTATATTGGTGAATGCAATATTATTTGTGAAATAAAATTGCCTTTTCCTGATATTTAGCTTTCTTGGATCTTTAGAGAATCATTAAACAAAGTAATTCCCTATTACCTCAGTGAAAAGGAATTAATGAAAGAGCAAAGTTACAAGAAAGGTCTGAAAACAAATGATTATGAGTTAATAATGTTTCAGGAATTTAAATGTAAAACTCTGCTAATAATCAGAAGAAATAGCTATGCGGGATCAAACTATCATGCAGAGCCTCCCACAATGATTTATTCATTAAAGAAAAGGAAAATTATTTTCCATTACTCCAAAGACAAACCTCACAGTGAAAAATAAATTGGCATTTATAGTACTTAATCTCTAGAAGTGAATAGAGAAGATATTTGTGACTTGCAAATAAAAGATTTATTTCTGTTAAAAAAAAAAAGAAAAAAAAGAGTAGTTCAATTCACCTTCCTGGATACCCTTTTTTAACATTTTCATACATTATCCATCTGTGTGATGGAAGAATTAAAATCTAATCATTTAGGACCATATTCTAATTGAAAGCCTTGGAATTATTTCAGTGTTTTGAATGGTCGTTCTCAGCTGCATGCAAATGTTCCTCTCCTATGTGACTAAAAGATACTGGTAAATAAGTTTGGGTTTAAACTTCCTAATGTTTCTCTTATTCTTGAGAATTCTTGGAAAAATCACTTTTACAGGCCGATGTCTGCATATGGGAAGCCTGTGAGTCTAATAAAGAACTAATATGTGATAGACTGTCAAAGATGGAATAATACAGAACTCCCTTCAACTAGTATGAAGAAAGATACCAAATGAATCACTTTGGGTATTCTACATCATCTGATTTCAGTTACCTATACTTAGGCTGTTACTGTCCTTTGAGATATCCTAGATCATTCAGGCTTCTACAAGAAACAGGCAAATGCTCCATCAGACTTAAATAATACCAGAACTCTTCCATTTTTATAAGCAACTATTTGGGGCAATTAATTTTGGGTCATGGAATTCCACCCCTACATTTCTAGGTGTGGTGTGTCTGAGCTTCTGTCATAGATGGACAAGCTCTAACCAGGACAGTCCATGGGGCAGCAGAATTTTTTGGCTGACCTCTTACCAGGTGTTCTTGAGAACATGGTTTTCCCACAGTTCCTATGTTGTGTGGGCCAGCTGAATGGGAGCAAGGTTCAGATGGGTTATCAATAAAATTTTCCTCTCTAATCAGGACAGCCAACAGTGAGACAAGTTACTGGCAGGTGGCGTAGTCTCCATTTGTGGAGTTTTTCAAAACTCAGTGAGAAAAATAACCCAGAGAAACCTAAAAGCTGCCCACCCTGTAGATGACTCTATGGCCTCATAGATAAAGAGAAAGTTGGAACAGAGACCTCTTGAGGTCTGATTTATCCCATGATCTCTCAGTCCTTGTATACTGTAGAACACTTCAAACAATACTAACACCAAGTGTTGACCTGGCAACTGCACTGAACTCTTGAGCAGCTCTGGCAATAGCTGGAGTTTATACACTCAGACCACATGTTGAATTTATATATTGCCTACTGAATTTGGATCCTAGTCATGAGATGATGAATCCTGCTTCTCACATGATGGTTTAGCATATGTGAAAAAAGGCAGGGTTCATCAGATATATATTTTTTTCCATTTAATTCACAGTGTGTTTATCCATGTGTGAATGTGAGACACATCATGCAGAGATACTAGAAAATACTATGCCTGGTTTTCTCTGTCTTTTGGAAAAAGAGTTTGGTTGTCTTCTGTGCAATCACTTTTCTGCTATTTAAGCCTAAGAATAGACTAGAACATAAGTGTTCCTCTTTTATTTAAAAACAGAGTGAATAAACTGTTTTGGTTAAAACAGCATCAAGGGGTGCTTTATGGTGAGGATTTAAAGCATTCAAGTTCTGAAGCTCATTGAAGAGAAGACGTAAAAATTCCAAATAATCTATTCCCAAGTAATTTACTCTAATTATCAAGGAAAAGGGGAACAATCTCTCCTTCTAAAAAGGTTTCCTTCAGAAAAGCTGTGATTCTTCTTCACATCAAGTTTTTAATTTGGAAAATGAGGAATAGAGGTGATTTTAGAAGCTTTCATGTTGAATCAGTTCTCAAGTACTTACTGAAAAAAATCAGAGTGTTTTTCAAGTAACTTATCAGATTCACAAATCCAAGAGCTGTGAATGTCAGTGTTGATATTGAACTCTCCATAATAGTCCCCTTGCAGAACTTACTGCAACTTAAGGCAAATCTAGAAACTACATAGACTGTGCAGCCATATCTCCTTTCCTTTGGTTGATCAGCTCTGTGGCTGGGCTACTCATAAATAGTACTGATTTCTGTGTACAGAACTCTGCCAACTTTGAGAGATATAAAGGAAGCATAAGAGGGGAAATACATTTTAGTAACTGTCTTCACAACACTCCTGTATGTAAGCCAAAATTTTTTCCCAACTGTACAGATGAAAACAAAAAGTACATAGGTTCTCTCTTCTGAGCTAGTCATCTAGGGCTTCACTCATATATCTGAAAAGAGGAATACAGTGTCAGTTGAAGAGCCCTCACAAATCCATGCTAGCTGCCAGTCCAAAAAAACAAACTCTCCTGAAGATTTGGTGTCATATATTGGTCCCTCACAGACATCTTGGATTCTCCAGAATTCCTACCATGTCACTAGACACATTTGTGCAGTTAACTGAATAACTGACTATTTAATCCCTCCTTGCAGTCAAAAGACAGTAGTAAATAACTCCAAGATGCAGCTCATGACCTTGTTCAGACATTTAAACTGATGTGATTCATTAAAAATGTAATTCAGCATGTATTTCATAAAGCTATGAAAGACTGAATAATATTCCATTTATATGCAGCTACAGTTATATTTATATTATAACAGATGCTGAATTTAAACCATAAGTGTGGTACAACATAAGTGTGGTCATATTGAGGAATTCTTCCTATAACACATGCACCACAATGCTGCAGTTTTTTCCACAGGCACATGAAGCTGCCGAGTGTGATCAGATGCTGGCAGTCAGACAAAACACCAGCACAGAGAAGCATTTGGACTTCTCCAAATGTTCTGAAATCTTTCCCAAAAGAGTATTTTAAATTGTAGAGAAGTGCCACAGAAGTCTTCCTGGGATACTTCTTCCTGAAAAGAGGTTGTTGTGAGTTGGAGGTAGGTCTCTTCCAGTAACTAACAAGTAATAGGACAAGGGGATATGACCTCAAGTTGCATTAGGGGAGATTTAGTTTGAAAATTAGGAAAAAAGTTATTCGCCACAAGGATCATCAGGAACTGGATCAGAATGCCCAGGGAAGTTACAGAACCCTCTTCCCTGGAGCTGTTTAAAAGATGCATAGATGTGGCACTTGAGGACATTGTTAAGTATACAGCTGGACTTGATGATCTGGAAGTTTTTTCCATATTAAATTATTTTTTTCTGTCATCTTTTTAAGGAGCTCAAGACACCCACACAATCAGAAAACCTCTGTGTTTCTGAAGGCTCCCATTTTGCCAATCGCAGGGAATGCTGAGAGCTGGCATTGAATGAACCTGCTACAAAGCACAGACATTTACCCATAATTGCATGCATCTGTGGTATCTGCTGGAGTGAAATACAAATCTTTCCAATTCTCTGCCTTTATCATGTATTCACATAAATAATGGAGATTTTTTTTCCATTTTGACCTTATCAAAGTCAAAAATCTCTCTCCATCATTACCAGCTGTTTCTAGATTAACACAATTTTCCTTTAAAATGAAACACACTGAAGTTTTATTGATTATTTTCCCAATACAGAAAATTTCAATGGTAGATTATCACATCAAATATTCCTAACACTAATGAAAAAAACTACTAATGGATAACATGTTCTTTATTATCATGAGAGCAGTGTCACCTTAAGTAGATTCATTTTATTATTTAAATTCTGTGAACTGCAGGACAGCTCATCTAGAATCTGATATGGATGAAATTAAGAGAGGTTTTGCAAAAAACACCCACTAATTTTAATTTTAATGCTTACTAGTGAAACTAAAAATGACATATAGCCATTTAGTTTCATCAAAAACAAAGGTTATTTTGTTCTATGATGAAGCATAACCTTTAAGAAAAGGCAAACAAATGGACATTTTAAAATACACTTTTGAATTAAAATCACCATTTTGAAAAGAAGGGATTATTTAGTCTACTGATTCAGTTTTTCTCTATTTTCAGTATAAAAAAACCTCAGAAATGTGAGAAATTCACAGTTTTGGTGCCATTAAATCAGCACTTCCCAAATACTGACATAAACCTTTAGACAGAAAGGATCACTGAGTTTAACTTTGATGACTTCTAGCTCTCAAAAAACACCCATCAACAGACTGTGATTGCAGTTTCTTGAGCTTATCACTGACTTTTTTAGTTGCTCACTTTCCAGAAGGTCTTTGTTTCAACCTTCCAGATCTTATCTTTACAGGAAGCTCTATTTAATTGAATAGGCTGAGTTCTTCTGCAACACTGTTTGGTATGAATCCCTGAAATTCACCTGGTACCTCTAGAGTTGTCACTTTTATGTACATAAAAGCATCTCAGGTGCATTAGCAATTGCTTCTCTGGGGCTGTCTTTAATAGGTGTGTAAGCTATCATATAACTGCACAGATTCATGCACTGTGGATCAAAAATAACACTCACTAGTGCATGTCACTGTCCTCTTTCATGTTCTGGACAAGAGTGTGGCTGTACACTCCTCCGATCCAGATCATGGTGGTTTTGAACATACAGCAATGCAAAAGACTTGTGGATATTTCCTACTGAAGTTTTGCAGGAACAGGTAGGAGCTGCAGTTTCAGGACTGGCACAACAATAACAAGTCAAATCTTACCAGTGCAGCTGGTCAGTTCAGCAAAGACTTTCAGATATGGTTCACCATAAAGCGCCAGAATTCTGCTCTGAGGCAGTGTCATCCTGGGTGCATTTGAGAGCCTTGGAGAGTTTATACCTTGGAACCAGTTTGAGAATGTTTTGGAAAACTATTCCCTATGAGGAAAATTAGAAGAATCATCAATATTAAAATTCAGTTCTATTTGTAAGACATATATTTAGCTTCATATATAATAGATGTATTGTCCAGGAACAGGACAACACCAAATCAACTTGGTCTTAATGACAAAGATAATTCAAATTTAAAAAAAAGATTCTGGAAAGCATATGATAGATGCAAAACAGAATATCTATGTCTGGCAGAAGAGAGAGCTCCAATGACTGAATACACAGCACCGAGTCCCCTACACAGTTTCATGTTTTGAGAACTATCACCACCAGAATATGACACACATAGAGTTTTCATTAAAAAGCCTCACCACAATTAGAATTTATGTTGTTAATTTCTGCTTTTGAAAATACACAAAAAATTCCCTTTTTGGCAAGCTCAGAGAAATGAGTGACCTTTTCAAGCCACTGCCCAAGCAACTAGAGAAGGAATTGGCAGCAAAAAAAATCCCAACCTCTGTATATACCCTTACTACTGTGCTTTTTCTACAGTGTAATTTTTTAAAGTAGCTGTTATGATTGTCATTATAGAAAAGCACGTATTGCCATTTAGGCATATCTTTTCATTTTGCTACCATGCATAGTAAATATTATAATCAATAGTTGACTACCACAATCATAGCAATTACTATGCAGCTTTAATAGTGAGTCACTGCCAAGAATATTTTTCAATATCAAGACTGTCCTACTCTTCTCTCTGTAAACATATCAGTATGTTCCTCTCCAAACACTGCAGACAGGGACAACCTTTGTCCAACTGCTCTCCCATGGGATTCAGCAATTTAGGTCAAATCCTAAACAGGCATAATGATAAAAATAAGAGAATGCTGGTAAATACTAAAGCCTTTACAGACTGAAGTTACAAAGAAATGCCAGGACAAACCAAGAGATGAAGAATATAAATTGTATTATTTAGTTTGTATTAAAATACATTCTAGTAAAAATATAAACTTGCAGGAATGCACACATACATACATATATACTTATACAACCATTCACACATGTGCAGCCATACCCACAATCAAGCAAAAATATATGCATGTATGGACAGAGACAAAACGTTTTTGCATTATAGAAAATTTAAACTTTCCATTTCAAGATATTAACCTGAATGAAAAAATAGCAGAATAAATTCTTGTTTCTGCATGTTTCTCAGTAACTGTATCTTTTCACTGTAGGACTCCCCTCTCAAATTGTTTTGACAGAGATAGGATTACTGCAAAATTGGTCATGAAAGAAACTAATCTTTTTTCCCTACCCCAACTGTTAGTATATTCTTATCTGCATTGGCAGTGTTAAATCTGTAGGTAAATATGAATTTGCTGGCTACAGTATAGCTTCAAAAGAACAGCATCCTGACCGGAAAACCAATATAGCCTTGATGCTAATCTTTATTTCTACAGACAGTTGCTAAGTATAAATACACTCTATCAGCTATGCAATTCTAATCTAAAGCTGTTTATTTCCACAACAAAATAAGAAGTGGAGTAGAAAGAGTTTGAAAGCAAACCTAAACTTCAGAGGATATGTCAATGATTGATGACATTTTCTTGTCAGTTGTTATTTGTATGAACAGATAGCACTACTATTTTGGAAAAGAAAATCTTTAAAAATGCATAGGGGTATTTGAAAGAGGAGCATTTGTGCATCCCAGGGTCATATGTGGTAAAAGAGGTGGGATAAAGAGATGATATTTTGTCCAGAAACAGAATGTCAAGACTCAATAGAGAAGTAGGAAGAGTTCAGTATAACTCTGCCTTCAAAGACTGGTGGCTGCAGGGGTTGGCTCAGGTAAAAGTGTCCCAGGATGACTTTTGTAAGACCAGGGTACAATTTAAACCACTTTTTAAGAAAATGTTTCAAAACATTTGGAGAAGTTCTAATGCTGCTTTAGGCTGTTGTTTTGTCCCACCACCAGCATCAGATCACATTTGGCAGATTGATGTTGCCATGGCAAAAAAGCTGGGGTGTTGCAGCATGTGCATTACAGGAAGGATCCCTTAACAAAAGGTGTTCTGTGATTCTGTGGTGAGCTGGAGCACCACACCTATATGTCCTGACTTTAGATTCAGGATTTGATTTAATGTATGAAATAACTGCAGCTGAATATAAATGAAAAATTAATCAATCTTTTTGAATTTATTGAAGACATGTCAGCTAGCCTTATTAAGTTCTATGGAAACATTTTGAAGCCATGAAAAGAAACAATGTATTCCTCTTTCTTCTTTCACAATGTTATGCAGACTGGACCTTATCTCATTCAGCCATGAGATCTGGATATGCTACAGAGCTGGGCAATAAAGAGCTGCATGAAATTTAACATGAGTAAGTGTTGGATTGTCCACCTGGGATGGGACAATCCTGGTTATACACACAACTGGGGTATGAAAGTCTGAAAAGCAGCACCATGGAAAGGAAGATGAAGATTTGGGCAGATGGCAAATTGACTAACAAATGACTAATAAAAAGGGCCAACCTTATCCTGCAGTATCACATGCACATTTTCTGAAAAATTCCTTCACCCAGGATTTTTCTCCTGGAAAGCTGAGAAGCCTCAGAGAAAAAGGAAAACAATCTTATCTCATTTGCTTCTCCTATGTTGTGCTCACATGTGGAATGTGTTTGGAGATTGTTTATCCACATGATTGTTTCATTGGGTTTTGGTGTGAGTTGTTTTCACACATTGGCCAATCAATTCCAACCTGTGTCGGGACTCTGGAGACAGCCATGAATTTTCATTATTATCTTTTTAACATTCTGTAAGTATCCTTTCTGTATTCTTTAGTATAGTATAGTTTAGTATTCTTTAATAAAATATAATATCATAAAATAATAAATTAGCTTTCTGAGAACATGGAGTTCAATTTATCATTCCTTCCTGCCATGAGGGTCCCCACAAATACAATACTGGGGTTCATCCAGCACAGCATCCACCACTGGCTGGTTAATGGAGATGATTGTGCCCCTCTACTCTGCACTAATGTGACCACGACTTGAGTGCTGTGTGCAGGTTTGGTAAGAAGGATGTTAAGGAGAGCTTCTAAAGGAGGGGAATCAACACGGTGAAAAGCCTGGAGGGCATTTGAGTGCTGTGTGCAGGTTTGGGTGCCTTGGTGTAAGAAGGATGTTAAGGAGAGCTTCTAAAGGAGGGGAATCAACACGGTGAAAAGCCTGGAGGGCAAGAATTTAAGGAGAATCTGAGGTACCTTGCTTTGTTCAGCTTGGAAAAGAGAAGGCTGCACCATTCCTCGAGGGCTGATCTCCTCCCTCTGGTGACCAGTGCCAGGACATGATGAAATGAAATCAGATGCATCAGAGGAAGTTCAGATGGGACATGGGGAAAAGCTTCTGCATGGAGAGGTGGTCATTCCTTGGAAGAAGCTGCCCAGGGAAGTGGTCATACATCAGCCTGGTCAGAGCTCTAGGAGGGTCTGGACAACACTTATCATACGGTTTATTTTTAAGTAGTTTTGCAAGGAACAGGGAGTTGTAGTCAGTGATCCTTAAGGGTTCCCTCCAACTTGAGATATTCTGTGACTCTATGATTTTAAATCACATATTACAATCACTACATATTTGCTGAGGTCTTTCACTGCCACTCTGCAGAGCTTCATTTTCACTTATACACTCAGCCTGGTTGTGCTCAGCCTCTGCTGCAGAGGAAGACAAAATTTCTTTCAACTTTAGGGGTAAAAGGCCTTTGGGGCACTGGGGAAGATTCAGCTTCAAAACTGCTTGGTCTCTTTCAGTACTTGGCTCCCTAAATCCTCACAAGATGAATGCTTGCATGCATGCTAAGTTTCTCATAGAAAATGATCTTGGTCTCAGAGATCATGTTTCACATTTTCTTCCTTACTATTTATGTTCTGCTCTGAAAGTAAATGAATACTAAATTGAATCAGCAATTCAGGCTTGCTACATTTCATTGATCTATGACAGATCAGAGCTTGATGCTGAGCTAATGTGGCCCCAAGCATCAACCTTTACCACTAATATGGTTTTAAAATTCTCTGCTCAAGTCTATTTATTATGAATGTAATCTGTTTTAGAAAAGCACCTAAATCTCTACTAATGATTCATTCAGTTGCATGCACTGTCCTCATTTAAAATGTCCAGGTTAACCCCGCTTTTCCTGATTATTTTAATAGTGCACATTGTTCTATATTACCTGGTTTGCTTCCACTCTCACTCCTTTTGAGATATTTTTTGCCTGACTCCCACAGATGACAGACTGGGATGATTTATTTCCTTATGCAACATCCTTTGTATTCTATAGATATTTTTTGCCACAGTAACACTTTATTACATTCCTCTTCCAGCAGCTCAGTCTCTGAGCCACAAGTAAAATTTAGGGAAGTTTTCTGAAATTTCTTATGATCTGCCAGCCAACATTTTATCTGGGATACTATACCCCAGATTCTTAACTCAAAAAAAATTATTTCTGGACCTCAGTGCTTCTCCAGTGATTGTCATCCATCAATATTAACAGGAAAGTGAGTGAATTCAGCCTCCTGATGTCAGCAGATAGAGTTCAAAAACATTTACATTTGTCATCTGGCTTGTCACCTTTGATAAGTCCCTTCTTTACTCCTTCTACTTTGCTTATTTGAACCATGGCATCCCCTTCAATTTCTCCTTACTTTCCTCACATATGATTATTCCTTCCAAGCATAAAGAAGGGGAATGCATGTTTCTCACTATTTACTAAAAGGAAAAATAAAACCTTGTGTTCAACTGGAATAGTAACATTTTGGTTCTTCATCTAAAAGGGCTAAAAACAAAAGGCAAAAAAATCCCTAATATATTTTTGGTCTTAACACTACTTGTCAATCTATTGTACATGGTATATTTTGGGGTACATTTTATTTTATTTTATTTTATTTTATTTTATTTTATTTTATTTTATTTTATTTTATTTTTATTATTTTATTTTATTTTATTTTTAAAATTATTTTATTTTGGTTTGGTTTTTTTGTTTGTTTGGTTTTTTTCCCTTAAAGAGTAGGCAATTTGTCAAACAAAATGCCAAAACTACAAAACCTAAAAGAACTTTTCCTTTTTAAATCCTTATATAATATATTTCAATATTTTAAAATGGAATCCTTTGTTGAAAAATATTGGCCATAATTGGGCCTAAACTGTTTATCAGTACAACTTGAGTTCACAAAAATATGAATTTTTTCAGTGAATTTGTCCATAGAAAATTTGTGGCCATGTCTGCATACAAACAATGAGTAACAAGATACTGTTAGTCCTATTAATGTTGTATGCTCTGGCTTAAAATTTACACTGTCTTGTTAAAATAATTTCAAAATATGTTCTGATTTCAATAAATGCCCCTAGTGCTTCTGATGAACAGTGCATTGTCTGCAATCAACTTTGAAATTTGAAGGCTTTGGATTTAATAGGGACATTCCAATTAATTCAATGTTAGATATATCTATCGCTCTAGTGGAAATACCTTCCATCTCTTGAAATGTCTAATATAAAGGCTAAAAATAACAAAGTAGCTAATCTTGCAAGATGTCTGCCCTATTGAATAGGAGAAATATTTCCAGGCTGCTTGCTCTCTTGAGGGTTTGTTTCATGGGAGATTTCAGGCTCAGCTCAAATTTGCCCTTGAACATAAATGCTGTTCACCATTTGACTGTACACCTTGGTTTTATTTATATGAGTTCTGGTAGGGCAGCTCATTGTTTCAGAGGAGTTAAAAAACCACCTGAAAAGTCATGTGCATCTCAGTTGTGCATTTCTTCTGGTTGTCAAGGAAACCACCCCAGGATTCCTGGCAACAGACTTGATCTCAATCGGTAATGGAAACACCACAGGTATTAGCCAGTCAGTCACCTCCCACCAGGTGCTATTTTGGGAACAAGTCAGTGGATCAGATTCTCCTCTTCCAGCAGCTCTGAAGCTCTGTGAGGGTTTGTCATGTGCCTTTGTCTCCATGGGGCTCGGCTCTCTGGCAGTTTCTCTGGGCAGAGAGCCATCCTAGAGGTGAGGCTGTTAAACACTGCTCTCAAGGTACAAAAACCCTTCAAAGCACTATGGTAAACCTGTCTCTAACTTTCCTAAAGTCTGGAGTGAAGGCTAAAGATTATCAGGGGGAAGAGGGTGGTAGCCTTTGCTTCAGATGGATGCTGTTTCTCTTCAGGTACCAAAACTGTAAAAAAAGGGTTTACATTTACAGCCTTTAAAAAAACCCAAAAACGTATCACTAATGGATACCTATTTAGTCATTAAATGTTCTGAAGATGTTGCCTGAGATCTCTTGTCCTGGGAATGGCAGAACACTGTGATTATGGTTCTGGGGTCACCTGTGAGTGCTACAGGCAGTCACACAGACTGAGAGTCAAAGTGCCCCTGCTACGAGCCTGTTCCCTAACTGAGCTTGTCCAGAGAGCATCCAGAAGGGTAAAGTATTTTATTTCCATGAGGGGAAAAAAGTAAAGCTTTAGGTGTGATTCGAGATATTCATAGGAAATGACAGAGCAAGCTGGAAGGAGGTTACTTGAATGCTATGGGGAGAAAACAAGACAGGATAATGGGGAAGACATGGCAGGAAAAAAAGTAAAACTGTGATGCATGTCTGAAATAGATATGCAAAACAGGGATTGGAAACCTGTCGGGTGAGAATGAAAGAATGATAAGAAATGTCACCTTGGGGAGAAATAGTTGTGGACAATTGAAAATTCAAAACCAGGGAATTTATGGTAAAAAATGGATGGACCTGTGCCGTTACAGGACTGCAAGGTGTTTGTTTGCGAGGGGAAAATCTGAGGTAATCTCTATGCAATTAAGCATTTTGGAAGGAAAATCTGAGGTAATCTGTAGGGACCAGAATGAGCACTGAGGGAGAAGTGGGTTCCCCAAGTGATGCTGAGGGCATAACAGGTCACTGGGGCCTGAATGTGCTGCTGTCCATTGGCAGCAGCTGTGGGACAGAGAGGCAAGAGGGACCAAGAAGAGGAGCAGCTTGGAGCTGAGGAGGGGACATGAGAGGCCCTCTGGGCAAGAGGCATTCCTGGCATACCTAGGGCACCTTCTCAATGCCAGGGCTGGCTTTGAGCTGGGTGACCTCCCTGTGTGCAGGGCTGGGTCTTTGCTTTGTTGGCCTTTTGCCATTGTGCTCCTTTAGCTGCCCAGAGAGAGGAACAACCCGAAAAGGAAGGTGAGAGCCCCTGTCCCCACACATGAGGGAGGAAATGGCCCCCAGCCTACCTTGTAAGCAGGCCAGAGCTTTTCCCCAGCCATGGCAGCTTTCTGCCTGCTGCTGGCCTCTGGCCAGCGTGACCCCTGTACTTGGGTGTGTCACAGCTGCTGTCCCTGTGCCACCCCTGAAGTCCCTCAGAGTGTCCAGGCCCCTGTACTCTTCCCACAGTGCAGGGTCAGGTCTGGGGCTTTCCTCTCCCACTCAGCAGCACTGATGGCTCCCCAGCACACTGACAGCACAGACCTTGGCCCTCTTCTGGGACTGCGTTCCCCTCCCATCTTCCCCTCAGCTGGTGTGAGCGAGCAAGTGAGATTGTGCTTTAGTCCCCATTTAGAAATAGAGCAGTGTAGCTTAGACTTCTCAGGAGGGAAAGAGAAGCTCTGTGCAGCCACAGAGGGGTCCCCAAAAACACACAGGTGGAGAAACTGTCTGGCCTTGCCCCTGCTTTCTGAGGACAGAGCGAAACCACTTAGTGGGAGTGTGGGCACCATGACCCTCCTGTAGCCAGGCCCTGGGTCTCTGCCTATGCGGCATAGCTGCCAGTCCTGCTGGTGACCTGCCAGCGTGCTGGGCCTGCCCTTGGGGCATGTGTCATGACCTTGTGGAGCCCTTAGTCCCTGGGAGCTGCCCTCTTGATTGGAGGGAGGGGAAATAAATAAAAAGAGAAAGAAAATATTCCCTGGGATGGGAGTATTACCATTAAGAGAAATCTAGGCTTAGAGTTTGGAGAATCATCTCTTAGCTTCCAATGCTGACCTAATGGAAAAGCCTGTGCCAGAGGTAAATGCTCCCAGCCTAGATGATCTCAGGTAGGCTGCTGGAAGTACTAGAGTTTCTTTTTGGCTGAAGAGGAATCAATTCATTAAAAGCCCTTCTTTCCTCTGCAGTAGCATAGTAGAAGTCTCTGTAGACACATCTAGATTAGTGTCCAGTCATATTGATGATGTGTTCTTTGTTCATTCTTTGTGCTTTCTGCTCTCCATGTGGGAAAAGAAAAAAGTATGGTAGTGTTGAAGTACTCCGATAAACAGTGATTATAAAAGGAAACAGAGTAATCATGGCACTACTTGCAAATCTTTGCAAGAAGCTTTCAACCTGTTGAGTTCAAAGTTTATGGAAATCAGTTCCTGGAAGGAAAAGTTAAACAAATAATCACATTCACCTGAAAGTCATCAACAGAATAACAGCCATCAACTAAATATGCATAAATAATACCAAATTAAACCTAATTTTGTCTGGTTTAGAGTAAGAAGATGTATGGATAATGTCCTACATTACATACCTCAGCTTCAAGAGCAAACTATTTGACAGTCTTCCACAGTAATTAATAAAAAATAGAGGAAGGAAAAATATAAGAAAGTAATTTAGTGCATAGCATAGGGAAACATGCTTTGAAAATTATGTGTAATGATGCAGTGTTGAAACTGAAGGATGAATTTAATGTTGTCCCTTAAGGACCAGTTTTGAGTTGGTTCCTGTTCAGTACTGTCATTAATGAGCTATCATGATCTTTGCAATTTTGCAGGTGGCATTGATTGGAGACTGTCTGAAGAACTGGAGAGCAGGAATCCAGGTGATGCTATGGAACTGGAAGTGAGAATTGACAAAATTGACAAAAATGCTGATACTTCATGACTGGGATACAGATAGTGTTCTGAGGCAAAAACAGTCAAGTCTCCTAATGCAGGCTAGTAAAGAAATAGTTTGGTTGCAGGTTTATAGAAAAAGATATTTTTATTACTCACAAACAACCATGGAACACAATGACAGGTTGTAGGGTTGTAGGAAAAACCTCACAAATTTTAAAAAAATCAGTATAAGCAGGAGTAAGCCTCATAACACAATCCTTCTCTCCATTCAGAACTTGAGGAGACTTGAGCTGGAAATCTGGATCAAGTTTTCTTGGGCAGCCAGGAATACACTGAACCAACAATCAAACTGGCAGAAGCAAAATGTTGCTCCAACTCAAATTTATGATACCACAGATATATTTGACAAGGTAAAAACAATGAAACAAAAGAGGAGAAAAATGACCTATGCAAAGAGTAATGCAGCAAAGGAAGAACTGAAAATTGTAACTGTTGAGATTTGTTACAATAGTCACACAACAACCTAGTCAATGCTTCAACTGAAAAAATTGAAATTAGATGGGAGTTTCTATTTGAGGAGGATAAAATTGTTGTTATAAGAGAGAAAGACACAATTTCTATTAGGACTTTTTTTTTAATCCTCAGAAACTCAGTGATATATGATCTTGAATGTTGATTATTCTGTTTTCTAACAAACTGAGGAGGAAACATATTTCAAAGACACAAAGCTAAATTTGTTTGCAAGATGGCATCTAAACTGCAGGAAACCAGTCTGGGAGGTACATAGACAATGGATAATGTGTATGTTTGTACTATCTCTGAAGAAAAATTGTATGGAAGCCTTTTAATTTTTTGTCACAAAATTGGCAGGGCTCACATAAAGGAAAAATCTTTTGTATTGAATACATGTAAGTTGCCTTCATGATTGGCCCTCCCTGCAAAGCAGTGAGCATGACATAGTTGTATATGCTATGCCAACTTTAAAGTTTAACCTTGCTAAAAGGCTGGCTAAAAAAACCCTTCAAAAATATTGTTTGAAGTAATAATTGATAGCAACAAGGAAAAATTTACAGTTAACGTAGTGAAAGAAAACCAGAAAAATTTTAAAAGCTTAGTAGAAGAATGAAAGCAGCTTGCTACACTCTTATAATAAGAGTCCCTTCTGGTCAAAAAGAATAACAATTATGTAATTACTGTTAACTGCACTAGATGAAAGCATCAGAAGATCATGAATAGAGAAACCAGTTCTGTGTTAATGAAGTTGGAAAGAAACTTTACTCTTATACACTGTCTATTCCCCTGTAGTTTTAAGAATTCCATATGTATAATTTTCTTTTATCAACCAAAGAAATAGATGTATGCCTGTTTAAATTTATCTCTCCATCAACTGCTAATTGACTTTTGAAAACTTAAATAACCTCACAGTTTGCTTGTGTTCCCCTGCAGATCGGCGTTCAGACCCTCATTTTGTACTCCCCTCATTATTGTTCTCTCCATCCTTATCTTCCTACATGTCACCCTCCTAAGGAGAAAGTTATGGGAATTTTTTCCAACAGTGGGTTTTATACTCAGAGTTGGAGATTTGTTCTTTTAAAGGCTAAAGAGAATTTCATGGTTATTAACATGCTGGTTTTTTCAATGCAACTTCTCTATGTGCTTATTCTAGGCAGGGCTGCAGGCATCAGCTTTTATTAAGCTTATTCAAAACTTTCCATTGTAGCACCCAGTTTGCAAGTAGACTTGAGAAAGCTTTGGTTATTTCAACCCAAATTTGCCATGTGCAGTTTGAAACTGTGATTTTATATCTTTCTAGACTTGAAATACTCCATTAGATTTTGCACAGATATAGGAAATATGAGCAAAAGAATAGCACACAGAGAAAATGGTTTCACATCTATGACCTTCATCTGTGTAGACCAAGAAGGGAAAAAAAAAAAAAAAAGTGGCCTGAATTTTTTGTAGAGTAAAAGAATTTTTTTTAACCCTTAAAAGAGCAGGGAAATGACTCACCACTCCTACTCGAGTACTTAGGCACAAAGGGTCCTAAGTCTTTTGAGGCTGGATATCCTTTGAGAGGCTGGAGGAGAACAGTCTTGGGTTAATCTCACTCAGCACTTGTCAGGGTTCCCAGGACACCTCCAGGAGTCCCTCTCACTATAACACTGGAGACACATGTGTTTCTCTAACACAGAGCTTCAGGACCATAGGGAAAGAATTTAAATTTAATTTTCCATAATTCATTTTTAAGACAATCAATAGATAGGAGGAAGCAATATCAGGAAACAAAAATGCTATGGAGGGTGAAGAAGACACATGTTGTAAATCCTAATACAGTGTTATTCAGAAGTTTATAGATATTTATATCTTTAGCTACAGATGAACACTGATTTATAGGAAAGTTGAAAACTCCTGGCAACTTAAAACTCAATGAATTGAAAAAGAAGAATAGGCTAGATGCTGTCAGAATGATCCCAATGATAAAACAGAGCATAGCAGGAGTGTATTAGTTCAGGTTAATGCATGGTAACAATGACAAATAAGATCATAGAGTCAAGCCATGAACCCAGCACTGCTAAGATCACTACATCCCCAAGTGCCACAACTGCATATCTTTTAATTCCCTCCAGAGATGGTGACTCCGCTGCTGCTCTGGGTAGCCTGTTCCAGTGCTTGACAACCCTTGCAGTGAAGAAATGTTTCCTAGTATCCAGCTAAACCTTTTTGGCCCTATTTAAGGTAAATTGAGCACATTGCTGTTTTATGTTCAGTCACTGTCAATGAACACCCTTAGGGTCCTTTTCTACCAGGAAGTTTGCCAGCCAGTGTAGCTCTGCATGGGGCTGGATGTGTTTGTTTGCCTTATTGCACCTCATAAAAATTGCCTTTGTCCTTTATGCCAGCCTTTCCAGATCCATCTTCCTACCCACCAGCAGGTCAAAACTCCCACCTAACTTTTCATGTACAAACTCATTGAGGGAGCACTCAATCCCCACATCCAGATAATTGATGAAGATATAAAACAGGCCTGGCCCCAACCCTTTTTTCCTACCCAGCAAACAGTGCACCCATCCACATCATGGGAAGCCAGTTTCTCCAGGAGAATGTTGTAGGAAATGGAGTGCAAGGCTTTACTAAAGCCTACGTAAATGACATCCATTGTCTTCCCTCCTTCTCCAAGTGGATCACCCTGTCATAGAAGGAGATCAGATTAGTCAAGCAGCACCTGCTTTTCAGAAGTCCATGCTGGTTGTCCCATATGATGATCAGCTCCATGACCTTCTGCTGTACCAAGGTCATACTGCAATGAGTTAGATGGCATAAAGGCCTAATGGAACTTCCATATGAAGTTAGAAAATCCAATCTAATCTGATGTGCCCAGCATGGACAGCATCAGTGATATGAGAGGTTTTGTACGTTATACAGTCTCTCTGATGAGAAGATGAAAGTTTTATTATTCACAGAAATACCTGAGCTTTTTCAAATCCTTCTGTAAGTCTTAGTTCCATTTTAACTTGTGACAATGACTTGCACAGATTAATTACTTGACTAATAAACCACTTTCTTCTTCTCAATATAAAACTTGCCTTAAAACTGTATGACACATCCACATTACTCTCTTTATTATCCATCACATCTTTTATTTGTCATCTATTGAAATGTGAATAGCCAAAAATGATACTGCTTTGTACAGATAGTTTTTTTCATTATTTTAATAATCATAACTGCCTTTTAAAATGTTTTTCTTTATTTGTTTTAGTCTTCCATTTCTGCCATATCTTGGGGGCAATGAACCTTAGAAAATCCATAAAGTTGTCCTTCAAACCACAGTCACTCTTTGCTATGGCCTATACTGTTTGAGCAGCTAAAATGTTGTTGATAGTTTTATGTTTTCTCTCGAGTGTACTTTGCTTGCAGTTTCCATATCAATGTAACGATAGCTTTATTTTCAGATTTGATTTTTTAAGCTTTTTGATGAAGATACTGCTTTATTGTCTAATTCCCTCCCAAGAGGCTGAATAAGCAGGGCCAGTGGCACGTCTTCCCAGTAATACCCAAAGTTACTTTAGTTCTCATTTCTTTAAACAATTAGAAATAGCAGTGGACATTTGTGTTTATTAGAGTAGTTTTGATCAAAAACCCGCCCTCTTGATAAAGACTATAATGTCAGCTGCTGTACTGCTGGTGAATATCAGTGCTAGCTGGATAGATTATGTAATATAGGACTTCAGAAAAATTCCCTTGCATTTTCCCCAAAGAGAAATAAGGGATTAGGAGCTGAAACCTCCATTAATAATTAATAACCCGTTCCATGTACAACAGTCCAGTTGTGTCTCTCATGTATCACAGACCAAAAGATTTTGTTTGTTAATTTGGTAGGATACAGTAGAAAATTCATGCTTATTTGAATAAACGATATGTTTTAGCTCCAGCAATGGTATTGTATTTGACTGGACCAACATAAAAACATATTTGGTCTTTATTCTCATCTGAGCAAAGAATGAAAGTGCAGATTAGTGGGTAGAACTTCCTTGATATTCTGACAGAAAAAAAAAAAATCAAAGATTTTTAATATACAAAAAATCTTCTAAATCCAGTGTATTAAGCAGCACCACTCAGAACTTTATTAGATATTAAAGTAAAAAAGTAAGAAAGTTTGCTCAACAAAGCAATCCCATTAAGTTTTCTAATTCTCCTTCATAGTTTATTGACATGAAGGTAAAGTCATTACATTAATACTCCCTTTTGCAATTAGCCTTATTGTCCATGACAAGTCTCATAAAGACATAACACTTCATTAGTTTCAAGATGCATTGCTGTACAAAGTGTAAGGGAATGAGACCTGCCCCAAACTGCTGTAGACTCCACATGAGCGAGATAGTCCTACAATTTCATGGCTGTACATTATTGCCTTAACTAGGGAAGTCGTTGAACAAGCATCCTCTTTCTAACCTTCAATGTTTTGTGTATAAATTCAATAGTGTCACCACTTTTTGTCTCCTTAGTGACTAGTTGATATTAAACAAATTTTTAAGTATTTTTCTCTCTCAGTGGAAGTGAAAGGTAACTCATGACTGACAAACTCCCAGGTTCTGTCTGCATTAGTTAAGGTCAAACAGGAAATGGAGCAATGTAGCAAAGTAAGGTAGCTGGTAAGTCAGATGTATAATAATAGCAGGGTACAACTTTGTTCTTTTTTGCTGAGAAGTTACACAAGTGAGCAATAACAGCAGTGTCTTATACAGGGAATAACACAGGCTCAAGACCAGAAAGTGGGATTTACCTCACTTATTTTGGTATTAAAAAGATAAATATCTAAGTATGAGTGAGTTATACTTTAGAGTCAGTGAAAAATAGTAGGCAGTTCAGATGAGCAACTCACCTGAATCATCTTAGATGCTTATTTTGAAGCAATATGAATTGCATTTGGTGTTTGGATTATTAAAAGTTGTTATTCTCTAAGCTCTGCCAGCAACTCAGCACCACAAAACCACTCCCTCCCTCTCCCACCAGCTGCAACAGGGAGAGAATCAGAAGGGGAAAAGAGAAAACTCATGGGTTGAATAAAGACAGCTTAATATGGGAAGGAAAAGCTGTCCACAAAACTGGAGCAAAATAAGGAATTCATTCACCACTTTTTATGAGCAGGCAGGTATCCAGCCATCTCCAGGTGATTTGGGAAGACAAACACCAGAACCCCAAACTTACCTCATTTCTTTGTTCTTCCTTCTGCTTTGTATACTAATGGTGGTATATGAGCTGGAAAATCCCTTTGGTCAGTTTGGGCCACGTACCCCAGTTGTGTCTCCTTCCAACCTCCCACGCACCCTCAGCCCTTCAACCAGCATAACAGTATGAAAAGCAGAAAAGGACTTGGCTCTATGTAAGCCTTGCTCAGCAATTAAAAAAAAAATCTCTCTATTATCAACACTATTTTCAACATGCATCCAAAACATGGCCCCATGCTGGGCACTGTTACGAAAATTAGCTCTATCCCAGTCAAAATGAGTACAAAGGTGTAGGTAAGTTGCTTAAATTTGTGAATTCAATAGAAACTGCACAAGTGTATTGAAAGCTTGCAAAGAGCTGGCAGGTAGAGAAGAGGAATTGTGGGAGGTATGGCTGTATAGTGGACATCAAAATTTCAGTGTCTTCATCTATGGGCTACATCTCGCCCTTAGGTTAGAAGGAGGACTCCCAGAGTGATAAAAATTTCTGTTTTTCCTCAAAGTTAGCTCTGTAGTCCAAAGTCCGAGGAAGAAGAGGTTTATCTCCAGAGAGATATATTTATCTTCTTTCTGAAATGAAGCAGCCAGGAAATATCCGACAACCCATAGCTGAATGGGTGTTTTTCTCTCTCTCCATTGCTTAAAGCCAGAACTTGGGTCACTTAGTGCTTGCAAATACTTAGCTGCAAGGAAAAAAAAAAACAAACCAAACCAAAAAACAAAAAAAGAAAAAGAGAGAAATATAGGCTAAGAGTGAAACAGCAGGAGCCTGGTAGAAGCTGTCCCACCAGTCCTATTTAACCTGCACTCACTACAGCCTTTAAATAAAACTGCCTGTGTTTGGACAGCCCAGGAGCAGGTTAACAGCTAGTATAAACCCCTCAAGTTTGTTCTATAATACTCCCTAGTTTTCTTTTTGCTAACCCATGTTGTTTTAGCTAAAAAGGGACCTGTACTTTTCAAATGATGAATATACCATGTACTCTTGAGCATCAAGATCAATTAAACAGTGATCACATCAGTGAAGCCCAACAAATGATGGTCAGCCGATATTCACAATTGGTCAGATGTATTTTTTTTTTTCTTTTACGTTTATAGCTAATGAGACATTTCCATTATAAACCCAGACAGGGCAGGATAGTTCCAGCCTTTGTGCAGGTTTTTTGGAGGGTGACCTACTCTTTAGGGTTGCTTAGCTTTTCACGTTCACTACCATAAAGAATATTTAAGGCAAGTAGGTTCCTAATTTAGATGCCTTAAAACTAGGTGGGATGAATCTGGGAGTATTTGTTGGGCTACTCCACAATGCTTTAGTACCAAAATCAAGGAAAGCAGAGTCACCACAAGTAGAGGCAGCACAATCAGGTTCCTGCTATTTACTAAGAAGAGTTAGAGCATTTCACTGACATGCTGCAGGTATTTCTCTGGATTAATTCAAGAGAAAATTAACTGTTCCAACCACCAGCTACAGAAGCTTGTCTCTTTATCTGAAGCTGTAGCATTTTGCATGTCCTTTTAAATATAGACAGGCATAAACTGAATATTATTAAGATTTTTTCACAAGGGTAATAAGAAAGTAGAACTCACTACAGTGTCCCGTGTTTCTTTAATTTCACAGCTGAATTACCAGAGACTTGCTTAAAGAGGAAAGTCTACAAGAAAATTCAGAGCTGCTGGAAACACGTATATGTACATATAAATATGTTCAACCCCTTGGGTGTTATTAGAGTGGAAATAACATCTAGTATATGCTAAAACTATGTGCAATGAAGAAAGGGGGTCATACATTTTTTAATAGGAAATGACAGAGGGCATTTCATCACTGCAGAACCATGTAGTTTTTACTTAAGCTAGTTTTAAAATAGTAGCTTAGCTGGTGGTAGTGGAAGGCTCAGAAGTTGCTGAGAAAACTGGGAGGTGTTTCAGCTCCACATGACTGATATCTGAGCCAGCTGAAGCTGCTTGATCAACTTATGATAGAAAAATCAGGAAGGATGTATTGAGAATTTGCACACCAAGCAAAACTGCAAGTCTTAGGCATGTGAAAGCAAGTAATGGACATGACTGCCAGACAGCTCATCTGATACCTTTGAAGACAGAGTAGAGACAACATTTAGCTTACTCAAACTTCTAGATATTAGAGACAGAACTTATTGTAATGAATGACATTTGCTTAAAGCATTAAAGAATAAGTTGATTCCTATCTGTGATGTTTTCAAATTCACCCCTTATTGGAGATGATTATCTTCTGTCAGCTTCAAAGGATGTATTTGCCATGGTTCTTGGGAAGAGCATATTTTCTGAGATAATTTGTCCAAAAAGGCAGTACAGACTGCTGATGAGAATCATCATTAAATAAGCACAAGTGGGCTTATTTCAGTGTAGTGCCATGGTAGCATCCATACCTACAATACAATGACAAGTGCCAGGGGATCTGTCAAGGACACAGCCCTGGTTATGGCAGCAAGGGAATGTACAAGGCCCTAACAATCTCCCAAAGACACTTGCCAGGCTCTCCTGTATGCTCAACACTCCAGAGTTGTGGGCATGCTTGTTTTGGCAAGTTTTGCAGTCATACAGCTGTGGTAGTGTGAGAGGCTATACTGGGAAAATCAGCAATTGTCTCTCAGGACTGGTTTCTTGCATTCTGCATTCTTCACTGCAACACTTGTGATTGCACTGCAATGAGGTCAGAGCCAAAAGCTCTGGTGAGAGCTAGGCTTCACCACAGTCCTGCTAAAGAAAAGGGCACATCTCCATGAAAGTGTTTTGTCAGCTCATGAATCCTTTTTGCTGCTGTTAAGCTGGCAAACACAGTCTGAAAGTTATCTGATTTCGTCACTACTATGGCTTTGAGTCCAAGCCAGTACATCAGTCTCACATGTAGTGCTCGCTGCACCTTAAAGGACTTCTGTTGGAGTGGCCATGTTGTTTTTCTGTCTTTCTCTGGTAATACTGTATGACCTACATTTCTCTCCCTATTTAATGCATTTGTGGCTGATTGGGCCTGGTTCTGCCCCTCCTGCTTGCTCTCCAAATATCATTACTCCTTAACTAAATCTAGATGGCTAGAATTAAAGAGTCTTCCTCTGCTGATAATTATTTTATTTTACTCAGGGAGTAGCTTTCTATCTTTATCTGGGTCAGTATTAAGCTTAGCTTCCAGTGTTAATTTTCATGCTAAATATTCTTAATTTGTTCCTCCTTTATAAGAAGCTCCTTGATCCAGTAAATCTTCTTGTCCCTCCTACAGTGTCTCTAGTTATGAATTGTCATGATTCAGTGAATCTGCAGAGAAACTATTTTAATTATCCTCCCTTTCTCTCTCTGTCTTCTGCCAGGGTGTCTAAGCCTCCTGTGGAGGGAGCATTCCTATCCTCCTTCAGCTTCCCTGAGGCAGTTGGAAATTTTTCATGTCAAGTTATCTTTTTGTCTCCCAAATCATTACTGGATATGCACTTCTTAGTGCCGCAATGTTGATTTCTGTAGGGAGATTCCAGCTGCAGGGAAAGGAAGACATGAGCTTGGGAGAGACTGCCAGGGAAAATGGATATATAGTTTATGTGAGCCTTGGCAAAGCCACAGAAAGGCCTGATCTGCTGCATCACACTGTGGACTTCAAGTGTCACAGATTTCTGCTTGATTCAGTGCAAGAAGGAAAATCACTTTTGCATGATTTGTAGCTGGTATGTGTTTTATTTTTTGGATTCTGAACCCCATCACACTTTTGGGGAGTGGTGGGAATGGGCAGTGGGATAGAATCTCCAGATCTCACATGTACTGAATCCAGCCCAAATAGCAGAGCTGTCTTTGCTCCAATTCCATTAGTTCTGAAAACTGGTTTCTGGACATCCTAAGACGACAGAAGAAAGCATAATAAACTTTGCAAACAATTAGGTCTTTGCTTCATGCTCTCACTAACAAGGCAATCACTTAGATGGCAGTTTAAGCATTGGTGCAGTTAGTTGAGAAAAATGACAAAAGCCTGGATAAAATGCTTCCTGCTCAGGCTCAGCACTGTCAGTCATCCATTCAGGCTTCAGAAGTTCCCTGGTGCTCTTTGTTCAGCAAGAGGCTTACTGGAACCACCACACACTGTGTCAAACTACCAGGAAATCCTTTATCAGTTCATCCTTTTGAAACTGTCATTGAAGTGTATGGACCTAAAGAGTGATAAGCATTAATAATACCGTGTTCTTTTTATCCATGTGTCGCAGTTTGGTCTTAGTTGGCTTTATCTTAAGCTCAGGATTTGCAGTCCAGGCTAGTCTGCTGCAACTACCCATCTCCTTGTCGTTTTAAAAATGGTGCTTAACATATCACATATGGATACATAAGGAAAAAAAAAATCAAGCTAATATTTTTATCTAAGTCAGAGGTTTATGCCTATTGTTTGTAACTTGGACTTATTTTGGCAAGTGCGTCAGCATCCTGTCCACGGTCCACTGGCATAAGTCCCATAAGCAGCATCACTTGTCAGAGTGATAGTGTTGATATTTTGCTTGCTGAATTTTTAATTTTATTTGGGGGTTGTTTGTTTGTTTAGGGGTGTCTGTTATTTAGCATTAATCAAACAAGTAATGAAACAAAGATTTGAAGCAAGGGTCTGAACTGTTACACGGGCATTTCTCATCCTGGTATTGTCAGTCTTTAAGAGCATTCATACAGCCACACCCAGTCATGCAAGCACAACAGGATCCAGCAGGATCAACTGATGATCTGGGTACAAAACCCATTGCTCACTATCCAACACAGTTTCACTTCCCAGTGGGTTTATCTTCTCTTTTCCAGCATTTGAACCAGTATCCAAAAATGCATTTGTGGAAACTCTCTTGTAAAGAGAAGTGAACTTGCAGATCAGTGGGTTGTTTTTAAATTGTGTGAAGAATCTGGGTGTCTTTCAGCACATACATTACACATACACACACATACATTGCCTGCCATACATCAGGGATGCCTTTGGGGCAGCTGTCATGGAATGACAGAGAAAGGAAAATGTAGTTCCTGCTCTTGGAGGTAGTAATAGATGATGTATATGCTAATCAGAAATATGAGTGTAGGCTTAGCCAGAATACGCTGCTAAAGTAAAATCACTCTGCCAGAGATTTTACAGTTTACAGCAAGGTAGCTTGGTTAAATCAGGAAAAGAACACAAGGTTATAAGTGCAACGTTAGGTAGCTAAATTCTAAATCTGCAGAATTTCTAATCTGTGTTCTATAAACAGAAAAAAACCCCAAAATTCATAGAGCCTATGAGTGCCCTGAGATTCTGTGGATATATTGACAGTCTGGAGCAGCTAAACACCCAGTTCACAATAAATACTGCCAGGTGTTGGGCTGGCTTTAACTGTCCTGTCACTTACAAAAAGCCTTTCTCCAAATATACACAATACTGGCTGCAGAGATAAACACAGGGACTTTAAAAAAAAAAGTAAATAATGCTGTTGATGACCATGGCTCTTCAGGGCAGAAGAGAATGGAACAGAATAATTCCAACTGGAAGTGACTTAGATTAATGATCTAGTCCAACTAGTTGATCACTTCAGGGTTGTTCAAAAGTTAAAGCATATTTTTAAGTGCACTGTCCAAGTGCTCCTTAAACACTGACAGGCATGGTATATAAAACACCTCTCTAGAAAAGCTCTTCAGTGTTTGACGAGCTTCTCTGTAAGGAAGTGTAAAGTTTAAACCTCCCCAGACACAGCTTTGAACCATTTTCATATGTTCTATCAGTGGATACCACAAAGGAGAAATCAGCATCTCCATCCTCACTTCCCCTCCTCAGGAAGATTAGAGGGCAATGAGGCTGCCCCTCCATCTCCTATTCTCTGTCTGTCTAATGATTTTAGTCCTTCAGTGCTCAAACACTTATCTAACACGGCCCATGGACACTCATCTCAACTCTGACTGGATGCCTGGTACCCACCAAAACCGCTCTGTAACTCCCCATCACAACTGGATAGAGGAGAGAAAAAAAAAGAGTTTGTGTACTGAGATAAGGACAAGGAGTGATCATTCACGAATTACCATCAATGAGCAAAACCAGATTTGACTTGGAGATATTTATTGAAGTTATTACCAGCTAAAAACAGAGCAAGATCATGAGAAGTAAAACAAACCTTAAAAATACCCTTACCTGACACCTCCCTCATTTCTGGGCTCTACCTCCTCTCTCCAGTGGCATATAGAGAAAAGGAATTAAGGCTATGGTCAGTTCACCACACATTTCTGCCACTGCTCAAGGAGAGGAGTCCTTCCATGGGAGACAGTTCTACATGAACTTCTCCAGTGTGAGTCCTTCTCATGGGAGACAGTTCTACATGAACTTCTCCAGTGTGAGTCCTTCCTAAAACAAACCTTAAAAATACCCTTACCTGACACCTCCCTCATTTCTGGGCTCTACCTCCTCTCTCCAGTGGCATATAGAGAAAAGGAATTAAGGCTATGGTCAGTTCACCACACATTTCTGCCACTGCTCAAGGAGAGGAGTCCTTTCCCTGCTCCAGTGTGGGGTTCCTCCCATGGGAGACAGTTCTACATGAACTTCTCCAGTGTGAGTCCTTCCCATGGGAGACAGTTCTACATGAACTTCTCCAGTGTGAGTCCTATTCCTGAACTGTTCCAGCCTGGGTTCCTTTCCACAGGGTGCAGTCCATCAGGACCAGTCTGCTTTTCCATGGTCTTCCCCACAGGTTGCAGGGGAATTTCAGCACCAGCACCCGGGCCACCTCCTCCCCCTCCTTCTCCACTGACCTTGGTGTATGCGGAGTTGCTCCTCTCACATATTCTCACAGTAACTGTTTTCTCCTTCTTAAATAAGTTATCCCAGATGTGTTCCTGCCATCTCCGATGCTCTTGGCCTTGGCCAGCAATGGTTCCCTCCTGTAGCCCACTGGCACTGGCTCTGTTGGACATGGGAGAAACTTCCAGCAGCTGTAGCCTCTCCTCATCTACCCAAACCTGGCCATGTAAACTGAATACAGACACAGAGCCACATCTTTAAAAAGACTGAGCTGACTCTGAAACCAATCTGGATGGAAGACTGTTCTCATTCCTTTGTGTAAGAACAATGGCATCATTGGAGTGCTCATTTAAAAAGAGGTGGAAATGCAAGCATAGTCTAAAACCCATAGGTTACAACACTTGCAGGAAGAGACCTGGTGTCCATTAAAGACACCACATGGATTACAGTAAAGAAGTAAACAGTGGCTGGAGGAAGATAAAGGAAAAAATGGTTTTGAAGTTTTGTTTTGTTTTTAAGGTTATTGGCATGACTAAGGGCATTGGGAACTCTGCAGTGATTTCACTGCTTGATTTTTCCTTTTAAGGAAAGATTTTCCAGGAGGTAGAATTTAGGAACAGAATGATCTCCCCATGGGTCAGCTGAGAATGAAATATCTGACAGCACAGCCACATAGCCTCCCCTAGCACACGCTGACATACTTATGGAAGTTGGCATGCCTAAAGGCTTCTTATTATTTATTCTGCCTCTCCTACAGTCCCTGCAGCACAAATGCTCAGAAATCTATGAGGTCTTGCTATGCTTCAGCTCTTTTGCTACCCCATATTATATTCCCTAGTGTAACCATAGGAGAAAGAACAACATTGAGAACTCACAGTAGCATAGGAATTCATTTATATACATCTTATTGTTGCAGACCCTTGTCCATCCCCTTTAAGGACACTGGATCCTAGGCAACAGAATATATTTCTGAACAATAATGCCAGAAAAGTTCATCAGGTTCAATGAACTAGTTATATAGATTTTCTCTTCCCTGACCTGAAAAAAATGAAAATAAAATTTAAAAAGGCATTCTATTTCCAGACTGTAACAATTTGTTAAGTTATTACCCATGTGGCAAACTTTAATATGTTTAGTAAAGGTTCTTAATAAAATATTTGCTTTAGCCATGACCCAGTTTTGGAAAAAGTGTAGTTTTAGCTACAAAGGTGTAGTCCTGAAAGAATACAAATATGCATGGCAATATTTCAAACAGAGGTCAATTATTAATTAAATTTAAGGACTTGTCTTTAGCCTATAGTAATGATAATATTGAGTATTTTTTCCATGTATAAAATGTGCTTTAAAAGCAAGAGGATTTTGAAAGAGGGTCTTATTTGTGAAAAATCCAAATTTCTTGGTCTAGCTTTTGAAATATAATTAACATCTTCTGTAGCGTTTATGTCTGTGTAAAGATTTACTTACACCATTACTACAGTTATTTTAGTGAAACACTGATTTGCTGCAAGTCTATCCCAAAAGGGACACATTTGACTCTTCCATAGTGCATTATCTTGTCCCACACTGAAGCTGATGGTACCAAGGAACAAGAAAAAGCTGAATGGTACCAAGGAATGGACAGTTCTACAGTTCTTTCTCAGGCATGAAATCTCTGTGCCCTCAGAGTGAATTGCTGTCTCTCACCAACCACACTCTTGTGACTGGCACCACTGCAACATTCATCTAAGTCAGGTAGTTCTTCTTAGGCTGTTCTTCCATTTCCTCTGATGGATTTCCTGACCAAATACTCCTTACCTCTCTCTCTTTCTGTTCTCACTATCCTTACCCTGCCCCTCTCTCTCCATGCACCCAATCTTTTCTACTCTCCTGCTTTCACGTGACCCCTTGGTACTCATTCCCAGTTTCTTGTCTGTCCTCCAGGGTTCCACATTCCAGCTCTTTAGACTTATTTTTGGCAGGAAGTCCCCAATCAATCAGAATAATTTCTCATTGTGCACCTGCTCCTGTTTTCATGCTTACTGACATTGTCCTGATCTTTCCACCTCACTGTTTCCCAGTCCAGCTCATCCCTGTGTTATACCCCAGTACTCCTTCTCAGTCAGCTCTAGGCTATAATTCCACCAATTTTTTGTGACAGTAGTTTCTCCTCATACAGACCCTGGAACTGCTCTTTTCTGCTAAGTTTCCTGCCTTATAGTATCATAATCCAACTCTCCTCCCTCTTTGCATTCACATCACTGATCCTGATATCTGTGGGGAACTATATTGGTGAGTGTAGAGAGACAGAATTCATGCTCTCCAAAACTGCATAGAAAAAACCATCTCCTTTCCAGTCCTTCCTCTGAATAGACAGAATAGAGAGGAGCTGGATGTGAACCATCAACAAGGATTTGCTGACTAATATTATTCCTTAGCAAGGTGAACATGAGGGCAGTAAAAAGGCTGATATAACACTGTCCTTCCTTGCCAAGTCTCTAATTCCTGTTCTACAGTGTAAGGACACTGGATCTTCTCAAAGGTTAGCAGAACTTTAATATAGATAAAACCAACTTTTCCCCCCCTTAGTTACATTCTTGGAAACAGCTGAATAAACTTGGTTATAATTACAAAAAGCAGCCAGAAGCAGATACCAGCATAGAAAATGTCACCTTGAACAGTCAAATTTAAAAACATTTAAATTAGTAAGCGAAAACATGGGAAATATTCTTATAAGAGGAGGTGCCATCCAAACCTAATTATAGATTATGTTTTCATTCTTGATGTAATATGATTTAAATTCATTATCCATCTGTAGTGAGAGAAAATATGCATTTTAATTCACATGCCTCATCTAGCATTGCTAGGTTTAAAAATGATGATAGCAATGGATTAGAGGTCAGTCTCATCGGGAGGAGGAGTTACTGGACATCAGTTTGGTGAAAAAAAAACCTCATAAAACCCTCCCAAACCTTCTGAGAAATCTCTTTTGTAGGGAAGTCTTCAAACAATATCATTAATTCTCAATAGAGAAACCTAATTTAATAAATACTCTTCTACTTCCTGAATTTTTTGCATATAGCTAGAGTTGTGTGTGATTACAATATAACTATCTAAAGAAATGACATTAACAGGTCCTTAAATTCCTCCAGAGTGATGGTCAGCTATATTTGTTAAATTTAAGAATGATGTTTGCCAGCCTATGTGGCTTAGAAAACCTGGATGCTTAGTGCAAGTATCAAGCCTTTGCTGAGCTATATAAGTAGGGTAACATTATTTCTCTCCCTCACAGGCACATTCTTTTGAACTGAAAAATTTAGTCTAGCCATTGAAGACTGTTACACTTTCCATTACAAATTACTTTAGAGACCATAACATTTAGGCACTTTTAAAACTGGATGAACACACTAACAGCTACACTGCATTTGCATAAGCTCAAACTATTGTTTGGGGTTTTTTTAGCTATTTCGGCTAAGAAGCCTTTGTTCTTTTCTTTTCTCGTCTGCTTAGCCCTTCTCTTAGCTATCCCTCGGTATCAGTTTCTTGAGCTGATTCAAAGCATTAACATGAAAACCAGACTGGACTAAAGAAATGCACAAACACCCCTTGGAGATTTTTAAACTTTTGTAATTAATTTGAGTTTCAGAATGCGCTACATATAGTCCTGTACCGCAAATGTCACTTTTACATCTTTAGGAAAATATTTTTTATACAGATACAAAATATTAGGCAGTGAAAACACATACATGAGCACAAATAGACACAAACATGCAGAGTTTAATTGCTTCCTTGTGGCCTTTCAGTACTTAAAGAAAGCTTTTTCAAAAGTTGGAGAGGGATGTTTCACATGGTCAGATAGTGACACGACAAGGAGGAATGCTTTTAAACTACAAGAAGGGATATTTAGATTAGAAATTAGGAAGAAATTATTTACTATGAGGGTGCTGAGGACCTGGCACAGGCTGCCCATAGAAGCTGTGGATGCCTCATCCCTAGAATTGTTCAAGGCCAGGTCGGATGAGGCTTGGAGCAGTCTGGTCTAGTGGAAAGTGTCCCTGCCCATGGCAAAGGGGGTTGAACAAGATGATCTTAAGGATCCCTTCCAACCCAAATTTTATTCTGAGTCTATGATTTTACAGAACATTCTACTAGAGTTTATCATGAAAGTCTCTAGGATAGACAAAATATAGGAATTGACATAAATTCTGTTGTAGATACACTTACATCAGCACTTCAGTGATGATTTGCCCTAATTAGACATCTGACTCAGTACTCCACAGAAAACAGGAATACACCTCTGTAGAAACAATACAATACATGCCCTTGTTTGCCCTAAAAAAAGACCCAGAAACCACAGCACCCAAAGCAAAACAAAACAGCAAATCTGCCCCACCCAAAAAAACCCTCAACTCAATATCCAAAAATTAACCACAAAAAGCTCTAAAAACCAACTAACCAACCACCCAGTGGCTGGGCGATAGTATCAAGACAGCATTTTAAAACAGGAATTTATCTATTTTTACAATATAATGTCTTTGGATCTGAGCCCTCATTATGCACTGCAAATAAAAACTCAGAACTAGTAGCTGTCCAATAAAGATCTAGACAAAGCTATACAATTAGTCTAGCACAGGTTACAGAAACAATTGTCAGTCCTCAAATAATACTGGGCAAATAAGGACTTGAGAAAATAAGGGGGAATGTGGCCAAGCCCATGTCTGTTTAATCAAGCACAAGACGAAGTGAAAGACGCATATGAGCTGGTTGCTGCTCAGTTACTGTTGAAATTTTGTTAAATGAGTTGACTGCTATCTTATTTACATGAGAAAATCTCCACTCATGCTTCACTGAGCCTCAGCCAGACCTTAATTTAGAATTTATGGTTGAGTTGTCAGTGGAGGTGAAGAACTGGAACGTTAATTCCAGGTGCAGTGATTGGCCTGAATTCAGTCACATTCATGACCCTGATGAGCAGAGTCCATTCATGCAAAATTCCTGTAAAAAGCCAAGACTTGAGCTGAAATTGGACAAGCAGTTGCCTATAGTTTGAAGCCAAGCTTCAATGCACTTGGATTTCCCTGTATTTATACATATAGTGAAATTACATTTTCCCTGGCTTTTCTCTGGCTCACGTGTGGATGCTTATACTGAGAATTTTTTTAAATTAAGTCAATACGTTTTTGGGAAAATTGTGAAGTTCACCACACTTAACAAAGAGAGAGGAGGTGGTTTGTGCTGTCTAAAGTGCCACACAGTTTGCCCTTATCTGTTCTTCAGTTCATATATAAGGAGGTGTTTTTTTTCAAGGAGCAGTAGAAGGACTATTTATCTCACAGTGATTTTTTATATGCTCAGGAAGTTCTGTAACCGGGTTGATAGCTGAAGCATGGATTGTTTGGGTTCAGTTCTCTGCTGTGACAGTCTTTCCTGAGTGATCTTTGGTAAACTATTCAAGACCAGCACACCACTTCCCTCCCCAAAGTCAGTAACTTTGTGGATGAGCATCAAAATCGAAGAAAGTTTTCAGGTTTCATATATATGTAAAAATTTGTTCCCTAAACAACTCATTCAATCTAAATTTAGTCTTTGTTATGTAACTATTTACCAGAGAGCGAAGTTTTTTATGGGCCCTGCAATTGTTATGTTTGGGGCTGATTTTTGGCTGAGTTTCTAAAAGATGAGTTGTGCTTTTGGGGGTCCACTGGCAGGGGCTGGTTTCAGTTGCCTGAACACAGGCTGCAAGTTTGATGCCTTTTCTCCTGTATAACTTTCTCCATCACAAGTTTTCTGTGGTTAAGGCTTGCAAAACAGCAGACACATACATGATACCTCATCCCAAGCAAAGCTCAAAACAGGGCCATAATATAGAAGAAACCCTCAGAAACCCTTGAACACTCACAGTTTTACTCGCTGACAAGGAATACCCAAAACTCACTAGAAAATTAAGATGAAAAACACATCTGAAAATATGACACAGAAGCCCACTTTGGAAATCACTGAGTTAATGAGATCAAACAGCAGAGCAGTGAATATAACAGAGAGAAACACAGATTCTTTCCACTTATGGTAAAACTATTGAATTTTCTAAATATTCCACTTTTTTTCCCCTCAGAGACACCATCTTCTTAGCAAACCTACCATACGTGATTATAGATCTTAGTGTTCCTTACCAGCTGAGAATAATACTGAATCTACCAACTTTTCCTAGTAAGCCTGGTGTGTTGTTCACTAGAATTTTATTCTTAGATCAGCAGCTTTTTATGGCCCTAAGACAAGCACATCTTCCTCCATCTACTCACAGAATCACCTCACCCCATGCAGCAGTCTGTGCTCCTGTGTCCATCTCTGGGGCAATCTGTTCAGAGCAAGCTGGCAGGCATGTTACAGCCCTCAGAGGCTCAAATACCACAGGGAAGCTCCAGGCACCTGCAGAGCACAGGTGTTCTCTAAGATGGCTATTTGCTTATAGTAATTGAAGGAAGCAGAGGGAAGAAGAACCAGTGGAGGAAAGCTGCCTTTTGTGATTTCAGAAGGCTGGGATTACCTTCCACTGTCACTGACTGGAATAATGTCACATGTAGAGAGACAACTGAGTATTGGCTTTTAGAACAACTTAGAACAATCTATTTTCATGGGGTTGATTATGTGCCATATGATGGGCAGGGAAGAAATACAGAAACAAATAAATGCTTTCCACCATCCAGCAAATTTCTATAGATGTATATAGGTTGGCCCTTAATAATTTCTCTCTCCTTGGGGATACATTATCTCTGGGGATACCTCAGTCCTGGAACACTTTGCTTGGATATCCACAGTACTCACTGGAGCATTTCTCCTGAGTGAGGAACCTGCTGTCTCCAAAAGGCTGCACTGCACCTCGGCTCTGCAAGTTCCAGGTCAGAAAACCTTCCATATTAATTGAAAAAACCTCAGGGAGTGGGAAGTGCCTGGGGTTCTGCCTTAATTTTTTGCTCACACATCCATTTTGAGCCTTCCATGCCTGCTAACACTTATATCCATAGATTAATTACTGCTGTAAGAATTCCTACACAGCATCTCCCCACCAAAGCTCATATCACCCACGTTGGCACTGCTGTGAGTCTCACAGCAGCCATGCATTAAGAATAGGGAGCAGAAACTCCAGGACCATCACAGCCTCTATGATGAACTCCACTGAATTCACTGATACGTCAGGCTGCATCCAGAAACAGCACTTCTGCATTTGTGGAGCACTGCATTCACAAAATAATTAAAAGTATTTGCTCAGGTTTTGTAATCCGTTCAAACATCTGCACCTATGACATAGAATTTCCTTCCAGCAGCTGAACCTTATACACAGTTTTCAGACCCAGTTGCCCAAGGTCTGAATGCAGCTGGTCCATTCACCAGCTCAAAGAATTTTGCCTAAACGTTGAGGGCATACCAAACTGAAACCTCTTGGATCACTGCTGTGTACCAGGGCACAAGGATTTCCTCCAGAGCCCAGTTCCTTCAGAGCTGCATTAACATCTATGGAGAGAAGCAGAAATTTCACATTTCAGTTACAAGATTAAAAAGGGTAAGCTGCCCCTGGGAATTGTTTTGCAGAATGTAGTATGTGAGAGAAGAACAAACACCAAAAATTCCCTGCCAAGTGCCTTTCTTTTAATTGTAAGATTTATACTCCAGTAGGAATTAGTCCTGCAATATCATCTTGGCAGTCACACAGATATAACCTATGAATCTTACATCATACAACTAATGCCTTCAGCTTTGATCTTCAAGGGGTGAAAAATGCTAATACTTTATACTACATTATTTAGGGGCTTCCTAGAGTTCAATATATTAACACAGTCCTGTTATTCAGCAATGAATAGATTTCCTCTTTAGGAAGGTTATATTCATCTGTGCAGGAGAGAATGTAAGAAATAATCCCCATCCTGTCAGGCAATTAAAGCAGTATTATTCCTTGCAATTTTAGGTTTTAATTTACTGTATGAATACCTACACTATTAAGTCAAATATTTTTATGGAAAAAATCAGTGAAGTTCCATGCCATAATGTTAAAGCCTAACACCTCCTACATATTCTTCATTCTGAGCATATTATGGTCTGGCACAAGACCAATGTACTTCAATATTTAAACTGAAATTTAGGAAATTAGATGTATTGTTCTTATACTTATAGACAAATTAATTACTTAAAGAGGGTTATTTTACTGACAAAATTTATAAAAGCTACAGTTAATGTTAAAATGGGATTTTTGTTCTCAGTTTTCCTGCTTTTTCTGTTTTTATTTTCAGTCAGTCATTTGTAACATTTTGAAAATTAAATTGTGAACTGAAATTTTCCAGTCCTATTGACAACTCAGCAGCAATTCTTAGGAGGTGTGATGATGTGAGCAAGATTGGTTTAGATGCTTATGACTTCAGACCAAAAACCAAACTACATTCTTCAGCAGATTGAAGAATCAGCAGATTGAGGTACCACAATCTTGAGTAGATTCCTTTAATGACTTCATGGGTTCATGGTTATAAGCATAAAAAACATTGTTTCACAGATGCACAGTATAATTTTCTATATGGATTATTTTTTAAAAATTTATTTTAAGCTATGTTTCAATAACGTGCAGAAGTAAATTAAACTGGTATTTCCTCATTATATAGTCATAGATCAAAAATACAGGTTTCAGAAGGAACACACCAGTTATGAAAAATTTTGCTCTGTCAGAGAAGCCGGTAAGAGTTTCCAGCTTAGAGGAGAGAGAAAGGCTATAATTAGCCTCATTAAGTAAAATCTTTGCCCAGTGTCTATATCTGAATGTGCAAGCCTCATCCTTCTCTAACCAGTAAGAGAAATGCTGCTCCTAAGGCATGAGTCAGATAAACAAAAAGGAGATGAGTAAAACCACCAATTTCCCATCAGTAGTTAAAAAAATGAGGGTCAAATTACAATGCAGGTGTTTAAATTATATGTGGGTGTGTTGGGTCAAATATGCCTTCCAAAGATATTTTCATTGTCTGAAAATTTATTTGAAAAACAGAGCAGCAAGTGTTCAAGTCCCTGTTTCAATAAACATTTTATGTGCAAAGAGGATCAGACTGACAAACCCCAAAGCAGCTGGATTTAAATAATGCTTATGTGGGCTAGGGAAGGATCAGGTTCAAAGAGAACATGCAAGTGGATCAGTCTTCAGTGCTCCTCTGCTTCCCTTGGCTACAAAACACTTTGGGCTTGCCTGAGAAGTGGTGGAAATCCTCCCTGATCTTTGAAAAAGAGAAGAGGGAGGAATGGGATTAATGCAATATAAATAAACTCAGGTGAGGTGATATGAACAAGAGCTCTCCTAGTGATGTATTAGTGATGTAAAGACACTGTAAAATGGTCCAGAGATGTCTTTTGCTTTTCAAATGCTGGCTTCTCTTTGTGACATTTATGATGAAATTCTGCATTACAGTGTAGTTTCCTGCTGTGCTTACCTATTTTGAAAATGTTGCTACCTCTCTATTAGGGTAAATAAAGTGAATTTACTGAAAATGTTGTACCTACTTTCACACATGAAGAAGGAAGACCTACAAAATCAATATACCTGTCATTTTAACTTTGAGAATGTGGTAGGTACTAGAACAGATTGTTAAACAATCAGTAGGTAAGGACCAAGAACAACATGCATAACTTGAAAATGTCCAGTGTGGATGTATCAAATAAAAATTATGCCAAACCTATCTAAGCTCCTTCTCTGATGAATGATCTTGCTTATCATATGGGAGAGAAGCTGAAAATGTGAAAATGTTCTGACTGTATTAAGCTTTTAAACATTTAACATTTTAAACCAGCAAAATTGGATATTATAGCCACTGTCTGTCAATGCTCAACTGACTAAAAATAGCACTCAGGGAGTGATTTTCATTCCTTTCTCTATCAAAAAAGAAGGTAGGTTTTGCAGGGCACCCCCAAGAACTGCCTTGGTCCTAGTCGTGGTTAATCTTTATGTTTGTGGCATGGATGAAGGAGCAGAGGACACATACAGAAGTTCTTGGGTGAGGAGGGTTGTGTGTACTTTGGAGGAACGGATCAGAATTCATAACCATGCTGTTAATTGCAGCAAGCGTTTGAACCATGAGGATGAAATTCAATAACCACAAGTGCCGTGAATAGTAATGCCTGTGCAGGAAACCTGAAGTGCCCAAATACAAATGGGAGAATAACTGGAGGAACAGCAGGATGGGAGGAGAGGTCCAAGGTCATCATGGCTCACAAACCGCGTCTGAGTCGACAAGATAATGTGGTTGCACAAAAGGCAAATCTCATGCTGGGCTGTATTAACAGCATGACAACGGAAGTAATTATTTTGCTGTACTAAGCAGTGATGAGACCTCAGCTGGTGCACCATTCCACAGTCTGAAAACAAGACAGGTGTAAATAAACTGGGCAATCTCTCAAGGAGAGAAAAAAGACAAAAAAGAAAGCACATTTTATGTCAAAAGGCTGGAAGAAGAATACTTATTTAGTAAAAACAATATCAGGTGGAAACATAAGGGTATATGAAAAGGAATGAAGTAGTTTTAAGATGATGATGGACTTTTTTTCTTTCACACTCTATATATGTGTTGCAAGAAATGCTGACTTAATTCAAACGAAAATGTTTGAGGCAGAAATTCCAACATAAAGTCATAAGATAGAAATCAGGAAAATTCGTCAGCTTTGTAACTGATGTTTGGATAAATTATTGGGTCTCCTGTGCTGGAAGTTTATAATAAATATTGGAGAAGATTTTTAAAATATTGCATGGATTTATTTTTTCTCCTTCATAGGGAGAGAATAAACAACTGATCACCCAACATTCTGTAACTCTTATGTATCTATAAAAATATCGCTTAAGCAAAAGTTATTGTAATAGGATATTTAATAAGTCTGTATGCTTTGGTTTTGTACCTGAAAAAGAACATGGAGAATTTTTCATAGCACAAAGAGGGTTCATGAAAATTATGTTAAATTTGCACTTTGGGATGTCAGAGTAGGATTATGTTTTATTAGAAAATGTCAGTATAAACAAACAAGCACACTAAACCTCCAAAGAATAAATTGCCTTTTTAAGTAGAAATGTCACATTCCCCAAACATTTTTTTAAACAAAAAGTAAAGGCTTTTGTGGAAACAGAATCTCTCCTGAAATATTCAGTGGAGCTGAAAATACATTTTTGAAGTTTTACCTGAAAAAAGTTTTGAACAGTTCTCTTTAGTAGTGAAGAGATTGGTATTTGCAGCCATGATCCTGTGGGGCAATGATTTCGCCCTGTTTCCAACCTTGCTGCCTTTGAATTAACAGCACTTTGTTCTTTCCACAGTCTTTTTTCTCAGGGTTTTTTCTTTCTTTTGCCTCGCACTACCCCAAATAATTCTCCCTCTAAATGTCAAAGGGAAATTAAAGAAGACAAGTTCAGACAAGTAGCTAACAAGAAATCATGGAACACTTCCACAATGGTCCCTTTGTTAAAGCACCTGGAAATCTGTCCTTCACTTCCCAGAACATCCCATCACTCTTGGCAGAAGTGATGGTGCTGGGGCAGGAACACTTTGTGGTGTGAGGTACTGAGAGTAATTCAGAAACAACAGAATAGTTGAGGGTGGCAGAAAAACACCTGTCAGGGAAAGGATCAGAGATGTTGTACCTTGAGTCAGAGTAGTGAAGCCAGATGCCAGGAGTTAAAATCTTGTACTGTTAGGATAATTAGCCAGCTCTTGCATCTTTTGCAATCTCACTGTTGTCTTTAAAATCTCAAATGAATCAGTTCCCTCATCCACAGTAAATTATTTGCAATAGAGATAATTTTTTCAATATTTTATCACAGTCCCTGCTACACTAGCTCCAGGCTCATTAAGAGATTTTGGTGCTCCTGTAATATGAATAAATAACTTTGAATATATTAATATTTTTAATGTACGTATAAATATATGAATAAAGCTTTATCTCATCAAGTTACACTAACCTGAAGTGGAGCAATACCTGAGTGACTCAATCAGAAACTTATTGCTAGCTCATCTTAACAGCCTTTGTCTTATCATTGTTCCCATTTTTCTATGTCTCTTGTTACATTTGAAAAATGAAGAGTGACATCTTTTACAATTTTCAGGGGTGCAATGGGCTTTTGAACCCCAGTTCTCTCAGATCCAAAACCCTAATGGCTGACCTGATGTTTCTCCTGATGTTTTTTTGCCAGAGGCTCCTGGTCAGGCCATGCTCCCTTGGAACACTGCAGAGCACATTTTGCACAGCTTTTTCTGTCTGGACCAGCTCAAGAGCTGCCATACGAGCTGTCTCCTGTTTGAGATGATCAAAGGCTTCTTGTTGCTCAAGGGCCCACTCAAAATAGCTCTTCTTTTGGGTCAGAAACCAACTCTAACCTGGAACATGTAATCTCCAGAATCCCACAAAGTTTAGGAAAGACTGTGTTCCCTTAGCTGGTGGAGACATGATTACTACACTGTTTATCACATCCATGTGCACTTTACATCTGAAGAGAATTTATTAGGATACTCAAGTGAAAGGTAGTCCAAAAGGTGCACTCCTGAATAAAGGGAACTTTTATTAAAATGGGCCAGGCTGAGCCTTTGCAGGCAGGTGAACTCCCATGCTTCAGCCAAAATGTCTTGTTTATGTTTAATTATCCCTCAGCAGAATAAGGTTCTATGATTTTTGCAAAGGTGATTTACCACTTGTTTTCATGGCAATGCTGCCCTGCCAATCAGCACATCTTTTAAGTTTCCACCATGTTTGTATTTACACATATCTGATTTAGGTAAAAACATTCATTATACTGCTTGAGTGATTAGGAACTTTAAAGCATAGACCTTTTCTCTGAAAAATAATTTCTGAATTCTATTGATTTTGAGAGTAAACAATTCAGGTTTTAAGTCATGGCTGTTATTAACCAAGAGATTCTTGTTATCACTAATTTTAATGCATTCATGAAAACTGCAGCTACTCAACAATCAATATGGCAAAAAATTATTCAAAATGTAAATCTACTGAAAAACAAAGTTTTATCTAGCTGCAGAAGAACCATTTGATGGCATTCATTCTGGTTAAATAGCAGCTATTAAGCTTTTAATGGTTTTATGCTTTAAAGAATGATAAAAATCCTACTAAATAGTACTTCTGGACCGGTTTGAAAATCAGCTAATCATGTATGATTAGGATGATAGCATTTATCACCATTGTAGCTGGTGACAGTAGCTCTTACTGTATTCTGCATTTCCAATGTCTATCAAATCCTTAGAAAATACTATGAGATAAACAATGTATCATTACACATATTAGAACTTTAAAAAGCTGCTCAACAATGCCATATGCCTCATGTCTCCAACATGTCACTTGTTCTCATGATTCACATTTGATATTTTCTGAAAGCCTGAGTTTTTAGAGACCTGAATTATAAGACACTGTCTTTTTCATGCCAGAAATCAAAGTAGAATGATAGAGAAAACCTTAGAAACACAAACTTCATATAAAAGCAAAAGTATTAAATCTTTTTATTAGGAATGAATAATAAGAGGATATATCCGTTTCATACAAGTTCATATTTTTGTGGCCTTAACAAAGATATTAATAACCCTGATTTTCACAATAACATGAAAAAACACCCCAAAATTGCTGCTTATTTATTCATGTCTAGCATTCCACATAGTTTTAAGTCCAACACAAGTTAGTCAATGTGTGTGTGAAGACACACTGTCGTGCTAAGCATGTCTCTTCCATCTATTCAATTTTGGACAGGTCTTGGGTAAATGCTGCATTGCAGTACACTACCAGGGCTCCAGATCTATAGAATGAAACTTATTTTAGTATTTCAGTCTATGCTGCTAATTTGGAAAGTGGAAAAGATTTTAAAATGCTTTAAAGACAGAAAACAGTGTTTGAGCTGATTGATTTTTCTACTTATATTAAAAACCAAAAGAAGCATCTAACAACTGCATCAAAGCTGCTAACAGCTATGGCTAATTTTCTGTCTCAAATCCATTGGGCTTTTCCTCCAGAGTTTAATTGCAGTTATCCACTCGCCTAGAGAAACCTCAGTTCGTGTCTCATGGGACTGAGCAGAGTCTTTGCATCTTTGTGATTGATGAGAAAGGTCTAAACAATGGACATTTATTGTCACATATTTTTACACAAAGCACTGGAATGAATTCTTGCAGAATTGACTTGGGTTGGTATAAGATTATTCCCCATATTCTGTGGCAGAATAGATAACTCCATGTCAGTTTTAATGCAATTAGCTCTTTCGACAGGAAGCACAAGAACCACAGCAACACAGACACCAGAGCAGGCAGCAAGAATGCTGTCCAAGGAGTATTGAACATGTTCAGGAGGCCATTTTGTGCAATACTTGCACATTGTCACAGCCAGCTTGACAAAGACATACATTTGGGGTTTTTTACTAGGTGAGGCTCCTATGCCATCCTTAGACCCTATCCAAGGATTCAGAGGAAAGCAATCAAGTTGAAGGTTTTTTCTCAGCTAAGACTGAGAGAAATCTTGTAGAGCCTTTTATTCAAGGGTGAGCAAAATTGCCACCATCAGGCAATAAATCAATAAGCAATCTTTATAAATGGTATGGCCATGCTAATGAATGAGGGTAAAGAAGTTTCTGTGGCCTGGATGCTGCTGCATTGCTGCACCTCTTCATTGCACACTGTAGAAGGTGGTGTAGGGGCACTCAAGCCAGAGAAGAACGTGTTATAAGCAGGAAGGGAATAGCCAGATACTCACAAAACTATGACCTTTCTAATGAGCTCTGATGAGTTTCAGAGGTTTAGGTTCAGGGTCATACTTGCCTGACATGCTGCATTCAAATCTGAGTTGACTTCAGCTCATTTAGAGTCAGTAGCTGAGGCTGATGCTGGGTTTGAGGCTCTGCAGTGTACTCTGCTGCTTGAATTCATGATTTCTGAACTCACTCCCTCAAGATTTAAGTTTCCCTTCTTCTGCCTGTCTGAGAGGGAAATATCAGGATTCTCCCTATTGCAAACTGAAATCAAGGCTCAGTTTCCAGTTTCAGTGAGGTATTGATACATAGCAGTGCAGTTCTCCCATAAAGAATAGAAGAGCAGTGAATAAGTAACCAATGCTCTTTTAAAATTACAGATTAAGAAAAAACAGTTTCCAAAGGACAGTGTTTTGAAATAAAATTGCAGTATTTTGGAACAGAGCAGAAATTGGGAAACCTCTTCCTTAGGGCCTGTTCTAGTCTTACAGTTCACTACAGCTTACTTGGATACATCACCAACATGTGCACCTTGTAATGGACAAGGTTTTACTACATTCAGTGCAAAATTAGAAGTTGTCCAAAATACCATAAGGATGGCTCTCAAAGCACAAATATGCTTCAGGAAATGCTCTGAATGCCATCGGCATAGCTACTGTACTCTAAACTGATCAGCAAATGGCAACTAAGAGGTGGTGTTAGAAAGCAGAATAAAATCTCAGGCAGTTTAGTTGCACCCTTCTTCCATGACAAGCTGTTCTTTTTCATTTAAAGCCAAATCAGACATGTTACGTGATCTGCAGTCAAAAAAACCATAGAACCCCAGAGCAGTGGTATTGTTGCTATGTCCTTTGTGGTCTCTCTGAGATCTGACTTCACCAGGTCTTGTCTTCTGTATGACTGGGATTCAAAACCAAACATCTCAGAGCAGCTGGGCATGGCACTGCTGGAGTCAATGAGCAATGAGTCACATGCCAAAGGAACAGCATGCTTCCTTGGGAGAAAGATGTGATACTCTACAGGAATGTCAGATTAAAGTCAAGTATCCTGTCTTTCAGGGCTACCAGAGATGTTAAATATTCACCTTTGTGCATCACAATCAGTATCAAACTCAGAGTATGAAAGAGAGGGGAAAAGTTTGTGTGGGTTTCATCTCTGACAGAGGTGAGTTTGATTTATAAACAGGTGGGAGAATCTTCTGGAAATATCTGTCCTGATTTGGCTCCTTTCCTCTTCTTTCCCTTGCAGTTTATACAATAGTCCCAGTTAGAATGGGACTAGAGGGAGGCTAAATTATTGCAAACCTGGGGTTATTTTGCAGGGAGAGGAAATGAGTAGGCAGGTCTGACTGCTTTTTGTAGAGTGTAGGCATTGTGGAGAGTCCAAAAGGTGACTGGAGAGGAGGACTGGAGCACAGGTGGGGCTAGGACAGCTAATGGTACAGGCACTAATTAGTAGGAAAAAGAGGGGTGACCAAATCTAAAACATTTTACATTATTTAAAGTCTTTCTTTTTGTCTTGAACAGGTATGGTATACACATGAAGCCAGGTTTCCTCAAAGAATTGGACTCAGTTGGTTTTGCTTTCCTTGTGTATCTTCCCCTGCTGTTTCTTGAATTGGTTAATTTCCTCTTTCCCCCTCTTTGAGGGGGAGAATGACATTACAAAGGTTAACTTTGATTAATCATCTCTCATGATTCTACATGAGAGGAGATGGTCAGGAGTGACAGAAGGCTTCACAGTGTCCTGGAGCCTCCAGATTGCCTTCAAACATTATTAGACCTCTGAGAAACTGCTCTGGATGCAGGTCATCAAGCAAAGCTTGAACCAACACTTGTAATCAGCCTTATCTAGCCTATTCAGTTCTGCTGCTCCTGCTAATGTTTCCTAGTGGGACAGATCTCCCATTCATTTGTGTTATCAGGATTTGTTTTTCCTCCTGTTACCTTCCCATTCTTTCCCTCCATAGAGAAGGTGTCTTTTGTTTGACAACAAGTGATTCTAATTAATAATTTTGTGCTGCTTTTGCATTGTGCAGCTCTGATTAATTTGGGGAACTGGCTATAGGGTTGAGCTGAAGTGACAGCGAGTTGTGAATGCAGGCTCTTTTGTCTGTAAAAGCACAAAATGCTTGTGCAGAGTGGTTTGAAAATGTAAGTATTTCTTCCTTCTGTAATGTGCTATGCTTGCTTAAATCTTTCAAAGTAATGTTCCTATTATGTGCAATGAGAGGTTACCCAAAAGTTAAGATGATTATTCAAGCAGTGCAGCATTGTAAGTCAGAAGCTAGTCTACCATTATTTCAGTTTTGTTGAAGATTGGCATTATTATTATTGTTATTAATACTCATAGGATGAATTTAAGAATTTTATTGTATGCAGGGACTGAATATGATTTCATAGCCATAATGCTGGATCCTTTGACTTCCTTGAAATTTCCTGCTGTTCCAGTCCAGCAAAAATTCTTTTCCATTTATGTAGACCTGCCAGGATAACATAATATATGAACTCGTATAAGTCACCTAAGTCATGTACTGTTAAAGTGAACTATTAATACAAGAGGTGTGAGTCCTTGTATGAGTAAGAGCTATCAGTATGCTTTTTATGCCTTGATTCAAGTCTTACTATCTAATTCTGACATTGTACTGTAGTACACCAAAGTGTGCATCATATATATATAACTATCCAAATATACATGTAGAGAAATAACTACAAAATAACTACAGTGAAGGATCTTTTCTCAAAAGGGATGTGAGCTTGAATGTGGCACTGTACAGCTGTGTGGCTGCTGCTGTGGAAATTGGTAAGGGAAAAATCTTTCCCCCATATTGCACTGCTCCCAGCTGTATCAGTGAGGATAAAAGGGAAGTTTTCTCTGGTAAACATTCAGCTTTTCAAGCTCTGACTTCTGTAGAGTAGGAACCTTAAATTTTTTAATGTAGAAATGTCTGTGTACATGCAGTTTATTCTGGTACATAACTGAAACATCTAGGGTTTAACAGAGTACAAATATTAATGAATAATGAACCACGAAAAGCAAACAAGATAGCTTCAGACATCATAAAATCATAGAACATCCTGAATTGGCAGGGACCTATCAGGGCCATCAAGTCCAACTACTGGCCCTGCACGAGACACCCCAGGAATCCCACCATGTGCCTGAGAGCACTGTCCAAATCCTCTGTGAACTCTGCCGGGCTCAGTGCTGTGAGCACTTCCCTGGAGAGCCTGTTCAAGTGCCCAAGCCCCCTCTGGGTGAGGACCTTTTTCCAAACTAAACCTTCCCTGACTCAGTTTCATGCTGTTTCCTCCAGTCCTGTCACTGGTTATGAGTGAGAACAGATCAGAACCTGCCCCTTTGCTTCCCCTCGTGAGGACATTGAAGACTACAATGATCCAGGTCACCTCTCTGTGTTCCCCTGACAGAGCTTTGCACACCTATGGCAGTGTGTAAAATCTCCTTTACTCCTCAGACCCCATGTCGAATTTGGTTTTAGTGGCTGTCATGGACTTTAACTTTACACGTTTTGAATGGAAACACAAAAATTATTAACTGACATATTTTTCTCTTGGCTAAATGTTGCTCTCCCAGGTGAGCAGCTGAGGTAAAGGTAAAGGTGTCAGGTTGACTCAGGAACTAAGGGAATAGTGATGTGGCTGTGAGGCTGATATCAACATAAAAACACCTGGGATTTTACTATCTTGACAATTTATCATACTTTCCTGACAAAGGTCAGCAGGCTGGGAGTTTGTTTGGAGACCATGCTGCACAACAGATGAAAAGTAAATGGCATCTTTGTCTCTGAAGTCTCACTTTCTTATACCTCTTTTGAAATTATAATGAAGGCTGCAAAGAAAGAGCTTAAAAAAATCCAGATAGATAGACAGCAAGGGACCAGAAATACAAATCCTTGTTTCATTCTTTAAAGCCATTAAGCATAAAATGACACGATGAGATATATTTTCTGAATATCTAAAACATCACTTATTTGCTATAAATGATCTGCTGAACACTTTCAGTGTAAGCAGACTTGGAAATATTTGGAATGATTTTGTTGGCTTCAAGTTTATTACAGGATTTTCCTGCTGGATCAGGAATAGAATACACAGAAAATTACAGAGTTACTATTGTTCAATGTTAGTACAATTACTATTAATCTAGTAAATACATAAACAATTTTTGTATTTGGCAATAAGGAAATATTAACAACAAAAAGCAATGGTGTACAGGAATAATAGGATTATGTAGGTTGGAAGAAACCTCTGGAGGACATCTGGTCCAATCTTTAGCTCAAAACAAGATAAATTTTGATCACACTAGAATGGAGACATAAATAGAACATGTTTCATGTTGCAAAGCATGTCTGTCGTGATGGTACAGATGGAAAAGATGGGGTCCAGATGACCATTCCATTGCTCTGTGTGGCACTCAAGTCCCTTTGTGTGTGTAGTTTTGAAGCCATCCTGCATGACTGGTCCCCATGCTTTTAGACAAATTGAACTCTTGTCAGATGTAAGAACTAGAACTGATTAGGAGTTATTCAATGAAACATTTCTGGTCTTTAAATCCCCTTTTTAAGCTCTTTCAGAACCAGGATAGAATTTCTAGTGGATGGTTGATTGAATCATCTAGTCCACCCCAGTAGCACTAGGAGAGAAGGGGAACAAAGAGCAATTGTCACTCCCTGTGTCACTTAGGTAATAGAAATAAGTGGAAACAGCAAATGTTCAAGGAACCGAATCTGTTGAGTAATGATATTCTGACCTCTTGTAACTCAAAAGAAATTTTGTCATTGAATTCTCTAGAACTTTGCTTCTCCCTTCATTTCATTTGAATAAATATTCATTTCATCCTTAATAGATATTTAAATTAAATAGTGAATTTGGCAAAAAATGTATAAGGTGCAAAATGTAGACTCATCTGTTCTCTACTGATGTTACTTGCTTGTCCAAGCAACAGAGCTATTTTAAAACTACATTTTTCCATCTGTGAGGGGATTATTAGGGATCTCTAAAAATATGCAAGTACTGTCATATTTGCTGGTTCAGTGGTGTTCAGTCCTTGTTCCACTGAATGTTTGGCCAGCATTCATGTAAAAATAATTTTACTGGTGTCTTATGTTTAATGTGGATGTAAGACAGCAATTTCCAGTCTATATAAAAGATATGAATATATCAATCTTGCTAAAATAAGTATGAAACATTCCTGCAAACTAATTTGGGTGATCTCTATGGGTGAATTTATGTTTCTGTGAAGTATCTTTAATTATGAATAGGGTGGAATTAAACTATATGGCTTATAATGTCAGTCTCTATCATCCCAGAGAGGAAGCTGAGAGTCTGTTCAGCTTCTTCCTGAGTATTCTCTGCCCAATGCTCTCTGCAAAGTCAGTGGTATGGTTCTGCATGGGGTTCCTGGGATTGGATTTTTTTTCTTTTTTTTCTTTTTTTTTTTTTTTTTCAGACAGAGAGATTCAGACGTCTCAAGCCAAAGAGCTGGAGCTCTCAATTACTCTTTGGGAATGTTCCCCTCTCCTCTCTTTGGACTATGGCAGCAATTTAACATGATTGCACTCCTGATTCAGGAACCTCCCGTAGCTGTCCAAAGGAAAGTGAGCCTTTGAGACTACCCAGTGAATGGGTCTAGAAATGATGTTGATTTATTTTTTCTTTTTCAGGGATGACAAAATAGTAAAGAGAGTTCTACTGAAGAGGAATTGCAAAATCTCTGCAATTAATGAACAAAATCTTTATTTTTGGAAGGTCAAGCAACTGAAGTGTTGCTGTGGCAGATTCATTATGCTGCTTGCTATAGCACTGTGAGAATAAAAGACTTTGAAAGGAAAGCAGTGTGTAGACTTTTGCTAAACACTGTGCAACAGTTTGAATCCAAACAGTGCAAACTAATAAAGGTAAATAGATATACTGGTTTAAAAAAAAAACCCAAAAAACCAAAAAAACCCACCAAAACCTAAACCTTAAACTCCTCCACAAAGATTTTTTAAAATATTGCCCCGAGCTGTATTCAAATAAGATCCAGAACTGAAGTGGTGCAAAAAGAAAACATGAGGAAGATCAGCTTATATGGAATGAACCATTTAATTACTGCAGATGAGGAATTGGGGCTGCTGCTCCTTGGTTTGACATCCCAGCACAAACCTCTTTCCATGAAGAAAAGAAAACCCATCAAACAATAAAATGAGATCTAGGGATTTTTAAATAGTGGCTACTCATTGTCAGATCAGGAGAAGGGGCAGCCGGAAGGGTGGAAGCAGTGGGTGCATTATTGACCAGTTCAGTTTACAATAAGCAGCTGAGAGCAATTTGTACAGAATTTAAGAGTGGGAATCCAGGCTCAGCAAATGAGTTCAGATGAATACCAGATGAGACATATGGGCCAGTAAGAAAAAAAAGGGATATATGATCTCAGTATAAGAAGTAAACAGTTAAGATTTGATCTTTCTAAAGCAATAACTGAGACTTTTTGGGTCAATTCCAATTTGCTGCATGGAGAAGTGAAATTATGTTAGAAATGGGGTGTCCTTGTTGCATATTTGTATGTTCAGAGTGGTTTTCTTGTTCCCTGAGTTCTCTGAGATTTCTGTTTTCTGTCTTGCTTCTGACATATAAATGCTCCAAAGCAGATGATCCAGAGCTCAGCTCTGCCATTTACAATCAGTCCTCAGGGAGAATCCCTTTGCCTTACAGCCTTTGGCTGCCACTGAAGCACTGGCAACCCAACCAGTGCTTTAGGCAGTAGATCCTCAGTTTTCAAGGCAAAAGGGGACATTTGATTTTTTACTTCTTGTCTGCAGCACCAGTTCCCTACAATTTATGTCTGCTTTTAGCATTGTATGAAATAAAAAACACCTAAATAGATTCTAGAGTAAGATAAATGCCTACATTAGATAGATGATGATAGATAGATGTAATGCCTACATTAATTAAAAGGTAATATGATAAATTACAAATGACCAAACCATATGGCAGTTTGACATAAGGGTAGGCTAAATTTCACATTCAATGCAGCTGTTTTGTACCATTGCTGATGGAAGCAGTTTTCCTTTTTCCCCTGGGTCTCAGCCCAGCACTTGGTCACCCACTTCCCTAAAGTCAGGACATGTGTTTGGTTAGTCAGACTGGGGTGTTGGATGTTTGGCTGAAAAAAAATCCACTTTTGTGGTTTGGTGAGTGTTTTTAATCAGCTGGCCTTGTGGGAAGCTCTGGGAACACACAGCTGAGAAGGGGAGGAGAGGCAGACCCACTCCTTTTTCCCAGGAACTCATCCATGCACTGGGTTAAAGCAGTCATGAAACTGCAGCCCCAAAGTGAAAAGATTAGCTAGCCAGCTAACAAGAATTTATATTTAAAGAAGTCAGGTTCTTAAACTCTAATGAACTCCCTGGGATTTTGATGAGAATTTAATCAAACTATGCATCTTGAATTTCTTGCTCTAAGTTATTGTATAATTTCTCTCTCCTACAAGGCCTGGTCTGATAAATACATTTTATTAAGGAAAATTTGCTTTAATATATCAGTAAGACAGATTAAAAAATGAAGTGATTAAGTTATTTACAGCTCATAAAATCAATCTAAACCAAAAAGAAGGACTTTTCTTACTTGTGGGGAATGGTGCACACATTTAGTTTTGATGTAGCAATATTTTTTCTCCTGGTGGATCTTCAAGCAGCTACTAAAAAATATCCTGTAGTTAAAGGTAACCTTAAATTTGTCAGACTTTCCTTTGCAATACCTGCAATGCAACAGCACAGGCAAATAGAAAAAGCCACTATTTCTGTGTGGGTACCTTTGCTTTGGACTGGCACTTTCCAGCATCTTCAGCACAGAAATAGCACACAATCTGATGATATTATGCTGACACCTTCATTCCTGAATGCTGGGATGTCATTCAGAAATAAAGACATGAGCTAATGCATTCTCTTTTGCCTTACATGCTGAAGAGCCACAGAAAAGTAAAGCTGATAACACTGAAGTACAACTGCAGGAGCTCTGTTTTGCTCTAATTGTTAAGATTCAGGACACATATGCAGCATAATTTGAAAATAATTCAAACTGAACAAATACTCTGAATAGTTGAAGGATGTGTGAATAAGATGTGGGTGGAGAGCTGCTATTAATTCTATTCCTCCATGGCTGGCCTTAGACCTACTGAGTGTACACAGCAGAGCACGTTCTTCCTCCTTGGCATGGGAGTTAGATCTGAAATCTATACATAATTGGAGGCTATTGGCAAGGGATGGATCATCATACAAGGAAAGTTGGTTTTTGTTTTTTTTTTTTTTTTTTAACCAGAAAAATACAAAGTATGTACAGTGCAAGGTCTTTAATTTAGAGATTCATTGAATAATTTGTTCTGTAGTGGTCGGGTAGCAACAAAAGAAATTAGATATCTTTAGGATTCCTGTTGCTCTTGAGACAAGTATGAATTATTAGGGTGGTGAGGTCATGCAAAGATATAATACAGCTATTGGATGTATCAAATTAGAGGGGTTTTTACAACAAGTAAGATTTTAAGTCCACTGCATAAACCTTAAGATGACTTTATGTAGAACCATGTATGTAAATCACATATCAAGCAGAGTCTATCAAAGTCTCTTTGAATGATTGGGGAAATACAAAACACACTTTAAAAGATTAATCAGCAGAGCTTGCCTTATTTAATTATGTGAGAGTGAAATTAATTACTTCATGTAAGTAAGTACATTTTGGCATGAGAAGAAAACATTTAACAGTAGCAATGAAGTAGAAATATTTATGTTAGATGATGATTCTGGTGGAAAATCATATAGACAAACTTATCACAGATATATTTACATCATAAATTAACTGACATCACAAACATTGAAATAGCTTCCCAAATAAGACAGATAAGGTGTGAATGCTGCATTACTCCAACATGAAGCTAATTAAACTTATGGGGGGGAAATTACTGGAGAGACGTGAACCCAGAATGAAAAATTGAAGTCTCTCAGAGGAAGTTATGGATTTTTAATGTGTTGATATTCCCCAAAATGCAGGCAGGAGGATATGAAAGGATGCATAACTGTGATTTACATGGTAAATCCAAATTCCTGCTGTTTGTCTCCCAAGGCCAAGAATATATTTTCTGTCTTTTTAATAATGTGACTGCCATTAATTATTCCATTCCTCCTTTAGAAATAAGATGAGTGGCAAAGCTGAAGACAAGACACTGAGTGAAGAGTCCTCCTGCTTTTAGTGCAAATGGGAAGTGTCCCATAATCATGGTCAGTGAGACTTGCTCACAGTAACCTCGTTATTCACTGGATTTTCCCACCAACAGACTGTCTAGTGGTTTTCTTGCATTTATTTCTATGGGGATCTTGGTTCACCATACAAATCACCTGCTGTTGCAGGAATATAAAATGTTGATGATAACAACATAAGAGATATAACAGAAATCTCTTAATAATTTGCCTTTCGTAATACCGATGGATGCTTAGTGAACAAGGCATGAAATGTTTCCCTAGCTATGTTTAGGAGTTTTCTGAGGAAGGATTTTTATTTTGCAATAACTCTAAATGGTTATATCCTCTATTGTCTTGGATTCAGAAACACCACAGATTTCTTAGGCTTTTTTCCAGTTTTGGAATACAGTGTTTTGTGTCATTTAATCCTTTGTGGACTGATGGCTGTGAAGGCAGAAGGGGTGAGAAGGACTTGGAGTAGATGTTTGAAAGACTCATCAGACTGAAGACTGCAAGTGTGAAGGATGAGCACTTACAATCTATGAGTCATACTCATCTTTTGTTCTTGCCTCATTTAAATCAGTTTTCAGGCCACCCACAGCTCTTTAATAAGGGTTAGCAGAAGTAGTCAATAATTAACTTAAAGAAGATCAGTTAGAGAAAAATAAGGACACAGATTACACCCATAAACATGTGGCTCAGGTGTAAAACTTGCATTTTTTTTCTATCTTGCCAAAAACAAGCTGTGTACAAGAGATTTGATTATAAACCCATCAACTCAGTAGCTGATGCTGTACATAATAAGAAGTGATGAAGTGTGACGGCAGCATATCTGGTACATTATCATAGTAATTTGTAGACACACTGGCTGGAGAAATGCTTTGCGTTACAAGGCTGCCATATCTGAGTGAAGAAAAGAGCTGTGAGAGTGTTTCAGGGTGATTAGGGCTTTTGGAAATCACTGCCTTTGCAAGGCTGCACAACATGCTCTTCAACAGCATGATCGTGGATCTACACCACCATGAGCAAACTAGCACCTGTCATAACTATTAATTTTCTTTCTTTCTTTCTTGCTGAACAGAAATAAATGTGATTAAGTATCTACTTCAAGATTACTTTGCCCAAAATGTACTGCAGTTAATACAGTAAAAGATTGAGAACATAACAAATGAAAAAACCATTTTATTATCTTAAAATTACAGTCCTTTTCTTCTAGCTCCATTTTGCCCCTTGAATTTCAAAGTTCTGAGGAAAAGTAGGAATGTAAGATTATCTAACAATTCCCTGAGAAAATATTTCACTCTTTATTATTGCATGTTAAATGTCTGTGACTGAAACAAGTCTAATGGAAGTGAAGCTTGGCCAGTTGTCATTCCAAATCTAGGTCAGAAATTAAAGATCAAACAAGGTATAAAGATGGCATATTATCCAGCTGGTTTTGTACCTTCTTATTTAACCTTATATTTTGCAAGATGTCTGGAGCATGCTGTTGTCTCTTCATTGCAAAGCTGCCAATTTCTAGTCAGAGTTTCCCCAAGTTTTTTGTCTGTATGTCTCTACAACATGGTACAATAAAATATTACCAAGAGAAAGTCCAACCATTAAAGATTTACCAAACAGACTCTGTCTCATTTGTGCCCAAAAAGATCATGGTGCCCATCAGCTCTCAGTTCATTTGAAGCCAGCTCCAGGAGGAGCAGCATATGGTTTTTACACTGCTGACGTCAGTGAAGTTACTCTGTGTTTACACTCATGCCAAAGAGATCAGGATTTTGTCTTAGTATTCCAAAAGTGAAAAACCCCAGACACCATAAATAAATTTTCTATACAAGCCCCAAAAACCTCAGAATGCTTCATCTCAATAAAACACAGGGGTGAATTTCAAGAAATTACAGATTATCACAATAACCAGTTTAGGCCACAACAGTGCTTGTCTCCTTAGTGTGAGTTTCTTTACTAAATGCAAGTAAGTAGATTACCATAAGTCCTGTTAACTGTTTTAGGAACAGTATAGGGACCAGTTAATACTGAGCCCCAATTCTCTTTCTCATCTCTCCCTTTTATAATACTGCTTGTGCTGCTGCACAGCACTGTAAGAAATCAGACTTTAAGTGGTTAATGTGAGTAGAAGAGTTGTCATTAAATAAATTCACCCAGAAAAACTGTCAGCTGGAATGTGTGCATGAATGAGACAGAGGACCACAGGCAGACAGACCAGAATTTCATAGAGAGAAAAATTTACCTATGCCAGTGCTACAGGTTTACTGTATTTACAGCTCATGGTAGTTGGTGCTCTAACTGAAGGTGTTGAGGACTATTTTGACCATTTAAAACTCATTTAAAAAGCTGGTTTTGTGGGTAAAAAGAAAGTGTTTCTAGGTCCTTGGCATCTTTAATTTATAATTTCCCCAAGTCAGGAGATATTTTTTACTTCAATATCACCAATTCTTCTTTTGTTAATGGATAATATTTTTTTCTGTATTGAAAGCTGAACTGAGTGCAACAGGATACAAGTGGCAGGATGGAAAAGGAAAAGAGAGAAGGGTGAGTAGAGGATAGAGAGGGAAGATGTGAGGGAAAACAAACAGAGAAAATTTGGTGTATTTTAATAGTATAACTGAAGTTTTACTCCAGAAAAAAACAGGAGTCTTGTAGTTTTGACCTCAGCATATCTGAGGCTTCAGCAGTTATATCTCAGCCTTCAGTTACTATAAATACTCATCTACATAAGACTGTTCTGAGACCTTATTTTTCCCTTAAAATGTTGTTCTTTCCAAAGCAGGTGAGTAGATTCTTTCTGACTAATTCACATTTGTAAGAAAAATAAGTCTGATGCCCTGCCTCTGCTTCTCCATGTTTAGTTTGCCCTTGCTACATGTCCTTCCCACATGCAAGGTTGTACCATCTAGAGGAGGTATTTGTTGTTCTCAGTTGCAACCACAAAGCACAGAAGAGGCCTTCAGCTTATTAACAGTCACAGAAAGGCCAAATGTTTCCTTTAGTGGAGCTACACATATATGAAGAAAGAACAATGTCTTCCAAGCACTCAACTCATTGCTTCATCCCCTTCTTTTCAATGGATCCCATCTCTTTATAAGCTGGTTACAACCCCTCAGTTTGACCTCAGTTTACAGGCACATGAGCCAGAAAGTGAGAGACATTGGCTATTTCAGAGTAGGTACTGACAAAGCACAGGTACTCTAAAAGACTTACTTGAGAGACACAAATGTTCCAGATTCAGACTGAAAATCTATCAGTACTCTTAAACTCCTATTTTGGGAAAATGAGGTGTAACCTGACATACTGCCCATGCAAAATTGCCAGCCTTCAAGCTGCTTAAGGTGTGTCTTGGCCATTTTTTTCATAGAATCTGCAGGCATGTCTGTACTGTTGTGTTAGATCTGTCCTAGAGTTCTGCATATGCTCTGAGATGTCTAAAATTTAGCTCACTCTGGTCTGTGAATCATTTAGCTGCATTATCATATCAATTTCATATGGAAAATTTAGTTTCTGCCTGTGGCAGTAACAATGAAATGACTGTGCAGGCAGAGGAAACCAAGGATGCAAATAGCTCTTACATAGGGAAATAAATCCCTGAATTTCCTCCATTTTTATGTTTACAGTCCCAGTGAATATTCTCTGCCTTTCTGTTTACAATCTATTCCCTGTTTTGTTTTTTTTTTTTTCCCTCCTCTTCTCTTCCTAGTAGTCTGAATTAAATCTAGTTTGCTCCAACGATTTGGTGTGTTGGAACTTGGGTTTTTTTGTTAACATATATTGCCAGTGGCATCACCTGTTTCAGGCACAGATGAAGGCTAATGCATCATTATCAGCATGTGGAATGAAGAGGCCTATTTCAATTGTGAAATTGTCTAAGTGATACACCTGCTTATTTGTATTGTAACAAGGCCTGAAGACAAAAACCCTCCAGGTCACTTTGTCTGAGTCTCTGCAGAATGTTAATATGGCTGTAATGAATTGCACCTCATACAGGGATGTTTGCACTTGGATGCAAACCATTCAATTACTTCAACAACCTTTAGAGGCCAAACCCCACCTGTGCCCTTTCCAGAGGCTGTCAGTGTCTTCACTGAGGTTTATATATATACCATGGGATACCTCAGTGCTGGAATTTTATGACTATGTTCATTCAAAAAACATTCAAAAAGAATGCTGGGGATAATATGACACAGATGAATGAAGCATTGGGATTAATTTGTCTTGATTTTAAGTACATAGATTGTCCACAGACATGCCTGTGATAGTTTTCTGGATTCCCTTTCTTGTCTACTAATGGAGAGTCACTGTTCCCATCTTCTCTTGACAGATGAAATAGGCACAACAAATTACAATTTAGAAGTGTCTGTTTGTGTCCACTGAGCGTAAAGGAGTTCAGAAAACCAGCTCTAATTTAGACATATGCATTGAAAACTTTTGGAGCAAGACAGGACAAATCCCACTTCACATCTTTTGAAATGAGACTGGCACCTAATTTTTTGCATTTCTTCTGTAGGCTATCCAGACCATTTGCTCTCTACAGCGGATAGGACTCATTTCACCTAACTTTAGACAAGCCTGGTGTAGACATCTATGTATAAATGGATCAACCCAGGCTCCAGTTTTCATCCATGAAAACAATTAGACACTTTTGCACTACAGATATTTGTATATGTCAGGTGAATTGGACACAAGGACTCTTTATTTGCCTGCTCAGTCTGTTGAGGTTAGGCATCCTGGAGAACAGAAAACTAATGGGCAGGCAAGTGCAGATTCCCACAACATAAGGTTGAAGAACCATAAGAAGATGGTGCCATGCACTCTGAGTGCATGAAGAAAGTATCAAGAGGCAGGTGTCAAAAGTGGCAGCAAGTGAAATCCTGGTTATTAATACAGAAAAAATGTCTTCACTTAGGACATTTAGTCTAGTCTGAAAGGTTCACAGAAAATACTTTGTCACTGGCTCCAAAAGCTTTTTAGCTTTTTGTAAGGCTGTGCTGGCAAGGGGGCTAGGGGTGCATGGGAAGTTTTGAGGAGAGAGCCAGGACAAGTGACCCAAACTGACCAAAGCGATTTTCCAGACTGTATGACATTGTGCTCACTAAATAAAGTGGGGGGAAGAAGGAGGAAATGGGAGGACATTTGGAGTGGTGCTGTTTGTCTTTCCAACTCATCATTATGCTTCACAGGGCCTTGTTCTCCTGGAGATGTCTGAACACCTGCCTGCTCCTGGGAAGAGGGGACTTAATTCCTTGTTTTTCTTTCCTTGTGTTCACAGATTTTTCTTTCCCTAGTAAACTGTCTTTATCTCAGCTCATGGGTTCTCTGTCTTTTGCCCTTCAATTCTCACCCCAGTCTTCTGGTGGGAGAGGGAGTGAGAGGCTGTGCTGCTGCCTGGGGTTAAAGTACAACAGCTGCACTCTCTCAATCTTCCTAAGATAAATAAAAATGGATCACAGAGTCTTAATGCACAGGCTCCAGGAGGGACAGTTGTGTTGTGCCTCAGAGAGTCACTGGGCACCAGTGATGCTCTGTATTGCTGCTGCTTTAATTGGCCTGTGGTTGATAGTGGGAAAATGAGATGCTCTAAAGTGCATTAAAGTCCAGTTCATCCAGTGCTTGTCAGATTTATTTTCTGTTTGCTGCTGGCTCCTGCCCTGGGCATCCCCTCTGAGTACAGAGAGTTACACAAAATGTGAGCTGGGGCATAAGGTTGCCCTTTGCTTTAAGGGCCACATGAACCTCCAGCCACTGAGGTTCAAAGCAGCATGAACCACTTAGAGCATCAAGAGCTGCTGGCAAGGGAAGGGATGGGTTGTGTGCAGCACAAAGCTTTATTGTTATGACTTTCAGGGACTGCTATTTATCAGTGGCCAACCAGACAGCAACCTCTCTTCTGTTCCTGGATATTACAGAGGAGGTGAAAATGGGAGTTGGATTTACCTGACTTGGCAGTGCTGGGTTAATGGTTGGACTTAAAGGTTTTTCCCCAATCTGAATGATTCTATGATTCTATCATGCAGAAAATCTGATTTGTTTATCAGGAGCTGTGAGAAATGGGAACTGTAATTTGTGCACTTCACCTAAATATGCTGTTTTTCAAGGGTGTTAACTAGCATATTTTCACACTGCATTTTCAATCTTCCCTCACTAAACACACATGAACTTTTAAATTCAGATTATTTGTTATCAAGAATTACACCTTAAGGATGAGTTTGTTTGGAAGAAGACCAAACTGTTCCAAACTGGCTGGAGCTCAGGAAAAATAGGAGAATTTAGGGCCCTTGGAAGAAGGGCAAATCAGAAGGACTACAGAGATGTTGTGAGGCTATGCAGAGAGAAATTTAGAAGTCTGAAAGCCCAATTAGAATTTTATCTGGCTACTGCTGTAAAAGACTATAAAATATTTTTCTATACATATATCACCAGCAAAAGGAGAGCTAAGGAGATTGTCCATTCTTCATTGGATATGTTGGGAAGCATAGTGACAAAGGATGAGGAAAAGGATGAGGTGTTTAATGCCTTCTTTGTCTCAGCCAACACCACCAGTTGTTCTTTGGGTACCCAGCCCCCTTAGCTGTAAGACAGGGACAGGGAGCAGAGTGAAGCCCTCATAATCTAAGGAAAAATGATGAGTGACCTGCTACACCACTTGGGCACACAAAAGGCCGTGGGGCTGGATGGCCCTGGTGAGGCTGCACCTGGAATTCTGTGTTCAGTTTTGGGCCCTTTGCTCCAAGAAAGACATTGAGATGCTGGAATGTGTCCAGAGAAAGACAGTGGAACAGGAGAAGAGTCTGGACCACCAGCCTGATGAGCAGCTGAGGGAGTTCAGACTGTTCAGCATGAAAGGAAGTTTGGAAGGAAGCTTTTGCTGTGCAGTTCCCTGAAAGGAGGTTGTAGCCAGGGAGGGATGGGTCTCTTCTCCCAAGTAACAACCAGCACAACAAGGGGAAATGGCATTTAGGAGGAGGATTAGATTGGATATTAGGAAAACTTTCTTTACCCAAAGGGTTGTCAAGCACTGAAACAGGCTGACTGGGGAAGTGGTGGAGTTACTGTCCCTTTTCAAAATCTACTTTATAAATAAAAGATAGAATATAAATAAAGTATTTAAAAGATGTGTGGATGTGGCAGCTGGGGATGTGGTGTAGTGGTGGACTCAACAGTGCTGGATTAATTGGACTTGATAATCTTAGAGGGCTTTTCCAACCTAAATTAATCCCTTGATTAATTGGCCAAGATATTATGATATCCAAAAATCACAAAAAATGGAATGAGACCTACTCTTGAAGAAAATACTGTTCAATTAGGCTATATAGGAGAGGATGATATGAAGAAAATGATAAAAATCTGGCATTTCTTTTTTATTTCAAATTAGCATTTTATTAATGGAGGGTGGAGTTTGATGGAGAGGGACAGGCTGTTAACTTTCCTAGCTACATTTTCCTCTCTGCCTCTGACACACCAAGAGGAAAAAATCAGGGTTTTTTTTCCCCTTACTGATTTGTATGAAGCTCTAGAGCTGAGGGGGGATATCTTTTTGCCGTGTTCAGCACTACATGAAATCCTTGTAGGAAACAATGAGCAACCTATTGTTTTTCACAGATGCATTCCTCCTACATAAACCCCTCAGTAATTAACTGGCAGCATCTTCAAAGCAGCAACGTGTGAGATAAATCAGAAGGAACAGGAATGACAATGTGATAATACCCATGAGTTTTGATGTAGAAGTGACATGGTAGTAGTATCAAAACAGTTCATCATCCTTTATGATCTTGCTGTCATTTATACCAGTGTTCAAATTTCACATGTCACACATGCCTTATGTGCACTGCATCTGGCTGCTCCCACACTCACATTCCTCTCTCCCCACTGCCAGGATTCAGCTGAGGCCATAGGGAGAGGAGAGGATCCTTTTCCCATTGAATCATAGGATCGATTGGATTGGGAGAGACCTTAAAGATCATTTAATTCCTTCTCTCCTGCCATGGGCAGGGACACCTGGTTAGACCAGGTTGCTCCAAATCTCATCCAGCCTAGTCCTGAACGCTTCCAGTGAAGGAAGTTCTCTGGGCAGCATGCTTCAGTGCCTCACCACCCTCACAGTAAAGAATTTCTTCCAAAGATCAAATCTAAATCAACCCTATTTCAGCCCAAAGCCATCACCCTTGTCCTATCACTATGTCAACTTGTGAAAAGCCCTTCATCAGCATTCCTGTCGGCTCCCTTCAGAAACTGGAAGGCTGCTCTAAAGTCTCCCAGGACCTTTCACTTCTCTTGGCAAAACAACTCTCTCAGCCTGTGGCGGTTGGAGAGGGGCTCCAGCCCTTTGGACATCTTTGTGCTGATCTACAGCAGCTGGTTCTTCATTTTCTCAGTCCCTGCCTTGGCCTTCTGCAACTTGGGCAGTGTGGCTGGAGCACTTGCCAGTGAACACTGAGGCAAAAAGTCATTGAACACCTCAGACTTCTCCATATCCCAAGTAACCAAGACTTCCATTTCCTTCTGGAGAGGGCCCACATTTTCCCTAGTCTTCCTTCAATCAACAGACTACCTTTCCTTGTTCTTGACATACCTGGCCAAATTTTACAGAATTAAAGGAGATAATCTACAGGTATTTGTGCTCACTGAACAAGCTAAACTGTTTCTGAAGCTGTACAGCTTTGTACAAAATGTTCGTAAGAGGATGTTCCTTGCACAGCTTCCCTCAGCGGTGCAGGAGGAAAATCAATATGGTAAAATAACACATCCTAAAATTAATGTATTCAGTGCCTGTTACTCTTGACTCCTATTTATCTGATGTGAGAATATCAACATATTTAGGTCCATATAAACCATATTAATTAAGTATACATACTCAACAAGTTTTCTTGACTAGTTTTTATAGCTTCTAGATCAAAAAGTATAGAGAGTATGGGGCTTACTGAGTTTTCAAGTGGATATTACATCAATTTAATATGTAACAATGTTCATAGGCTTTATCTTCTATTGTCCACATTTTCCTGAAGTCCCTTATCACCAAAAAACATTTGTACTGACAGACCATTGAAATATCTTTCTATATCTTACCGAGTTTACATATTGGGTTATATTTCTCCTCTCCAGCTCTCAGCTGGAGGATTGGAAGCAAAATCCATTCTGTACCCATTTAGGGAAGAGGGCAGTTAGATCAATAATCTGTGGTAGCTTCTTGGCAGAAAGAAACAGATACATGCACAAAAGTATTGATTCCATTAATCCATGTTCCACTGCAAACTGCCAGCAGGTCAGGTCAGCCACATTTCTCCTCTTTTTTTTATTGAAAACAAATCTAGAATAGATTGCAAGGAGTAAGGACACTCTTGTCAAAGTACCACAAGAAGTTAAACCACAGGATTTGTGTTCCCCCAAATCACAAGACTCCCTTAAAGCTTGTGATATTTAAAATTTTGATAAATGGTGTCCTGTTCTTGTGTATGTATGCTTGTCCTCCCTTTAAAAACGTTCTGGGTTTGTATATGTCGTTTTGAGGAATCAACAGAATAGAAAAGATAAATGTCAGGCCAAAAACCCACACATCAAAGCTATGCTGGAGTTTGTATACGACTCTTCCTTCTCTCTAGGAAATTCTGAATCTGCATATTCTGCCCTGGCTCTTGGAAAATGTTTTCTTCCAAACATATGTGCTTCTTGCCTTGCCCTTCAGCTTACACTCTCCCAGTTTGAAAGATGAGGAAAAGAAATCTTCTCATAAAGACATGCAGTGTGTTGCCTTTCACCATCACCACTTGCCAGCTCTCATTATTGCTGTGCCTATTCTTTGCCTGGAGCAATATTTTTTTTATATTCTGTTAAAAAACCCTTGACATCCTCCAGGAAAATAAAGAGTCTGAACAACAACAAAGTGCATGTGTGTATGAGCATGTGGAGATTTCTTGGCAGCTTCTGTGCCTATTGCTTTACTTCTGATCATGTCAACATTATTTTCCCTTCAAGCAAACAAAGTGCTTTGAAGTGATGTCTCCCTTGACAGGGTGAGCCATTGACAAGCTGTCAAGAGCAGACAATAGAGAAAAAGGGATGCGTGTCATGTGTGAGGGAGCTGTGCCATAGCTTTGGCTACCAGCTGAAACTCACAGGGACCATCACGTGTGTGAAGGACATGGTGGTAGCATCAGTGGGAAACACTGAACTGCCATTTGCTGTATAAAAAAATATTCTGTTTATACATGGAGGAAGTGAATGGGAATCAACCTAACAAAAGGTTGAGATACAGAAGGTGCCAGACAGAAAACAAATGGCCAAGAGAGAAACAGGTAGGAAGAAACAATTGAGTAATTATTTTCTCTTATAATTTATAGAAACTTTAAAGTTGGAAAAGACCTCCAAGATCATAGAGTCCAATCATTTAACTGTTATCCACTACTGCTGGAGTTGGCAGATCTTACTTTTTCATGGATATGTCATGATTGGAAGCTTCCTCAAGAAGCAGAAACCCTCAATTCTCAAGGAAATCACAAACAAATGGAATTGATCCCTCTGTAATTCAGTTTAAACAGACCTTACTGCATTTTTTGGCCATTTCATCTGAATGTTAGACAACTCTTTTGTTATACAAGTGGCTTCTATTCCTCTCAGAAAAAGAGGTTATAAACCCCCCAGCCATGCTGCAGCAGATAGCTCTTTATGAAAAGCAATGGATCAAAGGGGTACCAGCCCCCTCCATTTCTCCTATAGCATCTGAGTTATTGCTCGGATTACTGCCCAAAAATTAATGACTCCTAGGAAAAATAGTAGATCAAGATGTAGACAGCCTTACTCTGTGGTTTCATCTATTTTATGACAGAAAAAAAATAGCATCAAATTGTATGTCTGAATAACCCCTAGCACAAGCACTGGCTCTTTCCCTGGGCTCAGGGAGGTAAATGAGTGAAGAAGAGACTAATGCTGCCCACTGTCAGGCTCTCAGCAGCTTGTAGGTTTCACAGCTTTGGGGATTATTGCAAACCCAGGAGCTGAAATGTGGCCACCCAAGACATTTCTACAGTCACAGAGGTCCCCTGGGCTTGGCACTGGTGATTTTGTGGTTCTAAATTTTGTACATTCACAGCTAAAGTGACAGGTAGGCATAGAAACCTTCTCTGAGGCATTTCAGCCTGGGCACTCCAGTTAGTTGTCAGCAGTCCTTTCTTCATCTATTTACAGGAGATGACACAATCTTTGTGGCAGGGGAGGGCCAGATGATGAATGTACCTTAACTCTCTACACAGAGAGGCATTAAATTTAGTTGGTACAATAGAATTAGCATAATTCATGAATTAGGTCAGTTTCAATTACTTATGTATAGAAAGTAGATTTTATCCTAACAAAATTAATCTAATTTAAAAATCCTATCACATCTCTTTTTTCCAAGAGATGGAAAAATGGATATTTGCTGTTATCAGATGTGTGAAGCAACATCACTGTATATTTTCACATCTAGTTGATTACTTAACCATCTGTTCTCTTCAACAACAGAGGATACAAGATGGGAGGAAGAAAGGGGAAGTGAAATAAATGGAAATATAACTGTGATTGTTTTCCAACCTATCTCTTAATTTTTCATTTGCTCCATAAATCCCAGGGCAATTTTTTTTACAGTATGTGTGTCAAAACATGGTCTATATATATAAACAAACCTTTTCTAACTCTTCTTTCTTTCTTTGTTTCTTCCCCCCCTTTTTTTTTTTTTTTTTTTTTTTAGTCAGAATAATGTAAATGTATCACAACTTTCTTCATATCCTCTGTGGATGACTATAAAATGGAGGTGGAGGGAGGAGAATTTTGTAGGCAGAACATTATGTGCATTAGATTAAAATCAGTTATTTAGTAGCTCATACTTAAATATTCACACTTAATTTAACTCACTTCATTCTCTAGAAGGAATGTGGGTGTGTTAATCTTTTGAGTTGATAAAAATCATTCATCTAGATGTACAGTTTAGAAATTGACTTCAAATTTCCAGTTACCTTTGTTCTAATGTGTCTTCTTTGGCTTAAATTTATTTTCCAGACATCATTTGAAAAAAGAGCCCCAGACATATTTCATAAATTGGGTTGAATTACACATTTTAAATTATAGACCTTGCAGTTGTTAAAAAAACCTCACCCAATAACCTTACAATATTTTTCCCTGACATTTTTCCTCAAATTCAAAGCCAGACCTCCTTCATTTTGATAGCTTTGTCAAGAACGAGTATTTTGCCATCCCCTACTATGTTATTTTTCTTTATAATTATTGAATCAGGTTGCAAATAGAATTATGGAAAAAAAAAAAACAAAACCATAGGCAATCTAGAGATAGCACAGAGGACTCTGTAATCACAGAATATCACTGAACATGCTTAATATACAGGTGATACAGCATCCTTTGAAGCAGGAATTGTGTACATATACACATACATCTATATATGTGTATACACACATATATGAAACAGCATTGCCAATGTCATAAATAGCCATTAGAGGTGCTCCAAACCAAAAACAGAACTTTTTCTCATTTTCTTGGCCAGTGAAGTTAAGAAATCTGAGTGCAGGTCAAAGAACATGGAAGCCACATGCTGATCATACAGAGGCATTCCTTGCAGGAATAAAGTTTGTCCTATCTCAAAAGACCGACAAAAGCTAGTGATAACTGAGGTTAAGGCAAACCTGAATTAACTGGGTTTCACAGAGACATTCCTTGCAGGAATAAAGGTTGTCATATCTCAAAAGACAGACTGACAAAAGCTAGTGATAACTGAGGTTAAGGCAAACCTGAATTAACTGGGTTTTTGCTCTTACCTAGCTAATCAGATGCCTCACTATTGCAGGTTTGGCACAGTAAATCACCATCAGTCAAAGGCAGCAGCAAATTAGAATCATGTAAATGGTATCTCTGGCTTGACTGACTGGGGAAGTCATAACAGCAGTGCCCTGGGAGTTGTCTGAGACTTTGGGATGTTCAAAGCTCTGTGGATGCTCAGAAACAGCAAGTGTAATGCAAGAGAAAATTCTTTCTTGGTGCCTTTTTGTTCACAGCTGTTTTCTGTCCAGACAAAATGAAAGGGGTGGGTGTGAGGTTTCTCTTTACCTGCCAGATACTGAACAAATGAGGTGAGGAAATCCAGGGAGATTTTGGTTGTGACTGCAGGGGCAAGATGAGTGGGAATCACAGGAGGGAAGGTGGAAAATATTAGAGATTCCTGGGAATAAAAACTATCATGGAGTGTTACTTACAACGTCATTGCATTAACTGAAAACAATCATAAAGTCAAAGCTATATCTTTGGGGAACAGGTGGATGGGAGGGAGTTGTGCACAAACCCTGTTCCTTTCCTGTCTTTCCCCTTCAGGCACTTTGATGGTTCTCTGCCTAAAAAGTGAAATAATTAATTCTTATGCAGTAAATCCTATATTTTGTGTTTCTTTGAAAGCTCACTGCTGAGAAGGTCTGGACAGACACACCTCAATATTTTAGCAAATGTTGGATCTTTCTGTACAGCTTTGCTGGAATGTACCAACAAGGTTGATGTCAGTGGTTCTGAGTAGACAAATCTATACTGGGGGAGGGAAAGGGCTGTGCCCTCAACACTGTGGGACCAGGTCTGTGTGAAGAGGAGGGTGTGACAGGGCCCTCTGCTCAGAGACCACAGAAGGGATGAGCTGCAGAATCATGGGATCATAGAATAGGCTGGAAAGATCCCCAAGTCCAAGGGAATTTGTGACACTGCCAAGCCCAACACTAAGCCATGACCCCAAGTGCCACATCTACAGATCTTTCAAATGCCCAGGGATGGTGACCCCACCACTTCCCTGGGCACCCTACTCTAATGCCTGACCACCCTTTCGGTAAAAAAATGTTTCTGACTATCCAATATAAACCTCTCATGGTGCAATTTGAGTTCATTTTCTCCTGTGCTTGTTACCTGGGTAAGAAAACTGACCCCCCTCATTACACTCCTTTCAGATAGCAGTAAAGAGTGATAAGGTCTCCTCTAAGTCTCCTTTTTTCATAGCATACTGGAAATTAATATACTTTCCTTTATTCCAAGCTATTGAATGATGTTTTCTACATGTTTTGAACTGGAAGCCGAATTTAGGTTCAGCTTGGTGGATTAGGAAAAGAATTTGATTAGTGTGTTTACCTATCAACCCTGTCTGAAAATGTCTGCACTTGCTTTGCATTCCTCCAAGTATAATACTTGGAAAATAATACTTCCAAGAGTAATGGCTGGGTTTTGCTTTCCAGAAAAACCCTGCCACAAGTCTGTGGTTTAAAGCCATAAGTTAGGTTTGCAGCCCATCATGTTTCAGATCAATACACTACAGAGAGCTGACACAGATCCTGCACAAAGACAGATTGCACTTTCAAGTGCATTTCATGCCATTTAAAAATGGAATTAAGCAATATGGAAATGCTAAAAATACATGAAATACAAATTTTAAGCCACTAAAGGAAAACCCTGAGTGCTATTCTGCTTATTAAAGACAACAACCTGCCACAAAATAAATATTCCCTGCTAATTAGCTAATATTTAATCAGCGCAGTGCTCTGTTCTAAAAAAAAAAAAGCTTCTGCTAGCCACTTTTTGGTGGTGGTCCTTTAAAAAGAAATCTCAAGCATGCTCTATTTATATTACTTTTTTAGTTTTTTCTTCTGTGCACTGAAGCAGGAGCAGGCTCTAGTGCTTCTCATAATTTTATTTACGACCCCACGCCCTCAATCTCAGAGAAAATGGAGGTCATGCTACTTCTTATACGTGTTGTCATGCAGATATGTGGGCTTTTAAATGGGGTGCTTACCTCCAAATTTCAAAGTAACATATATTTTTTTATGACTTCTACTTTGGCTTGGTTTTTTTGTTTGTTTGGTTTTGGTTTTTTTTACTCCACAAATGGGACTCGTGGTGCTTGTCCTGCTCATTGAATATGGAAAAGATTTGTCTGCTGAATGCATGAGATGTTAGTGTGCTGTGGCTGGGCAGAGTTATCTGTATCTATTTGCACCTTAGGGCCCAGACTCCACCAGCAGATTTCTGCAGAGGGAGTGTAACAATGGAGGAAGGGCAACAAAACACAATTGACAAGAAGAAAGGAGATTCTTCCAAAGAACTGCATAAAGAGTGATAAAAACTGACACAGTGGTAGGCTGAATTTTGATAAATTGCCTTCTACTTTGGCACCTAGGTTTTTCCCACCTTTTCAGTTTTCAAACTGATCTCTCAATGAACTTCTGAAAAGCCAGAAAATGTCTAATTTCCTATTTACAGCTGTGAGTGGTGCATGAAAGAGTATTTCAAGCTGTGCAAAATATCACCACCTGGATAAAATTTACCTAACACTCTCCCTCTGCAGTATACTTTTTTCCCCCAGCAGGCCAAAAATTTAATGCAGCTTCCCCTGCTCTCAGTGGATTTTGCACATGCCATAGTATTTCATCAAGGATGAAAGGGCTCTGGTATGTTATTTAACCTTTCAATAATATGCTGGAAAGTGAATTAAGAAAGTCTTCTAAAGTACAGTTGCCATTTACTGCATAGAGACAGAGACATAGTGGTGTGCAAAAAAGTTATAGATACTCCACATGTATTAATGCAACAAGATCACTCTGGATGCTGCCTTTGGGCTGGAATAGGGTTCTCTGTGACAGTAAAAGATATTTCCTTCCTTCTGTTTTGTATCTCATCCTTCATCCTGGGCAGCCTTCCTTCCTCTGAGCACAGAAAGTCTTCTTAGTTGGTATTTCTTAAAAGCAGATCCTTGCTTATTTTTGGAGCCTTTTTTTTCAATCTTCTGTGAACTACTGGAGGATGTGGTATCTTCTGGCTCCAGCCAGCTTCCTTTGAAAACCAATTATTTGATCCTGAGTACAGCTGTTGAGTTTTATGATTTCCCTTTGTATCCAGACTGGGAGAAAAATTACATTTTGCCTTGTCAGAAAATACTAAATTTAACATGCCCAGAAAGGAGTCTGGTGATAGAGCAGTTTTTGTAGAGGTGTCTTCTCATTAACATTTCAATTTCTTTGATTTTACCTAGACAAATTCTTGAAACTCTTAACACCAGTCAAAGACAAAAAGAGGTTATAGGGTCAAAAGGTAACTTATTTGTAATTGGAGGTAAAGTGCATTTGCATTCCTTCTCTTCTCTAGAAGGATTTTTGCACCCTTTACTAAAATTGTAGGTCAGTGGCACTAACCATGTTCAGTGTCACTGGGAATAACCATGTTTGTGTGTAGGAAGTAACTAGAGAGGTTCATAGTTGTGCTGGGATATGTTTGTTCCCTTCAGGGTTGTTTTTGGTGTTTGCAGCTAGAGATTACAGATCCTTTAAGTTGAAATTTGACCAAGTATAGCCTCCTGGACATGGAAGATCAGACTTGTTTTGGGGAAAATATCAGGTCTGTTTATGACAGAGGAGGTGCAAGGACTGAAAGCAGTGAGATTTGAGATCCCCTGGGAGCCTCCCTGACCTCCAGCTGATGCTCTAGAAGAACATGGTCCTTCCAAAGGTCTGTTATGTCTGCTGGCTCTCATAAAAACTCCTGCACATTTCCACATAAAACAGAAATAAATGGATGTTTCTGCTTGCATAACTGAAGCCTGTCTTAGGTGTCTTCTTTTATGATCTGAAATGGTCCCTAGGCCCCAATTAGATTACATTAACTAGATTTACATCAGCTATAATGGATTTTGGATAGTCTACTCATATAATGACAGCTGCAGATAGACACTTGAATTATGTGTCCTGTCTCGCACCAAATCCAACCCCAAACCAGTCATCACTAGGAGTGAAAGCAAGAAGTCAGCTACAGTCAGGGTGGGGCTGTAAAAATACTCTTTCAGTCTTTCCTCTTTTATCTGTTGCACATATTTTTAAGTTTGGTGAGTTAGTTGTGCTAACTTTTACTCTAAGAGAGCCTGGCTTTTAAAAAAAAATTAAAAATCTTGAAATATATATATTTTTAGGAGCTCCTTATAGAACGCTGTCTAGCCTGTTGACCTCAACATCAGGTCCACTGTATATGTGAAATGTGTTTGTACAATAGACCTGTGACTCTGGTGTTCTCATCTTCCCAGGAGTCTGACTTCCATGAGCACATCAGGCAGATGCCATTTCAAGGAAAAGAGGCTGGAATTGAGGCATCTCCTGGCCACAGACCCTTTCTTGGGAGCAGTGGGATCTTTGGCTCTTCTAGCTGATGTTGGCTTTTGGATCCTCTCTGGTTCATCCCACTAGGCAGAGTTCCAGATTTTTGGCTGATCCCAATTCTCACAGCCACTAGTTCCTGCAGTAATGAGTCTGAGTAAGAGCATAAGCTTTCAGGAAGTAAGTCTTCACACTGCCCCTTGATATCCAGATAAAAATATTCTTACAGCCTTTAGAGTCTCCTACAAACCTGGATGTTATAACTCTTTTTTCCGCTCTCTTCTGTCTACTGACTGAGATTTGCTGTGTAATGTTGCTTGTAATTTCTCTAGCTTATTTTCAAGTCTGAGCTTTTTTTCTCATTCATGGGAGGTAGCCTGGTTGCAGGCTCTCTACCCCTTTGACAGATGATAATCTTCAGTATGTTGCACTGAATCCTAAGATGTGCTACCTCTCAAATGCATGTTGGTTGAGCAAGACTCCTTGCTAAGCAGGATACAAATCAGCAAAAGCGGTGGGGTTAATGAGACTCCTCAAATGTAATTATTACAGAGATACAAAGCAGGGTGCCAGATAAGATTGAAGACCACCTATTACAAAACCAGCTAATTTACTTAAATAAAGTATACCCACTTTGGTGCTTAAGTAGGTATAAACTTGCCTACTTGATTGCTGTTACTGTTAATATTAGCACAGCCTCTATTATGATGGGCTGTGTTACCCTATTTTGGACTAGCCAAGAAAGCAGACAGACTGTGCTGGTTGATGAATCACTTAGAGACAGACTGAAGAGTGACAAACTTCTGAAATTCACCCCACACAAGTAAGGAAGAGTAAGAGACAGCTGGTAGGATTTCCCCCCATAAGGGTACTCACAGCCCCAGGCATGCTCCAGTCAGACTTCAGAGGATTAATCTCAGCACTTGTGTTGGTGTCAGAGATCAATAACTCTTGGGCTTTTATTTATGATCTCTTTACTGAAAAGCTCTGTGGCCCAGCTCATGCTGTTCTCTTTTCTGGTTTCTGTTCTCTTGCTCCTGTGAACTTCAGTGGAGAAGTGCAGATAGACAACACGCTCCAGAGAGATGATGTACCTTGAAACTCAGGATGTTGAGATACTGATTCTAAGCAGTAGTACCCTATTGCTTTTTCCTTTTAAGTTTGTTTATTGCATTGGATCCATGGGGAACTGATCTACATTGTCTGTAAGCTAGAAAAAGTAAGTTGGCATGTGTACAAAAATGATTACAGGTGGATGCAATGCTTTGCAGCCAAATGAATTCCCTGACAGCTGAAGAGGTGGCAGGCATGCCCCAGGACCAAGAGTAAATGCTATGGTGGAAGGAAAGAAAAACTCCTTTAGGCAGTGCTGCTGCTGTGCCTTCTGTGTTTTAAACAGTTCCGAAATCCTTTATTCAGGCTCAGTTGTAAATATGAGAGAACGAAAAATTCTTTTTTTAATAAATACAATACATCCAAAAGGAGGGCCTTACCTGTTTCCCAAGCAGCTACAAGTTGTGCTTTGGGATTTGACACACACATCTGCCTGCCAATATCTGTACTGTTTGCATGGCATCCTTGCCATGTTTGGATCTCTTATGACTTACAAATTGCTTCCTGAAGCAGATTTTATAGCGTTTCTGTCCTTAAATTGAGGTTGGAGAAGTTAACCTGCAAGTCCCTTGTTCATAATTTGATGGTACAGATATTCTAATACAGATTTATTTAGTGTTACCCATCTAAGAACAAATCTGCTGGAGCAATTGAGGACTCCTCTGTGAGTTGTTTCATATAGTGTTTACATATGCTGGTTTTGGCTGTGGTAGAGTTAATTTTCTTCACAGTAGCTGGTATGGGGCTGTGGTTTGGATTTGTGCTGAGAATGCTATTGATAATTAAAGGATGTTTTTGTTACTAATGAGCAGGGCTCACACAGTCAAGTCCTTTTCTGCTCCTCACCCCAACCTGCCAGCAAGGAGGCTGGGACTGCACAAGGATTTGGGAAGGGACACAGACAGGACAGCTTACCCCACCTGAGCTAAGGGATACCCAGACTGTATCATGTCAGAATACGTCAGATTGTATCATACTCAGAATACAAGGTTAGGGAAAGAAGCAGGAAGAAAGCACCATGCAGCATGATGATGTTTGTCTTCCCAAGTCACTGTTATGTGTGATGGAGTCCTGCTTTCCTGATGATGGCTGAACACCTGCCTACCCACGGGAAGTGGTGAATGAATTCCTTGTTTTGCTTTGCTTTTCTCTACATATTAAACTGTTTTTATCTCCATGCATGAGTTTTCCCACTCTTACCTTTCCAATTATCTCCCTGGTCCTGCAGGGGCTGGGCTGGAGTGAGCAGCTTTGTGGGGCTGAATTGCCAGCTGGGGTTAAACCAGGACTGTTTGCATATTATTTGTAGCTGTATGATGAAAAAAGAAGGCAGGCAGTAGTTGCTGAATATAAAATGTGCCCTAAAACCATCTGGAAAAAAAAAGACTAGATACTATCCAAAGGTATTTGGCGTGACAGAGGAGGCTGCTGACAGAGGCTGTACCAATCCTATTCAAGGCTTATAAAGGATTTGTTCTTTGCAGAGGCTGCATGATAAACTCTTGACTTTGCAAAGTCAAGAACAGGAACGGCTCCTTGGTCTCAAGGTAGTCTCTGTTATTAGATGGTTTTCAGCTACTTTAATTAAGCTATCTGCAAAGGAATGCTTAAAAAAGCATGTTGATGAACAGCATGACTATTTACAACATATTTAACAAATAGAGCAAGCACAGCTCTTTAGAGTGTGAGTACAAAGTGGGATGCTGTACAGTCTTCTAAGAGCCAAAATTGTTTACTCACTTATCCAAAAGCAGAGGGAAAATTTAGGCTGTGTAAAACAGGGTGAACTGAATTTCCATTGGTTACAGTGTAAAACAATTTTCATCTCAGGTGTTTGTTCAAATACAAGGTTTAGATAAAATAATTGTTCAGGTATCATTGCAATATTCACTGGGTGACAAGTTGGTTGCTCTGGTGGCTCATTATTTAATGTTTGAATGGTGATATAAGTAGCAACACAGCATATCTTAGTTGTCATGCATTATCATGGTAAGTGATGTAAGAGGTGTCATCAAATTCAGTTTTGAGATTTCTACAAAGTGCAGTATGATACTTGTGTGTGAGAGAGAGAAAGGGCTTGAAATCCCTTTTTTAATAATGCAGTCCCAATGTAAATGCTTTGTAGAAATATTATTCTATTCAGGTAACACTTTGAAATGTCATCAGAAGTATCTTCCATATAAGGCCACGATAAATTTAAAAAAAAACCCAACTAAACAAAACCCAAACCTCTACTTTCCTAAAGTAATGGAAGGTGTTCTGTTAGAAATCACAGAAACACTGCTCTCCAGGACAGTCTGGCTTTCAAGAAAAACAAGTAGTCCAAAAGTTTAATTTAAAAACTAAAACACAATGATTAAAATAGATAAGTAGTAGAAATGAGATCTTGAGTTCCCATTTAGTTTGGTTTGGTGAAGAGCTGGGTACAAAAGCAAGGAAGAAGGAACAGTAATTTTAATAATAAAATGTGCTCACCTCTCAGGATGGTGCATGCCATAATAAATGATTTTACAAAATCAATCTATAACCTTTTTAGTTCTCAGTAAAATTGTTCTCTCCAGACAAATCATCCACTGCTGAACTGAATTTCCCAAAGTTCTCTGAGTTGGTGATGAGCATCCAAAAAAACCTGGCTTTGAGCACATGCCCAGAGAGTTCAGTACTGGAATTATTAGTGGTTATCATGACAAAGTTTGTAGTCTGTTAATATTAAGACATTAGAAAACCTTATACAAAGTTAAAAGATACCTGGTTAGACCCTAAATATACAATAAATACCCTAAAGACATCCTTTATATAAATAGTTTACAAATAGTATCACTCTTACTGGGGAGTTAGCACGGTTAGTGGGTGTCTCTACTCTGTTCAGTCCATTCATTGGACTGTGTTGAGAGGTAATTAGAAGTAAATCATGAAGATGCAGATATTTTACAGTGCACCTCTCTGTGTAATTGCTCCTCACTGGTGACTGAGGTGGCTGAGTATCTGAGGTGGCATTTCATAATTCAATACTGAGATCAGCCTGGAGTCCAATGGTGCCCAGCATGAAACTTGAAACTTGAAACCAGTTTACAAGGTGTGTCTTGTAAGCTGTCCTGAATTTACCATAATTGGACTCACACTTCTCCAAATCAGTTCATTTTAAATGTCATTGTTTTAGCTACACAAGCTCTAGTCACATAAATTATGGCAGTGCAACCTTTAAAGAATGATACAACCAAAACAACTTGTGGCTATATTATTGCTTTCCTAGTTGAGTTGCATCCATAGAGTTGAGGTGTCCAGCTTCTCTGTGACTGCTTCAGGAGTAAAAAAAAGAATTCTGAGACAAAAAAAAAAGTGCTTAAGTTCTCTCTTCTCATATTTTTTTGGGTGTTAAAAAGTAATCAGAGACAAGTCAGCTCTTGTTCTTTCAGCGCAAGGGAAGAAATGCTTTGGTTTGCAAACACACTCCTTCCCACTATACTTTCTGCCTGAAAATGTTCACATTAGTAAAAATAAAGATGATTTTATAGGTGCAGCCTTTCTTGGTGACTTTTTGTGTGCAGCAAATCTTTCCTATGAGTCCTTTCATGTGAATGTGGTGTGAAGGTTAGACAGCACAAAGGTAACTCATTTAATTTTAGCTTATTTATTTCCTCTTTTAGCTAGTGACAAGCTAGAAACTCAGCATCATGTTTCTGACTAGCAGAAAGTAAAGGGAAAGTTGGTCAGCCAATTGCAGCTCTATATTTACTTTTCCTTTCTCAAGCACAAGAAAATCAAATGAAGGAAACAAAAAATGCAATGAGAAGATGGGTAGTGGACTTCTAAGACATATTCTGAGGAAGAAAGCAGGAGGGAGAGTGCAATAAGAGGATGCAGGTAGAAATGTGAGCACACTGGAGAAGACACTGAGCACAATCTGTCCCCTTGGGCAGCACAGCAGACTGTCATTCACTCAGTGCAGGCCAGACTCTTTTTTGTATGGAAACGTGTTCGACTGCTTTAAAAAAGGGGCTCCACAGAAATAATTTCTAGGTCCAGAAGGTATTTTTTGGAAAAAAATTCAGTAGTACTGTTCTTGTGATGCACATTCATTCCTAAGAGGATGGATTCCATTGCTGTTTGAACTCATAGTTCAACACATGAATGGCATTTTTTGAAATATACACAGAGTTTGCTTGTTACAGCAATTCCTTTTGTTACTCGTTTCACATAGTAACTTGTATATCCATTAGTGGTAAGATGTTCCAAGGGAAAAAGTTGTAATTGCACATATTTAAAGGGTACATAATTTACCTTTATTACAACTCTAGTTGCAGCTGTGGTCTCAAAATTATCCCAGTGTGCACCATGCTGGTGCAATTAGGAGAGACTGGTTCTTTGTCCCTATAATCCTTCTCTGGATGAGAAATAAGAACATTGATAGAACAGAGAAAGCATTGTGCTGTATTATAACTCAGTAGGTCAGCCTGGGCCCACGACAGTTCCTGGAGTAGTAAATCAGACTTGGAGAATACTTTGGGAATGGAAACCTTGTTAGAGTGTTTGCAGTAAATATAAAAGCTGATGCGTGGGTGTTGCAGCCACAAATCCTGTTATATGCTAATATGATTTATGCGCATAACACCCAAACATAATCATCAGAGTTAACTCCTGTGTACCTGTTGTATTTAAAATTAAAATGAAGTTATGCCATTAGCATTTGCAGAACAGTTGGTCTATATTACACATGAACATTTAATAATTTGGCTTATTTTTGCTGACTGAATATACTATGCCAGATTCTTTCATTTGAGTAGTGATTGGCATTCTTCTTGAACCTGATGAATCTTGAATTCAAATGAACTGTTTAATTGCAATTTCATTTTAAAAAAAAAAATATGAGTTTTAATGGAAGTATTCCTTAGCCAGGGAATGAAGGATATCATAGGAGACAGTTTGATACATTGTGCTGCGTAAAACTGATGTTTAGCAACAACTTTTCAACACAACCTTAATTCTGGAGTGAATTCTTAGTAAGTGGACATGAGACACCCAACACAACCAAGTAAATGAGCATCTTCCAGTCTAGAGCTCTCTTCAGGATCATGGTGTTAACCAGTGTGTCTTTACTGACTTAATTCTCTGCTCCAGCAGAAACAGTATTTATTTTCTGGACCTCTTTCTGCAGAACTGTTTGTACCCTTTATGGCTAACAAATTGGCTTTGCCCTCTCTGAATACCATTTATGGAGCCTGGATTTGATCACTCCGAGACCATTCTTCACTCAGTGTGTTTTCTGTGCCCAGCCAAATACGTGTATGAGCCAGCTTTGTTGAGGAAAAGCCTTGCTGATCTGCAGCAGAGAAAAATCCTGGCTGATAAAGGTGTGGACAAGCAGGAGACTGGAGAGTGATCCAGCTGCTGGTGTTGACATACTCATCTTGAACAGTCCTGTTTAGGCTTTGGTGTAGCAAAGCCCCCCTACTCCATTTTTATTTAATAGAATGACTACTTCTCTCAACTGGGGACTAACCTTCTTTCCTACAAACTGCTAGGGACTTCTAAGAAAGACTTGTTAGTGCAAAAATGGAAAAGTTATGCTTACATTTTTAATGACTAATGCATTCTGGAATGTAAATCCATCTGAACACACCCTGAGAGCAGAAACTGTGGCATTGCATGTGCCTTCTATGCAATACTCAATCCAAAAAGCTGCAAATTTCTACACTTGTAAGTGATGGCAGATATAACGCTATTTTGACTAGCAAACAAAAAAAAATGTATTGACTTAAGAAAGCAGCACTTTTTGTTTTGAAAATGTCAAAACAAACTGTTGGCAATTTTGAAAAAAAAATCCCTAAGATCTGTTTGTTTGCTCCTTCTGATGGAAAACAAAACTTACAAAAACTCACAGTGAGAAAGTTTATTGTTTTGTTGAATCATTATTTGCTGAGAAGAAAAAAATTTCCAAATCTTCTCAGCCAGAGAAGATTTGGAAAATTTTTTGCTGCTCTAATTTCCATAGGTAAAGAAGCATGTGATAGTGATTCCAGAATTACATATGAATATTTTAGTTTGCCATCTTGAACTCAGATCAGATTAAAATTCAATGACCTTCAACAGTCAGCATCTTTCTGTGAATGGATTTGTTCTTTTCAATTTGACTCTTGTGCTCTTAATTTTGATGCAGGTTTTTGCTTTTATGAATGAATTTCTGTAATTACTCCATTAACCAAGTTATATATGGATTTGTAGAGTTTATTATTATACTCTATTCAATTTGAAAACTCCCATAGTTACCAGACCTTCATTCCACATCTCTGTCTTGATCAAAATACTGAAAGTTTATTAAGTGATAGAGACTTTCTCCCTCAATGTGTCATCTTGTATTTTTTACTGGACTCATTAAAGGGAAACTGTGCTGGAATCCCATAAAAGTGGTCAAGACTGCAGCTTAGCATCTCACAGAACATCAAATAGAAGACTGCAGTGGATTCACACAGGAGCAGGCTATTTTTCCAAGAAAGACCTGGCCCAACACACCTGAGCTGGCTGGCCTTGGCCACAGAGGTGATGGCCTGTCCTTAGCATGGCCATCTCCTGTAGCCACTGCTGAGGTGCCACATGGAAACAGTCTCCATGGAATGGCTTCCTGAGCCACCTGTGCCAAGGGCTGCATTCACTATAGCCTGAGGGTTTGGTTTCACCGCAAAATGTAGAGACTTCATCAGTCTCATCTTAAAAATGGTAGCTTGGTTTCAGCAATATTCAGTCCCTCCCCCTGACTCAGTTGGGTGGTTAGCATCAAAAGTTGATGAAAGCCTGTGAAAGACACATAAAATAATCTGGGAACCAATTAACAGTTTAATTGGCAAATAAACCTATTCTTTACCCCCAAATGTTTCTGAGGATTGTGCAAGTAATGAGGTGGAAAAGATTATCATCAAATAAAATTCCAAAAATAGGAGATCAAAAAAGTGCAAGACATTAAAAGGTCAGCTGAAGGAACATGAAAATCAACATTAAACCTTGACTTGTCTGGCTGGGAGATATGTATGGGTTGAAATCTTTATCTCTGACTAACACAGCATAAGACCTGAAGTTTTTGTAGTGAGATTGCTCTCATCTACCAAAAAATTTTAAAAAACATTAGAAAGAATATCCTTTTTTAATTGCAAATAATAACCCCTCAAGCTCACTAGCACAAAATTTTACATGGCCATTAACGGGATCCTGATAAAGATTAGTTCTCCCCAGAAAAAGCAACAGCTATTTTACAGAGAATGGGAGTCATAAAGCTGTAAGGTCCTTTCTTCAGGGCATAAACCAGCTGCAGACACAGGAAGTTAAAAACAAACTAACAAACTTCTCCCTATGAGCTGATTATTATTTAATGAGCCATCATCATTTTAGTAATGAATGACTGATTGGAAAATTAACTTATTTTCTTGTGTTATAATACTAACTTGAAGAAAAGAAATCCACAGGAACCCATGGCTAATTTTTGAAAAATCTAGGCACTAGTCTGCTGCCTGTCAGGGCTGGAAGTAAAACAAATTTGCTCCCTTGCAAGTTATATTGGGCTGTAATATCATGAAATGTGTGAAAAACTTCCAGTTGAGATGCCATGACAAACTCATGCAAACACATACAGTTTTTAACTATTGCATATCTCTGGTTTTGTGCACTTTTACATGATTCAGGCAGAAAATTCACAACTGTGTGGAGTGATACCATCTCCAGGGAACCGGCACATTCAGAGCCATTGAGGGGATTCCCAGGAAAAGTGCCATCCATTTGGTCTTAAAGAAATAGTAAAAGCTGCATTTCTTCTCCAGAAATACATATGGATATTGAATACCAAGTAGCAATATGAGCTGCCTTTTCTGTAGGCTCAGAAGGAACTGACTGATAAATCTCATTATTTCCACGCTTAGGATATTTGAGTCTGTAGAAAGACTTAATATGAAGCTGGATCATAAAAACTGTGGGATATGTCTAGACCAAGCCAGAAAAGCAGATTCTTCAGGGCTGCAGATTGCTTCCACACAGCAGAACAAAACTGGAATTGAGCAAAGAACAAATTCTGAAAATCAAATTAAGAGCTTTTAGCTCTTCACTCTGTCAGATGTTGCTAAAACAGAGAGAAGCAAAAGACTAAAGGCAATTCCTCAGAAGGCCATAGGGGAAGATTTGGACTTCCAAACCATTTGAAAAGGACTTCAAAACAAATCACTTAGCTTTCACTCAGAGATCTACACAGAATCAGAAAAAATTTAAGTCTCCTTATCCAGCCAGTTTGAGTTGGTTCTGGTTTTACCTCTGAGGTCCTGTTCTCCACTGTGACAATTTCCAGTGAGGAGTGGCAAATTAGTTCTGCCTCTTGAGTGTGAGGTTTTGAGGCATACCAAGTATCACTTTCAGAGAATTTGGGCTTGACTTCTGATTTCTTTGATCAAAGTGAAAGACTTTCTTCAGACTATGTCCTCTGGCTTCTCCACTCTCTATAGCTCCAGTGAAAAACAAAGGGAATTAGAGGAGAGAACTCAATCCTATACAGTAATAAAAACTGAGAGGATGATGAATAACACCAATCTTCCCCAAAGAAGGAGAATAACAGACTGGAGAAGAGTATTGAGAAAATATAAAGTGGATGCTGGACAACCCTTCCAGAACTACAGCTCTGATCATATTGACTACAAATGCCAAGGTGTTCAGGGAGTAAAACAAGCTTTTCACAGTCAGTTTCAAAATGATCGGTTGCGTGTTGAGTTTTCTTCCTATTATAAATGCATAAGAGCTCAAATAAATGGAGAGGTACTTCACCAGGTAGAGCTACCTTTCTCCAAAATGCACTGCAGTACCACCTCCTAGCAAAATATAAGGTACAAGTTAGAAGGTATAATCTATTAATAGATTATAAACTAATAGATTTCATTGGAAATAACTTGACTCTAGGATGTTTCAAACTAAACAGGACAATTCACCCAGCAGGCTGCAAATGAATCCAAACTCAGCAGTAGATGCTGTCTCTCACAAGTAGAGTCTGTCTTCAGAGTACGAAAACCAAAAATTTCAGCTCTATCATTCCAGGGCTGCCGTGCAGGCAGCTGCATCAGCAGCCTCAGCCTGGAGTCTTGAGAGGTTCTCCCTGTTCTGAAGTTTGAAAAATATCAGGATCACCTGGTCTGAGCTTCCAGCCATACAGGTGTAGTTTCGATGTCTGCAGTACTACCATGGAATTAGTCCAAACTCTGCTTCTGAGTTATGCAGCTCTTACTTGGAGCTCCATCAGTCTTACAGAGCTTATCCAGCTGTCATGTCTGAGCTTTGTAATTTAATTTTTTTGTAATTTAAGTCTCCCAGACTTAAATTACATTCTTCACAATTTTTTACAAAACTTATTGAAGTTACTTTCTTTTTTCTTCCCTGTAGAAAAATTTGAAATTACTGTTTTATTATTTCTTTTAAGCCCTTAGAAACAGAGCTGTTTTCTTATCTAGAGTTCACTATAAAATCTCAACTTACACAATTAAACACTTGAAAACTTTTATTCCTCCATCACCACTGGGTTTCTTTTTGCTCTCCTTAATTTTTTGTCATTGTCCTTCCTTCCTTCCTTCCTTCCTTCCTTCCTTCCTTCCTTCCTTCCTTCCTTCCTTCCTTCCTTCCTTCCTTCCTTAGCTGAGACAAAGGCCTGTTGGTTTCCTCTGACTTCTCTTTTCATGCAGATCAGTGAAGGTGTGATTCCATGGCACAAAGGAGCACTATTTAATTTTCAAGATATTTCATTAGTTATTTGAAACACACCAATGTGTTTGGGGCATCTACCCTCTGCAGCAGCAACTGGAAGCCACATGAGCTATTATAAGATGTCTAAAATGGAATGAGATATTTAAGTCTGGGCAGCTGAATCCTGAACCAGATTGTCTTGCTGCAAATTCAGAGATTGCTCTGACACAAATGCCAGAATCTTCTCAGTTCAACCACTTGCATCCAATGGCTCAGTCATCAGACCTGAGCTCTCTGGTGTTTTATTGGTAAATGCTGACATATTTCAATATCTATGCTTGTGTACTAGAATAAAGATGGTTTTGGCCTTTGTCACTTTTTGTTCTCAGAAGTAATCAACACAGCACTCTGTAAATTCTTTGGAGCCTTTCCTGCTACAGGCAATGAGAGATTTGCCACTAACTTCAGCACAACCATTTATGAGTGCCACGTTTAATTAACACGTAATTCAGAGTGTCTAATAGGATTGATGTGTATCTGAATTAAAACTGCAAATAAAATGGTGCTAAGGGATAGAAGCAGAGAACAGACTTTAAATCTCATTTCAGGACTTGAGTGCAAATGGCAGAAAATACCATGGGTTTCACAGACAGAGAAGAACTTGGCATGAGATAAAAGGCTTAAGCCAGGATTCATCCAACTTCCAGTGCTGCTCAAAGGATGAAACCATCTGAGATTTATATATTCATTGCTTGACTTGCCCACACAAGGCTTTGAATGCCACTGGAATTTGATTTTTAGAGGACATTAGAAAAACCGACACAAAGTGCTGTTGGATGAAGAGTCTGCAGGAGGCTTCTGGCTGGTCCACCAGGCTTCTGAGCAGTCAGACGCTTTGGGATTGAGAGTGGCTCTCTTCGAGATTCACATAATCTCATTTGGAGCTTTCCCTCTGTTAAAATGCAGTGTGAGACAGGCTTTCAAGCCCTTTCCTCTGGTGCTAATCCTCCAGTGAATATTGACTCAGGGTTTTGAAGAGCTGCTGAAAAAATGACAAGTCAACGAGCATTGCTCCCTTCCCTGCCTGTCTGCTCAAGCGAGCCCAGTGAGGCTAGGAGAAGGAGAAATAAAAGAAAAAAAACCAAACAAAAGGCCCCTAAAGCAGAAACACTATATTGCTGTTTAAATTAGGAAGATCAGGTCAGCAGGAGGATAGGCTGTTTGTGACAGCTTAAGAAATCCTATTGTTCTTGCTGTCACTGTAACTCTGCTGTCTAGACCAAAGCAAGCGGCTGCTGTACTCTGTAACACATCTCTCCCTCATGCCCTAATGTCAGGGTAGGATAGTGCCAGACTCCCATTTTTTAAAGAATTGAACACTGACACAACATCCCTCCCTTCTCCTCTTCCCTGTGCTGGGAGGAACAGCTGCATTCACCCTGCCCATGCCCCTGCAGAGGCGTACAGTGTACAGCGAGCCAGGAGCCTCATCATGCTGGGATGAGCAGCTGCTTCTGCTTTTCTTGGGGGGTGCTGAGAATAGCTGAAAGCCACGTTGCCTCTTGCAGAGGTAAAATCCTGAGTTTGCCAGTTCTGTCCCAATGGGTGAGAGACAGAAGGAGCTCCCTGCCACAGGACCATGGCACACACCAGCAGCCAGAGCTCCCAGATGGGACCCAAGGAAGCAAAGAGCTGCATAAGCTCAGCCTTGGTGTCTTGCCTGTATTTATTTAGGTCCCAAATGGCTCTAAGGCTCAAATTTACATTCCTGCTTTCTTTCCCTTCTGCCAGTTTTGTCTCTGCTCAAGTCTTTTCTGTTGATGTTGGTTTAGAAAGCTCCACCTCTCTTTAGCAAGTGTTAGCTGTTATCTGGAAAACTGCAAAACTCACAGCCCTGGGAATTAAGATTTTCAATACATTCACAGGCCAAGCAATAAGGGCTTCTTTATGTGTGCCACAGGGCAATGTTGTGTGGAGAATCTAAATTTCCTGTATTGTCTCCTTGATTCCCTGATTACTCAGCAGGGGTGTCATCACTGGGAGGCAGAGAGGCATTGATATCTGATTGATATTAGACTGGGCAAGAGCAAGAATTGTTAAGTGTATTAAGAAGAGGTTACTAACCACTGACAAGCTCAGCAGCCAGCTTTGATTCACACTGACATACTCTCCATCCTTTCCTCCCTCCATCCCTCCTCTCATGTTCTTCCTCTTTCACTTGATGTCTGCTTCACTTTTTTCTTTTTTTTTTTTGTCTTTTAAAACTGAAGATATAAAAAACTTTTCTCAATTTCTCCCTCTAGTAGAAAATATCCTGAGAGCACAGATTTTAGTCAATATGTCCTCAACCCCTAGTATGGAGCAGGAGATGAATGTTCCAAGTATAATATACAGTTTGTTGCTTTAGGTTAAGGAGATTATTACAGGTTGTATATAATTATTCTTTCTCAGCAATTTTATCTAATAATAGGTGCAAAAGTGTAGCAAAGATTAATTAAGGCTGCAAAGGGAAATCCAGCAGGAATGATGTCTGAAGAACAGCATTTGTTTTATGTGAGGTACAAATTCTGGAAAAGAATGTTCTGCTCTTCATCCTAAGATGGAAATAAGAATCAGGGAAGTGAAATGGAGAAGAGCTGGTAAGGGTTTAAGGGTGGGTTAGTGGCATGACTAATCAAGCAGAGAGAATAAATTGAATAAGAGTCACACTTTCTACAGTCACAAAATGATGGAAATAGAACTGTCATTACAGATGCTAATTAACAGGGCTCAGTGTCTCTCAGCTTTGGAGTTCAAAACAGTGGGAAGTCTAGGCAACAAGCAGCAGGAGTTTCACACACCCTGACTTGTCCTGGAGGAATTCCTTGTGGCTGCCAGTGGCATAAAATTATCACAGACTGCTGTTATTATTATTTTTGAGCACGTTATTAACTTTTCAAACTATCAAACATACATATGTAAATCCCTAATAAGTTTGCATGTTTTCTGTGCCCATCTGGGCACAACCTTAGTAAGGTCAGAACTTGATTATTGCATTCATCTTCTGGAAGGATGTCTCAAAGGTGAGGTTCCTAGAGACAACTCTCCTCTTCAACTCCATGTTAAAGAGTAGTTATAGAAGTCTTCCAGCCAGGAAATCCAGACTCTTGCACATGGGAGTTTGTTATATCAAGAAACTCTTGGTAAAGTTCGTGCTCCATTTTCAATAACCATTGAATAGAAGGGAGTTCAGAGTCTTGTAGGGATATTCATGTTATACCTTGTTTTTAAGGGATAAATGAGATAATAAATTTGTCTTACTGTCAGGCTGATACTGATCTCAGGACTTGAATAGCAAGGATTTAAAGGAGTGAGATACTACCAACCAATAAGGAAAATAGATATTGTTGAACTGACTTTTACAGAGTCTTCTGAATAAGTATATAAATGGCAAGTTAATGCTGAACAGGTTTATTTCTGTTAGACTGCACAGAGACGAGCTATTTGATCTGTATTATTCATGGTATTTATAAATGTTTAGGAACTAAATGCAGTCTCATAACTGATAAATTTGGTGTTGACTGCAAGGTCAGGAGAGTAGGATGAAATAAGCTGATGGGTGGTTGATAAAGTCATTAAAATCACTTGTTAAAGAGAGTTTGTGTCAATAAGATTAGAGTAATTTGCCCTTCTTTGGTCCTTTGGGAATCAGACATCCAAACCTGGCCCCTTTGGGATCAGCAGAGAGAAGTACAAACCTCCAAAGAGTTTTTTCTCATCCTGAGAGGATGATGATGATGATAACCTTTTCCTCCTTAGTCAGAAAAGAAACATAGCTGTTAATTTAAAAGTACAGCAACTACCAGCATCAAACTGATTAAAACTCTAAGAGTTGCTAAAGAATAGGAATATGTGCACTGCTGCCCAATCCACTTAGCAGAGTATTGAGGGATGATTTTGTCCTACGCATAAAGAGAAGTGATGGCTGGTGGTTACATGCCTATATTTTCAGATTGGAAGTAAGGCACTTATTTTTAACAGCAAATGTTACTTATTTCTCAAATGCTTTAAGGATAGTTGCTCTAGATCTTGTGTAAGGATTTTTCATAATTAAATAGGACTAGTCTTCATTAAAACTGTGATCATGTACAAAGGAACAAATTCAGTGAAATTCATGACCTGCAATTCATAAGTCCAGCCTCACATAAGTGCAGAAGCTCACAGCATATATTTTTTTGCTCTACCAATGACTAACTGTACACATTCCTCTCTTTAGGCACTAGCAGTATAAGGAATAGAGGAATGGGAGGAGGAGCAGCATCAAGTATGATCACTGTGCTGCAAAACACACTTGAATTCTTTGTCAGGATTTTACTTCACATCAGAAAACTAGCTGTAGTTTCTGATCAGCTAGGCTAAACTGAATTTTAAAACCACTGTTTTTATATGTACAAATTTTCCCTTCATTGTTTTTTGGAAATACAAAGCTGCTTGCCTGTGAACTGATTTTCTGTTCTGACCATAGCTCCAAAAATCAGGCTGTTAGCCAAAATTAATATAGCATTCCTGCATTTTTTCAGAATAATTAATGAGAATATGCAAAATCAATCCAATTCCTAACCCTGAGGATGTCCAATCCTATCTGTCTTAAGTCCTTTTATTTCACCTGGCTGACCCCTCCCTTTTAGTCATGCTCTAAATCTCTTCTTACTCATGAATTTTCCTTATGGAGTACTCATGCCCCACGAGGTACCACCACTGGCAGTGTGATCCCAAACAGATTTCTGTGCATGTCAGACAGTTTTCCAATTCCCAGGGAATCCATGCCCAGAAGGGTCAGGCAGTGACACAAGCAGGCAGGGAGGCCCATGGCACTCCTCAGCCTTCAGTGAACTCACTTTTGGTTTTGCTGCTCTGCTATGACAGGCATGAGCTCCAGATCTGACCACTTCTCATTTTCAGCAAACTTGGAGTTTTAACACAAGCTGGATTTTCTCAGGGAGGATCTGCTGGAGTTAACTGCATCTCCTTGCCCAGGACCTAGAGTACTGTTCCAGCAGAGATGAATTTCCTTTGATAGGAAAGTAAATTGCTTCAAAATCAGAAGCAAATTACTTCAGCATCTACTAATAATTCTCTGTTTAAGAACTCACAAGTTAAAATATTTATTATACTCAGCTATTCATGATCCAAAATAACAGCAACAACAAAAAAAGCCAAATAAAATGAATATTTTCTATTCCTCAGTTTAGGTATGGAAAAAATAATTTCTAATTAATATTAAAGTGTTTCTGGTACTTTACACTGGGAACTGTAAAGGTTACTGAGAAGAAGAAATCACTACATATACAGATACACACAAATATATGAATTCCATTTCAAAGTCCTGGCTAGGCTAGAGTAAAAGGTCTTTAGAATTAATAATGTCTGAAGATGAATCAGATGGCATTTTCAGAATTGCTTTGGGGCAGATTTTTCAGATGTTTTCATATTTCCTCTGTTGGGTGCTGCCCATTGGATGCCACAGCTGGGCAGAGCTCCAGAATCCTCATTCTGCCAGTGCCTACCCCCATTGCACAAACCCCTCCACTTCCCTGAGCTAACTCTGAGCTTTTCAACCTTGAAAATGGAATCACAATGCTGATGATAATGTATTCAAAATGTGCTAATGAAGTTTATGTTAGTCTAAGCTGGAAATGATCAATGAAGGTGGCATTTATCTCTCCTGATATCCATGTTACATCTGTGCAACTTGTAGGATGGGTTTCATCTGAGCACATAGGCTATCTGAAGTACTTGAAGCCCCTTTAAAAACAGAGGTGAGAAATAACAAATCCTAAATCATAGCTCATCTGATTTGGATTAGGTGCCTACCTTTAGATAGGCTTAGCAAAGAAAAAGAGATTCCTACTATATGGATGTATAAAGTTAGAAGATGCTAACACTAACCAAAGTGCTAAGCAGGCAGAGTCTATGGCTTCCAGAGATTTAGATTCCTTTATCCATTTTATATTAAAGAGTTTTATCTGGATAATTTTGCTTCAACTTTCATGCTCAGAAGTCAGTAATAAAACACTGGGCCCTTGAAATACCCTCATGTCATGTCACTTAATTCAAAGGTTGATTTTCTCCCTTTGCCTGAGAAATAACTAAAGAACAAAGCTTTCATGAATTCTCATTTGCAAATTGTAATTGCTTCAGGAATAGAAACACTTATCACACATTTCTGACATAGTTGGCTGGGTTTTTTTTAAAAAGAGGAAAAAAATGCCAATTAAAGAAAAAAACACTACCCACTCCTGGAATCCATTAACAAGACTCAGACCTTATAGTAACAAATGAAAAGGTTCTATAGCTCAATTTATTTAGATTCTGATGCCCAACTAAAATTGTGGGAAAAAATGCCAGTAAAAATACAACTTTGAAGAACAATATAGTTGAAATGCATGCATATGATACAGTTTATAATAAGATTTACTGACTGTAATTGCCATGCAGTTTTTATGCCTCCAAGAACTACATGAAGCATAAGGATTTACTAATTGTGTTGAATTTTCAATATGTGTCAGAACTATGGCTGTACAAAACACAGAACCATAAGATACTTTGATTTGGAAGGAACCTGAAAGATTATCTTGTTTCAACCCTCTGCCCTGTGCCAACATTCTACAAGATCAGGTTGTTCCAAGTTCCATCCAAGCTGGCCTTGAACACTTCCAGGGATGGAGCATCTACAGCTTTTCTGGGCAACATCTTCCAGTGTCTCCTCACCCTCACATTAAAGAATTTTTTCCTAATATTCAATCTAAACCTACCCTCTGTCAGTGTAAAGCCATTTCCCTGTTCTACCATCACATACCCTGTAGAAATCCCCCTCCAGCTCCCTCCGAACTCTGAAAGGCTGCAGTAACTCACCCTGGAGCCTTCTCTCTTTTAGGCTGAGCAATCCCAATCTCTCAGTCTTTCCTCACAGGAGAGGTTTCCACCCATCTAAGCACCTTCCTGGCCCTTCTCTGACTTGGTCCAACAAAACCTGAATCTTCACATGGGCTCACCTAAAAGTTCCCTTCTTGATGTCAAACCAGAACCCAGAGCTTTCCTTTTTTCTCTTAAATTCCTCAGAAGCCCAAACCTCAAGACAAAACTGAAGGTCAAAGACGGGGCTCTCTTTTTCCTCTGTCAAAACCTACAGTTTACCCACAGAGTTCAGAACTTCAAGGCAGAATTAACATATTAGAAAATTATTTAGTCCCACATGTAAAGGGTATGGAAAATAACCTCATCTCTCTGGAGTGTTTTAGAAGCTGCATGTTTAATTTGACCATACTATTTAAGATCTTTTGTAGTGCAGTGAATCTTCACATGGGCTCACCTAAGAGATCCCTTCTTGATGTCAAACCAGAACCCAGAGCTTTCCTTTTTTCTCTTAAATTCCTCAGAAGCCCAAACCTCAAGACAAAACTGAAGGTCAAAGACGGGGCTCTCTTTTTCCTCTGTCAAAACCTACAGTTTACCCACAGAGTTCAGAACTTCAAGGCAGAATTAACATATTAGAAAATTATTTAGTCCCACATGTAAAGGGTATGGAAAATAACCTCATCTCTCTGGAGTGTTTTAGAAGCTGCATGTTTAATTTGACCATACTATTTAAGATCTTTTGTAGTCAAAGGAAAGAGAGGAATTTCTGAAAAGGCAACTCCTCCCATGGTAATGAGATTTCTGCACCTATGTTTCTGAGATAAGCAGGACAAATCATGCTTTGGAGATGCCTGTCTTTCCTGATAGATTAAAAAGAAAGTCTAGACAATTAGCTTAGGCTTATCAGCTTTTAAATGTCTCTAGTTAGATGAAACAATGGAGATCCTAAGGCTGCAATCTTTTCTATGCTCCAAAACTGTAGTTGTAGCAGGTGCTTAACTTTTGCTTACAGGGGAAAAGAAACTTTAACTTTTATCTTAACTGCACACAAAAGTATGAGCAAAGAGCTAGGATTTTCTTTTGTGAGTACTGTTATCACATTTGGCAAAATGAAAGCTTTGTAATGAGGTTTTGTTTTTCCCTCATAAAAATTTCATTGAATTTCTACTTAAATAGTCCACAAGGAAGAGATTATTAAGACAAAGCATTTTCATTTATTAGTACTCTCAATATCACAAGAAGGAAAGATTTAAATTTGTTTCCTTTGTTACATACTTTTAGCTATATGTACTAAACTATGCTATTTTTTAAGTCAAGACCTTTGGGTGAGACCTTTCTCTTTTATCAACAGGATTTTTTGAAGTGGATCAGGTAATAGCATTTTTAAATATAGGTTCATGGGAAATTATGTCATTTTAAAGTTTGATTTAGGTAGCCTAATATAAATGTAAAAATGTCAATATATGGAATAAAAGAAAATTTTTAGTTTTGACCAGTATGAAAACTAGTCTAATATATGTTTTTAAGGAAGTCAATATATGGCTTAGAAGAAAAGAGAGTTTCCTGAAAAGTTTGCAAATTAAAGATGAAAAGGGAAAACTTTCCAATTCACTCTGAACAGCAGATTAGCAAGTAAATTGTAGATAAAAAAGCATAAAACATCATATCCAGTTCAATTCCAAAGGGCCAATATTTACAAATGTACGTAAACCCATATTAACTTAACCTGCAGGATGTATTTTTTCAGGCACAGAGGGAAAAGGAAATATATTCAAACTGAAAAAGTATTTGAAATCATGTACACTCTTACAATGCTCAGGAACAAACCAACCTACATGTAGGAAGAATAGTTTGGCTGTGAAATCAGATTTTTTTTTCTTTGTGATTACCAAGGTAAGATGGAGACTGGCTCAATTTCTTTATGGATTTTGGTTTAATGCTAGCCAGTAGAAAACCTGAAAACACGTATTCTTTTAAAGTGATAGAAACAAATATGAAATAAAACCTTTATGCAAGTCTTTATGCAGAAAGTCAGATGATAATAACTTCTACTGAGTTGATTTTGAACCATTTGAATTTCAGTTGTGTGCTATTTTGACAGAATAGTCATGTCTGGCTCAGACACATTGTTCTGAATCTCATTATTGGACAACTGTAACAACTGCATGTGGAAAATATTTATCTGAATCAAATAAACTCCTGAAAATGTGTATCATAAAACTAGAAAATAAATCTATTTCTTTTTTTCAAAGATGGTTACTATGTATAATTTCTTGGGAATTTAACCTGGGAATTTTACATGAAATAAACTTGAAAATGTTTCTTCATTTGTTTTTTGATTATTTTCTTTTTCTATCTCTCAGTTTTGTATATTTTTGTATACTCTTCTCAATATACAGCTGGGAAAGAAAGGATTGCTATAATAGTCTAGATTACCTTGGATAAATAATGTACTCTTATTGTATTTCATTTTGATCCTATTATATATGTGGATTAAAAAAAAAAAAAAGAAAAACCACCCCTACCCTGGTGTGGATTTTCCCCCACATGATCATATCACAGACTGGAAGCATGTGGCAGTGTTTCTAATATCATAAACAGAACCATAACTGTTTAGTCAGAGACATTTTGAATTACAACATTTCCTCCTTCAGGTCTTTGGATTCAATTCAAAACTGAAGCCAGTAGAAGTTGCATCATAAAATCTGTGGCTTTTATCCATCAGTTTAATTCAGAATGTTGCTCTTAACCATTCATGAAATAACAATATGTTTTGATAAATGTAAAATACCAGTTGCTTAAGAAAATGGCTTTTTATTAAACAGTATTTTCTTTGAAATAACTTTAATTATCCAATTAATAGGTATTCAAAATCAAAATGGATGCAATTGAAGAAAAGCTTAGAAAATTAGTAATACCTTGAATGTATCCTCTAAGCTCTTTCATAACAAAAGCTGACAGCATTTTTCTGAGTTTGGTAAGAAAATTACTTGGTTATTGTTCCTACTTAAATTAATAAGATTTTTGCTATTATGTGCATTTTTTCATCACTGGGTCATAAATCCTGGAAAATAAATATTCTGAAGTGGAAATGTAGAGACAATAAGGAGGACGGGGGAAGATCTATGGTTGTCATCTATCTGGATTTCTGGAAGGCCTTTGACAAAGGATCCTAAAATATCCATCTCCAAATTGGAGAGATATGTATTTGATCAGGAATATGGAATTGTCCAGATGGCTATGTCCAGTGAGCTGTGGGCAGCAACTCCATCAGGGGTCTGTGTTTGACCCAGCACAGATTCATATCACAGATTCATCAGCTGGGGTTGGACGGGACCTTAAAGGTCAGGCACAGACCTGGTGAAGAGAGTGCAGAGGAGGATGATGAGGATGATCACAGGGATGAAGCACCTCTCTTGTGAGGAAAGGCTGAGAGAATTAAGGCTGTTCAACCTGGACAAGAGGATAGCTCTGGACAATTTTTTGCAGCTTTTCCATGCTTAAAAGCAGTATATAACAAAGATCAGGAAAAGTCCTGGTGTGATAGGGAAAGAGGCAATGATTTTAAATTAAAGGAGGGTTGATTGTTATAGGGAAGAGTTTTCTCACTAAGAAGGTGGTGAAACACTGACAGGGTTTGCCCAGAGAGGTGTTGGAATGTTTCCATACCTGGAAATATTGAACAGGGCTCTAAGTGACCTGGTCTTGCTGAAGATGTCCCTGCTCACTGCAGAGGAGTTGTGCTATATGACCTTTAAAGGTCCCTTCCAGCCTAAATTATGCTATCTTCCTATGACAAGGGAAAAAAGACATAATTATTTTAAGGATTCAGATACGGGTTCTGCATATCTATAGAACACAGGTCATGAATTTAGATCCAAGATATGCATTCAGACCTTCAGATAGTGAGAAACTGCTTTGCTAAAGTGCAGACATCTCTGCAACCATCTTCATTTAGTAATCCTCTTAATTTAGTAATCCACAAGTAAGTTTCTTCCTATCACTGGCGACAACAACAACAACAACAAAAACAGCAAGACTTACAATTTTTGTAAGTCTACATAAAAACTATTTTTGTACCTGATTATATCTTGGGCATGTTTTGGTAAACCCTTGACTGCCACTGACTGAAATTTCTCAGCACCCTGTAGAGCAGGGCTCCTGACTTGGAAGACCGAGCAGAGGAGAAAGTGCAATGTTAACAGCATGTGCTCTTCATGGACCACATGCCAGCAACATCAGGACTTTCACAGTATTCCTTTGAGACATTTAGTTTCCACATCATATAGTCATGCTGAAGGTCAGCACAGGGGATGTAGCTTCAGTTTTCTCTCATCTGGAGCTTCCAAACCAATGCTCTCTGTGGATTTGGGTTTCTAATCTCCCCAGGCTGTGGATACTTGACCAACTTTTAATCTCTCCTCGAGCTCTCCCTTGGGGTTCAGCCTAGGCATTCACTGAAAAACCTGCCCTGGGCTGCTCACCTGACTACATGAAATAAGGGCTACCAATCTAGTTGGGGTCAGGGAAGGAAGAAGAATTTGGGATAGATCTTCCTTCTGTGGAAATAAAAGTATTTTTTTACTTCCAGAGTAAAAGTCTATGTGGTGTTTTATTCAACAAATATGTTTCAAAGAGCAAAAATACACCTTAATGAGGTTCATGAACTTTAATTGAAGCTCTTTTGAAATTACTTCTATTTTTTATCATATTTTTTGTACTCTTTTAAAAAATTATTTTTATTTTCTTTTTCTTATATCCTATTACAGCCCTTCTTAAAAACTAATGACCCAGGAAAACTCCTCCAGAGCTACAATAAATGAAAGGGAACAGATAAGAAAATCTCTGCATCTCCCTTAGAGCCAGTGCATCCTGCAGATATCTCCCAGTGGTTGTCATTAGCCCTAATGGAAAACAGCTGAGCCCCAGCACAGCTACCCTGGTCTTCACCAGGCAGGGGCTTGTGCCTGAAACGGGATGGATTTGCAAATATTCCTTCTGTGTCACCAGTGTAAGATGTTTAACCACACAGAATAACTTTAGCTAAGCTAAGCTCACACTTCACTCCAGAAGGAAAACTTATCAGTTTATAAATTCCTTATGAGGAATTTCTTCTTTCCCTCAAAGAACACATGCATAATGTGTGCAAGACTTATTTATGTCTGGCATCTCATATATAAACTAGTTATCAAGGAAATGTTCATACACAGGAAAGATACAAAGATAGCTCTAGGGGAAAGGTACAAAGATAGCTCTAGGATGAAGCATAACCCATCTTTAAAAAGGCACCTAGCATAGGTAGGATGATTCACTATCTGTGGTGCCTTCCTCTCTCCATTGATGGTATAAAAACTAAGGACATGATTCATCTGATCTCAATTAAATGTCAGATTAGGGGAGAGAGGAACTGTTCCCCTAAAATACCTGTTTCTGCAGTGATGCCTATGAAAGAAAGGAAGAATGATGTTCTGAGGGATGGATATTCACTTTTAGTTAGATGAAATCCACCCTATTTATCTAAATATGTGATTTTTGGGTTTCTTGACAAGGGCCAGGAATTGAAGTTGATGATCCTGGTGGCTCCTTTTCCACTCAGAACTATGATTCTATCAAATTTTATAGGACTGAAGTTATGTAAGATCAATTCATTTGACATTACTGCACACCAAGAATGCATTAGATTCCAGCTGTTATAAGGCTTCCTCACCTTGTTTCTAGACTACTTTTGGTCTTTTTATGTACACTGCATATCATATTAGCTCCTTATTCTTTACTTGGTTTTGAGTTACAATCCCTACACAGATCAGTACAATCACATTGGATGAGACCAGAAATCCTCTCTGGAGTGAAGGCCAAGAGAAAATCCCTTCCAAAAGAGCATAAGAAACTGAAAACATCTTTGTCACCTGTTACAGTCCCACATCCAAATAGTTGTAGCTCAGGTACTTTGAGTTGGGTTTTATTTCCACATAAATTTCAGGCCTTACTGGAAGTCAAGGTTTAACTTTGAGCTGGATCTCCATTAAAAGGCATATATTCTCATGTATTTATATTCTCTGACCAAGATATAAATAGATATGTGTTCCTTTCCATGGGTGTCAGAAAGTCACTGGATGCATAGGTTACGCCATGGGCAGTCTGCATGCCAGGAGGGAGCCTGTGACAGGAAAACAGCAATGCCTCATGTGTGCTTCCCTGATGGGTTGGGTATCTGAATTTGATCAGGTAAGCGTGCTGGAGGATCAGACAGACCTAAACTTTGTGCAATATTTTATCTCCAGCACATGGCGCTTTAAAGCTCAGAAAGTCATTAAACTCCAAGCTGACACAGGGAATGCCTAGTGGGATTAACCTTCAAAAACTAATTACCAAGGAGATCAACAGAAGGCAGCCTGCATCACCACAGTTGTGACAGCCTACTCGAGGAGTGAGCGGTGTCAGAAAATGTTGAATAAAAAATCGGCTTCACTGCAGATCCTCTTCCCATGTAGGTAAAGTTTCCCAAATGATCACCAAGAACACATCAATGGAAATCAGGTTTCTAATTACAGATAGGGTATGGTCTGTGTACAATTGCTATGATGATTATTTTTATTTTATCCTTTTTCCTGTAGTTTAGAGGAAAGGTTTTGAATAAAGTATTACACTAGCAACCAGGAAGGATCAACTCCCATATTAAAGAAAAGGGGAGGCCTGGCTCATCTCATTTAGACACCCACTGAGCAAATAACCCTGAAGTTTCAGTGATGATTAGTGAAGAGATAAAGACATGATGAGTATCTGATTTGTCTGAATCATCTAAGGCCAATAACATCTTCAAAATGCATGCCTTTTTTTCCCCTACTCTATCTCTCTTGAATATTAAAAGAGCCTATGATGGCTGCCTGGAATATCCAGGATGAGTTTTAAATGTGAGATGAATTCCAACTGCACACCAAACATACAACACAAATAAATGCTGAGCTTATGAAAGGGGCAGTACTCCATCAGCTGCCAACCCCAAACCAATACAGACTAATATTACCTGGAAATCTGTTAATTGCTCCTCATATTCCATGTCCCTTGGACGAACCTGATCTCAGGTGGTATGACAAAAAGCCAGGCAGCAGGTTATGTTACACACACACATATATAGGCATAGGTTGTGTGTACAACTGTGTATAACAGGACAGTATTAAAGACATAATATTACACATTATTTTATAGAGGATTTTTTTTTTGTATTTATCATATATATGCTTGAGTCTGTGTTTATATACAGAGAGAGAGATGTTTTAATACCACTAACTTACTCCAGTTTCTGGACACAAAACTTTAAGACTTATGCAAGTGAATAAGTCCTAAAGAAACAAAGACAGCTTTTCTCAATTTTCTACAAATTCTATTAGGTTAACAATCTCTCTTGAATATCCAGGATACTAAAGCTTGAACGAAACATTGGAAAGCAGAAATCCCAGAGTTCATATCAGCAAAGGTAAAGAATTCCAGTCAGCTCAGAATTCTGCACAGTCTTGCAAGCTAGACACATTTCCAAAAGCCACCATCTAGTTGATGCTGTGATGAGAATTCTTGGAACACGTGCTAGTTATATAAATATTTTTAAATCAATCTGATTATAGCAGTAGTTCAGACCATGCCCTGACTTTTAGACATCCTCAGGGAAGACTCAAAACAAATTAGTGCATTTAATTACCTTCCTGAAGTTCCCAAATAAAATAAATGTCTATTGAATTTCCCCCCTCAGTTTAAGTCTAAATTCACAAATGCTATTTCATTTTAATTAAAGTTAAGTAATTTTTTCATTTGGTGGTTATTCTATCTTGATTTCTTGGTGTTTTTTTATTATTCTTACAATTGAATAAAGATGCTAATGGGGGATTAGTTTGTAATAACAGCTGACAGGCCCCAAGGATCCATCCTGCTAATAGTGTATGGATGCAGAACAATCCATGAGGATTGGGGGAACCCGTCTGTTACCAGGAGGGATCCTCTTCCTTCTCAACCAGAGGCTGCACACTGCAGTGGTCCTGCTCTGGTCAGGGATCCCTCTGCCCTAGAACCTCCACACTGCTGCCTTTGAGATGCTGTTTGTTTGCTTTGGGCCAGGCAGAATGAGGGGAATTTAGCTTTTACACGATCTGTTTACATGACCCACAGGGACAGCTCGTGTTCTGAGCTGTCTGGTGATGAATCAGCTTTGGAACAGGAGCATGGTATTTGATTGAACATTGAGAGCTTCAAAATGTTAATAAGGACATTGCACAATATCTGGATAAGAGCAAAGGGATTTGTCTCTTTGAGGTTATTTAGTTTGACATTTCTAACATTAGAAAGATGATGTTCAGCAGTGTCAGTTTATTCATTTGCAAAAGAAAAAAACCACCTTAGATAATTCAATATTGGGTAAAGACTGTGAAAAGGAATCTTCTATTCTCTTACAATGTGAAGTTACAAAACTCAAACCACTGAAGATCAGGCAAGTCAAAATGGAACTATTCAAGTAACTCTTCTGACCCGAAAACAGCAAAGATCTTTATGTGTCATATAAATTCATAATTTTGTTTGGTATTGTCTTGCTTAGACTGCAACCCCTGGTGCGAGGACACGAGGCTTGACTCCATTTTCATCGGAAGGCTGATTTATTATGTTATATATTATACTAAAATGCTACATTACAACTATACTGAAAGAACAGAGAGAAGATCAGAAGGCTACAAAGACAAGAATAGAATAGGAATGAATAACAAAAATCCTGTGACTCTCACAGCCTTGGCACAGGTGGCTGTGATTGGTCACTGATTGAAAACAATCCACATGGACCAATGGAAGATTCACCTGTGGCACTCCACAGCAGCAGATAGTTATTGTTTACATTTCTTTCCTGAGGCTCTCAGCTCCTCAGGACAGGAAAAATCCTAGCAGAGGCTTTTTCCCTAAATTATCATGGCAACAGTATTGTACTAAAGGGACATAAGTTAATCTTCAGGCCTGCATAAAAATAGGGGTTCTATTTGTCAATGTTTACTTATATAGTCCAGCTGGAGGAAAAAGCACAATATCAGAAAATCTTTGACTTAAATCACATGATCTTTATACCAAACCCTTCCCTGAAGAGATGAAGCACTGTAGTATCTCCATGAAATCCAACGGAATAGATGAATTTTGGTTAACTTTATAGAAAGCAAACCAACATTAAAGAGATTGATATTTATATTTTGAGCTCACTGACAGACCAGTGCACTGTAAGCTTACCTATGGATCAAGAATACAAACTCTGCTTTCCAGCTGCCTGCTTGTGGGGGGTTATCTTCAGCCTTATGAAAATGTTGTAGCCTCAGTGAGACAAAAGTCTTTGAAGTTTAACTGAGCACAGATGTTTTCCTTAGGCTTTAATTGAAAGCAGTGACAACCAAACTCTTTCTACAGTGTGACCCATGTTTTATAAGAGATTTCTACAAATAGGGTAGGACTGAATTCTAAACTTGTTTTCTTTTCCAAACCTCTATCCCTAAAGGGTTGAAAAAGAAGGAAATTATTATAACACATTAACATAAGACACAAGTGTATATCAGATAATATATCAACAGGAAGAAATCAAGAAATACAGAATATTTCATTCTTTAATTTTTTCTTACTCTGAGCATTTGAACAAGATACCTTTCAGCAGCAATGAAGCTGAGTTAATTTGGATTTTATTAAGTTTTCAAAGTGAAATTTGTTTTTCTGACTTTTAAAGCAAGATGCAGAGTTCATGGTACAATTTAATGAGTTAATGGAATTCTTAACTCTGGAAAATTTGAAGACAATGTATTTGGCAAGATTTCTTTCTGTTTTTTCTGGGTTTTTTTTAATAAAATTGATTTTTCTAAATCTTGGTTGATAACCATGCAAATGTAATGAACTAGTTTAAAATTCTTGTATGTGCAAGTCAAGCAGACCCTTATTTTCAAATTGTCCCACTGATTTCAGCTTCACTGGGTCAACATTTGAAACACAATACAGAGACTGTCTGATACAGATTAAGGAAAGTACATATGCTGATGAAATGTTGAAAGTGGTCCTGTAAGAAAGGAGTGAATGGCATAAGCTGGGTTTAGCTGTGTAAAATTACAGAATTTTCAGAAGCAAACCTAAGGGTACCTATTTTCTGCGTTTGGAGGAGGTCATTGCAGTAAGCAATAGCTATGTGAAACAAAAAGGGGACATTTGTGTTTTCATGTGGACTAAATAAGCTGCCCACAGTCTTTGGGAGCTCACATGAGAGGCACTGGAGTCAGATTCTGGCAGGAAGCCCTGCTGGAAAGAACCTTCCAGGTCTCCCAGCATCTGCCTCCTGCTGGTACCAGCTAAACCCACACCCCTGATTCCATGATCCTGCCTAACCTGGGTTTACAAATCCCTAAAGACGGAGACAGCTCAGCTTCTCAGGCAGCCTCTTGTGCTGTTTGACTGTTCCCATCCCAGCCAAGCCAAGCTTGCTGAGAGCAGACACACAGGACTGTGTAATGTGGAAGCACACGAGTGCCTGCAGGCTTCTGTGGGGCTCACAGTTCCTCACCCAGCAAAGATGTTCCCCCTGCCTGTTGTTGGTCCTCTCTGAGCCTCGTTGCCTGCTGTGGCACTGCTGAGGAAGGCTGGTGAGTCATTCCAGCCACCTACAATCCAGCAGAGCTGTGAGGCTATTTCTGCACACAGCCAGCAGATGGGACAATTCACAAAAGCTAAATTTGGCAGACATCACTGGAAGTCAACAGTCAATTAGATAACTCAGAATTATGAACAGAAGTGACTAAGGGCCATTAGCTTATGAGAACTAAAGAAAGTCAACTTCTTAACCCCAGAGGCACAACAACTCTATGTAGGTTTCAAAATTGGTTTGTCTGAAGTAAGTAATCAAGAAAAGAAGAAAGTGATTTACTGAGGGGTTTAAAATAGAACAGGTTGGCCAACAACAGCAGCTTAGCTCTCCAGAGCACCTTGTGCTCACGTTGTACCTAAAACAATCTTTGCATAATAGAGGAGAGTTCACTTCCACATGATTACAGTTATAGGGTCCCTGGAGGGAAAAGAACAAGCAAAGAGAGCAGGCTTTTCATCATTATTTATAAAGACTTTAGGGGGCTGTTTAAAATGGTGAAATGTTGCTTACCTCCTTTTTACAACACTTTGAGGTACAGACCTTTTAAGAACACATTATTTAACTGTTTAAAATTATTACTGGTTTTTCCATTTAGCAACCTGCCTCGTTTCAAAACCCTTCATATTTTCCCATTACCATACTAACGGTATTAAAAAAAAAAAAAGAATTAACTTTGCCTAATTAAAGTAACAAAAGGCCCTCAATGCAAACATATTTAAAACAAAAAATAATTTCAGAGGTAAATCTGAAATGTATAATGTTGGTTCCTCTATTTAAATGGTAAATTGAAAATTAATACTTATGCAGACTAAATCACCTCATCTAATAATGGAATAAAAGGTAATTAAGTGGACCTGTCAAATGAGAGTTAGAGCTAAATACAGCAACCCTTGATCCTGCGGAGTAAATCTTAACTTGTGTGATTATTTGCTCTGCATTACTTGGGAAATTACTTGTGGCATCATATCCAGAAATTACTGCTTGATCCTGCACTTGGACTGAATTTCTGCATCTCTGCAGCTCTATGATAGATGTAGAAATGCATATGTAAGTATCTCTTGAATCAGGCAGAATCCAAAATTAAAGTCATATATTCTATTCAGTGTCCAAATGAAAATGTCTGATTATTTGAATATGACATTACTTGCCTCTGGCAGGAACAATGACACATTGAATTTCAACAGGGAAATTCTATTATTTTGCATTTTCCATTGTTTGCTCGTTCTATTTTTGCTTCAGATGTATCAGCTGTACAACAGAGAGTTGCTGGATGCACTCTCTGGGCTGGGTGCTGCACTTTTAGAGACAGTTACAGGGGGTTTGGAAACAAGAATTTCATTCCAGTTTGAGGCACTGACCTCAAGGAGATCTGTGTGTGATTGTACTGTGTAAACCCATTTGGATTTCACACAGGTAAAGTCAGCTGATCTAGGGTTCAGGAATATGAAGGAATCCTCCAAGGTTTCAGCCTGCTTCTCCTGCTATCTTGAAGAGTCCATAGTGCACTGTCCAGGGGTAAGTGCTGATAAGGTTAGCCAGGCTCCAAAGTTCATTTGGCTCCAAGAATTTTTCCATTTAGACATCCAGTCTAAACTAATCCTCTAGGAGCCCTCAAAAGCCAACAAAGATGAAAAGCACATAAAAGTTATTTTCATTTTCCCTCTCTTTATCTCTCAGCTTCGGGCAACAAGAACCATTTCTCTCCTGAGGCCATGTGGAGCCCTTAGGCTGAACCTGAGCATTATCTTCCAGTGAATTTCCAATGGTTTGATGGTTAAAATCAGGTACTATTATTACCCTATGTAGGAACTCTATTCAGTTCCCTCATCAAGATGTAAAAGAATATTCAGACTGTACAAAATTTTTGGATTAATATTTAAAATGACACCTTAAGATCTCTCGTGCTGGAGGACAGGAAACTGGAGAGAGCACACTGCAAATAGGGAAAAGGTTGAAGAGGTCAATCATCTTCTCTATGTACATCATACAGTCCACATCCAGTGCATGGATTTTTCCTCCCACTTCCCTGAAATGCAACAAGCAATTATCCTATAAGAGAATTACGTATTTAAAATGAGTTTCCTAACATTTTTTTTTTCCCAAAAAGGGCAATTTTGCTGAAGGTTTATTTACTGGTATTCACACTTGAGTTCAAATGTCTGCCTTGACAACAGAAGGGAAGATGGAAGTTTCCTGACACTTCAATTCTCTTCCAGTGCCTCTGTGGACTTCAAGGGGTCTATGTTCATAGAAATATATAGAAATGTATAGGAAAATGACCCCTTCTGAGTACTTCACTTGAATGATGATTCTCTATTAGAAAATGTGGCTTGTGTATTCACAGATGTGCAGATCAGTACATCTTACTGATCTCTAAAAGTTAGTGTTAGGCATAAAAACAGCATTCTCCCCATTTTCTTAATTTTCTCTTAAGAAAAAGGGACACTTTATACTTGGTATGTGTGCCTCTTTTATGAATTTATTTTTGTGTGTATTCATAGTAGAAATATAAAATAATTTTACATTTACTATATTTTTTCTAAACTTTTGCTATTTTAATTTTTTCCTATTAAAGGCTTAATTTATTTTTTTCTATGTTGGTGAAGATTATGGAGATAATGGGGCTTTGAAAGGGAAGTATTTCTTCCCAGTGAAACTTCCTAGTGAAATTTTTAAGTTCCAGACAGAGGTTGGACCAAATAACCCCCAGACATTCCTTCCATCTTTACTTTTTATGTGACTCCATGATTTAAGATATGGAAAAATAGAACACCAAGTTTAACCAAATTGATTTTCTTAAGTCAGTATAAAAAAGATGTACTTGAGCTCAAATAAAATTAGGTCTCACTCACAATGGGTTCATATCAGCACCCCTACTTCTGAATTGAAAGTGAAGGAAAAAAACAGTGTGCAACCCAGCAGCTCCCGTGTAATTATTTGCTTCCCTTTTCACTTCTTCTATGGTCTTAAATACCTTTCTCTGCGTTCCAGATTTCTGTAAATAAAACAGTAAAAATATTCACTTGCCAAGTGTTGATGTGAGGGGAAAACCATAAAAGTTCCATAGACACCACAGTTACACAAACCATGTATTTTTTGTCACAGATAAAAGCCAAGATACATTGGTCTATCTCTCTATATAAACACATACTTTTACTTCCAGGCTGTAAAATATTTCACGTGGTTGAAAGCTAGAAAGGGACTGCTTCCCAACAGGGCACAAAAAGGTAACAATAGAACTTACAAAGAAAATGTTCCATGCTGGAGCATATTACATTATTTTCTGCAAATTTTGCCTGTGAGAACCTGAGAGACAACAGGTTTGTGGCAGCAGGAGGTGCTTCTAGCTGGCTCCACTTTGTGCCTAAATTGCAATGAGGTTCTAACCTGGCATGCTGAAATGAACAGCTCTCAGAGTACAATATATTTCTGACACAGCTCTGCCTCCCAAAATTTTAAAGGTCAGTCTGAAAGTCTGAGGCAGACACATTCTACACACAGAAAAAGGCCTGACTCAGACTGGGAAGAAATAACTTTGCTCCAAGAAATCAGATCAGCTAAAAAAAAATTGCATTTCCATGGCTTCTTAGCACCTCTGGTTTGAAGGCATGAGTTACCTAAAAGATTTATTGGTGTGATAAATACAGATCTTTACTACCTAGCCAATAATTTGAAACTTGCAGACTCGACTGCAAGAGAACGTGAAATGCCATAAAATAGCAAACTGGATTAGTTTCCACCTGTATTCTGAATCATAGATGCAAAATAGCCTTTAAAAAGTTATGTCAGTCTATTTCCACCTGAGCTCTTGCTACCTGCATGAAGGTCTCCCTACACAGGCATAAAAGTTTCTGTTTCAAATATATTTTTCATTTGAAAAACTGCTGAGACCACAACTCTCATTTCTGTTGGTAGGAGGTGTTGGTGTTATGTCTCTTTGAAAATTAGGCCACTTATTTTAGGCACATAAATATATTGGGCCAGGCTTCTTTGTGCCACTCTGGAGATGCAAAGCAGCCACGTACCTGTCTTAGGTGGTCAATTAGGATGAGAAACTGGCTTGAAGCAAAAGCAAGACTTGTGAAATTAACCTGCCATGATTTTTTTATTCTGATGTGCTATAAAATGTTTCCTAGGTGTGCTAGATTCATCACCAAAATGTCTAGAGTTGAGGAAATGATCCAAAAATCTTAAAGCTCTGGACTGAGATAAGTAGCCTGTCATAACAGATTTAGCAAGTGATCATGCAAACCATAGGAAAAATACTCAGTGGCATAGAAAGAATGTCCTATTTACAGAAATGCTGTGTTACTTGCTTTTGGTGGAAATCAGAAGATTTAATGCCTTTGGGGTCTATTAAGCAAAGCCTTTAAGTACAGCTGCAGTGCCAGCTCTCACTGCTTTACTGATATTGTAAGGATAATTGTTGCTTTGGGGAAGCACCTGGGTTACTTTGAGTACTGGGAAATTTTTCTTTTGCAAGAAAAATGCAAACTTCTCACCAGCACTGTCACAGAAGGAAACTTGAAACAGTGGCCTAAAGTCAAATATAATGGATCCAAAAGGTGTTCATTTATAATGTACACATGCATTATTTATTTATTTATTTACACATATGCACACTCTAATGGTATCAGGAGAATCATGATTCAGGATGGGAACATGATTAAGATGTTTGTTTAAACAAGATTGTTTCATTTAATCAACACTGAAGACATACCATATATATGCAGATATACCTGCTAGCTTAGACACTTGAACTTCCCCTTCATCAGGCAGTAAAAATAGACTGGTTTTTTTTTAATTGTCTCTGCTTTTTTGTTTTGTTGTGTTTTTTTTTGTTGTTTTTTTTTTTCTGGTTTTGTTTTTGGTAGGCAGTAAAAATAGACTGTGTTTTTTTTTAATTGTCTTTGCTTTTTTGTTTTGTTGTGGGTTTTTTTTTTTCTGGTTTTGTTTTTCGGGTTTTTTGGGGTTTTTTTGGGGGGGGGGGTTTGTTTTTTTTTTGTTGTTTTTTTTTTTCTGGTTTTGTTTTTGGGGTTTTTTTGAGGTTTTTTTGGGGGGGGGGGTTTGTTTTTTTTTTGTTGTTTTTTTTTTTTTTTTGCAAGGGTAAGAAGATATTTGTAGGGGGTGTTAGAACTTTTCTCCCTTCTAATGAGCACAAAGGGGTTTTTAGCAGAGTTAGATATGGCGGTGTTCTTCTGGCAAACCTATTTCCTGTCATTTCTCTTGAAAGCAAGACCAAAGCTCAGCAGAAAAAAATTGCATCTCATTTGGCCCCTACATAGATTTCCATAGTAGGATCTCTGTTTCACTAGAAATAGACATGAATGAATGAAGTGGCATTTTGTGTTTAAGAAGATGGGGTTTTTTTGCCTGAAAAACATTAAATCTGGCTGCAGAACCTATAATTACAGCTCCTGCTATTACACAGTTATAATTATTGAGGGACTTTGCCATATGTCTTTGTAGCCTCAGAAATATGAAAACCTTGGCATAAAAATATAATATAGAAAATCATTTAAAGGATTTAAAGGCTTGTCATCACAGGTGCTTTTGGCATTTTACAGTAGACCAAAAGCAGAGTTCAGTGCCATTTCAGCTATTAAGATTGTGTATCATTTCCATGGAAACTTCTCAACACAATTCTCATTGTGGTATCATCAAATCCATTGTTTAAATAATGCTTTTATAATAGGAAGCTATCAAGTAATAATGAAGCAATGAAAAGATTTCTTGTTAGAAAGCAGACTGTCTAAGGAAAGCAGAAATCAAAGGGCAGACTGCTTCTTGCACTAAAACATTTGGATCATGTGTGTTTTGCAACATATATGTATATATATATATGTAAGTTTATAATGTAGGTTCATGGGGACAATTCCGCTTTATTTGAGAGACTAGCAGACAGGAATAAAATAAAAGGATCAGTTAAAAATGCTTTTTTCTTATTAAGCAGTTTTGTTCTTAAAGAAGGTAAAGATAATTCCAGCATTATATTGGATATACAATATAATAGATACCAAATAGCTAGAGCAAGGCTGTACATGGATTTCCTAAACTGGCATAGAAATCCGGGGGGCTACAAGACAGGCTCTTACATAACAAAAGAATTCTTACATTTCAAAGGTTAAACCAGAATCAATATCCCAGGCAGGAGTCACTATTTGAAGGACAGCACTTGAGAATCAAAGTGTTTTACAAATATTCCTCCTTTCTCTGATGTCAAAAAATGCCTCTGGTCCACCTGGCCATGGGATGGCTGCAGCAGTGACAGCTGAATTTTCTACAGGTCCCAGATTCTTTCCAATTCTTTTTGTCTTTCTCCACAAGGTCAACGTCAGAGACACTCTGAACTGATGGTTACACCTTTGTGCGTTCTCCTTTTCTTTGTCAAGAACTTGCTTTGCACGTTCAGAGCATTTTTGGAGTTCTTTTCAGGTTTAAAGTCAATGAAAGTGAAGGAAGAAACATGATATTAAGAGAAAAGCTAAATCTAAGGAAAAGTAGAGCTGCAAATCAATAATGGTAGTGACTAATTCAAGACAAGGTTGGGAACTTGAGGAGGGAATTCATTTACAGCAGTGCTAGTTTTTCTTAATAAGAAATCATTCTGCTGTGTCTTCTAATGAGATGTCACTGAATCATTTATATTTGTAAACTGCATGGTCTGGAGTAAATTATTTTAAATTGTAAGAAACTTAGTGAAAATATATTTCTAATTTTAAGTTTGATTCTGTTCCATATTCTTCTAAAAACTTGTTGCACTAATACACGATACAGATTTTTAAATTGCATTATATGTGCGTTTCATTTTATTAAATTTTCAATAGCTCTGCTATTCAAGACATTGGAGACTTGTTTTGGGTTTCTAAATGATGATTTTAGAAGGCAATATAATAATAAAGAGTGTCAGGATAGCACATAAATTAGTTAAAAATCCAGATGGGCACTGCAACAAACTCTTAATTGTTTATCATTAGTATGCAGTTCTGTAACGTATCTTGCAAAAGACAGCAACTTTTCACATGATGGAGACTGTACTTTGAAAAATATTATTATCCACATGCACCCATTCACTTTTCTGGCCTCTATTTTCAGCACAAAGTAAACCTTAATAACATCATTGTTAGATGGAATTCACTGAGCTCAGTGTAGAACTCTTCTAAATTTTTTCTTGGCTTGGTTTTTTGGAGGAAGCTTTCTGTTGGTATTGTCTTGGGATGTATTTTCATAATTCTTTTTAACCAGAGATAGTTAATTTCCTAGGTTCACCCCCTGCTCTTAATTATGAAGGCACCATATGGCCAAATGAGCCAGTTTTGTAGTAGAGGTGGATATACCCTGGCTTGGTATAATGTGCATTAATAAATATAACTGTGTCTGTTTCATTTGTGCTCTAGCTCTGAAAATTCCCATTCACCTTTCATATGAGCCTGGACACTATTTTCTTTCTTTCTCTTGGACTGAAATGGGTTAAAAACAAAACTGACCCTTTTGCTGCAGATAATTTTGATGCCTTTTTTCATTCATCTTCCAAAACTCCTAAACTTGTATTCAATTAGGAAATTGCAAATTAATAGCTTCAAAATTAATATTGACAATTCACAGGAAGGAAGGCGCTGAACTGCATTCATCACTTCTGTTTCTGGCCATAACACAATATCAGCTGGAGCCCACAAATCTGAGCAAGGATAGAAAATTGTCCAGCCCCAATCAGATCAGACCCTTCCTCTGTAATGAGTGCATGGAAAGCACTTTTAGTAGCACTGATTCATGCATCAGTGCTTTCTCATTTTTCAGCTTTGTTGGACACTCCTTGGATACACCTGTAATGTACTTTTGACATTTACACTGGGATGAGATGATTAATTTTGTAGAGATGCCTGATTTGCTATGATAATCAGTGGCCTTACTAAAAGGCTTTTAAGCAGCTAGCTTGGATAAATGTTGTTATTTTGTAGAGATAAGAGGCCTCCGTGCCTGCATCAGAGGCTGTGGTTTAACCTCATGTGTTGAATGCCAGAAAACAATTTCCAGAATGAATTCTGTTCCCTGCAACAAACGATTTTCCCCTAACAAATTGCAGGAAGAATGAAAACACCAAACAGGGCATCACAGCAACTCGATTAGCTACAAACAATTCTTTTGTAAGCCTTCATTTTTAATTGCTTTTGTGTCCCTCTCCCTTCATCATCCCCTAGTTAAAGAAGTATAAATGAGAGGTTAGTCCTCTCTCATGCTTCTCTGTTTAAAGACAGTCAATAATATGCCCTTCCCCTTCCTTAGCAGCTCTTGAATGCAAATTCTTTTTCAGTAAGACTGACTCAGAGTTACCTCTGGAGATGTGGATTTTGTGATTGCCAGAAGATAATTGCTATGGCAAGTAAGAAGCTTGTTTATTTATTTTGATTGTTCTGATCAACAGAAAAACAATAATAGAAAAAAATATCTGTTGAGCTGGGGTTTTACTAAATGTTATTAGAGATAATTCAACCAAAACAAAATCAGCAGCCTTGTTTAATTAGCGCTCCAATCCAACAGAATCAAGGACAGGAATTTTTAAACAAGTATTCATTTGCCAAAAATCACAATTCTCTTGAAAAAATGAGGCTGTTATGGCCTCTAAAAATGTCCTGGTTTTGACACCCTACTATGATACTCAGGAAAAAGCTGGATCTTAAATATTATAAGCATTTTCCAAAAGAGCACAAAGTCTTTAAATGTTGACTGATTGAACAACTTAAAAGATGAGATCTTTCTGGGAAGAAAAAAAAAATGTTTTAAACAAAAATTTGGATTGCAGAAGAGATTTTTCTGGCCAAGTACAGGAAGACAGCAATATCACAAAATGTGTTAATGGAGACCTTTGTGAGGAGACAATCCAAGAGCTAAAACTTCTGAACAGAGATATGAAGACTCACTGCTGCTGGTGGATATTCTGATATTCTGCCTGGTTAGGTCTGGCAGTGTGCTGAGTTACAGGAGGGTACGTGGGCAGTCCCATATAAACACAGACCAAGCTGTCATGGACTCTCTCCCACTGTACCAAGAAAAGGAAGGACTTGACAGAGTGAGAAATTCCTCTGATGATGTCACCCCACCCACTCTCTCTCCTTCTTCTATAACCACTGGTGTAGCCAAAACAGCTCTTGAGCATTAACAAAACCAGTGTTACCTTAAGGGTCATAGCAAAAGCTAAATCCATGCCAACTTCTTGTGTCTCTGCTCTAAATCCCCATAGTTTCACAGAGCAGCTCTCATCCTTTTGATATGCCATGTTGAAATCAACACTACATCCAGGCCATGGCTTTCAAGTTGTTTTACGGTCAAATGAAATTAAGCAGCATGGATCAGGTGATCAGCAGGTCTCAACTGATAGAACTCTTGATTCCTGCTGCCAAACAATTCCCTCTTAGTGGGCTCTTTACAGACTAGCTCCTCAACTGCAATCTGTAGTTAGAAGGAAGGTTTTTAATCCTTCATAACCTTCCCTGGAGTAATGCCTTTTTTACAGTAGTGGGCTCTGGCCCTGTCAGTCAATTTAGTGCCTGGAATAACAATGAATGGTGAAGTATCTTCTCATCTCAAGAGCAGGCACTTACTTGAATAAATCTCTCATGTAGAGATAAGCAATAGCTATAAAGCCAAATGGGCTTTCCTTCTGAAAGGTCAGCTTTTGAAAGGATTTCCTTAGTCCCCTGGAGCCTCAGAAAAAGATAACATTTCAGAACTTGTCTTTTGCTTTCTACTCTATTTAATTATAAGTGCACTGTTCACTTTGATGAAAATATGTACCCCTCATGATTAAAAGGCTCTTTTGATTAGATAATTTTGCATAGACAAGTGGCCTGTAGTAGTAGTAGTAATAATAACAACAACAATAATAATAATAAATTACAATAGTTTTGAAACAACTTTCACATCTGTTAATAAATTGCAATTCAAATCTATATGGGAATTGACAGGTCCACAGCCAACCTCACCCACCAGTTGAATGTATTACTGTCACTGGTCACTAGAAGTCCTTCTAGGTGGATCACAGCCTTGATCTCATGCTATAGAGAATGAAAATGGGAAAATACCAGTCTGAATTGGTGCGGTGTGTCTCAGCTAATCTTGTAGTCTGAAATGCAGGAAAGTGCAGTACAAAGAGCTGAACTGATGGGAGTCTTCTCTACTAAAACAGCTCAATAGTGACATAAATAGAGCATTAATGCTGAAAGAATAAATCTTTCAGTATGATTTCTAACTACCCCAGGTCCCTGGTGTTATTTCCTCATTTGTCTTGTTCTGAGATGAAAATTAGCAGAAAAAGCTTAGGTGCCTTCCTACTAATCTGTGGTAGACATGTGCCAAGGTACAAAGAGCATCTTTGGTCTGCTTAAATGATACATGAGAAGCTTGTAAAAAATTTGGAAATAAAACATATCTTTCTCTAGTTTGATTACACTCTCCTTTCTTCTTTATTACTTCAGAAGAAAGGAGAATATTTACACAATAAAAATATAAGGATTTTTGATCTGCAGTAGACTAGAGACACTGATGCTTTACCATCTGGGCTGTTTGTATCACAATAGTCTTTGGGGATGGAAATATTTACTTTCCTACCAAAATTAGGATCAAATATCATTTCACAGTAAAGAGAAATTGCACCTTTTATTCCTTCTGTAGCATCATAGAAGAACTGAAATACTCACAAGAAAAAACCCCACTTGTATGACTAAAGATTATAATATTTGGCCTCAAAACCTATTGTTTGGTATTTTTGCACCAAATTTCACATTCTAAAGTTTATATAAATGCTCACTGATATTTCTGAGAATAACCAGAATATTTTTTTTTTCTTTGTTAGCCAGTTAAAAGATTATGGCAAGGACCTCATTTATTATGTTAAACCCAAGCTCTCAACCCAATTTCCCTGACTCATCTGGAAATTAATGCCATCCTTAAACTTGTTTGATCCTGGTGTTTTTGAAGCAAAGGCCACAGTATATATGAGTGACAGGCTTTTATCCCCATGAGGCTTAGCTGAAGTCACCACGCTGTGACCTGTGCTGGGTAAGAGTTGGGTCCTTCAGAGGTGGCAGGCAATGAAACACCAGCATCAGCTGACTTCTCTGCCCCAGCTAAAGGTCAGATGACACATCTCAGGTGACAGAAAAGAAATAAACTCAATACATCATTTTTCCAGATCACTTCAAATGTGGAAGTAAACAAGGTAGATTTTTTTTGCAAGTCGTTATCAAACTGCTGATGGGTACAGTTATTATTTTTATATATATTTAGACTATCAAGTAATTGCTGAATCCACACTTAATGCATATGTATTTTTAATATCTAATTGAAACAGGATAATATATCAAAGTGCTCCTTGAGCAAGAGCATATTCATAAAACCACTTCTAGGACTGATGGCACAGAAAAACCAGATAGGATTCCAGCAAAATCCTCAGGTCACAAATAGAAGTGACATGAATCAGAAAGGCTCTTTTATGAGAGAAAAGCATGCTAAGGGAGTTTTAAATTACAGGCACTTCCAAGGAAAGGATTATTTAAAAATCTCAATCTCTCTGAATTGGTCCTGGAAATTCAGTCTTAAACATGATACTGAGCCACTTCAGAGCATCCCATGCCAAAAGAAGTGAAAACTGAGAAACCTCAGCACTTTAGCAGCTGTGCTCTGTGTGCAGCACTGGGGATCAGAGGCTTCAGAGTAACTGAGGTGCTCTCCTGGGACTTAGGGGAGCCAAGTTTTCATCCTGGATCTGCCACTAATCTGCTTTGAGCAACCTACACCCACCCCTTCTGGTAATTTAAATGGCAGAGACTGTCACAACAGAAGGGATCTGCACACACTTCCCAGGACAACGAAGCTTTTCAGGGAACCTGACACAATTCCCTGCCCTGGACCTGGCAGAGGGGGCTCTGGGGAGCTGCAGGCTCAGCCTTGGAGCAGGGTCTGTGCACTGCTGCTCACAGCTGATCCCCTGTTACGTGCACAGTATCTTTATATTTATTGCTTGCAGGTGGCTGCCTGCACACACAGCTGACATTTTCCTTCCCTTCACTTATTTCAACACATGCAGGGAGGCATATTTTTTCCCTTAAATTAAGAAAATATGTATTTCTTGCATTGAGAAGAATATGCTGGCAGCTGAATATAGTGGAACAGATTAGTGATCTTAAAATGGTGCATTTAAAAACCTAGTTGATTTTTAATATGCATTAACAAGATCTTGATCTATAATACATTTCTATATGTTGCTGCATTCCATGCAGGTCTAATATCATCTTATATTAACAAAGTCATAGTACTATTCTTTAAAACTCCTCATGAATATAAATTTTTAATTTTTTTCCCCTATACAAAAGCCCAGTTTGTATGTTAACTTTAGCAACTGTATTTGTATGGAAGTGCTCTGACTTCAGTACATGCATATCTCCTCTCTATTCCTTCCCTTTGCTCCTTGTCATAGCAGAGAAGTAAAATATTGTCTCTGACCGCAGGAGCAAAAATAAATGTTGATTAAGATATTGATTTAAGGCCAAGAAAATTCCAAATTTCACTCCAATGGATTAAAAATGTACAGTTTGAAAAAAAGCATTACAGCCTGCAGAAAGTTCTGATACAAAAATGTCACCTACATAAATACTCAAGTTAGAGGAATCTTTTAGGTATTAAACACCTAAGAAATAGAATAACTTTCAGAAGATGGGGTTTCCATGAAAATTGCACTGGATCAGAGGTTTAATTTCTCGTGAAATATCACACATTACAGAGACAGTATATCTTCCATGCTTGTAACAACACATAGTACACCTGTTAACAAAAGGTTATTTAAAATACCCCATGTATTCTTTGTTTTCTCATTCTTTTCACTAAGGAACATATTAAAAACATTTCCATAATGCAAGCTCTTTAAAAAAAAAATGATGTGATTCAATAATATTATGAGATATTTTTGTTTCATTATTTTCCCAAGAAAAATAGGTAGAATAATTAAGAATTTATGGAATTCTATTTCAGGAAATTGCTATTGCACTGGATCAGAGGTTTAATTTCTCGTGAAATATCATACATCACAGAGACAAAGTATATCTTCCATGCTTGTAACAACACATCGTACACCTGTTAACAAAAGGTTGTTAAAAATAGCCCATGTATTCTTTGTTTTCTCATTATTTTCACTAAGGAACATATCAAAAACATTTCCATAATGCAAGCTCTTTAAAAAAAATATGATTCAATAATATTATGAGGTATTTTTGTTTCATTATTTTCCCAAGAAAAATAGGTAGAATAATTAAGAATTTATGGAATTCTATTTCAGGAAATTGCTGTTAAGAGGGGACTATCACAGAGAAAGAAACCTAACCTGCAACGTTGCCTTCTTTCCATCTCTGCCTCCTTGAACAGCAAGATTCCTCTTTTTACTGACATGCAGAGAGGTCTGACACCCTGTTCACAATAAAAGAAAACATTGACAACAAAAGAAAAACTGGAAATTATCTAGTCTGCCTTAATGGAACACAATGCTTCTGAGTACCCAGGAAACCTGTAAATAGCCAGGGATGTAGAAGTGTTGTGACATTAGCCTGTCAAATATTTCTGTGTTAAAGCTCTTGTTAGAGACTCATCAATAGTGGATTCTCCCCTCTGTGGAGCTGTTTATTATTTTCTGAATAACTTAATTATCTGTGAAGCATTTTCAGATCCTGAACAGTTTATCCCCTTGTAATATAAAGATATGGAATGCAGAGAAAAAGCCATATTTCTGCAGGACAACACCCAATGGCTTGAAAAGCAGTGCTGGACAAAGGCTGTTTGCAAATAAACCCACAGGGGCCAACTGCAACCTTTGATCTTCTCACTTAAATAATTCTGGTTTCCTACAAAACTGCTTTTTGCTGCAGCATTTCTGGATAATGAGGAAGCTTTAAGTCATACAAATACTCCAAAAATTATTTTTTAAACAGTTTTAATTTATAAAATATCACCATCATCTAATAAAGCTCAAGGTACAATTGCATATACCTTAATACAGTGAAAAAATCACTCAATGGACATATACCATTTTGTGGGCATCCTGTATAGTGTAGCTCATTTGTAAAACATATTTGATTGACATATGCAAAAGATAATTAAATGCCTTTGCCGTGATCAGAAATAAAACCAGGCTAAGTGCAGAATACTTTTCACAGCAAATCAACAGATAGTTGGAAGACTATCCGTTTTCCCTCTATCTAAGACTATCTATTTCCCTCTTTTCCAAAAATATCTTATATTTTGTCCTTTAAGGAAAGAATCAAATCCAATAGAAAGTGATGACCTGGAAAGGAGTCAGAGATCATGCTTACAAAACTACACTACATTCCTTGGGAGATGGAAGGAATCAATACAATGGCAAGCGTATATGAAGAGTGTCCAAAAAGAAATACCTTGAAGTCTTTTGCTTTTAGCTGCCAATGGAATTCATTGCTGACTTTAAAAAATCCATAACAATATGTCTTACAATATGCACCTCCAGTCCATAGAGCAACAGTGAGTAATGGTTTCGTGCTAACCAGGAATGTGCTAATAATACAAATTATAAAAAAAAAAAAGAAGAACTCCTGCTAAGCCAGGTGTTCACCACAGCAGATACTCTAAAAATGAGAATGTTCTCAGTCTAGAACCACCATGAAAGAAGAGAGATTCCTACAAAGAGGCCGACCTTGTGTGCTGAGAGGGATAGGAATGGGTGATGCTAACCAGGAATGTGCTAATAATACAATTTATTAAAAAAAAATGAACACTCCTGCTAAGCCAGGTGTTCACCACAGCAGATACTCTAAAAATGAGAATGTTCTCAGTCTAGAACCACCATGAAGGAAGAGAGATTCCTACAAAGAGGCTGACCTTGTGTGCTGAGAGGGATAGGAATGGGTGGAATGTATATAAAAGACTGCTACAAGCTGTAAATGATTGTCTGAAGACAGTTTCAGGTGGAGACATTTTAAATTGATAGTGGATGTTTTTGTTTTGTTGTCTTGTGGACTAGCAGAGGTGAGAGATCTGAAACTCCTCTGGCAGATGTTGAAAGCAAACTTCTCATCCCAAACAGACTCATTCTTTGGAGACTAAGTCCTGTATTTCTAGAAGCCTCCATTTTCTCTTTATAACTGAGAGACATTTGACATAAAATTACATAATGGTTGCCTTTATTTCTCCAGTTAATTGGTAGACTAACACTTCGAAAAATGTCGTGCACTGTCTGTCACACCTCATTTGCATCGCTCTTCCTCCTTTACCTAAACACCTGCCTGATTCCTTTCATTTAGATAGCTGGTATTTTGTCTTAAATCATAAAATATTTGTGTGAGAACAACTCAGAGAGGTGTGAAGTAAAGTCATTTCTAATGGCACGAGTTCTGAGGAACGCTGCTCTCGCACAGCTCTGAGGATTACACGAGTTTGAGCAGTCCTCTGACCTTCAAAGCTTCTCAGGCAACCAGCAGTCATTAACTCCAGCAGGAGGCTAAACCCTGAATGTTTTGGAATGGGGGTTTGACAGACTTGCCTGAGTTCAAAGAGACGTTCAACAGCACAGCAAAGACTAGATCACAAATTTTGGAAGGATTGTTGGACAAGAAAATAATCTCTTTCCCTTTATGTAGATGGGTGGAAAAGGCAGAGGATAAGTCTGGGTGGTTGGTGCTTGAGCTTATCCACTCTCAAGGACTGTTGTGCTGCTGCACTGCTGTGCATAGGCAGTATGGAGATTAGGTTTTAGGTTAAGTGACATATTGTCCCTAATCGTGTTCCTGCCCAAGGACTCTCAGGGATGGCTTAATGATGGTGCTGGCATGTTCAGAGCAAGTTAGCAAATGAAAAAAACACCAAGGTTCCCTTGACATCCTGGTTCATGAGCCCTGGCAACACCAATAGTCAGTTTATCTAATTTTAGACATCTATATAATAAACATCTGTATCAGAGTTAATTATTCAGAATATTTTTATAGGCAAGGGAAGGAAACAAGCACCTCTAAATAATGACACAGCTAATGGTTTTAAACATCTTCCTTAAAGCAAGAGGTAATCTATTTCTCTCTACTAGCTGTGGAGAATCTAGACAACTAGCTTATGTTTTGTTCCACCAGGTTTCCTCTGGTGAATATTTGCTTAGATGACTGCTACAGATAGACTGCCCAACCTCCAGACTGTGAGGTGCCTGAATTTCACCCTCTGTGTGGCAACTCCTTCAGGGAGTGAAGCTGCATGATTGAAGCTTCAGGCTCATGCTGAGAGGGGTTTCAATATTCAAGATACACAGATAGACCCAAGGTACATGGTCTGCAGACAGCCCATCTTTTATATTGAAGATAAAGTATCTTAGATATTAGAACGAACCTTGGGACATCATTACAATGGACTGTGCACAGCTCATTTGCACAGAAACCAGACAAGGGTGTTAAAGTTTTAATCTGCTTTCAAATTTTCTCATGTTTTAGGATTATTTATATGCCCTGCACGAGCACTTGCTGGCTGGTGGACAACAGGATGTCTACCAGGACATGGTGTACAAATTCTTGTGAGGAGAGAAATGGAGAAGCCACCACATGCAACAGACACAGATTAGGCAAATGAATTTCTGGAAATTGCAGAATTTGTGGTGGGTCCTTTTTGAGGCCAACAGAGACAACAGGCAGCCTGTAACATCAAGATCTGTCAAGCACTGACTATCTTCTACAATTTAAGCTACGTTGCATCTGTGTGGGTCAAGTTTTCACTGTTATTTATCTATTTACTTAGGTTATCAAAAGCATGATACTGGCAAGTAAATTTATTGCTAGAAGGTTATTTTAACTTAGGAGAGCTTTTCCTTTGCTTCAGCAGGAATGTTTTAATTTACTGACACAAGTTGTCTGTCCTAGAATTTCCTGTGTGAGAAGGACAAATATGTTTCTTTATTTACAAACTTGGTTGGACAGATGAGACTAGGTCAGCAAGTGAGGCAAGAGATGACACAACAGAGAAAGCTCAAAATCCATTCCAAAGCCAGGAAGAATATTAGCTATCTTTTGCAATACCAAGGACTTCTGCTCTTAGAGAATGCTCCTGTCTTACAATTTTCTCTTCCTAAGAGTCCTGAAGCCCATTAGCCAGATTTCTTCCAGCTAAAACTCAGTGTGTTAATCCAAGTGCTAGCATTTCTAGCAGCTATATTGTTGTTTTTTTTTCTTCAGATGACTTTGTTAGAGATTGCTCTACTGAACTCCAGCAGCTGTGCTTAAAGAGAAATGAGCTGCACAAAAAAAAAAAAAACCTATCCCAACTCAGAATGACAGTTCTCTGTGAGCTACCTAATTTATTAGTCTAAAAGCTGAAGAGAATTTTTCACCAAAGACGAAAAGCAACCTAAAATACACATTTGAACAATCCAAGAGGAGGCAACATTCACAGTTCTTAAAGAGGACAAGGGTGCTGACATCAATTAGAACTTGAAAAATTTGGCTTCCCAGCATCACTCCTATTTTAGACATTAAAACTTTACTTAAAGAAGCATATAACAACAAGTGCATGTGAAAAAAAATCTGTTGTTGTGGTTCTGTGTGTGATTTTTGACCAAGGTCTCTACAAAAAGGAAGTCTGAGATTGTGTCTGATAACTGAGAATGAAGAAGGTATAATACTCATATGTTGTCCCAGACCTTCACAGTCAACAGACACAAAAGACAAAAGTTCATTATTTACATACTATGCTTATGTACTTAACTCAGATTTTCTGAGTTTTGACAGGCATTTGGTTCTGATGAAGGAAAATAAGGTATTAATTGCCACTGAAATTCAGATTTAGAATTAATTTCTATACAGCTTAGATTAACATCAGGTTCTTAGCCTTTCACTGAGGTCAATGTAGGACAAATGCTAATGAAAGAAACACCAAAACCTTTAACTTCTCTTGTGCCCTGTCTACAAGAAGACAGAAATTTCACAGTGGCAGCTGAGACAAAGACTAGTTTTCTACATTTTTTTCCTATGTTGGGATCAACATTCTTCAGTTCTCATGAATTTTCTCTAAATGGAGCAGCTTTTCCACCTGACCATTTCAGCATGTTCCTATTTACAGTTCTAAGTGTGATCAGTGAAGGATCAGAAATGTTTTGTGTCCCTACAAAACAAGACAATTTTTCATATTTTCTGCTTCTGTTCTCTCTTTTTTCCACAATAGACTTTTATTTTGGGGCCTTATAGTGCCAGCAGGAATGTGTAAAAAGAAAAGACTTGTTCTGGCTGTGTATTAACGCTTGGCACAAAGAGGATGTCTCTCAGAGGGACTGTAAGTATAATTTTTTAATTATTTTTCCCCCAAGCTTCTCATCTGAAAACTGTCATTGTCTGGCAGTTCTGTCTTGCCTAGAGCCAAGGTGAAACTGAACTCTGTGCCAGCTACCTACAACCAAAGCAGATAAGCAACAAGGAAGTGAGCATTTTCCCGGTGCCGTTTTTCAAGGAATTATTGCCTCAAAGAGCCCTGGAATCTTTGAGCCTGTCCATCCCGTGTTTGCTGACCTGTGCCTGGGGATAGTTGCCAGAACTGATTCATCTCTAAAATGGATATACTTTCATGGCCTCTTCATATCACTGGTGCAGGACAGATTGATCTTTCACAGCTTTGCTCATTCAAACACATAAAAGAAGCTTCGAAGTGGAGCATTTACCCTTCATTTTACCCTTCCCATGAAATGGGGCTGAATTGGCTTTGGAATTCAGAGACTTTTCCTTTAGGTTTCCAGTCCTTTCCAAGATCTTTGTTTTAAGGGTGCAGGAAGGCAATGCAGGTCAGGTATGCTGTGCGTAACCTCATCAGGGGAATCAAAACACAGCCCGACACTGAAGTGCTAAAAAGTGCTAAAAACCCTAAGTCAAACCAGACAGGCACCAGAAAAAGACAAATGCTAGTATGCCTCGTCCACTCCAGTATGCAAAGATTTTTTTAAAAACAGAATATCAGACCAGATCTTCAGCAAATGTGTTTCAGGATACTTATATTAGAGACTGGCTTGTACCTGCTGAGATCTGACTGTGTGCTTTGCTGTGCCAGTAAACCCATTGCTGTTCTCCACCCAGTCCGAGGGCATTAGCTCCCTTCCCAGGTGATTTCCATCAGTGCCTCAGTTCAGCCCAACAGTGCACTTCTTCAGTGGATCTCCTTATCATCACCACGCAGACACAGATTCAGATTGCAGATGGGGCTCCTAACAGGCAAACTGCAGTCCTTTAGGAAATCATTACACCAGAATAATATGTCAGCACTTAATTTGTCCTAATTGCTATCAGACATCCAACCCACAGCACCAGTGCTAGCCTGAGGCAGGTGTACAGTGTAGATGCCAAGTGCTAAAACATCACTTTGCCTTCATACTGGGCTCACAGCTTGATAATGTAGACCCAGCCATTTTTTTCTGAAACTAAAATTTCTTCAAAATCTTATTTCAGCAGCTTTCTCCTCTCCATGGTGGTGTCTTGCCATGCATTAGTTTTGCACTTTATGTCCTTGCCCTTCTGTAAGTACCTGTCATTAAGAGTAGCCAAAATCCTAAAAAGATAAAAATAATAAAAAGATGCCTCTAAACCATGCAATAAAATAAGTAAACAGCAAGTGGGAAAGATCAGCAGCAATGCATAGGGGGGTGTGACAAAGCCAAGAGACACAGGGACTGAGCTTCCTGGGACTCGGAAGCTGCTAAGAGAGCAGTTTTACGCTCCAGCCCCAAAGCAAGTACTGTAAAATTCCATTTGAATTTTTTTTTTTTAGCTGGAAGCTCAAACACTGCCACATGCTGATAGCGATAAATCCAAAGAGGCACAACCTTTGCAAAGCAATTTTTATCAACACTAAGAGGATGCTGCCTCAGCAGCCTGGAAAAGCAGAAAACATTGAGCTTCCTCTAACACATATGGTAATTTTTGCTAAATTTTTGAACGAGTGGGGAATTTAGTGCTGTATTTGGGAGCTTTACAGATAGTTGTGTTCACTTCTAATTAATGCAAAGTTAAAAAGGTAAAAAAAATTACTAAATGTTGATAAAATTGTTCATGCCCTTGGGCAGGGTGTTACACTTCTAAAAGGCTTTTCACATGAGTTTTGTGCAGTGAGGTCTCTGCCATACAAAATCACTTTACCAGCTGAGGAAACAATATTGGAGAGGTCAGCTTGTTATAATGCAGTGAACCAATAATATTTTAAGCTTCTTTGCTGTCATTAAACTCTGATCTCCACCATTAGGTGCCTAAGAAGGCAGTTTTCCTGACACAGTGATCAGCTCCTGATGAAGCCAATGGAAACACTGGCTTCACTGGTCTCTCAAATGAGATCACTTTGTATCTGCATCTGGTGGAAGATTTGGATTCCAGTCCCAGAGGTCTGATCCTACTGTTCTGTGAACTGCTTCAACTATTTGTACTTTGAAGAAAAACATAGAAAACCAAGAAACTATTCATATGATTCATTTTGTGACACATGATCACAAAAATATTGAAAAAATTCCAAACCAGCTGACACATTGAATTTGACCACATTATAGCCAATCTCAAGATTACCTGGTGCATTATAACTACTCTTATGTCAACTGGACAACAACTTAGAGTTCTGCTTCCATGTTTATCTCACAGGATTCAGGCTGCATAGGTAGGGGCTTAATCCTGTGTGTGGTTGAGATCCAGAGGTTCCTCTGTTCCTTTATGATTTTTCATCTCACAAGAGCACACTTATTTATACCTACAGAGCAGCTCCTACAGAGGATGTGATGCTGCAGGTATTGCTTGGCCTGCCCTACCCTTCTACTTGAAACACTTTCCAGGTTGTTGAATATTTACCATGATACTCCCTTATACCAAAAGAACTTGTCAATCGCCCTGCATCCTTCACAAGACCCTTTTCCCCAGGATAACAATGCAATTTCCTGGCCTCACTGCTCAAATATCAACTCTTTCACATGTTTGAGACCCAAATATTCTTGCTTTCTCCTCCACTCTTTGGTGTCCTTTTCACATCTCCCCATAACAGGCAGTGAACTAGATCCTGCCTGCTTCAAGCTTCTCCCACTTTCCACATCTTTAAATCAGGACATGAACTCATGCCCTCCATTTTACACTTCTCTATGATCCAACCTTGCACAGGCAGACTCAGACCTCAATCCTATAATCACTCACATCTTTCCTATTCCTGATGTCCATCCCAGTTTATGAGCTCCCTAACATTGCTGTCTGCAACCCCAGTCACGAATTCAAGTTCCCAGATGGCAAAGCTGATGCAGAGCAAGCACCAATTAGTTGCAACTTAGCTGTTCATTAAATATTATTGCTTTGGGGGGTTTTTTGCAGATGGAGACACTGAGGTCAAGGATAAATCATCTGTTAATTTCTAGAACACTTGAATGTGGCTCACAGGTCAAATTCAGTCCCTTCAAACAACTAATTGGGTTGCTTGGGTCATATGAAGGATGTTTGAGAAAGAAGGTGACAGAGAATGAGTTGGAAGATAAAAGAATTATTCTAGGAAACTGGTCTCTACTGTTCTCTTTACCAGAAGTTTTTGCTTGGCATCCCTTTGTTATCTGAATAAAAATGCATTGCAAACTGGATCAGAATGCTGATCTTCCCCACAGGAGATTAGTGGCATTCACTCTGTGCCACTGTTTAGGTCTGGTCCCTAACACATGCTTACACATTTGCTGATACAATGGCCAGAATGTCACAGTACCTGCACCTTGAACACAAACATCTTCCTACTGTTGGTTGAGGACATCAGCATGAAGGCTGAGAATATAGTTAGGAATAGCTTGACTCAATATTTCTCCCAGAGAGTGTGTTTTCTTTCTGTATTTGCTTTCTCTTACTTATCAGCCTCCCCCTTTAAGTTATTAGCAAGACTGTAATATGAAAATATTTGTAATATTTTTATTGAGTTAACAAAGAGATGAGGAGAGCATGATTATCATTGCTACCTCAATAGAGAAAATTGGTTTTGGAGGAGAAAGCTTATGGGCTAAATTAAGAAATTCTCACTTGAAGGTAATGCTGATACTTTATAAAATGTTTCTGCCACAGTATCACCATGGACACACGATCATCTTGCAGAGATGCTGGAGATGTAAGCAGCTGACATTCCAGTCAGCTCTGCATGTCACTGTAGGTCACAGAAAATAATGGCTAGCAAAAAAATGGAGTTCAACAAGATGGAAAAGATTTTTTTTCAAGTGTGCTTCAGGAAAAAAGGAAAACCTATGAGCACAATAAGTTTGGAAATTGTTGAAAGGAATAAGAGGGACCATTGTGCAAAGATCCTATTTCCCCAGCTACAAACTGTTTGTTTTTTTTTTAAATTTTGCAGCATGGGCAGTGGTGTCTATGTTAGTCTGTTGTGCTCTTCAATCCCTGCTAGAATTGTGCTCTACTTTTCATGAGGTTTGTTACTGACATGCATTAACACTCTATCTCTGTACTTTGTGATAAAACTGCTGAATTTAACATCCCAAATTATCAAACCCTGAAATACAGGAGGTGACTTCTGCTGTGAGAGTAGAGCTTGGTGCAAACCACAGAGCAGCCATTAGTAATGCATTCAAAGCTGCCTTGGATCCACTGTCTTCAGGTAAGTCCAGCTGAACCCCAGAAAATTCTCAGGAGGGACCTGGGCTTCTCTTGTGTGTTCTACAGATTAAAGGCTAGGAAAGGTTTCACCAAATTTAGTCAGCTTAAATTCCTCTCTCCTCAATGCACACAGATATAGCACATGCACAAAGTGATCCAAGGGTTGTGATGTCCTTACTAGCCATGGCAGGAAGACTAATTTGAACACCTTAGGAGAATCCCTACAGTTAGGCAAAGGGAACCCAGCTTTTACAAAATATAAAAAATACAGCTAGGAAAGCAAGTGAACAAATCAAAAGACCATAAGCTTTCAGAAAACTTCTACTGAAGAACTGAAATGCAAACCAGAACTAGGAATTTGAAGCTCTAACAACAACAACAAGCACAACAACAAGAGCTACTGAAGAAGCTTTAGTTCTGAACCAATCTCCCATTAAAAAAAAAGTATTTATGTGCAACCCAGGTAGGGGGAAACTAAAGTTACACCTACCATAACTGAGAACTCACATTTTCTTTCATTCAGCAAACTCTCAAGAAGCTTAAAACATGTTTGTTGCCATTCTATTGCAAAGCTTTCACACCTTCTTGGTGGTTTCTCAGGGGCAGCTCCTCACGAAGTTACACCTACCATGACTGAGAACTCACATTTTCTTTCATTCCGCAAACTCTCAAGAAGCTTAAAACATGGTTGTTGACATTCTATTGCACAGCTTTCATACCTTCTTGGTGGTTTCTCAGGGGCAGCTCCTCACATCACTAACTCCTTCTCCCCTGCACAACCAACAAACTCTATCTCACATTTCAAGCAGCCAACCTACTCTTTTATAATACCCCTCTTAACTGGATCCAGTTGTGGCTTTTTAAGGGCAGGCTTGTTCTTAATGCTTGATAATTAGCACAGCTGTAACTCCTTAGGGGTGAGATTACCTTCACCACTTTCTCCTACCTTCTAACTATCCACACATGGTGGCAGGCATGACCTAAACAAAAAAATAGTTCAGAAAGAGGTAGAGAACATCTAAGCCATGTTTTATATTCTACCTAGCAGACAAGACAGTTTCTCTCCTTTTCCTTCAAGAAACATCACCCTCAACTTTAGATACCTGAAAATTATTTCTATCAAGGCCAGGTTCTTACACAGGCAATGAATATGAAGTGGTGCTGCCAATGCACACTTTTTTAAGCTTATGATAAAGCTGTGTTTGAATTAAAGTCCTCTCCAATTGCAAGCATTTTGTGAGGGTGGGATGTATTAAGTGACTTTGAAAGCACATGCAAATGACAGGTGAGAGTAGAGATACTGGATTTCTAGGTTTCCTGGGGCAGTTGAATCCCTTGAAAAATAACATTTCTTTGAGGAACCGGTTATGGACTTCCCATTATCAGTACAAATACCAGGATGCTTTAGGTATCAGCAAGTATGTATGTACACAGCTTTCTTTGCAGTGTCTTTTTCAAGAATTCACTGCTTCAAAGGGTTAAAATACAGGACTGATGGGGCTGTGAGTACATTCAAGCCATCAGAGATCCTTGATGCAATATTTCACTTTTACTCCCACTGAGCCTGGCTGTATTTGGTGACCTTTCTGCATGGATGTTTTGTCTCAGCACTGCACAAGAAGAATGTTTATGAGGACAGGGAATAGTGTTGCCAGTGAGGAGGTCCAACCCTGTGACCAGGGAGAAGAGAAACAACGATCAGGCCATCCACGGGATGCAGGGGAGAGAGAAGGAGGGTCATTCTGCCACTGTCAGAAAGCAGGACCACTGGACTGAGGTGGGGACAACCTGTCAGTCCTAACTGCCCTGATCCCAGAGGTCCTTCTGACAGGGCTGGCAGTCCATGATGGCTCATTGTTCTCTGCTGTGGCTTGCCTATGTTTCTTTTTCAGCTTGCCTATGTTTCTTTTTCAGCCCTCATCCCTTGCAATACATTTTCATGCCAGCTGTCTCTATATGAACTCATCCTCATTTTCCCCCCCTTATTTGAGAACAAATTAAAGAAAGCAGAGCCATGAACTTAATAAAAAAGTGTAAAATTTCTCCTCTGTCTGGCAACACATCTGATTTGGGTCATAATTTGTTTTTTAGTATTAAAAGACTGCTGTCATCTCCTGCAATTTGTGAGCCCCATCTAAACTATGAACAGCTTGGACTTTCCTGAACTTACATTTGTTATTATTAAGAAAATCTTTGTAATGACTGAGAGTAAATGCTGACACTGACTTGGGCTTGTGATTTTATTTACTTTCTTGATTCTTATTTATGATGGCTTGGCCACGTAGTGAAGCTTCTCTCAGTACTGAAATAAAGAATCATTAGAATCAGGCAAGGAAGCAAAGTGAAATAAAGGTGATATGAATGCTGTTCGCTTGTTTATTCATTTAAATTGATTTTTCTTTACTGGCTGGGAGCATCTATCAAAAGAACAAAGCCAAAAAGAAAAGAGAAAAGTTGACTTTGGAAGCAGATTTCTTGCAAACTATTACGAGTTACGTGATCTACAATATCATTATCTCCATCAATGGTAATGGCAATTTTTTTGCCATGGATTTCAGCAGAGAACAGCAACCATGAGAAATCAGACCAATAAAACAAATGTCAGCAGTCATAATTAGTGCTTGCCAACTCTCATAATTTCATCAAAGTGCAGAAATCAGTCATATGTTAAAAGCTCCTGGAATTCCATCATTATGAACAATTTATTTTCAACATATTATACTCTGCATGACTGTGGAAGAAGTCTTGTAGGTATGAATCCCAAATGGTAAAGAAATAAGCACACACATCTGTAATATGTTAATTTTGCACGGATCTCATGAGCTGGTTGTGCATTGTGTACTGAAATAATTAACAGTCTCTTTTGGCACAGCAGGGGCCAGATCTTCAGGTGATAGAAATTGATCAAATACCATTGATTGCAGAACAGCAGCTGCATTTGCCATGCAACTGAAATTACAAAGTAAATTTAGAAAAGTTAAAAATATCTCTTGTCGTTTTGAATTGTGACATTAATGTATATTTTAACAGGATAAATATTCTTGTGATTCTCTTGTGGTTTTGCTTGTCATGACATCTGTCTGATTTCTAATTTTCTGTAATTTAAACAAATATTCTTCTCATATATTTTTTGCTGCCTTTACCTTGTACAGTCAGATTTGTTTCCTTTATTAAGGTAGATTGGTGCCTTTTCCCCCACTGAGAGCTCAATGCTCCTTGCAGTTCTCTTCCAACTCAGAGTATTCTAAGAACACATATGCCTCTTTTTTGAAAAATGGTTCAAAAACCTGCAGTCAATGAAGTTATCACCTGTCAGGAACCTGCAGTCTTTAGGCTGAGGGATCTGGGAAGCTTTTCCAGACCTACTCTGGCAGTGTCAGATATTTTGTGCCTTGCCTGCCTGCTGTAATCTGTTCCTGCCACTTGCAAGGGAAGCAGAGAAATGTGTTACCGTGCCTCGGGCAGGCCAGTTTGCTTATCAGCTTAAGCAATTAATGAACCCTAATTTATGCTCCTGTTCTGTGTTGTAAATGCTGCTGCTTTAGATGGGATCATGTCCTTGTAGACGTGGTACAGAATTAGGCAAGACAGAGGAGCCTTCAGTGTTTGTCAATAGTGTCTGTACAGGTAGGACCAGACTAGGAGCACACACATGTCTGCTGGTGGCACTAACCTGACCAACCAACCAGTTTTGACTAATTAATGAGGATTTCAGGGGGGAGAATGAAAACCCCTTCATGAGCTTCACTTAAACCAAGGATTAAAATGGTCTCTTCTGGAGATGAGGGAATGTCTCAGTTGAGAGCTATATCCATGCCTTGGTTGATGAGTGGTTTTTAACTCACACTAACCTGAATTTTTTTAATTGTGCAAAGACACATATATTATTTCCTTTTGGTAGGGCTTCTTTCTCCCACTTGACTTTGCATTAAAAATTTCTCTTTCTTTTTTTCTCCTTTTGTTTACTTTTCATCCATTATTTTCGTTCTTCAGTTCTGTGTTTCTTCTTCCTCTGACTTCTCCCTCAGTGTGTGCATCACCTGTGTTGTATGCATTGTGTCACACTAATGCAACACTGCAGCAAACAAGTGAAGCATGGGTTCACTAGATTTAGCTTCTCCTTAAGATTGCTATGGGTAACATGCCTTGTCTTAATTTTGGAAATGCCAGTTGGATGTTTCCAACATAAATCTACCATTTCTCCTAACTGAGGCAAAGTCTTCTACACAGAAGGAGTAGAAGTATTATTACATTAGTGGTGATACACAGATTATAGTTGATCTTTCTTTTCCCATTTCACCCTCAAGAAGCTCCTGTTGGACTGGAATTTAGTATCCTCTTTGCAGAAATGAAAACTACTGAAAGATCCACTGTCCCTTGGTTTTATGTACTTCAGTTCTTAGCTACCCATGGGCCCTGACATGGAAAATGACTGGCTTTTCCTTTCAACCCTTAGTGCTAAAATGGGTTTTAGACTCCTGAAGAGCACAGCATAGCAGTGGCTTTCCCAACCTGTCAGATGCCTTCAGTCATACTTGTCTCTTGTGCAGTGAAGCACAGACTGTGACACTGTGTTTATCTTTATTCCCACTCTAAGAAAACTTTGTATGCAGAAGAAGTGATGGCATACATATGATGGCATATTTCTTGGCATACAAAGGCTTGTTAAAACTTCTTCATATGCAGATGCAACGTACAAAGATTGAACTCCCAGAATGACAGTGAAGTTTTGCTCAGTAGCTCTGGTTTCTGCCTGGTTTTCCTTAAAACACTACAGAAAATATAATTAATTTATTGTAATAGGCTTGTAAATTTAATGGGTTTATTCATGCATGCATCCACACTTGTGGGTATCAGTCTCTTCCCGAGGTAGCAAGTGACAGAATGAGGGGAAATGGCCTTGAGTTGTGCCAGGGGAGATTTACATTGGATGTTGGGAATTTTTTTTTACTGAAATAGTTGTAAGCATTGGAACAGCTGTCCAGGGAAGTGGTAGAGTCACCATCCCTGGAAACATTAAAAAAAGTGTGGATTTGGCACTGGAGGATACAGTTTGATAACGAGCATGGTGGTGCTGGGTTGATGCTTGGACTTGATTACCTTAAAGGTCTTTTCCAATCTTAGCAATTGTGTGATTCTATGATTTTGAGATTTTAAAAGTTTTCTTTAATGTCAGAAAAATAAATTGTGCCAAGATACTGAAAAAATAATCCAGCTGGTGTAGTACATAAAGCTATCGATTTTCAAATTACATAGTGCAACAATATGGCACAGAAAACATATTACAATTTTAATAAAATCTTTTGGTGTTTTCTTTATGTCCAGAGCCCAGAAATGAAACCAGATTTTTTTTTCCTGCTTGTGCAAGATTATTCTCATTAACATCACTTAGAAATATATAAAAATGAAAAGACTGCTGCTCCATAGACAGTCATGGAGCTTGGGAAGTGACAAACAAAGCAGCATTTGCTGAAGAGCAGACTGTCAAGCAGAAGTGGCAGACAAGGCCAATTACCATATGCAAATAAGGCAGTATTCATTATATAATTAAAAAAAAAAAAAAAGCTATATTTGTCAAAATACAGCTATTTAGAACTGGTTCTCTGGCAGGATGAACCAGAGTGGAGTTTTAGGAATTATGAGTTTCTGCATTACATTTTTTTTAGAATGGCAAAATGTAATTTTGCTCAACTCAATTTTGCCTATGGTTTCTCCACAGGAAAATGCTGAGTGCATTTAAAACAGATAGTTTATTGCCATTTTGAATCTGGTCTGGTCCATCTACTCTGATATTCTTTCCAGAAAAGTGCATCTGCTTCAGGGAAACACAGGTAATTCTGCAACAAAATGGTTAGTCTCACTGTTCTTTCTACTGTTCTTGGGACGAGCCTTTCTCTGGATGATCTCCAAAGCAATATCCTAGCTGACTAAACTGTGGCCATGTCTTTGTTCCCTACCTTCAAAATATTCACCTAGACACTGTGTGTGATCACGGCATGTTTCTGGTGAGAACACCAGAAAACTTATTGAAATGCACTTGGAATTTGGGAGCATCTGCTCCAATGATGTCTATTTACAGAGTGGATGTTCTATACTAGCCTTCCCTACAGCCACATGAATCCAAGTGAATTTATGGCAGAATATGAATATACAATCCCCACTGGCTTGCCTAGCTGTGGAGGTTATTAGGAATTAAATGAGACGAATTTGAAGTTTGGTAGCTATTTCACACTGTATCTGATATAGAAGCTAATATTCTGCACTTCTGAGGGGTATTGAGCTATCTCCACAGAAGCACTGGGTACTATTTCAAAATTACTTTCCACACACATCTGAATGGGGCTGGTGTTATATTCCTGCCATCTCCCTTGGGATGGACTAGCAATAAACCAGATTGGAGAACAATCTGGTTTATTGGAAACCAATAAACCAGATTGGAGAACAACACTTTCCTTCCAGCTAAGGCTATTATCTTAAGTCACTCTTAGACCAGGATCCATTGAAAGAGAAAAAGCAGGGAGGGAAATGATTGGCCAAACACAGCAGTGCTTTCTAGAAAGCTTCCCTAAACAAACAACACTTTCCTTCCAGTTAAGGCTATTATCTTAAGTCACTCTTAGAGAGTAAGAGCACCAGGATCCATTGAAAGAGAAAAAGCAGGGAGGGAAATGATTGGCCAAACACAGCAGTGAGGTTTACAGCTGATCTTTGTGGCACTGCCTTCAGCTGAGAATGGCTGTGGAAGCCAAAGGCAATGTGAGGAAAGGGCAGTTTTGGAGAGTTTTGGGAACATTTTCCATGTTATCTATTCTGACCATGCAGCTTTAGGGATTTCACTGGCAGTGGAAGCTCCTCCACAGGAGTGTGCAGGCCCTGGGCTTGTGATCTGAAAGGTCTCTTGGAGATCTTGCTGCTGTCCACTGACCATAAACAGCTTCAGCAGATGAGACCAAAGCAGATGTTCAGAGAAGCTGGGGTTTTAGTGCTGCTTCCTTCAGTACAGACTGCCAATAGCACTTGTTTAAGTTTCTTTTGCTGGTTTGGCTAATATAATTAGTTAATTATCACAGTAATTGCCATTCACTATGGCAGTCAAGAGTAAGTCAAAGTTGTTCGAAGCCCTGTGGAGCGGATTAAGATGATCACTGACCCAGAGAGTTCATGGACTTAAGAAAATCAGTGAATGGTTTCCCAAGAGAGAATAAAGGCAGGTTTCTGGGAATGAGATCCACTGCTCGAATTCCTGTGAGAAAAGTGCTAACATATTCACCTCCTGCTCACAATCTCCAGCATTTTTCCAAGCTTTTAGTCTCCAGAGCAGAATTATGAAAGTTATACATTCTTGTTTGCAAAGCTGCTGTCAGTACTTTACTAGCAGTGCCCCGGTTGAGCATATTTCACTGTGTGCAATGGCTTTATTTAGTGAAAGCAATCATGCTGACAGTCTGCATGATGGAAGCCCTAATCTGTGCAGTGTCATGCACTGTGCATCACCACGAGGGAATCTCTAGTGACTCAGTATTAATGAGAGGGAAGCGGTGGCACTGCTATTATTATTTATGACTTATCCTGCTCCACAGATGTGTGAGGCACTTAAGAAACAAATAAAGGAGGTATCCCTGCTGAAAACCATGCAGAGCAGCAAGGCATGGTTCACATCCTGATTTCTGCTGCAGAGGGTCTAAAGAAAAAAAGCTGGAAAACACTGAGGACAGCACTATCTTCTAATGCTGCCAGAGATCTGGGTAAATGGAGACTAGTCAGCATTGTAGACCCCTGAACTGAAGTGTTAGAAAAATATGCAGATGTGGTTTAGTGGTGGACTTGGCAGTGCTGGGTTAACAGTTGGACTCAAAGATCTTAGAGGTCTTTTCTATCCTTAAAGATTCTATGATTCTATTAAAATTCTGCTTATTATTTCCCTTACATTGTGTTTTAGTGCTTCCTTCTCTCACCTCAGATTAGGGTTTCATGCACAAATGATATGAAGAACTAACTCTCAGGCCCAGTTTTCCCCCTAACACAAACCTAAATTTTTCCCCTAAAATACAGAACACAGTAAAGCAAAACATGTGTTCACGTTCTCTCTCATGCAGAAAATATTTCTATGTAGACACTACTGTAAAAGCTAAGAGTGAAATAAAATACTATTGTTATTAGTAAAAAACACCTCTTGACTTCTGGGTATTGCTCTATTTTCCTCTTTTCTAACTCTGGTTTGTCTGAAGATCCTGATCTGTGTCACATGCAGTGACAAAGGGATATGAAATATATGCAGGGGACACAAGTCATTCACCTCCTGCTACATTTTGGTCTTAAAAAATAATAATAAAAAAAATCTTGTCTGCATTCCAAAACTGTTGATATCTCCTGTCACAGGTAATTTTTTCAGTTTCCTTTCTATTTAACCACCTGTTTCTGGTGCCACCTTCTGTGGTTTTCAGCTACCAATATCTATTGAGGCTGGACTGTTATGTCCCAAAGTAAAAATCACTATGAAACAGCAGCTCAGGAGTTGCCTATACATGTTTCATATTTTTCATGTCCTTCATGATCCAAACCTGTTCTTTCCATCTGGCTAATGTACTAACCTTGGTCTGAAAAAATGTGCAGTCACCACTGACAAAAGGAGCCCAAAATTACTTGGGCAGGGGTACATACAGAGAAAGTGAAAGAAACCTGGTAAGATCAAGAAGAGCATTATCAGTACTGATAGTGGTTTGGCATTTCTCATGTGAGATGTCTAACCATGAATCCATCTGTGGCATCAGAAAGGTCTTTGGGACACAACCTCAAAATGGGGCTTTCAAGTCCTAAACGTATTTCCTCATTTAGTTCAACAGGGAGGAAAGTTTCGTGGTGTTCATGGTACATTGCAAAGTATATAAATTTATTCAATTTCTTAACTGAATGTTCTGCTTAATCTTAAAAAAAATCACTCAAAATTAGTTTGTCTCTACTCAGTTTCCAAGAACACCTTGATTTCTTCACATTACTGTAAATTTTACAAAGCTAACACCCTTCTCTATCCCAATTTTATCTCCTTATCATATATATTGCTATGGCTCTGTCTTTACTTCATTGCTTTTTATGTGATGTTACAGAACAGCTTGCAAAACATCTGGCAGTAAATGGCTTATATTTTGAGCCTGTAAATTCGCATGAGGAACTTTTAGAGTAAGTTTTGGATAAAAGTCATTGTCAGAGTATAGTACTTTTCACTATAATAAGATCAGAGAAATTTCCTCACGAAACCAAAATCTTGAAAAGTTAGGGTTTGTTTTTTGGTTTTGTTTTTTTTTTTAGCTTGCTGTCACAAATGATGTTACAGCAGAAAGTATTGGTTCTAAATTTGCCATAGCTGTAACTTTGCAAAAATTTGCAAAGCACACACCCACTAAAGGCATCACATCAAATGGTTCAAGGGAATAAAGTTGTACTGAGCTTGGTGAAGCTACGCTGATCTATTGCTATAGCCTAACAACCCATTCTGGGCACTGTAATAAAACTGAATATAGTTAAATCAAACTGTAGGTAGTGAAAACAGTGTCATACAATCATAAAACTCGTGAAAAAATGTGATGGATAAGTATGCCCTGATGCTACTGCAGAAACACAGGAAAAAGCATGAACATTACTTTTATTACAATAATAAGGATAAATGTAAGAGTAGCTATTGGAATTATAATGATGGAATAAAAAGGTTGCACTTATATATTTATTTAATAAATGAAACAGAACCCTTTATATAAATATCTGAGGATTTACAAACTAGCTTGTGCTAAAAGAAAGATAATTCAGACACAACCAGCTTTCCAGTTTTTTTATATCCAGAAGTGTTCCCTCTTCCAGTAAAAGAAAACTTTTATCTAATGTTTTTGAGTATCAGTGGTATGAAAAGAAATTTCAACAGTTCTAGACCTTGTACCTCAAATATGGGTACTATGGCAAGTTATACATTAAATTATGTGCCTTTCCTCACAATTAACACATAACAAGCTGGGCTGTTATATTTGGCTTTTAAAATCAAAGTAATCAAACACAGAGGATCAAAGTCACTGCGCTCATGCCTTTGTAAGGATTCATGAAAGCACTCATAGAAAAGGTTAATGAGCACCACAGATATGGCACATAAAGCACAATAAGTCACCATCTAATCCAAAGTATAATGAAACAGTTCAAGTTTAGAATTAAATATAGCTACAATATAAGAAAGGAAAATCTTTTATTGTGTCTCTCCCTTTTACACCTCTTTCAAAGTAACTATAGGATATGCTAAGTGCAGGATGAGACAGAAAATCTTTGTATAGAAAGGGCAGAAAATAAGAAAGAATCTTTTAAGCTCAATGATATAAATTTTTACTTTTTTTCTCTTCCCTCTTCTTTTGACCAGCCTTAGGCTGGTGCTTTGATCTATATTTCAGTCACCAAGGTCCCTTATCAGAGAAAACACAAAAAAAGGACAGTGAAAGATAAAGACAGAATGACAAATAGATGCACCTATTCACTAAAGAGTGACTTCTCCGCTCTTTGGAGTGAATTCTATCTGGAAACCATATCTGCAATGGGAATGGACCAGAGCTTTGCCCTGAGGGCCTAAACCAACTCCACTGATTGCAAAAAAAGTGCTTTTTGATATGTAGGCTGATCAGCCTAAGATTCCAGAGGATAAAACAATAACATACAAGGTTCTGACATTCCTTGGATATTCCTTTTTGTTTTCCCTCCCTTCTTTCACTGAGAGCAGCTTCTCTGTCCCTCCATATGCCTGTTTTAGTGTGTGTGTACAGCTCTCTGCCTTCTAGGAGTAACTTTTACACGTGCAGTTGAGGTATATAGACCAAAACTACACCTAGCCCAACAGCCTGTCTCTGACAGACCAGGGACAGCTGCCCAGGATAAAAGAAGAGCCAAAAAGCCCTTCAATTTATTACTTTATGTTAATATATAATATTAAAGAATGCTATACTAAGACTATACTAAAGAACTGCTCATGTTTTACAAGCCAGAAACAGAGGTGGTCTCTATTATGTCACCGTTAGTGTATTCTCCTTTCAGACATACTGTGGTATTTGCTGGAGTCCCCAGGATGAAGGAGGAATTGAGGACCTGACTCCATGTCCTTAGAAGGCTGATTTATTACTTTATGTTAGTATATAATATTAAAGAATGCTATACTAAGACTATACTAAAGAATACAGAAAGGATATAGACAGAAGGCTACAAAGAATGACAATAAAAAACCCGTGACTCTCTCTAGAGTCTTGACACAGCCTGACTGTGATTGGTCATTAAGTAAAAACATTACACATGAAACCAACCACACATGCACCCGTTGGTAAACAATGTCCAAACCACATTCCAAAGCAGCAAAACACAGGAGAAGCAAATTACATAATTACTGTTTTCATTTTTCTCTGAGGCTTCTCAGCTTCCCAGGAGAAGAATCTAGGGAAAAGACATTTTTCCAGAAAATATGACAGTGACAACATATGAGGCACATTTAGCACAGTGGTAAATTTTATAATCAGTAGTTTTCACATATGTGTAAGGAATTACTCCAATTTGCCTGCTTTGAACTGTGTGGCAGAATATTCTCATGACTTTAAGCTCATGTATCAGATTGATCCCTCTTCACCTCCTCCTTGTGGCCCTGGTCTGCACCACCTCTTCCCCAGGAGTCCTGGTCCACCTCATTGTTTCCCACATCTTTGATCAGCCATTCTGCCCTTTTCTGTGCCTTTCCAACTTCTGGCTGAAACAGAAAGATCAGAAATGCACAAAACATTGAAGGTGCAAGCATATCACAGATTTATACACTGGCATAATAACATTACCTATTTGTTCTCTATTCATTTCCTGATATTTCCTAAGGTTTGATTTGCTTTTTGACTTCTTCTGAATCTTGAGTTGATGTTTTTACAGAACTAGCTATGATATGCCCAATATCTCTCTCGAATGATAATAGTCAGCCCAGAGCCCATAATTTTGTAACTAAAGCTTTATTGCTTTTACCTGTGTAAATTTCTTTACATTTATCCACATTGAATTTAATTTTCCATTTTATCTCTCACCCACTTAGCCTTGTACAGTCTTTTTGCAAATCCTTGCAGTCAGCTCTCAGTTTTACTAAGCCAAGCAAGTTCATGCCATCAACAAAGTTTGTGTCCTCATTCTCTTCACCTTAGAGACTTGTGTACTTTCCTTTTGTTTTCAAGCAGCTGATTCAGGGCCATAGTACCAAGCAAAGTGAGACAAACTAGTCTTCCTCAGCCTTGCTACTGGAATTATTTTTACTTTATGTTTCCAAAATTTTGCATCGCTGGCAATGGACCATCATCTTCCCATCTATTTTTATCTACTTTTTCACTTATTTTTGTCATATTTGTCCTCCTTATAGAGCAACTGCATTATTCATCTCTTTGAACATGCATAGGATTTTTAGATGGAGTTTGGAATAGATCTGTTTCATAGAGAAAACAAAGCTTTCTCCAAAATTATGTTCACCTTGATGGCATCTACTGAACTTGTGTAATGTCAAGCTAAGAAAGCAGGGAAGTGGTGTTACATGTTTAGCTGACACACTGGTTAATGGGGATTAAGGCACATTAATTTTTGCAGCCAGTAATACACACTAAGTGATATGACCAGCAGCACACCAAGCCTGCTAAGACCTAATGGTCTGGCACACCTGAGTCAAGAGCAGGTGACTTCAGAGGAAAGTACAGAATGCATCTCTTGCTCTTGCTTCAGGACCCGTAATAAAAATACCTTAACTTCCTTCACACAAGATTTAGTTTAGTCACAGTAATTCTAAAGTATAATTTCTTTGGAAATTTGATCCCATTTCTTTTTCTTGATTTTGGGGGGGGTTTAGTTTTTTTTTTAATTATTATTTTTTGGGTTTTTTTTCTCTGCAGATATTTTGCTAACCTAGAGGTTCAAAGGAATGACACAAAATGCTATCTAGTGAACACTCATACCACCCTCCCAAAGTAAATTGGCAGGTAGGAAATCTGAACAGATAGTTCAGTGACACCACTGATAGGGTGATTTGGTGACTAGAACACCACTGTCCTTACAAGTTCATGGAGAAGATTAGAAGATTTTACAGTCTTTCATGGTTGTCTCAGCTCTTAACTAAATCCACCTGATTTGCATGTCCAACTCGTGTGGTTAATTTACTGAGTTTTTCCCCTTTCAGACTGTCTATAAATATTCCATCATGTCCTCTAAACCTTATTTAAACTTCCTGAAGCACAGTAACAACAAACTTCCCACCACAGTCAGCAGCACATTTGAATGGAGCTGCTCATGAGTATGGATGCTGTGATTTGGCACAGACAAAAAACACTGGTGTGGAGGCTACTGCACCTCTAACCTCTTTTACAGTAAGAATAGAATCTTATTCCTTCCCTTTTTCCCTATCTCCTAGTGAGGTCCTAATCCATGTGAAGTTTTAAATCTCACTCCATGGTTACCAAGTTTCCCTAACAGTCTCTTCTAAGGGTCTTTACCAAAGGTCTTTTGAAAGCCTGAATAAATTTTATCCACCATTTCTCCCTTATTCAGTATTTTGTTAATTCTGAGTGAGTGTTGGCAGCTTAGAGAGCTATTATTTGGCCTTGAGAAGCCTGAGGCTTTAGTCCTAGCAGGTTGTATATATTAAATTAATATACAACTCTATCTTTCATAATTTTCTTGACTATTTTTCCTGCTGCTGAGGTGTGTCCTGTGTATCTATAAAATACAATTGCCTATGGCATTTTTTAAAAGATTAAGGCAGTCTTGGCTACAACCCAATTGGCTGTGGAAGCAGGGTTTTATGTCAGATTTTCAACAATAAACTGTGTATCTTTAAACAGCAATTCAGCTGCTTCATTATTTAGTCCCTCATAGCTTCTAGACAGCTAAGACACAGCAGTGATGATTAATTACTATGTAATGCGTTGTGTTATTCCAGTACCTTTTCTTCCATTTTTGTTTTTTGTTCTCAGAGAACATCTCACCCTTGCTTCCTATTGATAATAGCACCTATTTAAGTTATTTTTGTAAACAAGAGTTTAAGCTTAGTAGCATAAGTCAATGTATTTTTTGCTTATCATTTCTTCACATTGTGGAGAAGGATGTGTGTGACTGACACCAAGTGAAAAGCAGAAGTAAGCAGAGGGGGAAAAGGAAACAAAATAAATACTACATGCTACTGGTGAGGGCAAATCATTCTCTTTGAGACTGGTCCAAAGAGTGCCCTAAATGGGATCTGGATAAATAAATTTGATCTGCTTTGAGCTTGATATACATTTAAAGAAAATTGGTGTAATATCCCTGAGACAAAGGAGAAAGTTGTTTACACCACTTGCAGCTCTGGCTCATTTATTTCAATGAAATTGTTCTGCATTTATGTGGATGCAACCCAGAACTGCATTTAGTTCACTGTTAAGGGAGTAACTTCTCTGCTCCTAATCCTGTAATAGTCTGCAGCAAAAATAGCAAAAATACTGGCATGAATGAAACAAGAGGAGAGGAGAGGAGAGGAGAGGAGAGGAAGCTCTCCACATGCAGAGAAAATAGTTTTTGTTATTTATGTTACCAATAGGTGGAAATTTACTTGAACCTCTCATTCCTGTTGTGCCAGGCACCATAGCAACTTAACTGGGTAGAGGCTGTTGAGGCAATAACTTGTTTGCTTTTTTGCAAACTCCCCTCTCTCCTGCCCCCCAGCTAAACTGTGTTTTGAACAGCCAGACATCCAACTGGGGCTGCTGGGCTGGTCTGGCTGGGAAGCAGCATACTCCAGCCTAATTCCTTGTACCCACTTCAGCGTTTCTATCATTTCTTCGTGCCAAACACAACAGAATGCAGCACAAAGATAAAGAGAGAGACAATACCCTGCTCAAAGAGCTTCCAGCAGAAGCAGGCACCTTCCAAAGAGGGAAATGGAGAGGCAGTCTGCCTGAGCTGTTACTAGAATAGAAAACTAGAAATAGAAAGTGAACCAGCAGTTCTTAAGACCCATATGCCTTTACAATGCACTTTTTTTAGACAAAACACGTCAGGTAACAATACCTTTCTTAGTTGGGTGCTGGAGTTTTTGAATACTGCTGTCCTAGGATTAATTGCAGCCTTTGGAAATGCTTTGTGTTATCTCTCTGTTAAAACTGATGATGATTTGTTTCTGCTTTGCAAGTTTGAGTTAGTTTATTGGAAATTTTATGAGGGTAAAAGAGGTTTATGGGGGTAAAGAGAAAGAATTATCACTCTATGTTAAAGGAAGAGTTATTACCACTACTCATAATAGCAGTGGGAAGGATTATCACTAGCAAAAGCTCAAGAGGATTATTTGGGATTCAGCAATGTACAGTAAACAATCTTTATCTCTTGAAGAATGTCAGTACATTTTTACAATATAGCTGGCGTTGGTGATCCATGAAAAAAACTGCTGCAATTTAAGTTTAATCATTCTGAATCTTAGAATTAAATTAATATTCAGTTGTCACAAAACCAGTGGAAGAAAAAAGCTGCTTAAGAAAGGAACAGGGAAAAGCACTGTAATTTCATTTCAGTCTAATTCCAATTTAAAATCTTTGTATCAGCATCCCTTTGGCAAGTTTTCAGTAGACTCATAAGACTCAACAGAGCAGTATGACTAGTTTCAAAGCTTCTGGTTAATGTTACTTTTTTAAAAGTACACAATATATTCCTGGCTTTCCTATGTCACAGTCATGAATATCAGCTGATTAAGTGTTATTCTTATTTAACAAAAGTACAGATTCCTTAAACACACTCACAGGCATACACACAAGTTCATCATGTCTGCAGATATTGTTTTAAAATCCTCAGCACAGCCAGGATTTTAAAAAAAGGCAAGGAAGACAGTATAAATGAAATTTATGTGAGGATTTCTTCTAATAAAAAAAAAAAAGTAACCAGAATGAGGTTATGTGTGACAAAAACATTTCACATTCTGCTGGAAATTACTTGGATAATGTGAAGATAGGTATCAGATAATATAGTGAAAAGATGTAAAAGACTGTGTAAAGAAAATGAGCCTGCCTAGGATGTGATGGAATTACGTGAACTAATATTAGTTTTGCCCTTGGAAATTTATATTCACATTTATAGTAATAAATAAAAAATCAGATTTATAAATCAAAAATACCCTAAGATGAATTCTGCACCAACTCTTGTCTTGCTAGTCACTTCTCAATAGGAGGTTTCAAATCAGCCTCTGTAGGAACTTATGAATTTGAGTGATGCCCTATTTTCTTTTACACCTTTTATGTAGCTTTGTTCAATAACTGTATGGAGTCATATCATATGGATATATACTATAAAATATACACTTATATATAAAAGTATATATACAACAGCACACAAGATTCTCAATTCTCTGATCAAGGTGCCTCATTTTGGAAGGAATTCTTGATTATTAGAGAAAAAAAGACTCCCCAAGACAAAATGACATGCTAGTTATACATTCCTCCTCATTTTCAAGACAACACTTGTACTATGGGTTTGTTTTGAAGCCAGTTCTTTGCAATACAGTTATGTTAATGGAAATTAGGGCTGGAATTACAAAGATGGAAAACCATGAAAAATCAAGTTCGGGATGCTCTGTATCATTAAAAAGGGTAATTAACATTGTTTTGCAAAAATTATGGAAAGCTCATGCAAATTACCTCTTATTTGAAATAAACTTGCTATGCATATATACATACTAATTTTGAAAGATGACTTTCTAATTTTTAGGAAATAAATAAGTTGGAAAATTAATGCTCTCATATTGATGTATGCATTACGTTTAGGAATTTATTATGTTTATGAAACAGATCCTCCTGTTCAAGGTACAGATCAATCATGGACAAAGCCACCTTTCCCAAATGCTCACAGCAATGTATCTCAGGTCTCACCTGGAGGATTATCTCAGGGATTTGCAGTGCAGGCAAATTAATCACAGTGCTTGTTCAACCTCCAAAGTTGGCCAAGTTAACAAAACAAGTTAACAAGTGATTACAAAAAAAAAAAAAAATTGTGTGAGGGCAATCCTAGTAAACAGGAATAGTCATTGACCTACTCTTGGAAAAAGGAAAATCTAATTTTCCCCTCACACATTGCATCTGCAACCAAAAAACCTGGTTATTTAAGATGAGAAGGGAATGTGCCAAACTGGTCAAGGTTATTCATGCTAACAGCAATGCATCCACACAGATGTTCCAGTGGATCCATAAGAAAGCATTCTTCTTAAAAGATGTCTACATCAATATGTACTGACAGTCCCTAACACAAGTTTCTGTGAAAATTTTTCACTGGCAGTACACTGGCATATTCTGCTTTCATTTACAGGTGATGCCCAGCATTGCTTTCCTGAGCTGTAGAAAACTTGCTTTACAAAGAATTAATGCTTTCAGTGACAAAACATCTCTTGATTTTCTCTTTTTGGTGCATGATTCAGGAGGAACAAAGCTCTTCCAACTTTCCCATAGTATATTTCCAGCTTTGAAAGCAACTCTTTGGAAAAAGTCCACTTTCTGGTGGGGTTTGGTGCGTGGCCCCAGCAGCGGAAGGTGAACCCTCAGTGAGGCACAGCAGAAAGCACAGAGGGAATGAGATCTCTCACAGCCTAAAGGCAGTGCTTGACACAGACCTTGCTGGCAAGCATGTTTATCCTTTCTGCTGGGACCTTTATTGAAACATTTTGGCTTTAACAGCACATAATTTGCTAACACAGTTCCATCTCTTTGAACTCATGGTTCTCTCCATGGCATCTTGACTGCAAGGAGTCCATCCTCCAGCAGCTTCCAAGCCTCCACTGAGGTGACAACTACAGTCAGCTTCCATCATATTGTTCTTTGAATCTTGATTTACCATGTACCCTCTTTACTTTAACCTTCAAGCCAACCAGGCTCATGTGTCCTGACCAAACCACATGACAAACTTGAATTTACTAGGTCTGGGATTTTCAAGGTAATGGGATGAACTCCTGTACCAAGCAGGGTCTCCGGCAGCCTCAGCCCGCAGGCTCTGCTAAATCTGCTGAGTGGTGTGAAGATATGATTGTGATAATAATAGCACTGCTGAATCTCTATTGAACTAAGGTGTTCTGCTACACTTTTGACCCCCACACCTTCCTACACCTTGTCCTGGCTCCTGAAAGGTTTTCAAAGGGGTTGTTTGTTGCTGCAGTGTCCTTGATGTGCACTTCTGGAGGCTGAGCCAGCGGGTGCTGCAGTGCTTGACAATCTTTAAATGCTTCAATGCTCTTGAATACCTGATATATTTTGTAGCCTTCCTTCTTTTTGAAGCAGCTTTTAAAGTGGTAAGACATACCTGACAGCAGTTTTCAGGCACTTAAAGGCCACTGCTTCACATCAAGTTGGCAGCATCTGTTTGCCAAATGACAAACACAGCCTGGGTCAGGTAAGCTCTGGGTCTCCACGCAACAAATCTGGAGATGAGCAGAGTTGCCTTTTTCTCTTCTCATAAAGCTGCTGTTGTCATTGCTATGGAAAGCAATGATGTTATTCCAGGGTACAGCTTTGTCTCGTCAAGAATGGCAAAGGTGTTTTCACCTACTGTATGTCAAGATGTCTGAGGCCACTTACTGCTTGGCCTACATCTTTTCAAAGAGTCTTCCTAGAATAAAAAATTCTCTCTCATCTTTGATCGCTACTTTGATCACTTCTTTCATCTCTTAAACAAAGTGACCCATGCTTTCCAATGTTCAGCTGGACTAACAAAGCATTTTTAATGATTGTCATTGTCTTCACACATCTCAGGATTGCTGACTGCAGTCACAGAATATTTCTTCTTCACCTTCACTTCTATAAGTATCTGTGTTTTTATAGATACCTTTAACTTTTGCTGTAGTATCTAAGATTCGGAGTTCATGGTGTAGGTAGTAATCAGTAGACAGAGATGAAACACCATTTTGGAGCCCTGTGAGGTGCTCACATTTTATTCATGTTTGTTGCCCCTAAGTTCTGTATTGTCTTTATCAAGAAATAGATTCAGTGTTGATTGGTCAGGGCAAAGAGGGAAGGAATTCTAGGCAATATGAATAACAGACAAATGTGAACTAAACTGTCCTTTCCACTGTATGCCAAGTGATCATCACTATTTTATCTCTCCTTTTTATTGCTTCAAAGTGAAACTGTAACTTGGTGCTATTATTTAGAATGTTCCTTGTTCATAGTGCTTGTGAAGGCACTGGGGCCAGAGACTCATTCTGCTGGATTCTATGTGCACACAATTTGGTGGGGTTTTTTTGGTGTAAGTGCTTATTTAATCTTTGGTGATGGAAAGCAATGCACCAGTGATAGTTACAATATACAACAAAAATATAGGTAAAAATGCAGAAGTTATATTATGTATATCATATAGAATCACGCCACATCATATGAAATGCAGTGTTTTTCATGACTGAGAGAGTGATTCATAAGCACTGCCTTGATGATCCAATGCTGATGCATATAATCACTTATCTGTCTCCAGTGACAATATATGGAAGCATTATAAAACTCACAGTCTCAGCTTTCTGTCTTTGAAACATTTAATTCAGCAGTTGCCAATGCTAACCTCATTAATTCCAAAACATTACTTACAGCATGCATGTTAAACAAATTCAGTTAACTTCATTGGAATAATCTGAAGATATGGACATAGTCAATTATTTCAGCTCAGTTAATCAGAAATACCTTTTAAAGTCAGTTGCTAATGTGTTATAGAAATTTGCTTCCTATATATATTTTCATAACTTCACTTTCCATATGCGCACTTTTGTTTTATAGCAGACCCATCCAGTGGCTTTTCTGTTTATAATATGAAATCTCTTTTTTATACTAAGCAATTTTATGTATTCAAAATTTACTAAAGAACATGTCAAAGGATAGTGCTATAAAGGAAAAACTAGTTGAATGTGTCAGGAAGAAATATTTGCTATTTGAAAATATAATGTCATTGAAACAAAGGAATTATTATTAAGGTTAAAGGAATTATTATTAAGGTCATATTAACTATGAAATTACAGTTCTGAAAGTGCAAACTAATGCTCCTTTAATATATTAGCTACATCACACATATCACCTTTTTATGTAATACTCAATGTCATTGAAATCAGAAGATAAACACACTTTTGAAATGACATCTTGAAATTACAGTTTTCCTTTTTTTAACTTGAAAACTTTAAAGAGAAAAGAAAGTTGTGTGACTTCTAATGTAGAGCTTTTGGGATTTTTTTTTCATTATAGACTAAAAAAGAATTTCAAAGTTTCATCCTACCCCAAATGATAAAGCAGCAGAATCAGTGAGTGATCATGAACAAAATTTCTCTAGGAAGCAGTTGTGTAATTGTGTAGCAAAGAGGTTCCCAATTGGTGCCTCTTTAATGAGTTAAGCCAACATTACAAGGAAGGCACAGCCTGTGGTGAAGTTAGTAAACCTTGGTGAAGACTGCAGTGCAACCTAAGGTAATTCTACAGATTCAAGGGTGTTGCAGTGAGGCTATGGCGGTGCAGCTCTGTCAATCTGTGATGATTTATGGGAATTAGATGCTAAGGGATCAGGAGGGATGTGGGGCAGGAATAGAAGCTGTGGGTACAAGAAACCCAAAAGTACAGAAACACCCTCTAATCTGTTTTAGTGAAGACTGAGGGCCATGGCTCACTGAAGAGTAAGCCAATTTACAGTAAAGGTCATATCTGCTGCACTGGGATATACATTTTTAATGAAAATATCAGGGATTGATGGATGCTTATGAATGAATAACTGTGCATAAAAAAACATTAGTATTGCTGCAACAAACAGATAATGCCCATAGTTCACCTTTCAAAGCTATTTATCTTCTAATTGGTATTGTCTGGTATCAATAGCCTGTACTGTCCCTAACCATGCAGTCAACCATGAGCTGTCTTAAAAAACACATGGTCAAAAGAGATTTTCATGGTAGTGCACCTTGAATTTAGGAAGAATGTTTTTCTCTGTCAGTAATCCTTTTAGTCACAGATGTTTAGCTTGGTGAAATGAAATAGTTCCCAGTATGCTGAAAGTCTGTCTATGATTAAATGTAATCACTTTTTAATTAACTGGAATTTTCAATATCTTGCAAGTACCCTTTAAGAAGTTTTATTCAAATGAAGGCATGGTTTACTTTAGTTTTTAAAGTTTGGAGCTCAGAGAAAAGACAATGGAAGAGACAATACTGATAAAAGGAAGCTTAGCACAAAAACAATGGTGCATAAAATCTGCTTAAAGGCTGTGCAAGGTGTGTGCCCAGAAATGGACCTTGAGCAAGACCTTAATTTTGTATTAGTCTGATATAAACAGCTGTACAGCTGTTCATATGTAGCATTATCTTAACTGCAGTGTTGTTATTAATTATTACAGTTTAAACTGTAATTGAGTGAATGTGTGGAGCAGTTTCAGCTGCTTGGCAGTGCCACGGAGAGCTCCGCGTGTGACATCTGTCCAGGTGGGCTGGCTGCCTCCCCCAGAAAGCATCACAGGTTCTGTGCTCCAGCAGTGCACCACAGAAGTCTCCAGGGCATCATGAGCCAGAGAAAAGCTTTCAAAGCCTCATGAAGAACAGAACTGCATTATTACAAATTTACCTTCCTGGATCAATGGGCAGAGAAATATAAGATCATTATAAAACAGAGCAGAAAACATACTATTCTTTCTTTTCAAATGATCAAAGCTGAATGTTTTCCATCCAAAAATGCTTAAATATTTCTTTTAATAACAACCAAGGATTTTATTCTAGCAAACTGAAAAATATCAATTTTATAAAGGACAAACCTTTCATTTCAGTAAATATGTACTATGAAGTAGAGCTTTAATATAATATAAATATTAAAAATACTATATAATAAGAAATACTGTAAAATCATATTGAACATAATATTGAATAAAAACTAAAATTATAAATGCGTTTTATCTCATTTAAAAAGTGATATTTAAGATATATTTTAGGCAATTAAAGAAAAATATTAACTTTTTGTTTTGAAATTGTTGACAAAACTTAATTAAAATCAACAGTGATCTATTAAATATTTTGTTTTGAATTGATCTGAATAATCATCTCTATGTAAAACATCTTTCAAACAAACATTGTGTTGAACCTGCATGAAGTCAATTTAAATATATTCCTTTTTTCTTTGCTCTAGTGGTTATTAATAATATTCTGCTGGTGTCTGAGTGGTCATTTAAAATGCCACCCAACCACCATTCCCTCTGAGGAGAATTCTCAATCTATCATACAATCAAATGGAGCAGGAAAGTCTCAGTCTAATTCTTGATGCAGATAAGATGAGACAGATGTATTTCAAGGGTTGGAAATGTATCTGAGAGAGGCATCTAAACAATAAAAACCAATTTACTTGATTCAGGCTCAGGCCAAACTTCTCTGATTGCACAGGTCCAGAAGGAAGAGGCAATCCCTGCAGTCAGCTTTTTGGCTTAGATTAAAAGAAAAGCACAGCTTGAGAAATAACGATTACAAGGTCCTTTCAACACCCCCGATTTGTTTGAGCTGGGTGTCACCCCTCTGGTCACAGGGTGGATGTTTTGTCAGGCAAGAGCAATTCTCCTTGCCCTCAAGGGATGGGTGAAAGGAGGTAAATCATCAATTTTTCTACTTTTCTCAAAAATTTTGAAGTGCTTCTGCAAAACAGCAGTGGCACTGCCTGCACCTACACTGGGGTGGCACAGCTCAGAGTTTGGGATAGCAGATGTGTAATCAGTGTGCAAATACCTCTGTCTCTGAGAATTCAACTTAGCAAACTACAGGGTGCCCAAATTGTCTCTCTGCCCCCCATCTACATGCTGACATTCTCTGAGGGAAGATGTTTCTTTGCACCCAACAAGGTGAAAGAAGAAACCATGGTCAGGAGGAAGCTCTTTCTGTCCTTCCCACAGACTGGCAGCAACACGGATTTTTGTGCTGGCAGCGTGAGGCTGTGTGATGGTCACCAAATGGGACAGCAACCAGCAAGCGTCCGGTGGCAGGAGCTGGGAAGGGGCGGCATTGGAACAAGTAAAAAGCAAAGGAGTTTCCTTCCTTAGGAAGAGAAACGAGCAATTGGCTTGATTTAAAAAGGCCTGGCTTCTAAGCTCTAATTAAAACTTCAAATGGAGGGGAAGGGGAGGATGAAGGGAATGTGATTGCAGCACTTTCTTCTGTGAAAACTGCACAGTCCAGGGGTCCCATTCATCTCCAGGAGGACATTCTGCCCTCACAAAACCAGCCCAGCCTGGCACCAGCCTGCACAGCCCCAGCTGCTCGTTAGAGCCAGGCACAAGTGCTCAAAGGACGTGTGGGACGGATGAAAGGGACACTGGCAGGGCTGACAGGAAGTGGCTGTCACTCGTGGCTGTACCAGCACGGGGCTTTTGTGAACAGCAAAGCTGCTTCTCATCTCTCCGATGCTCTCATTCCCAAGCTCGCCACTCACACTGTTCACTGAATCTGAGGAGGGTTTTTCCCTCCAAACAAGGGTAAAGGTGGGGAAGCTGCAAGACTGAAATCTATTTCAAAAATGGGTGTGAGATCTGTTTCATGTCATAGACACTGTCACTAAACCTGGCACCCTGTGTCTTGGAGTATGGACCAGGTTTGAACACACACACACACAGCCTGGGTGAAGCAAAGATAGTTATTTACTGCTGGTGAATCTATAAAAAACACCTGAGCTCAGAAAGCACCAAGGCCAAGTGAGGCATAGGGTGGGCTGCCAGCCATGCACTTAGAGAAAGCTAATGGAGAAAACGTGTGGGAAATGACAGCCACGGCTATGGCATGTGAAGAAGGGGTGTTAAATTTGCAGGGGGTATAGGTTAATGCAGAGGAATCCCAAATGCACACTGGATATACAGTTCCATTTTACCCATAATAACCTTTTCACTTCCCATTTAGGCCTGAAGGCAGAAGCTGTGGGTCACCTCCAGCCAGACTGTGTCCAAAGCCCATCTCTATGTGTAAGGATATTTTCCACTCTGTAATAGCAATCTGACCTGTGCTACCTGTGCAGGAGCAGGTGTGAGCCTGTCTCCACTTTGGCCAAAGCTGCTGCTTGCCACTGATACAGGCAATTAAGGGCTTGGATGGAAGTACGAGCCCAAGCCTGCAGCTCCCTGGCAGCACAGACATAGTCTGAGTTTCCTTTCCTCAGGGAGGTCATGTCCTTCCCTGCATAAATATACAGCTATTCTTGCTGTGTACATCTCCCCATTGCCACTGAGAGTATCTATACGTCAATAGGGTTCTATATTTTTTTATGAATGTATCATTATGTACTGTCACACAGACAGGTAACACAGACTTTTCTCCATCAACATATTTTTCAAGAAGTTTTTATGCTGCTAAAAGAAAAAACTGCCTTGAAAAATGTTTCTTTCTTCCTCAAAATATTTCAGTTTAAAATATTGCTATTAATATTAATAATAATATTCTAAGAAGTATTCTTGCTTTTTCTAAAGTGGCAATTGAAGGCAGTGCTGAAAGATTTTTATTTTTTTCCAGTGTTGTTTTGCTCAGATCATGTATCTGGCAGAAGAGAGTGCCTGTGGGGAAAGGAGGAGAGAAAAGACCACAGTCACAAATATAGAGTATTTTAATACAGAATCCCAATGAGTGCTGCAGCCTTTGTTTGGGTAATAAAGGAACAACTGATGTAGTGATAATATACTGTAAAAAATAGCCAATGTTTTGATACAATAATGCTCCCATTGCTATAGGGATTTTTCTGCAGTTATTTAGTTGTGTAAATCATGTGTGTATATATATGTATAAATAAAACCGAGCTTCATGCCAAATCTTCAGGCAACTTTTATGTCCATTAGCAAGGCAAACATCAAGAACAAGAAGTTTCTTAGCAGGAAAAAAAAAATCAGGAAAAAAAGTCCTTTTACAAGCTTAAACTACCCAGACAATGCATCTTCTATCTGCAGGCACACAAACATACTGGAAGACAAAGCCTGTTGTGAATAGCTAACAATAAGTCTAGAATCATAGAAAAGCTGGGCTTTAAGGGATCCTTTTACAACCTGCACTGAAGCAGCACCAAAATATATGTAGCATCCTGCATCTTAAATGTCCTTGAAAACCTTCAGCTCCTCAAGCCTGCTCCAGTATTTCAGTCATATTGGGAGTGTTATCATATAACGTTCATCTTAAATTGGAGCATTTTTCATAAAATTTCTTATTCTATCCCAAGGACCATGGAAAATAATGAACCATTGAATTTTTTACTACAAATTATGTGTACTGCAAGACTGATAACTGCATTTGTCAGTCTTGTCTTTTTCACATTGGGACCAGCTCATTCAGCTTAATCTTCTTGTATGGTTCCCTGTTTGTCTTAAACCAACTCTAAAGCTGATATACAGTCTAGATAAAGCCTTGTGGTGGTCAAACAGCATTGAACCATGAAGGAAGAAAAAAGAACAAAAAAAGAAAAAAAGAAAGGCTTGCTCTGTCAATCTTATAATACACACAACCATCTGAGAGCTGCTTTGCCTTTCTATTGACCAAAGAATTTTGTAGAGATCCAGGCAGTTCCTGCCCTCCACAGTGAGTTAGCACTACCGAGGACACAGACACTGCTACCCTCATTTACACAATGTGAGAACCTGCCCTGAAAATCTCTTCTGAGTTGTTTTAGATTTCTATTCTCTAGAAGAAAGAGTATTACAGATCTTGCAGTAATTAAGCTCTGCATACTGCATCTTCCAGCCAAATACTTTCATTTTTAATAACCCTTTATTTTCTTCTTTTTATGTTCTTTGTTTTACTGCTGCAGAGTGCAGCAGCTCAAGATTCAAAGGTGCTAGAGCAGGGAGGCTTTGTAAACTCAATCAATAATGCTTAAAATTTAATTAAGCTGTTGCATCTGAAGAACTGACTCCAAAGAGTATATGTGATCCATCATGATACAGCCAGTGCTGTTTCAACTACAGCAATATAAAAGTGCCCATCTTTTCATTGTAAGCCTTTGGCAACATGATATTTTTCTGCAGAGAGACAGAAGAAAAGAACAAAATCCAGCCAGGAACTCCCTGCAGTTTACTTTGAAGTGTTCACCACACTTTGACCTTCATAGCTAAGCATCCCCTCAAACCCTACAAAACACACATGGATTTCTGATACCTGAATGTTTGATTTTCCCAAGGTGTTTGGCTGTCCTTGCAGAGAATTATCACTGGAAAGGAGAGCAGGAACAACATGAGTTAGGGAAATCCCAAGCACAAATACAGGCTGGGAGAATGGATTGAGAGTGAGATTTGGGGATGTTTGTTGATGAGAAGCTCAGCATGGCCTGGCAATGTCTGCCAGAAAGGCAGCTCTGTCCTGGGCTGCACACAAGAAGGGTGACCAGCAGTTTGAGGAAGGGGATTCTCCCCCTATCCTCTCTTCTTGTTTCCCTGCCAGGAGTGCTGTGTCCAGCTCTGGAGCCCTCACCATAAGAAGGATGTGGATCTTCTGGACTGAGTCCAGAGGAGGGATGTAAAGATGCTCAGAAGGGGTTTAGAGTGCAAGAGGGCAGGTTTAGAATAGTTGTTAGGAAGAAATTCTTTTCTATGTGGATGGTGAAGCATGGGAACAGGCTGCCCATGTGTGGATCCATTTGTCCATCCCTGGAAGTGTTCAAGGCCAGTTTGGATGAGGCTTTGAGTAAGTTGATCAAGTTTGTGGCACCCCTGCCCATGGTGGGGGTTTGAACTAAAAGATCTTACAGGTCCCTTCCAACCTACATTATTCTGTGATTCTCTGAATTATTTGGGGTATAATTTTTGTACCTCACTTGCAAAGGGAAAAGAAATATTCCAGCTCATAAACCCTGAGGAAAAGTGGCTTCCTGAGAAATTGCAAAAGAATCTAACACTTTGGGAGTGTGCTTGGAGCTGGGAAGGCACCAGGACTCCCCTGACACTTCACAAAAGATGCACAATAGGTCTTTGGGCTTTGCAAGCAGATCCCTCAGAGCCTGACACATCCATTAAACTAGAAATTTTAAGGAAGCAGCCCAAGCTTTTAAATAAATTTAATTTTATTTTAAAATATATGTCCTAAATCACCACACAGTTGAATATTTTACCTATCTGGCTTTTCATTCTGAACTACTTTCATGGGTGTTATTCCAATTAAGTATAAGAAAGAAAAAAAAAGAAAAAAAGAAAAAAAGAATGATGTCATGCTTTTGTACATAATACATGAACAGAACTTTTATACAATTCTGAAATATTAAAATGGAAGTTCATTATGTTTTATAATGATTATAGTAATATTACATGAATGTATGCCAAATTTCCTAGAGAGATATTTGAAAAGAACTCAGGACATGATTTTGTCACAGGTCTTTCAACAGTATTTTTATGTGTTTCAAAATTATTGGTTTTTAACATGTTCTGCATTTCTCCATATCTACGCTGTGCTTACTCTGCCTCACCCTGTGTTAGCACCACTGCATTTTATAAGAGCTCGAGGAGGAGACAGCTGGTTATGGCAGTCAGCTGTGGTGTTGACAAGCTCCTTGATACACTAAAAAGGCAGGGAAAAACGGGTCATGCTGTAAACATCAAAGTTAATTCTCACCAGACGCTTGTGGGAATATGCAGGTCACATCACAAGGTCTTTATACAACATATCCTACAGCAGTAATATCACCTCCACCTGGGCACAATTCCTGCTTCTTACATGGAATGGTGACAAAGATGCCTCCTACCACCTCCCAGTCGCTCCCTGAAGCAGGAATGCTGCCCTGAAATCTTTACAAAAGGACCATAATATACACTCCTTCCTTAAGCTTATATAAAAATAAAATATCAGAAGTTTTTACTGAAGTCCATAGAAATATAGCCACAGTTGCAGAAGTTGATATGGCAGCTTAAAAGCTGGATAGGAGCCTTACCAAACTGCATTACTAAGAAATTACTGACTAGATTCAAGCAAAGCCAGTATTTTTCAATTTATAGACACATATATTTCAAAAAACAAAGTCGTGCTCCAAAAGTATTTTTACTTTGGGTCTGGTTTTCCAATATTATTCATTTTTAAAGGAGACATTCAATATTTTTTTGGTCATATTTTCAAGATTCGAACATTTTTCCAGTCCACAGAGCATATAAACTACCACTACTTCAAAAGTTGCTCATAAACTCATATTTTTTTAAAATAAAGGTGACAATGTTGCAATAAGAGGTACTTTTTCATATATTTTTGAAGTGTTTTTCCAGTGACTTTTAGCAATAAAAAATTTCTACCTAAGCAATTAGAAATAAAAGGTAGCTATCTTATCAGTTTTTGTAAGGTGCTTTTGGAAGGACTATCTTGTGGAGGATTTGGGATTTTTAGTGCAGAGGGAAAAGTCTTGGAAAATTCCCCTGCTAATACTTCTGAGATAATTTCTTTTCTGAAGTATATTTGTAAAAGATACTGCAGAATGGGTTGGAACAGGCAACTAATTGGACTGGGGTTTGGTCTATGCTTTATCTATTTCACTTTCCAGCAATTTCTCTGCATAAAAGACCCTAATCAGACATTGCCTGCATTCCTAACGTTCTGCAAAAAAAGAGGAATGTGCTTACCTAGAAGTAAAATGTATGGACTACAGGATAGGAAGAAAAATGGGTCATAACTCTGGTTCTTAGCACCTGCTGGCTCCCCAGTGGCCATCAGTATACCGATGTGTGTTTCCTTTCCTTGTGTGAAAGCAACAGCATCAGAAAATTAGTAGTTGTTTGGGGCATCAAGTGGACTACCGTTTCCAAATTTTGTAGTATTTGAAATATCTAATTTTTAGTAGGGCTTTTTCCTACAGTACCTCCACACATTTGAACAATTGCCAGCATTTTCTGATCTGGCTTTTACAGGTTGTTTCACAGATCTGCATACTCAGCTCAAGTTATTTAGCAGTATGTACAAGCAATTTGAACAAGCATTTTGTTTCTTCTACCTCATAAAATATCCATCAAGCTTAGGCATGCACTCCTGATCATTTTTCCCCCTGAGGTTTTTTTTTCCAGACTTACTCCATGGTCTCCCTGCTGTCCCTGGTCTCTTATTTCCACTCTCCCTGTTGTTTCCAGCTGACACATTATCCATCTCAGAGGCTGTAAGCTGTAGGTTATTTCCACAGAACAACATCATTTAGCCCTGGATTTCCCAAGCTGCCACAGTCAGTGACTCCAACACATTGCTTTGGCTCTCTCCTACTTGCTTTTCCCACCTCCCTTTCCAAAGACTTTCCCTCCAGCTCCTGCCTTATTAGGCTGAGAGACAAACCCACGCTAATGGACTCAGGCCTCTGAGGAATGCAAAATCCTTGGCATGCCCTCTAGTTTGCCTTGGTCCAAGGCAAATGAGGGCTCCTGGATACCACTTCTGTATATTAGCAGAAACAGACAAACCCCTCAGAAATACTCTCTGTTCTTCAGAAGACTTCTTATGATAGATGACAATTCAAACCAGACCTATTCTAGGATGTTATTAGGATATAGACACAGGGCATTCACTCTGGGAAGAAAAGAGCTGTGCAACCTTGCACTTCTGCAGTCATCTTCATGCCTAGAGCCTGGCCACGGTTATACCCAAGATGGACTCAAAATGGTCACCAGATGGATGACCCATTATGAGATTTCACACTTTTATAAGTTTTGCTCCATTTACATATGGGCTTAATTGTGCAATTAGAGCTTCAGTTTATGACGTCCCATCCTCCTTGTTCATTCTCCTCAATTCACTGCTGTTTATGCTTTTTGGGCCTGAGGCTTGTAATAGTTGTCCTTGGTTCTCTTGAACTGGAGAGAAACTTGAGCTGGAAAAAGATTGTTTTGTCTACCTACCCTGTAAAGAGAACTTAGTAACACTTAATATGAAGCTCAGAGTTACACACCAAGGCAGCACAGAATCTGAAAAATATGAAAGCTAAAACTTAAGGCATCAATCTGCTTTTGAACCACATCATATTTGATAAATTCAATAAGAATTCATAAGGAATTTGAGGCTTCAATCAGATCCTTTAGAAGGAATAAAAAGAAACAATCACAAAAAACTTATAACTGAGTACTTTTTTTATTCTAAACAATAATTTGTCTGATACTAGGCTTGCTTTTTATTAAAAATGACCTTGAGAAACTGATCTGAATTCTGCTTCAGGTAAAGAACAGTGTAAGTTTCAAAATCACAAGATAGCCACTTCAGGGACATATCTTGGATAGAAGGACATATGAGGAACAATATAATTACATATAAATTTAATCTAGGGTGGTTTATGCTTATGACACAACAGATGAGGCAGTTTGAAACTATATTGGTAGGGTAGAAGGCTTATTTAAATACATTTGAATAACTTATTTCTTGAACTCTGGATAAAAATAGGACAGTGTGTGTGTGGGCTATATTACTGAGATACGTTCCCATTCAAAACAGACATATTTCATCTGTTTTTCCTTTCAATAATCCAATTGTCAGTTTTACAGTCCATAAAAAAAGTGCAGAAGGGATAGGAAATGACTTTCATACGTATCCTGACTGCTGAGTTGCTCTGTTTCATTACATTGCCCTGCATATGACTGACAGCTCTGTAATCAACTTCAGACTGGATTTAGTGGTTCCACATCCCATTCTCTCATTAATTATTGAAGGCATTTTTCTCTGTTGCACGCCAGGTCACTGTACCCATTGTGCTTATATTTGCATCTCCTGAGCAACAGAGGAGTTGTTGTTGAACTGGGAATCAGTCATCACATGCACACACACAAAAAAAGATGAAGAAAAGATGAAGAAAAGTAACATAAAAGAACCATAGAAGTGTTTGCAGGAGGCCTGGAGCAGCTCCACTGCTACCTGTGAGGTCTCATGTTCAGGAACAAACCGGTCGCTTAGAAGAGAGGTTCTTGTTTTGCAAATGCTTTTGGTTTTTATTCTTAACAGAGAATAGTTTTTGGGTTTTGTTTTTGTTTTTGGGGTTTTTTTTTTTTTTTTAAATGTTAATGGTACTATTCACCCATTTCTAGCTGTCTGTTTGAGAGTGCAAAAGAAAAAGAAATATTCCTGAGAACTCTGCATGTACAAATAGCAATAAATATGAGTAAAATTAGTGTCCTCTAAATGCCATATATACTTAAGATATATACTTATACATATATACTTATAGTTACATATATACTTTTATTTTTTTCTGAAACATACAGTGACTGCTAAAAAATGCTCTGGTCAGAGTTTTTCCTTGGAAGACTGGATGACTGATCAATTAAATAAGCCTATAGAAATAGGCCAGGAACACATCATCACATCACTTTTCTCTGAGTCAGCTCTGGTTTGGTGTTTACTAAAACCTGGTGGCAAGATGATATACAGCCTTCCTTGCTAGCCTATAGGTGCCCAGCCAATATATAGCTAATATAAATGGGCCATAGAATCACAGAATTGTTTGGTTTGCATGAAACACTGAAGATCATTTCACTGCAACCCCTCTGCCACAGGGATGCCTTTCACCAGGCCAGGTTGCTCCCAGCCACATTCAGCCTGGCCTTTAACCCTGACAGGAATAGGGCATTCACAACTCTTTTGGCAACCTGTGCCAGTGCCTCACCACCCTCAGACTAAAGAATTTCATCTTTGTAACTAATCTAAACCTAATCTGTTTCAGTTTAATCCACTCACCCTTGTGCTATCATCACATGCCCTTGTAAAGGGACCCTCTCCAGCTCTCGTGTAGCCCCTTTAGGTACTGGAAGGTGCTCTAAGGTCTCCCTGAAGCCTTCTATTCTCCAGGCTGAACAACCCCAGCTCTCTAAGCCTGTCTCCATAGAAGAGATGTTCCAGCCCTCTGATCATCCCCATGCCCCTGTCTGCACTCTCTCCAACAGGTCCATCTCCTTCTTATATTGGGGACCCCAGAGCTGGATGCTGCCGTTGCCTTTTTCTTAATTCACACTATCACAGAATGGCATGTTTGGGCTGGATGATATGTGACAGGTAAACCATAAACTGAAAATCTCATATCTACTAATAATTAGTTTTAAAAATAGTAGGCTAAGTGACCTACTCACCCATTCCTACTCCCATTATTTCTGACTGTATCCTTCATATAGTATCCACCTGCTTGCATTGACGTGATGATAATTTCATGGTGCACCAATATCCTGCCTATGAAATAGAAAAAACACCAATTTTTGACCTCATAAGCATGTTCCATGAACAACTGTCCACGCTTGGGAGTAGACAGAAATTTCATTTAAAAGATAATACCGAGGTTTCTAAATCGACCTGCTTCTAAAAGATAATAAAGTTTAAAAAACACTGATAAATTAAAAATCAAGGGAAAATGTCTGTCTAAATGTTGGAAAGCTTGATTTTTTTGTTTTAAAGAAAAGAATTACTTTAGAAAATGAAACAGAAGAAAGAACTGAAACATAAATTTCCAACCTGAAAATTTCTCAGCTATTAAGAGTGCATCTCAAAAAAGTGGAGATTGTTGAAACACATGTTCAGGGACAGGACTAATGTCTAAACAACTGAACACACTGTAATGAACAATACTTGAAAATACTTGGAAAGATATATTATTCATCTCTAGAGGATAAACAAACTGAATTTGTTTAAATTTTTTAAATTTGATTTTTTTTCATGATGTATGAGAATGGCTGAATTTGTGTATAAGCAAATACTGAGGGCTTTGAAGAAACTGCAGAATTTGATCTATGATTAATAAGTTGAATCAGTTGAAAAACACTTGCAGTAGGCTTTTGAACATAATAAAATAGTGTTATTAGAAAGGTACTATGTAGTGGGACTAAACGTGTGAATATAAAATTTATTCATGAGCTCAGCTGAAGTAAGAAATACCACAATTTCACTAACACTGGGAAGAAGAACAGGCTTTCTTAATGTTACAAACTGTAAAAAAACAGCTATTATATGTGAAATCATTTCAATGCATCTTGCAGCACAAGCCAATACTGCTGCTAAAAGAAGGGATTGTTTTACATGTAAATAAGTTTTTAAGCAGTTACAGCAGCAGACTCACAAACACAGGTCTCTATAATATCTCTATAATACTTATTCCAGTTGACATTTTTAGCCATTAAAATTGTTTCTCTTGAAATATGTACGAAATATTTTCTCATCCTGGAAAAACAAATATTGAAGTTAATATCAAGAACAATTTTTTAAAGTTTCTTCCTCTTCAGTAAAATGTCAATAACTGTTCAAAAATGAGGTTAAGAGGGAATAAAATATCCATTTTCTTTCCCTCTCAAAAAGAAACATTCTTACGAGGATAATATGCTAGTGCTTTTGTGTTTCTTCACCACTTGACTTATAATTAACTAAAAGATTAACTTAGATATAATTACATGATGGTGCAGAATGAACATAATAATTCAGAAAGCTTTGCTAATCTTACCCTCTCTTACTGCTATTCCAACTACAACATTAAAGAAAAAAAGCACCCAAAAAGTTCTCAGCTACATTTGTTGGATCTTAGGTTAATTAGCACATGGGATATCTTGATGTCAAAATCATATTCCATTCTTGAAAATCTTTACTAATGACTTTCTTAATAGATTTAATATGCATTTAAAAAACAGTAGCCTGTGGACAAAAGAATGTGGATTCTAATTCAACAGCTTCATGAAGGAAGTCATGAGGATAAGGCTGATATTTGAAAAGTAGGTAAGATTTGGCGTTTAAAACTAGAGGAAAGAGAAAGGATTGTCAGAAGGATGCTAGTAGAAGACATGGTTTTGTGTGGATTTTTTGCTCAGGAATAGTCAGAAGTTTTCATTGAAGACTTCTGTGGTAGCAAGTGGAATCCAAAAGTATCTGTGACATCACCTGTACTATATCACCTTCAATGTTAAAAACTCCATCAAAAGAGAAAAAAGATTATCATCCACATCTTATCATATCAGTGACAAACCATAATCTTCCCCATGATAAAGATAATGACTCTGCCAGCCCTTTTACCAATATTGAGAAACTCATCAAAAGTAGTAATAATATTTCTCCTAATTTCCTATTTAAATGTAATTAAGGTAAGATTATACATAATAGCTCCTGTGCTAATATACTTTCAGTTTAAATAATCCTTTATATTTTTTTCTTCAGAATTGAGAATGTTTTCAATGAATGCTCTCTAGGAAGGCTGGAATTATCTCATCCCTACTGTCTCAGGATCACATCTGTCATATTTAAGGATGCACCATGCTGGTGGCCCATAGACAACCTGCTTCCAGCTGATCCACTGATTACTTTCCTCCTGTCTGTTATTTCCAGCTTATAAGCACATAGCTGGAATCAGCTTTTTCTGTGAGCCTAAATGCATAACCTTGCATTTCACTTTGTTACAGCTCATCCCCAACTCACTGTTCAGCTTTCAATGTCATTTCAGCCTGCTTACAGCTTCCTATTTTAACAGCTGACTGGTGCCAAGGCTGAGTATTAAAATGTCACTAATAATGTTGTGATAAAGATTATTTTTTATGGGCAAGTGCTGAAAATCACATCATCAAACCTGACAGACTGATTTTCACCTCTTTGAACATGCAGAATAGTAGAGAGTCTATGAGCAGGAGCTTCACACAACTCCTGCCGAAAAAGCCAGCCTCTTTTCCTCCTTGAAATGGGGACATTTATGGACACCAAACTAAGCTTTTGAGAATGCTGCTTTCCACACAGATTTCCAATACACAGTTATGTGTGAAGCATATATGGTCATACCTGTGTCTGTTCTTTCTGGTAAGCTCACAGCAGCCTGCATGTACCAAATTCAGGGTGCCCAGGTTGTCTCATTTCTGCATTTCTAATATAAACCAAAGAAAGTTTTAAGTGGTTGAACATAATTCTGTATTTCTGTACTGGACTGAACACTTGTTTTTGTCCTATTCTGCTCTAATCCAAACCTCTTTTCCATAAGGCTGGCACTCCTACGGCTGTAGTTAGAGGAGAAAGACGGAAAGGAGGGAGAACCATCATCCCTTTTCGTTATGAGTAGAGGTTAATTTCTACAAGTTTTCATAAGTAGAAGGACTGGGCTCAATAACATTCTACTTTTTCCTACCTGTATGTTCAGAGCATGTAAGAAAGTTGCCTACAGAGAGAGGTTGTGGATCTGTTTCATCATCTGGAAATGAACACTTTTAGGGTTTAACCTCATTTAAGTTTTGTTTCTTCTTCAGGTAATATTAAAAATACACAAAAGAAAAGGAATGTTGTCTTTGTGTAACAACACACAGATGAATAATCTGGTCCTCCAGGTGAATAGGATGATGTGAGACTGGGAATTTATCAACAACAAATGACTTCTTTTTATTTAAGGCAAATTTCTGCTTAAAATCTTGAACTGTAGAAAGTAAATGGCAATGAAACTGTAGCTGTCTGGAAACTGAAATGGGTACAAGAAAATCGCACAGATGAAACAACAAGTGGAATACAACTAGTTTGCATGACAGGCACAAATATCAATTCATCTGCTGCACAGGCAGCAGCATTTTCTTGGTCTCCCAGTGTGAAAAGCAATTTTTATCAGAAACATCAAGCTATTACCCAGATAATAATCAGTTAAGGTATTTGACACATCTGGGAAGCATCACAATTGTTATTTTCTGTATATGGAAACTCAGGCAGAAAGACCTATAATGAAAAAGGAAGTTATGGGTTCTTTAAACTGCAGTCATTAGTGCAGTTTTTGGGTCAACTTTTCTCATACTGAAGACTAAAAAAAAATTATGGAGAATTTTCTCATTCAGAATAAGTTTGGAATTGTGACAGATCAGTGATGAAAGTATATTCCATGGTCAGTTTTCTGTCTGTTTCTGAAGGAGGATGGTAGGTGAGATGGTGGGTACCAGCTAGAGGTAGTGGGTGGAATTAAGCCTAGACTTTACAGCCTCTGGAGGAAAACAGACATTTACACACACAGTGTGCATAGCAAACTTAATCTCATTCTAAATCAGGTTTCTAAATTGATCAGATTAATCATGCATTATTTTGCATATTTACTTTTATGAACTATAAAAGGTAGCCGTAGTAATAAACTTAGATATAAATATTGAAGCTGCTGCAGGCTAAAATTAGTGAGCTGAAACACACCCAGGAAGACATATGTGTTCTCAAAGACCTAGAAATGCCCTATTTAAAACAAAACCAAAATAAAGTCAGTGTTTATTTCTACTCAGAGTTTATAGTTATGGTATAAAACAAGGGTTCCCATATCCTTTCAGTATCCTTGAAGCATTTTAAAAATACATGCTGTGAATATTTTAATATATTCATCTTCAGTGGAATAGTGAGTTCAGATTTCTTTTTCAAGTTTCAATATTTTCATCACACTTACCACCCCTATGACTTTTCTAGTTATTTTCAAATACCATTGCTTCTATCTTCAAATATATAAAAATGATGGAAGCATAAATCTTGACAAGATCTCAAGAGTGCATGTATTAATCTGTCCCTTAGATATGAGATAAGATGTGTACAGCTTAACCATTTCTGTCAGATGCTTTTCTGAAAACATTTCCTTAAAATTATCCAGTGGGGTAGACTTTGCAGCTTCCTTGGGTAATCTGTTCCAGTGCTTTACTCCCTGATAATCTGAATGTTTTTCTTTTGCCAGTTAAACAAATTTGTTTTTCCCTTATCACCTGTGGATGTAAAAGGCAATTAATCATCAACTTTTTTACAATGCAATTTAACATATTAAAGATAGCCAACCTGTCTCAATCTCTCTTTTTCCTTTTGTAGACAAAAGAAGTCAAATAAACTTTTTTCTCCTATTGCTCCTTCTTCAAACTTTCTGGGCTATGTCTTTGACTACAGTGAAACTTAAAATTTTACAATGGAACAGTGGTAGGTGAACTTTAATCATTATTTCCCATATCTTACCTCTCACATGGTGTTAATGAATCCCAGAATGAGATTCACCAGTTTTGAATTTTCATCTCTCTGTTGACTTTCTTTCTCCTCAGAATGTACTATCATTCCCAGGTCTCACGTGGCACATTGCTGCCTTGTGAGCTCCCCTCATTTTGTGTTACACATATGAGTTCTTCTTCAGGGTGCAGTGCCTTTTACTTCTCATTATTGAATTTCATCTTGCTAGACTTCATCTTATTTCCCCAGTTTCACAAGATCATTTTGAATTTTAATGTTGCCTTGCAGGTTGCTTGTGACCTCCCTCCTGGCCCTGCTTGAATTCATCGGTGCCTCACAGATTAGAAAGGAAACTGATAATATTACTGAGCTAATCAGTGTGTGAAATGGAAAGTTTAAACCAACAGTAGAGAATGAAAAACTTGTCTGGAATTAGTTGGGAATAAATGCCTTGTGGGTAGCTGCCAGCTAGGAGATATGAACACTTACATGATGCTTCTCCTGATACTGCATATTTTGAGAATATTTAATACCTACTTAAGAAAATGATGATTTGCAAACAAAGCATAACTTTAAAGTCTCTAATTCCTTAATCTCATGCATGTTTGCTGAGAATCTGTGTCAGCCCTCTACGTGACAAAATGATGAAGGTTGACTATTTCAGCAGGACAACTGCTGCATCTGAGACTTGATAACATTGATAACATTGGTGGGAGGCGCATACACAACATACCAATGTCTGCAGCCTGAGATCTGCACAACACACCTCCCATATTTTATCAAGGATTATACACAAACTTCAACTTTTCCCATTTTAAGATGTGGAACCTGAACTGCAGTGCAGCTAGGAACAAAGTTTCCATACAAGTTTAACATAAAGTCATCAACTAAAGAATGCATGTTGCCTGACTGAAGGAGATAACCAAAAAACCAAAGGATATTAAAAGGGATAAAGAATGTATTAATTATATGTAAATCTGTAGATGAAATCTTTTAATTTGGAAATTGTCTTCTCTATTGGGAACAGTGGGTCAGGGGCTCTGGAGCTTCTGAGAGCCTATGGGTGTGGGCTAGAAAGTATCAACCAATAGGAGATGCAGACCATGGAAGGTGTATCCCAAAATTATTCAAAAAACCTAAAAATCAATACATCTATTTTGTATTCCTTTACATAAGTCATTAAAGGAAATACTGAACTGAGCAGGAATCACCTTATAGGTATATAGGAAATATACAGATATATCTGAAGTATCTTTATAGCCTAGCAATGAATCACTAAGTCTGGTGTGATGTTTTTTACTCAGCTGATAGTGACCCTATCTCATACTTTCATACCAAATACTTAAGTAGCTCTTCTCTGCCTTTCAGAATTAAATCAAGAGTGGTTCTTCAATAGCTTCTTTCATCTTCTAGAGAAAAGGTTGGTCTTAATAAATTTTGAATGACATATTTCTGTTCTATCATATTATTTTTCAAAAATTATATGTAACTCAGGTTCTTCACTGTCATCTTGCATAGCTTTTTTTGGTAATTGCTTAAAACCTTTCAATATTTCCCTCTTACTAGGCAGTCTGCAGCACACTCCATACATCTGTTTTACTCCTTTTACATTTATTCAGAAATACTACGTCTTTTACTATTTGCTATCACTTCATGAATGAGAGCAAAAATAAATACTTTTAATATGTAGGAAAAAAATATATCTTAAATTTCCCTCAGATATTAATTCTTTTTGTGTAAACATTGCAGTTCAATGACTCACTAAGGTGTCTCTTCAATAATAATACACAATTTTAATGGCGTTTTAAGATTTCAAATTTTTCCAGTTTTCTCCTGTTATGTGGATATTCGAGTACAGGTATCTCAACTGCTCATCAGGCAACTCTCATTTTCCTCCAGCAGTTTTCAGCTAGCTTCCATGTTCTTAGCATCCTCATCAAATGCTCTGAATCAATCATTGCCAGATGATGAATGGTGATTCTCTTAGGTAGTCTTCCCTTTTTTGTCAGCTGGACATCCCATGCTCCTCACAGACCTTCCTCAATGAGCACTGGCAAGGAAGATCTGGGTCAGAAACTTTCTGTGATTTCCATAAGAAAATCTTCCATAACTCTGAAAGTCTTACCTGACAGTATAAGCCTGTGCAATTGTATGAATTTGAGAGAACAGACACAAGCACTTCTTGTTATTCTGTCTTCATCTTTGTTCTCAGAATTTTGTAGCAGTTTCTAATTGTCTTAGGGTCACTAATACCAATGTGGATAAGCAGCTTTGAGTAGCACTGATGTTTTCAAGGTCTGTGCAAGATCTTGAAGGTCATCAAATTCAGGTGCTTGGGCATGTCACAGCAGATTCTATTTGCAATTAAAATAGTGAGAATAACAAGAAGATTAATTGCTTTCTGTGGAGGTATTAAAGATTCATATCAACGTAATTGAGCTCATAATCTGGCCCGTTGACAGGTGAGTTCATTTATAAGGAGTGATTTCATTGTTATTGTTCTTGCCACAGTGCTTTCAAAAATGTAGTCCTTGATCTACTTTCACATTTCAAATACATTAAAAATATGCATAAAATAATATAATTCCTCCTAAAAGATATGCTTAGTTAATTTCCCTTCATCTCAAATAAAAAGATTGCTTCTCTCTCCTTCATCTTCCTGTCAATATGCAATGAATAGGTGGAAATAAATGCATTCTCACAGATGTCAGTGCTGATATTGGTAAGTACGGATGAGTCTCCTAGCACAGTGGTGAACCTGGGCCAACTGCTTGATTTCTGCAGCCAGGCTACATCTGGTACTGGATGCAGTTAGCTGTCAGTGTCTTGTACCAAGAAGCCATGCTGTGGAGGAAAAAGTAAAGTCATACTTTCAGCCTCTGTGACCTTTCTGCCTGCACTGTTCAGTGTCAGAGGGCAGCAATGTGAGCACTCCCTGGTATCCCAGGGTGAGCCTCCACAGTCACTTATGGATCCAATGCTACCCTGGGAAATCCCTGGACTTTGCAGTTATTGGTTCAGCTCTGGCAGCAAGAGAGGTAAATGAAAAAAAAGAGTTAAAGCCTGTGCTAAACTTTACATGTATCAGCAATATCATAACTTCAGAGAAAACTGTAATCTTACAAAATGGCAGTATTCAAAATCAAAATTGCTGAACCAGAGTGGAGTCTTATATGAGGGGTTCTTACCTGTGCCCATTTCCAGTCAGGGTCTTCACTGCTGTGAGCTGTGCATGAAGTCCAAGAGTCCTGGTAAGAATTTCATAGGTAAAATCATATCACCTTGAATTAAGCCACCACTGAAGAAACCATCTAACTTTCAGATCAAGGTTGCAGCAAACCACACAAACATTGTTGATACAGAACAATAACACATAATATCAAACACAAAGGAAGGCTGTTCCCAGGTGCTGGAAAATATTTGCCTTAATTACTGTCTTTTACAAAACCCCTTAAAAACTGATTGCTTTAATTGAAATTTGTGGAAATAACATACATTTGGCAGGGAAAAATGATTGTTTTGTTGTGTCTAAAGTAACCACAATTACACAATCTATTGGTGAATGAATGATTCTTTTGTTGAATACTAGAGAACAGAGGGTATTCTGTTAAACCAAACATAAAAGCACTTTTTCTTATGGATAAGGGTTTTTAAAACTAAAATGTATTTCTTCTATTCCCCCCCAAAAGCACACTGCCAGCAATTTCACTTTATAGCAAAGTACATCAGAGATAAAGTCATTACGTAAAGAAGCAAATCTCCAACTATAAAGGCTTTAGATGATAGTGGTATCAAGACTAGACTATTTGCATAAGCTTGAATCTTGGCCAGCAGATGAAAAATCTAACTCCAAGGTCACAAACCTTTCCAATGTGCCCAAGGGGAAAGATGTAGCTTCAAGTCTTTCCTAAATGAAGTAGTAAATCTCTTTAGAGTAGCAATTCTGAGAAGGATTTTTCCTCTGGATTTTTGTACTTAAAAAGTTCATGCTTTGATTTCCTGTTTTCCCAATTTAGCAAAATATTCCTTTATCCACTGTATTGGGAAAATTTTCAAATATGGGTAAATAAATTATGCAACTTGTATTTTATCCCAGCAATTCCCATTCATCCTGCACATTCCAAATTTCTGTTTAAATTTCTTAAAATATCCAAGTTAGAGCAATTTTATCAAGATTTAAATTTTCATACAGGATATGAGAAGATGCAACCCTTAGTCCCACTAATAATGGCAGGAAATTATAGGCATGGGCAACCCACTGCATTAATACAAAAAAAGGTGGTGAACATGAAATTTCTCATTTATGTCTGTCATTGCTCTACATGACCATCAAGCTATTGAAGGCTCCTAGGCTTTACTGCAATTAGAATATTTATATCATAATATTTGGAAAATATTTGGAAAATTATTTTATTCTTTCAAAAATCCTGTTTTGTACAACTGCATATTCTCTCACTCTCAGCTAGCTCCTAACTGAATGCTTGCATAAAAATTTAGGAATCCTGAAAAAGAATAGGAGCACAGATATTAATTGCATCTGATCTTTTATGCTATTGAGGTACTGTCTAAAATAGCAAACATAGAGAATTTGTGACATTTGAGGTGTCCTAGGATATTTCCTACAGTTGCTGCTCTAAAAGGTGTGGTCTTCCATAGGTCCCTATAATATTTTCAAAGACTGTGAAAATATTTCATGATACCATGAAGGGGTTTTTAGAAGATACCTTAGGAGGATGCCTGATTTTGAAGTCTTACTTTGAAAAGTCAAGAAGGCTAAAAGAACGACTCAATTTTCTCTAAACTAGCTATATTTGGCCAGTTACACTTCTTAACAGACTCCACTCATCATACTAAGAGATCTTTATCTATAACGAGATCCTAAGCACTTAAATCACACTTGGACAACCATAGAGAGGCACTTAAATGTGTGTGACTTAGTCTGAGCCTCACTCTAACTGTCAGATGCTGAGTTCAGTAAGGTTTTTGATTCTGTCTCCCAGTAGTCTCAAAAGTCAGCTATAAAATTTTGGTCAAATAAAAAATATTGCATTTCAGTTTGGGACCAAAACCAACTGCATGGTTTAGTTTTATGTGTGATGATCCCCTATGATTAAACATTGAGTTTATGATATGTTCATTACTATGGTGTTTTTAGGAACAGAATTGCTAGAAATGTAATAAAAATAGTGGCATTGTAGCTGTGACACTGTAGAACCAAGTTTTCTTGGGTGAGGTAACATTCTGCTTTAGACCTAAATGTCTCTCATGGTTAGAAAAGTGGAAGTTCTGGAAGACCTGCTTTAATGTGTTTCTAGATGAAAAGCATTGTGACAGCAATATGTAAGATGGTGTGATTTCGGAGCTTTTGTTAATTTTGTTTTTTTTACAAAGTAAGTTCTGACTAAAGAACCACTTGTGATGCCTCCAAGGACCATTTCCTCAACAGTGCAACATAAGTCTAGAGAGCTTGGTGGCTGAGAAAAATGTTTTGTTTGTTTTATCATTAAACTGTGTTTTTATAGATTGCTTGAGGTAATCTAACAATGCATACTTCAGGAATATAATTTCTGCCTAAGCTTCACTGAGAGCACATAAATACTATTTTTGAACTTGCCGTTAGCTCATTATGCATTCTAATGCAAATTTGAAATGGAGAAGGTTTTGTTTCTTCTTAATTAGGTTTATAGAACTTCAGTCTGATTTAAACCTATCCTAAAATAAATGACATAGCACCCAAGTGATTTAAACCAATCGTTTAGTTCACTGTATAAATGCTATACTTAGATGAGCTACCCACAGGAATTCTTCCATAAGAAGCAGCTCATGGAATTAAAGAAATGGAAAAGCTGAGTTTGAGAGGCTTTAAAGCATTCCTATTTTTAAGTGCTATTTACATTATTATGGAGTCAGCTTTTGCAGTTTATATAGTGTGATCCACTGCAGTCTGGGAAGCTGCAAAGGCAGGACCTGACCTCAAGCCCATATGCCCAAAGCTTTATCCTTTCTCTACAGCATGGCTAAAGAAACTTCAGCCCTCTCCTGCCCAACCTTCACACCCTCAGTAGAGCAGAAGGTTTTCACTTCCTTTGTTCTTCTCTATTTAGACAGGACTGCACATATCCTCACCTACAAACATCTGCCCAGCAGCTAAATGAGGTGCCAGTTATTGAAATTTCCCAGCACCTTCACTCCCCCCCAACAGCAGCCTGTCTTCCTCTTCTGCCTTTCTTGCAACCATTCTGTTCATGAATCTTCCTGCTATTCTCTTGTATCAGGAGCAATAGTTTCCTTTGTGCCCTTAAATGCAAGGAAGGACATACAAGCACTTCAGGTAAATATGGCTCTACAAGGAAAGCAGATGAAGAGGAAGGGAACAGGGGATATGACAGATGCCAGCCCGGTAGGAGTGACCACAGCAGCCACTGCTGATAACAAGGTCATTGCTCACCAGCAGATGCTGTCATCTCCCATTCTTTCTCCTGAGATTAGCTCAGCTGGTCAGAGCATGGTACTAACATAATCAGGGTAGTGGGTTCAATCCATGTATGGGCCATTCCACTAAAAATTGGACTTGATGATCCTTGTGGGTTGCTTCCAACTCAGAATCTTCTGTGATTATCACACCAGCAACAGCAGGGACTACTGACAGCAGTTTCTGGATAGATGAAAAAGATACAGGAGATTAATTTCTGCTCTATTTGGACAGAAATTGTTGTTGCAGTATTCACATCCTATGCTTAAGAAGGCAAAAGCTTTGGGCTCTCCAGAAACATTTTGTAGGCCAAGTCTACCTGTAGAGTGGTATCTGCATTTTACTTTCTTTCTGTATTGCTTGCCCTGGAGATCTGTATGAGTTGCGTGTCCTCATTTTCTGTCTTGATTAATATCCAAATAAAACATGTCAATATAGACAGAGGGGCTATACTACTCCCTGGCTCCATGGTCAGGTACTTCAGAAGGGATGACATTGTAGGAAAGCTGAAAAAAGCATAATAATTAACTGGTGCTTGGTAAAGAAGTGGTTAGATAGTGAACACCTTAGGGAAGGAATAATTTATTTGGTTTTCCCCTTAAGAAAACATTCTGTTAGCAGATACCAGATGCTCTTGTCACACTTACATGGGTGTATGGCAAGCCTCAGGGTGTCAAAGAATAGGATACATTCAGAGAAGGAGTTTGTCCTGCATTCTACCAGGTGTCCACTGAAGTCATTCTGCCTCCTTAGCTATTTGTGTTTTACTGAATTTTTACTGTTTGGAATTATTATGATGCTGGCTATTGTCTGTGAGAGGTGTGTGTGTCTTGACTTTCAGCTGCAGCTGCCACAATCTCTTCCTTTTGTTAAGTGTTGAAGTGATCCAGGACTGTTTGCTGTGATGAATACTGTCCACTTGACACCATGAATTATCATTATCCATAGAAGCAAGAGATTGTATTGATCAGACATGGCTTCTGTGCCTCAAGTTGTAAAATCTTATTTATCACCTCACCCTTGACAATATCTTATTTAAAATCCCTTGCCAGTCTGACATTTAATATCCTTTAAATGAAAGAGTGTTTAACCTGAAGAAGATGCATTGAACCACAAATTTATGAAAGAGACAAAACTGGAAATTGCAAGATGTGTGCTTGCTGATTGATTTCTTACCAGTGTCTGGAGAAGTCAGTACTAAATGGTCCCCACATATAAATATTTCTGCCTCAATTTTTTCTGTTTGGAGAAGCAGCTACATATGAGCTCACGGGGCATGCTAAGGGGCTGTTTAATTTCTCATCCATATTACTTTTCTGAAGGAATGATTTTGGGGCAACCCAGCCTCTGGGTGAGAAGTCATGAGCATGTTTTCTTCCTTCAGTAATGTATGCTCTCAGCTTCCTATTCTATCAATTATCACATCAGTTCTGGGACATCAAGCAGAAAAGGCTTTCCTGAGAGGATTTGGTTCAATTCATCAGTGTTCATACCAAGACTGTCCAGGATTGTGTGATAACATTTATTCTAGTGTGGTTTCTGGGTCTAATATATCTTTCCAAATATCAGAAGGATTGATCTGGGAGGAGTGTGGTAGCCCAAACAGTTTTGCTAAAAATCATTCTCTACATTTGTGATTTCATCAGGATTATGCCCCAAAGCAGAAAAAAGAGCCTCACATTTAGAGAGTGAAAAGGTGAATTCTACTGAGGCCAAATGCCAATACAAGTTTTATATGATTGAATATTTCACGGCTCCTAAAATATATGTTTCTTTTTTTGTGGGACAGACCTTTCTTTTTAACTTGAACCAACTTTGAACCAACCAAAACAAGCTGCAAAGCAGAGCAATTAGTTTGAGATCCTTTCCCCAAGTGAAAATAAAATAATCTGGAATTTGCTTAGCACTTTAGTCACATTCATTTCTTCGTCTCTGCAGCTGTGCCCAAGCAGGACAGCAACCCTGTTACCTTCAAAGGGCAGCACATGTTTATTGCAGTCATTATATCCACCCTGTGCTCTTTCAGGTGTAGCTATCCCTTCCTAGCCTGTAATATGCAGTTTTTCTACTGCAGCCAGCCATCCTGTTAGGAGTACTGCAAGTGCTATTTGTATTTGAGAAGGACGTTTATTTTTTAGTACAAGTCCAATTTTTATAGATAAGTTTCCCCTGCCCTGAAGACAGGTTTCTTACTTCCTATACAAATTAGTCACCATGCACAGTCTGTTCTTCAAGACCTTTCCTGAAATGGATTGGAGGTCTTTGGGGGTCTTTGGTGTTCCGTTTGTATAGTCCATGCCCTTTTTTTGGCCTCATTCCCACACTTGGGTTGTACTGTGTTGTGCTTATCTCCAGGAACTAGAACAGGGATGTTTGTCTCAGAAAAGTGCTACCCTATCTCCACATGGCCCTCTTCTCCAGCCACACCTTGTTCTTTCCTACAGCATGTTATTACCAGCAATCCTTGGTTATTACCAACAACTCTTGTTCATGATAGCCTGCAATCCTTGGCTGGCTCCCCAGCCATCCAGACATCAGTGTTTGAGACATACCCATTAGCCCCTTATATTTTGGGATTCTACGTCCCTACAACTGAAACTCCTGCAAGACTTCTGCTGGAACAGACAAGCCTCATCCTAAACCAGGGCTCCCCTGACGAGGAGAGAGTTTTGAGCTGGTCTGCTCTTATTTCTCATGGAAATGCAGGACAGCCTGCAGAGAAGAGCATGGCATGGGACGAGCAGAGAAGATTTTTAGCTTTTGAAGGCTATGTTAAAAGCAATCAGCTCCTCAAAGTGAAATGATTCACTTATTCAGGTAGTGCTGTTCTCCTGGGTAACAAGCTGAACCAGCTCGTTACCTGGTGGGCAGCACCAATTCACACACTGAGACAAGGCATTTCTATTTTTTATTCTAGATTGCTCAAAAGGTAGGGAGCCAGGTTACTCACAAAAAGCTGCCTCCCCGATCATCAAAATTTTACACTATTTAAACATTTTAACAAACAAAGGCATTAGCATTCACTGGTTACATGTTGCATAACTTTTTCATTACTTAATACTCAAACCCCTGTTTGTTAGCTATACCTCTTGCTAGTCCACATGTGCAGTTCTTCCTTCTACTTGAGTCTGGGGTCTGGGTTAAATAGATGGCCAAAGAATCAGTGGTCACAGTCTCCCACTGCACGAATTACTTTTCCCCAATTTACTGTTCAGTTCTGCTGACTGCATTCCATGTGGCTATTGTCCAGACAATCCATTCATCTTGGGATCGTCTTCTTTTTTCCTTAAACAAAAAGATTAGTCAAGGTTACAATGTGCACAGTGCAATGGCTTAATCCTAGACGTTCAGCTACAGCTACTGATTAACATCTAAAAAGAAATTGCAAGGTTTGATTCCAATCTTGAGAGGCTCAAATCTTAAAAGGGCTTGATATCAGTGTCACTGAGATGCAGAGAGCACAGGCCACTTGAAATCCTTTACAATCATGTAAGTTGTCTCTTTTCCTCTAAGGGAGATCAAAACTATAAATAGCTTAAGCAACTTTTTCACCAGTTTTCGTTATACACGTTAATTAAGTACAAATTGCTCCTGCTCTCTACAGTTTTGTTTTTAAAGCATACAAAGCAGTACTTATAAATATTTGACTATGGAATATTTCATAGGTAATTCAGGCTGGCTAGAATCCACTCTTAGGTCACAAATGTTTAGTGCTGAGCACTGTTTTTGATGCATTTTTGTCAGTGGTCTGAGACCATTGTCCAAATGCTCCCTGGACTTTGAAAGGTTTGTTGCCATGACTTCTTCCCTGGGAACCCTCTCCCAATGTCCAAACACCCTCTGTGAAGAGCCTTTTCCTAATACCCTGACACAACTTCATGCCATTTTCTCAGGTTCTGTCACTGCTCACCAGAGAGAAGAGTTTTTCCTTTAGTTTGTGATATTGTTCACTCCTGGTGAATTCCTGACTAGGAAACTCTTTCATCTACTCTGCAAGAGGCAGAGAATAACAGAAAAATTAAATATGAAATGAACAGAGAAAATCCTTGAGTAATTATTGCACCAAAATCACAGAATTAACATCTAAAGGTAATGGAATAAACATGTGGATGCTTAAGTCACAGATAAATTTAAATATTTAGCAAAGGCCAAGAAAAAAATCTTCAGAAGTGTCAGGAGGATCAAATCCTAGTTTGCTACTTTAAATGCAACTTCATTCCACCTCTAGTTTTCAGCCCATTATTAACTCCTACTATTCAAGAAGCAGGACACTTCAAATTACAGACAGTGGAAATCTAAATGTTCTAAGCATGTTTATATTTTTCTCAGAAAGGAACAACAAACCGATGAAAATCATTGTCCAAAACAGTAGAGTTCAAACAAGGACTGGACAATCATATGGATAATGAGAACTAAATGACCTAAGATGGCCATAAGACAACAATTAATGGAAAATGTTATCAAGGAATTTTCCTCATGGGCCTTCTTTTATCGCTCTTTGAAACACATGAAAAGTGCTACTGGCTGAGAAAAAATATTCACCTGGCCCAGTATGACAATTCCTAAGTTCCTAGTAGTCATAAAGATACCACTTTATGAGAGTTTTATCGACCCAATATGTGGCTTGTTTTTCAAGCCTTCCCTTGCTTTTATTGTCCCTGACAATGTAGCTTTTTTTTTTTTATAAAATCCAAATGAAAGATGAGAAATTCACACATCTGACATGTTCTTCACACTCTTTCAACTTCATAGCTTTTTCTTTTCTGAAGAATGTCAGTATGAGCATCTTTAGGTAGAAGATTTCAACACACGTTCTGATTTCAGTCACTCAGTGAGAATATAAAAAACTTCTATATGAACATGATTATAATTCATAGAAGGACATCAGGATTTTAAACCTAGGGCTCCATTCCTCATATATTCTTTCTTTTCTGTCAGCTCCAAAGCATTTTTCTTTTCCTTTTCTTCCCTTATTTCTCTCTACATTTATGCTCATTTTGAGTACTTAACCCTTCTTCTTAATTACTTAGGTTTACCTTTACCATTTGTAAACTTTGCTCTAATGACAGTAGCAACGATCAACTACTTATTCTGCACATGGGGCTTGCAGAGCTATAGTGCAGCTTTTTTCCCTCTGTCCTTTCCATGCACTTCTCCTTGTAGACCAAGTTTCTAATAATTGGCATTGTTAGTCATCTGTTTGGTCACTCAGGTTTGAACTCCTTTCATGAGCTCAAACGTGTTCTACAGGGAATCATTAATTGTGCATCAAAGACATCCACAGTTTCTTGCTTCCTTAAACCTTTGTTCCTTACTGGATGTAATTAAATTTCTTGAAAAATAGCAAAGTCAAAGAGAATTAGAAATAGTTCAAAACAGGCAAGTCTTCTCTGATTTTACAGATGCAAACCACCCTGGTGGTTTGCTCAGACAGAAGAAGGAAAGGAGGGGACTGCAGTTCACACAGAGAGAACAGATAAAATAAGCAAGGAACAAGAACAGTCTGAGTGCACCTATTAGTTGGCATATAAGTGGCATCTCTTATTTTTTCAACCCAGTACAAGGTTTTTAATTATGGAAATAAATGTTTATTGTTTATCATTTATCATTATCATCATGGTTTTTTGCATCATATACACATCAGAACAGCACAGCCTGAATTAAGCTTCTGATGTATGCCTGCCTCCCAGCAGAGAGATAAGCAGAGAGTATTCCTCCTTGCTCCTTGACAAGTAGATTGGTAGTCAACACAAGGTGATGCCAATATGAACCCAAAAGTCAGACCAAGGCCAGACACTGCCATATGTTATAAACCTACATTATGTCATAACGGGAAGAATTGTCAGAAATGTAATTGCTAAAAATTATTAATGAATAACTGCTGGCTTATACCCATTTCTGATGCAGATGCTGTTTGCAGTGGAAGACAGCCAGGGACTGAAAAGCAAATTCAGAGGGGAATATAAATATGTCTTCTTTGATGTGCTACACCTGGCCAGTTCTTATAATGAAAAGATTCATTGCAATTTAAAGATTGATTCTTAGGTAAATGTAAATAAGCAGTAAAGGTCTTTTCCCTTAGCTTTCCAATCTCAATGATTTATTGCTAAAACCTCTTCCATTTTTCAGAGTGATTTAATTGTTCTCTTTTTGATACAGACTTGGAAAGATATCTTTAAAAAAAACTTAAAACTTTCAAGAAACTTCCTCTTTCAAATAAAATAAGAAGTAGAAACTACAGTGTATAAATAAAAGGAAGGAAATAAATATTTTAAATGGTGTTACTCAACAAAAGTGATGATTTCCTGGAAATAGGAAACCAGCTTTTGTCTTGCAGGTACAAATTCTAAGTTATCTTTTGATAGTCACTGTTTCTGTTGTGGGTTAGTTTATGACTGGAGGAATTAATGTCCACATGAGAAATAAGGAAAACATGATTTCCTTAAATATGCACACATTCAGGTCCTGAAGAAGGCCCTTGAATCATCAGTCTGAAATCATAATGAAGGATGCAGTTTGTATCTGGTGTTTTGTGCTTATCTTGATCCAACCTGAGATGTCACAAAATGTGCTGTCAGGTGGTTCTGGTATTGATCAGTAAAGAATAGGAAACTACATGACCTACCCAAGAAAAAAAAGAAACTGAGCAAATCAGATTTCAGAATTACATTAGGTTCTGGACTTTCCTTAGCTGTAGAAACTCCATTTGGCTCATATTAGCACAAACTCTGTAATGCAAAATAGCATGGCCGGCTACCCCCCCTTTTTTTTTTCTTTTTTTTGTTTTGTTTTGGATTTTTTGGGGTTTTTTTGTTTGTTTTGTTTTGGTTTTTTTTGTTTTGTTTGTTTGTATCATTGTACTGGGCATGCATCTGCAGCAATAACATTTGCCTATATAATTCTTTTATCCTGGTGATCATTTTTTTCCTGTTAATTGTGATAATTTTGTTAGCTAATGCTTCTTCTCCTACAATCTATATATGCAGCTCTTTCCTAACTGCTGCTAATGTTATTCATTTCATTTCTTGAAAGGAAAAATTGATCTTATAAACAATGCAAGCTGTTCCTAAAAACTTAATTACACTTGTGTCCATGGATAACCCATTTAACAAAGTGCCTTGACTATGGATGTTAGCAATTGAACACTGTACTTCAAGGAAGTAATTACACTTGTGTCCATGGATAACAGTCCCATTTAACAAAGTGCCTTGACTATGGATGTTAGCAATTGAACACTGTACTTCAAGGAGCAGAGTTCCAGTAGTACTGGAAATTATATTTTATAAAGAATTGTTTAAAAATGTTTAAATGTCCTTTAAAAAAACATGGGGCCTCTTTTGTGGTTATGATTATTATTTTTATATTAACTCATAAATAACTGGAAAATAAACATATTTCATTCAATTCTATATGGCAATATCCTTCACTGATGGCCTGTAAGAGTTGATTTTGCTTAGTAAGCAGAGTGACAAACCCCATTTATGAATATTTCATGCTGCCTAATTCATGTGGGTGCAGCTTTAAAACTTTAAACCTTTCACACCACATGCTTTAGGAACACAGTGAAACATAAAAGAAATCCAACTTTCAGCATCTCCCAACGTAGAAGGCAACTACTACTTTAGCTGTGCTTTGCAGTTGCTCATGCTAACACCTGACACGTTTTCAAATTACTTAATATTTTAGTGGTGGTGGTTGTGATGGTGCTTCAAACACACAGAATCCTGAACTCAGTTGTGGTATAAATGGATGCAATTCAATTATTCACCTGCACGGTCTGTAAACTCTATCTGGAAATGGCATTGACTCTTTGCCCAAACTCACACACAAAATGAAGCATACAAGGGTGGAAGCAAGGGTGAAGTTAGCAAAGTTTAAGCCCAAACCAAATTAATCCGGCCAGGGATGTAAGACACAAGAAGGGCTTCTTCCCTAAGTGCATAGATAATAAAAGGAAGGCTGATTAATGGTGTAGAACATCTCACCTATAAGGAAAGGCTGAGAAAGCTGGACTGTTTGTCTGGGAGAAGAGAAGCCTCAGGGGGGATTCTAAAATGTAAAATATAAGAAATGGGAGGGAGCACGGAGGATGGAGCCAGGCTTTTTCTGATACTGTCCAGTGACAGGACCAGTCACTGTAAGGGTGACTGAGGCAGAATTCTGACCTCACTGAAATCAGCAGAGCCTTGGTTTATGTTTTGTCAGAGAGAATTTTGGCCCTTAAAAATTCTGATCTAAAGCCCCTTTAAGTCAATAGGCAGATTCTTATTGATTTCTATAGATCCATAACAAATCTTTAGACAAAGAGCTGTGCTTAACACTCAAATAACTTAATTAGAGAACAACAGGAACTTGACTAGGTGACCTGAAAGAAAAAGCCTCCCTCAAGTAAAAGCAGCTTTTATAATTTCTCCAGCTCCTTGTACTTGAGAATTTTATGGGGACAAAAATCTCACTCACTGACACACTACAGATGGGCATAAAGATGTGGATTAGAATGAAGTTACATTTGTGCAGTTCTGCAAAGCAGGCTCTGCATGAAAAATGGCTTCAGTGTAGTGATTTAGGTGCAATCCCTTTTTAATTGTATAGCCTTTTAATTACATCTGTGCTACACCTTGGGGAAATGCACTGGGGACTGATAAGGAATCTTGTTTCCAAAGTCAGAGGAGGATAAAAAAAAAAAAAAAGCGGTTTGCATCAAGCAAAGAGCTCTGCAGATGCAATTAATTGGTAGATAAGAAACCGGTGGCTGTTTCCTTCTTAAGGAAACCTAATAATATTAGGGTTTTAGAAGTTTCTTTTTTTTCTATGAACAATCTGTATCCTCTATAAACCTCATGACCACCTCCATACCCACAAATATTTATTCTCAGTTTTGATTATTTGATCTTGATGGCAATGATATTGAAATATTTTTTCCTCATTATTACATTGTTAAAATATTTAGAAACACAGAAAAAGGCCATTTTCTTGTGTGTTCGGAGGTGCAGATTTAGCAGAATCTAGTGTTAGTTCCCATCTTTCAAGTCAGTGCAGTCTTGTGTTTCCAGGTGCATATTTAGCGGAATCTACTGTTAGTTCCCATCTTTCAAGTTATCTTGGTTTGTAACTAATGATTTTTACAAATTGTATCAGACTCCAAGGTGGAATTTTTCTTATTTCTCACATACAAGCTCATCTGTTCCTGCTGTGGATTTTTTGTTGGAGGTTTTGGGGTCTTTTTTTCTCTTTGAATAGATTATCTTCAAACTACCCTTTCAGACCAATGCCAAGATTCATTTGTATTCTGTTCCATTGCAAGACATAAATGGAGGTCTCTGCCTGTTTGGTTGCCTCTGATCCACCTCTTCTGTACCTGGTACACATGCACACAGTGTTGGCTTTTATCTTTGAGTCTGTTTCTGCTTCTCGTGGACACCTTTCAGAATCATTCCTTTCAAAATTTAATGCTGTGGGGAAAGTGTTTTTTTCTTTCTTCATGTTTGCTTTTACAACATGTGAATATTTGGGGATGGATGGTGTACTTCCTGTTCTCTGTCAGATCAGAAGCAATGGACTGGACTCTAATTTAGGAGAAATTTAACTGAAATTTGTTACTCCTTTGAAATACATCTGTATTGAAAGTTAGATGTGGAAAGAGATCTGTTATACACCTGAAAAAATACCCAAGGGAGACTGTGGAAGTAAAGTAGCTGAGGGAGATTTTGTAATGCCTGTTATCTGAAGTTCATCTCACAAAGTGAGGCTGTTTCTCCTACTTTTAAATGACTGTGGAAATTTGGAACGACCACAGGAGCCACAAGCAAGATTTACAGATCATTTACAAAATCTCCCCAGTACTTGTTTCAATTTCCTTCCCTTTAAGAAGCCTTACTTTTCATACTATCTCACAAAAGGGGTTGGAACCTGAGGTCAGACAGGAATCATAAAGCTATTTTCAACAGACCATACTGTGATGTCCCTGGAGCAACACAAAATCTTCCTCCAGTGCCTCAGTAACTATTAGACTGGTTGGGAAAAAGTCAAGTGGCCTTAATTTGCCTCATGAGTTTTCTGGCTTAAGTATTTTGTCACATTCCATTAGCATTTCACCAATGACATTTCCCTGGAACAGATGAATGAAAGATCGGGTGAATGTTTCAGCTTAATATTTGCGTACAATTTCGGTGAACATCAAATGACATTTCAGAGACTGTTATTAATATTGTCAGGAGATACAGTTTAGCTCAGAATATCACTCCCAAGGGTCTGTGCTTTTGTCCTCAGATGAACAAAAGGAAAGCATCATTGAAAAGCTGACCTTGAGCATTGGTGCCCAAGCAGACCAAATCAAAAGAGCCTGGGTTTGAAGGAGAATGACAGTACTTCCTAATAGTTTGTACTTAGTTCTTATCAGTTCTGGTTATGGGACTGTAATGGCTCGCTGGACCTGCTTACAGCATGCTTCCCAGACTTCAACAGTGCTTGAAATGGGAAGGAGCCTGACGTCCCAGCTGCTCATATTAACAAACTTTCCATTAGGCAAGCATAGAACATGCACATGCCAAACTTATTCTGCAGTGTCTAGTGGATAATGATTTCCCCTTGTTTGATTTTTGTTTATTCATCCATCTCTTGCGTTCATTATTGGCACATATGAGAACATTTCTTTAATGAGAAATTAAAATTCTTTTCTTAAATATGAATTTGAAGATCAGAGATTCATAGAATATCCTGAGTTGGAAGGGACCCACAAAGATCATCAACTACAACTCCTATCCCTGTACAGGACAACCTCAAGTATCACACCACGTGCCCAAGAGCATTGTCCCAACACTTCTTGGACTCTGCCAGGCCAGTGCTGTAAGCACATTCCTGGGGACTCTATTCCAGGGCCCAACCACCTTCTGGCTGTGGAACATTTTTCTGATATCCAGCCTAAACATCTCTTCACACCTTCAGGCCATTTTCTCCAGTCCTGTCACTGGTCACCAGAGAGAAGAGTGCCGGCCTCTCCCCTTCCTTCATGAGGAGCAGACCACAACGAGGTCTCCCCTCAGTCTTCTCTTCTCCAGGCCAAACAAACCAAGTGAGCTCAGCCACTCCTCACACGGCTTCTGTTTTAGACCCTTCATCATCTTTGCAGCTCTCTTTTGGATGAGATCTCTAATGGCTTTATATCCCTCTAGAGATGTTCAAAATTGCACCCAGGGCCTGAGGAGAGCGCAGAGCTGCTCTTCTCCAATGGCTTTGTATCCCTCTCATATAGAGATGTTCAAAATTGCACCCAGGGCCTGAGGAGAGCGCAGAGCCGCAAGGGACAATCAGGTCCTTTGACCAGCTGGCATCCCTGCTGCCTGAGGCACCCCAGGACATGGCTGCATTTTCATTTAAAAAAACATCCAAACTGAATATTAGATGGGAGGGATTTTTGGTCTCGATTCTAATGACTTTATTTATTCAAACTAAACTCCCTTAGATGCTTTCCAGGGAAATTTTTTTTTCCACAGCTTTTCCTGGCGTGAGGGCAGCGCGCAGCTGGCAGCGGGCTCGGCCGAAGCGCCCTGGCACACGGCAGGGCGCAGCGCTGTGGCGGGGCAGAGGCAGCGCCCGGGGAGTCTCCCTGTGTTCCCGGGATGTTCCGAGGGCCCCCGTGTGCCCGAGGTGTCCCCCAGGGTCCCCGGGTTGTCCCTCGGGGCCCATCCCGGTGCCCTCAGCGGCCGGGCCCTTCCCGCCGTCCCGAGGGGCGGCGGCGCCACCTGGCGGGCGCGGCGGCGCGGCGCGCTGCTCCAGGCGGGAATGCTGCTGGGAAGCGGCGCCTCCCGGGCTGCGGCCGTCCCACCTGCCCGCTCTGCCCGCGCTGCTCTCCCCGCACGCAGATGATGTTCCGCCCTGGAAGTATTCAAGGAGAGCTTGGACGCGGCTCTGAGCTCTACTGGAGGGTATTTCTGCCCATGGCAGGCAGGTTGGATTAGGTGATCTTTAAGGTCCTTCCAAACCCAAACCATTCTGTGATTCTGTGGAGTTCTCACCTGTATTTATTTATTTATTTATTTATTTATTTATTTATTTATTTATTTAATTTATTTATTTATTTCCTGGATGCTAATTGCCTCTGCTCATCCCGTGAAGGAGCCTAGAGGGTCAATCAAGCCGTATTCCACTTCTGGATGTTGTATGTAAAGGCACAAAGCCTATGTCTCTCCCAGCCTGAAAGCACCTGCCAGCCAGGCTGAAAGTGGCCACATGGCTATAGGAAAAGCAGCTTTAGGATCCTAAGTGATGAGATATGTAGAGCACAGTGTGGGCTGTCCACTCTGCATTTACTCAACAGTTTCTCCTGCTCTGGGCTTAAAGAGAGAAAGAAGAGGGGAAAAAAAAAACTGAGAGGCTGCTAGGCTCCCTCCTGCTCTGGGCTTAAAGAAAGAAAGAAGAAGGAAAAAAAAACCCAAAACAAAACAAAACAAAACAAACCACCAAACCAACCAACCACCAACCAACCAAAAAACAAAAAACCCAAACAAACAAACAAACAAACAAAAAAAAACCCAAAACAAAACAAAACAAAACAAACCACCAAACCAACCAACCACCAACCAACCAAAAAACAAAAAACCCAAACAAACAAACAAAAAAAACCAAACAAAAACAAACTAAAAAACAAAACCAAAGAAACCCCCAAACAAACAAACAAACAAAAAAGGATAATTCTTCATCTAGTGAAGGAGTATTATTGTGTAGAAGAGAGACCTATCAGAGTTTGCCCAGACTCACGAGGGAGATCTGTTCTAGCAGCAGGAACTGAACAACTATATCAGTTGGATTTAGTGCAGTAAACACAGCAGTGTTTGTCCTTCGCTGATGTAAGTTCTTAGGACTTGAATCTGCTCTGGGTTAGAAAAGTGGAGTTAAGAACAGGACTTGCTCAATAGTCACTTATTGCAGCCATTCTTCACTTCCCTGAGAATTATCACCATTCAGCCTTTGGAGGGTATTCTTAAAGAGGGGACTGAAGAGCAAACATATCATCACCAACACAGCTGAACAAGTGTTTGATCTGCCATCCATGATAATACACTTCAGGGTCACTGGCTGACAGCTTTTCTTTGGGAATTGAAGGACTGTAGGAATAAATGTCTCAAGAAAGAAATTCTGTTCTTGCTGGATCTGTCTGAAAAGTCTTTTCTATGTGATTAACCATTTCTAACCAGTATAATGCATGGTCACCCTTAGTTAGCAACAAGATTGCTGCTCAGTTTTGGTAAAATTCACTTCAGAGTTCATTAATTTGAATTTAAAATTTATGTTATCACCAAAGTCACATCTAGATAGATTCAAGCCTTGACACTGCTGATAATCCAGAGTTGATTAAGAATGTTACTGTTCAATTCATCGAGAGATTTGCACACAAAACTTCAAATCCAGACTAACTGTGTTTTTTAGAATAACAAAGCTATAGAAAATAAATTACTGTGTGGACTGTTTTACTGAAGAGCATGTGGGAAGTAATCTGTTAGTGTCAAGACAAAATTAGACAAGATTTTTTAACACTGAGTAAATTGGGATATATTAAGTACTTTGAATAAAGTTAAGATGACAGAAAAAGCCATAATAATTTCACTGTCAGTTAAAGGTGCAATTGCCAGAAAATTGAAAAATGTAGGGAAATTCTCTGCAGTGCTTGAAGAATCAATGTTGGCCATATGTGGCAGTACAAAGCTGCTGTGGAGAAGATAGAACTGACTGATTTTTCAGTGCAGTCTCTGATGCATGAAAGTCATTCTGAAGTTTAATTGAAGTTGAGAGAAGCCAGTTTCTGACAGCATATATTTGTTTTAACTGTTTTGTAGGAAAATAAAGAAATCTTTAATTTCCAGCATGCAAACCACTCAGACATTCACTGACAAAAGTGGTCTATTAAACTTATCACCTTCTTAAACTTTGGAGTCAGCAATTACTCAACCCAGGAAATATTTCAAGCTGTAAATATTATTTCAAATTTTTACTCAGGAAGCAAGCAACAAGTTCTCTTATAAATGTAATTGAAGAAGGAAATTCTAACATCACATCTGTCATCACACCTTTCAAAAAAGATGTTTAAAATTGACTTGAATATGACTGCACTATGGTCAGCATTCAAATCAGTTATTGCAAACTCAATAATGCTTTATTACTGCCTCATGCTGTGCACTCAGAGTACAAGATCTTCTGGTCAGGGGTCTCCCTTTCATGATGCATGTGGATAATCTTCCTGGATGGACACATAAACAGAGTGTGCAGCTGCTGCAGTAGCACTGGTAGTAAAGCACTTCTGTTGTGACCTCCTAAAATCCCTTTCAATGCCACTTGTACCATTCATTCATTTTCAAGCCTAATCTTGGTCCCACCAAACTTCTGTGGAATTGGACAACAGAAAGCTATGTTTTCCAGAAACTGAAATCCTGACTGGGATTCAGTGACTGAATATTGTTTGTCTGGCAGGAAGCCATCATCAAGGACCCCAATCTCCTCTTCCATAAACAGAGACAATGCTATTGATCCTGGGTGGTATCTGCTCTGAGATCTGCATTTGCAAAGTGTTGAGCATATATCATATTGGTATCATTGTTAAGGGATCAGACCTTACCAGGGCTGTTTTCATAGTCTCGTTCATCATTCTCAAGACAGCCGATTTACACTCCCAGTCTAGGCACCAAAAGAGATTTGTTTTGTTCTGCTCTGTCACTGATATAAACTGCTGAACTTGAAGGTAGGGATATATACATAAAGTTAATAATAAGATTATGAAAGAAATATAATTTTAGGACACAGTTTTGTAGAGATACTTTCTATTTTTTTCAGTGTAGGGATCAATTTTTGTTTCAAAGGCATATCTTTGCCTTTTCAAATGTTTATTTTCTGCAGGATTACAGAGAAAAAAAAATAAGTTAACCATTTCAGAGTAAATAACTGACTGGTTTACAAAGATAAATTACTAATTTGTTATATTAGAAATTAAATCTTTAATACGAAATGAAAGTTTATGAATTCTGTGATATTGTGATATCTTTGACAGCATTAAAAGGAAACACCTTGAAAACACCTAAATTTGAGACAGGTTTACACAATATAGACATTTAAGAACCATAGTGTTACAATGCACAATGTGAGCTATACTGAAACATGCCATTTACAAAGAAGTACAGCTGCTAACAAAATGTCAACTTACCTATTCAGTGATTGTAGAAATGGGGGAAAAATAAATTAATTTTAAAGGGTTATCTGAGGATTCAAATAAAATAATCAGTGAGCAAAAAATAGGGACAAGATAGTAATCACAGCCTTATCCCATTTTGAGTGCTGAATGACACTGAACAGGCTCTTGATAGCACTTATGTGCTTGGAGGTATATAGTGCATGCAAGGAAGAATCCTAGAATAAATTGAAATTTAAAAAAAAAAGAGTACACACATGCTTGTTTAGCTAGATATTAATTGCTAAAGAGATTGTTATTTAAATAAACATGTTTATACTTTGCAAAATATAAATGTATTTATAGAAACACATACACCTAACATCATCTGAATGCCCAAAATAACTTTCACACTCTAAGGGCAAATTAAGGGCAGGTAATGCTGTTTTCAGTTCTTACACCTTGGATTTGACTGAGTAATTTTGTTATCTACATTGTGCAGGTCAGTCTTGAATACTGGTATTTTGGGATCTGGTGGTTTCTCATGATTTGAGGACCTGCAGGCCCAGTTATTCTTATAGTCCCTCCTGCTGTCAGTAGTTGCTATTTCAACAACAGCTCTGAATTTCTGCAGTAATTAATTCATAACCACAACTACATGAGAAGCCATGGAACCCATGTTTTACTCTTACAAATATCCTTTAATTTTTGGCTGCAAAGGCTTCCACAAATACAATTCCCTGTCATGGTGCATTTTCTGTTTCATTAAATCTCCTTGCAGGCATTTGCAGTACCTTTGTTGTGAGCTTTGGGTTGATACCATCTAGGCTGTTTTAAAGCTTTTTATTGAACAATATTTTAAAAGTTAAAGAGTTTCAAGTTATCAGTTTCAAAGTTGCTACTCTGGTTTTGCTTGTTCCATCATGCCCTGACATTTTCCTCAGAGGAACCAAGAGCAGTTTGTGACTCAACATGGAAGTGCCTGCTCAGATTTAAGGTGCCTGCTCTTCATGGCTCACTTCTGCTGCGAATCCATGAATTTGCCCTGTTGATCATATTTTATCTCTCAACCCCACAGAAATATCTAGGAGCAACTGGGTACACTTAAATGGTCTTCAGTGCTAATCATTTGGAAAATGAAGTCACTGCTGAGACACCTGGCTCCCACAACCTCACTTGTCAGCTGAGAACTGTTGAAGTTCTATACCACAGGCTTCTGCCTTGTCATAAAAGGTGGCAGAAGCTCACATTGTCAGCAATAGAAAATAGCAGAGCTCACTGTGTCATTCTGTCCTCTGACTCTCACACAAAAGACCCTGTAGGTGTCCCATAGATATCCCATAGCTCCTGTGCTGAATCTGCCAGCAGGGAGACATAATAAGATATTTTATCTTGTTAGGTGTTTCAGGGGATGTTAGATACCTTTGCTTGGGAAACTGAATCAAGTTACTAATGTCAGACAGATCTTACATTTCCTTACACTTGTAAATTTACCTTCCCAAGACATATTGATTTTTGCACCTAGCTCTGAGTATTCACAGTAGAAATAGTCTTTCCATGACGTAAATTGACCTTTACCTGTGTCCCACATGACCAAGGTTTCTCTTCACATACTTTACTATACTTTCACCTATCACACTGATTTGTGCAGGTTTTAAACTTATAATTAGAAAGAAACATTCCTGATGTTTAAAGTAATAGTTCAGTCACAGTGTGTAGCTACTCTTGAGCGAATCCCACCAGGAAATGTTCTCTAAAGTAGCTGTTAGTGTTGCAAACACTTCTGTGTTGAATACAGAGGCATAGTGTTCTATAAAACACATTATACTTCATGGATTATTTCTGTCCTCCTCTGCAGCCCTTTGGAAAATGGGTTTGCATCTTGCAGACCTGACAGTCCTATGGGATGTTGGGACACTGCCAACATCTGCCAGTTTCCCCTGCAGGCCATGTGCTCTTCCCCACCTCTTGCCTATCTTCGAGTTTTACTTTTGTTTTGCCTCTTTTACTTCTGTGGACCCATATTCTCAAAAATTCAGCCACAACTTTTCTAAATACATCATCTTCTCTGACTACATTCTGGAAAATAACAGGATTGCTTTTCTTTTAAAATTGAGTTGGGATGTTCTATCTCATGTCTCTGAGCATCGCCATAATCTGTTCCCAAATTAGGGATTCCACAAAACCTTCAAAATTGCATGTCTGACTTAGTAGCCTCAGAGGTGGTATAAAAGCTTCAAAAATTTCTCCTAGTTTTTGATCTGTTATGAAACTATATAGTTCTTTATTTTCTCTGAAAGTACAATATTATTTCAAATCTCTTTAGAACAGTTAGATAACAGTTCATTCTTCTCTCTGTAAGTGCAGACTGCGAAACAACTGCAGCACTTCACACACAGCAAAATGGGGAAAACAGAAAACTTTTGCTCATGTTATTTCTCAGTAGTTCTGCATCCTATCTTGAAAAACAACACATTTTCTCTTTGTGTATGTGTCACTTTCCTGGACAATTTCAGATGCAAAGGAATAGCACTATAGACTCATCTAATTGCAAAGAGATGCTGCCCTGTTTTGCCATATTTTTATTCTCTTCAAGCACATGTTTTCATATCTTACATCTACTTGTAATCCCACTGAATGCTCAGGGTTTCTGTGTGGAGTTTATAGGCTTGAATATAACAGCAAAGAAAATGAAAAACTGTATGAAAACGCTTGAGAGGAAGACAGTGAGAAGTGCTTATCATAAAGCTGACTTTTCAGTTTAAAAGCTGTCAAAGCAGAATGTTCCAGGGTGTTGGATTTCAGCTTTAGCAGCAAAAGTCCAAATAGTTTTAAAAACAACTATTCACAGAACTAGCATATGTTTGAAGATATACACTGGGTCATTGCTTTGGGAGAAGAGCTTAAGGGAATGGAAATATTATAGGATGTCTTTCCATAATGCTTTTATTTTCCTTTTGTGTATCTATATCTATATCCTTATTTGTGTTTGTGTGCATGAATGTGGATGATTAAATGAGAAATCTTGTTGATATATTTGCATACAAATGCTAATATACACATACATATATATGCATATTTATGAAGAAAGTGGAGGAGAAAGTTAATTTATCTGTGTATCTCTTACTGACAAGTGCAGACTTCTCTGGGAAACCTTAACCTACACACAATGATATACAGAATTAAGTAATGTGAGAGCAGCACATTCTGTGTTTGATTTATTGCACAGCAGATAAATGCATATGCATAAGTTTGCTAATGTAGTAAGTAAACTATATGAAAGAGTTCCAGAAATTAAGGAAAAAAAGGCAGAAAATATTTATTTGGCCCAAACATCTTTATTTTAGAAAAGCAAAAATTCTTCCACAATCATCTTCTCTACCTCAGTCTTTCCAGTTGCATAAGAACAAGAGTTGACAGCTCTTTGTTCCTGAATTCTGCAGGAAATGTATGAATTTTTAAAACAAACCCACACCCCTTTCTTTTCATTACATCTTTCCCACTGTGTCTTTTTCTGTTTAAAAATATCACATCTTGGTGTTTTCTGTCTACATAAGCACAAAGATATATGGGAATTTTTATTTTTTTTCAGAAAGTATGGTGCTTTTTTTTTTGTCCCCTAGCAATTATTGTCTGCATGCTCAATGTGGTGACACTCACAAGAGGGATAAATGTGGGACATTTGCCCTTTTAGAGTCTGCTTAGCACCTTTTTCATAAAAATGGATTATCTGTTTTCCATTTTCTTTTCTCATTATAACCTTTGTCATGTGTGTGGGCTCCCTGGGCTCTAATGTCTCTTTCTTCATGAATTAAAGGGGGAATTCTCCTTTTCTTTGACCTTTTCAGTATTCTGCACTTCAGTGGGGTGGCATTTCCACTCCTTAAAGACTACAACCTGTGCTGACTAATCAGCCAATCAAACGCCAATTACGAAAGTAAAATCAATTACTGTTGCTGTTAAAGCCAAACCTCATCTGACATATTTTGGCCTCCTCTGCCATCATCCACTGGGAGAGTTAAAGCTCTAATGACAGGGCTATATAAGGAAACAGGCCAGATCCTTTCACACATACTGCAAAACCTTTTACTTGACTAACACAAAGAGGAATTGAACTGTGTAATGGGGAATTCAGGAGTTAAATTCAGTATTGCCTTATGTCTTGTCATTTGTGTGACTATCAGCAAGACATTACAGGCCCCATACCCTCACCAAAGAAAAGGTTTAAAACCATAATTGTTGAATGTATGTCTTCCTGTCTCCTGGAAGAGGATGCTGGGCTCAGCACTCAATCTGCACAGGTTACATCTCTGAACCCTTTCAGATGATTTCCCATCAGAGATCTTTGTTTGCCACAGTGTTGGCTACTTTCAGAAATGGGCACAGTGTCTGGAATTTTAAATACACTCTGGAGCCTCATATTTCCTATTAATCAACTGTTGGCAGCTTCCTTTTCAGCAGACAAGAAAATGAAATCATCTTAGAGGCTTATTGGCCTTACATACAGTAAACAGGGCGACCAGGGTGACTCACCTGTTATCTTTGTTGATCTGAGAGAAATTTAAGTGTGTGGAGAAGACTCTTTGAATTAGTCTTTCAGATATCCCTCTAGGCTTCACAGTGTAAAGTATCTTCTGTTTCTTTGGTTGTTGAACTGTTGGAAGTCTAATTTTCCAGCTTTCCTCTGTGGGCATACAGGAAAGAGCATATGGGAGGAAGAGTGAATTTCACTTATAATAGACGGGTTCTGAAGTTGGCTCCTATTGCAGGAATTATTGTGCTGTTTTAAAATCTTGCTGGAATGGAGGTGATGACAGTGAAGACATTTCTGGGGAGGATGAGAATTTTGTTAACTAAATATTCATATCAGTTGTTTTAGACTTGCTATTCTGTTGACCTTTACAATCTTCATTTTTTACATGTGATCCTCCCTTATGTCTAAAATGGTTCTGTTAGGTCTTTACTGGAAGATGGAGTGTTACTTCATTGTGCTGATTTCCAGATATATTTTTGTTGTAACCCCCAACAGCATTTAGAAAACTTAAGTCATGGATAATAACAATTTAAAAGACATGAGTTGAACTGTTTACTGGAAATTCCACTGGAGATCTGCAAGCAGTTGCAATCAGAATTCCTGGACATCATAGAGGGGATCTCATGGTCAAAGGACTGAGTTCTTCTTTGTATTGTTTCCCTTTTTCCTCACTTCTAAATGAAGAGATAATCAATTATCCCAGCATGTTATTATCATTTCTCATGTGTAGCAAATACTCTCTCATAAATTAGATAGTATTTTGAGACAAAAGGCAAGATTCATCTCAACTATCTTGAAATAGGTAGAAGTTAGGGAGTTACTTTTACAGTGAAATTCAGATTATTAAATTTAGTTGTCTGAAACCATCACCTGAATCTCAATCTGAGCCATACGTTTGCCTTAGATCAGAGGAATCCCATTACAGGTTTGTGATCTGAAACTTTTATATTATTTCCCTGTAAATAAATTGCTAAAATGAGACACCTAGCTTTTAGATGAGACACCTCGGTTTTACAGATCAGATATGTCTCACCCCAAAAGCCAACATGATTTTGGGGTGATGTCTTCAAATATCGCTTATGGCAATCATCCTGCAAAACTTACACACAATGAAAATTCCTTCAGTATGTCCAAGTGTGATCCAAAGCCCTTTACAATCAGTGGGAGACTTCTGGATCTATTCTGGAAAGGAAGATGTTTAAGAACAAAAAAACTTTCCTGACAGAATCCCCCTCTGCAGTCAAAAGAGAAGCTTGAAGGGAATGATTATGCAACAAGATCTATTTTGTCTGTCCCTGTAATGGAGGAGGGCATGTCACTTACACACTGGTATATTTTAGCAACCAGAGCATGTAATTTAGCTGGTTAAGCAGAACGAGCATCGCTGACATTCAGACAGCTCTCCCTTAGGGCTGTAAAGGACAGTTATCTATCTATTGAAAATATATTTTCCCTCCACAGAACATTTTAATAACTTAGTCTGGAGTCTGCATTGCACAGGGGTTGAGAACCCAACATTTGCATCACTTCAGAGTCATTGAGGTTTCCAGTGCATCTAAGTCATAAAATTCCTTGAGAAAGGGCAATGTTATACTTCAGCATGCAAGATTGTTAACATGTCATATTTTGCTTGCATAATTTGAGTGGTCTGTAACAGCATAGAGTTTTGAAACTTCATTTCTCTGTTAAAAATAAACATATGATCTCTCCTCTCTGGTGGGAAATGACAGGACCTGAGGGAAGGGCATGAAGTTGTGCTGGGGCCAGTTTAGGTTGGATATTAGAAAAAGGTTCTTTCACTCGGAGGGTGGTTGGGCATGGAAGTGGCTCTTCAGAGAAGTGGTCACAGCACCAAGCCTGGCAGAGTTCAAGGAGTTTGGACAATGCTCTCAGGCACAGGGTGTGATTGTGGACGGGTCAGGGCCAGGAGTGGACTCAATGCTCCCAGATCAGACATGACAAGATGTAGCTGAAGCAGCTGCTGTCTCTTTGCTCCCTCTCTCCACACAGCTGTCATACAGCCTTAGCTCCCAGATATCATTTTTGGAGCCCATTCAAAGCACTGACCCCCCTGCCATGGGCAGGGACACCTTTCACTAGACCAGGTTGCTCAGAGCTCCTTCCATCCTGGTCTTGAACACTTCCAAGGATGAGGCATCCCTTCTCTGGACAACTTGTTCCAGGGCCTCCCCAGCTTCACAGTAAAAAATTTCTTCATAACATCCCATCTAAACCTACTCTCTTTTAATTTGAATCCAATCTCCCCTTGTCATATCACTACAGGCTCTTGTAAATAGTCTCTCTTCATCTTTCTTGTAAGCTCCCTTTAGAAGTTCCTCCAATTAGGTCACCCCAAAGCCTTTTTGTTCTTCAGGCTGAACAATTCCAATTCTTTTAGCCTTTCTTCATTGGAGAGGTCCTCCGTTCCTCTCATAATTTTGGTGGCTTCCTTTGGACTTGCTACAACAGATTGATGTCATTTGGGCTTAAGATGGAATATATGCAAGCTAAAAATATGTCTATGCTGAGAAATAAGATATTTTGGAATCTAGAGTCCATTCCTAGTGGGATGAAATAAGTAACTTCAGAAGGCAAATCTCCCCACCTTCCTTCATTAATTTTATTTGGATGAGATTGATCACTGTCAGGGGGTGCATGTTTTATCACAAGATACATAGACACTGCTAAATTTGATGCAGCTTGGACTTTGATAAATAGCTAAAAATGGCTCAGATCCAAAATATTAATAATGTGCAACAATTGGTTAATTAAATATTAATTATTAATATTAATAATATATTTTTCTCAAAAGGAAACCCCCAGAAATATATTAAAGAATGAAACTATTTTAAGATCTATCAGGCTGGTTTTATGATGAGAGAAAAATATTTCCTCAACTAATACATTTTGTTCATTATTGGTGTAAGATAAGAGAGAGAGGAGAAGCAAGGGAATAAATGGCTGGAGTACAAGGCTGCACAGACTATGTACAGATCTAATTTGGTTATTTCATACTATTCTTTAAACTAGATCTCAGTCACTCTCTTATACCTTCCAGGCAGATGTATTTTTATGCCCATTCAGAACTTCTATGGGATACAGAAGTCTTGTGACTAGAGGAGCAGGGAGAACTGGAGGAACAGCTTGCTGGGGACACTTGGCCTTTATGAAAACAGAAGACACGATAGATGAGGTGGTGAACCTCCTCACTGTGGAAAAAATTCTGAAAATCTATTAATTTTACAACTATGCAAGTTGTACTGCAAATGGACACAAATATCCTTCATATCATGAGAAAGAAGTTGCAGAGTGATTTTCTCTATAATTTGTTGACTTTCCTTTGTTTTGGGGCTCACTAGTCTAGAGATTAAAGCAAAGTAATACACAGCCATTATCTTTCATGTCAGGGGAATGGCTAATACACTTCAACATGGTGAGTATAAAATATAGAAATATCTTTTGGGAGAAGAGCAAATAACAGAGTTCCCACATCACAGTCCTTCTCATCATTTTTCCCTAGGAAAAAAGCCAGGGATTGTTCCTATGGAGAAGTTTGAAGAGACATTTCTGGCATCAAACAATTCACCTCTTATTAAACAGTATATATTGTCAGTTATCAAATTCTATAAATAACTCTAGAGCAGCCAAGTGAAAAGATAGATAAAACCCAATAAAAAAGTGCATGGAAAATATCTATTTCCAAGAGTAGATTGACCAACCTTCCAACTTCCATTTATGGTTTTCAAATAAATAAAAATAGTTTAAATTAATTGTTTTTCATTCAGATTCTTCAGCACTGGGAAATTGCAGGACATGGAAAACTAAATTTATACAACCTCCACTTAATCTAAGCTTACTTAATTTTATCCAAGATAACTATTATTCTTTTGAACCAGGAAAAACTATCACAACGAACACAATTGACTTCATGTTAAGAATTTCTGCATATATTTTTCCCCTGGAATTGTTAAAAGATAAAGACAGATATTTTAACAAAGCCCTTCTGAGAAAGGGACAAAAAACATGTTTTGATCTCTGGTCCAATTCATACAGAATAACCCTTTGCTTCTACTCCCGTGTGATTTCTTGGACCTTTACACCTGACTTTTTCTAATCTGCTCACTTTACATCTGGAAACTTCAGAGGATTAAGGTTATTTGGTTTGTATATCAGCATTTCTGATCTTTAAATTAGTTTCCGCAGTATCAGGTAATGAAATGTGTTTATACATTTCTTCTGGCTTGGAGCTCATTCTGTTCTTCATGGTTATCTTTTCTCATGCACTTTCCTCTCTGCAGTTCCACACTGCAGAACTCTGCCCTTAGCAAGTGCTCTTTCAGGAAGTAGGTATTATCCATTCTAATCTCTTGAATTCCAGGGAATTTTGGAAAACCCATGTAGCATTCTGCTAGGGAAGATGGGCCGAAGTTTGAGAGCAGATCTATTACATCCATCAACCAAATTTATATCAGGTAGTTAGTAGATGCTTTTGGAATATGTACATCATAGTTAACCATCTTAGGCTGGTACAAAATATATATGTCATATTAAAAGAATGAGATAAAGCACGGAATTTTCCACAGTAATTTTTGTAACCTTGCTAGCACACATATACACACGAAGCAAAACAAAAAACAACCCCAGGCTTTATAACTAGTTAGAAATATTTTTCTTTATGATTTTTAAAAATGCATTTTTCCTCTAAAGGTGTAATACCATTAGAATGCATTTCACAACCCAGCAGTTTTATGGCTGCAAAGCAGTAGCTACAATTTGTGTGGAAATAGCAGTGTGTTAATGTGCGGGATAATATTCAGCATGAATAAGATTATTCAGGCTTCTGGGAGATGAAAAGCTTGATAAGCTGTGAGATATTAATAATACTGCATTTGTTGTGGTGGCTGTGCCAGATTGCAACAAACTAATTTCAAACCATCTCAGGACATAAAACAGTCTATAAATAAAGATTTAATTACGTAGTACCTGAACTGTGCATTGTCTATAAAATATAGACTGACCAATCTTAAAATAAAATGCTTTTTAAAAAAATTATACTTCTAAATTTTTAGAAAACTTTTGCTTTAGGAGAAAAACTCTAAAATACTGGTTCAACTTCCTTGTTGCTATTTTTGAGTAGAGATTCCAAGCAATGGACAACCAGATCTCTCCAGTAATATGTTCTGTGTTCTCTAACAAAAATTAAGAGTTCAGAGTTAGACTGGAATTTGTCTGAAGATCTGGATTGATAATATTCTTGAAGAACATATGGCAACAATATTTCATAAACACTATTGACAGACTCAGTGTTAGGTTTTAAATATGGTTGAACAGTGCTGTGGGCTTTGATTCAGTTTTAATCTATCTCTGTGTTCCTTCCCAGAGATTTGGCTGATATTTAGTTAAGTGAATGACCACATGTGCACCAGCTGAAAGAAGCTCCTTCCAAGGCCTCTCAGTTACCAATGAATTACCAACACGTTATCAATGCATGTCAGTGTGTGTGTGAGATTTTCACATCAGGTTCTGACTGTGGACCTTGGCATGGGATAGCAGTAAACTCACCTAATTCAATTAGCTGTTTTTTCCCTTGCTACCTTACACAGTGGATGCTGTCCCAATGGGGAATAATATCCTGCAGCCAGGAAATTTTCTGTAAAAAAGGTGCTAGCAAAAACAGCTGTAGCTGTGTTGATTTCTGTCTTCTTTCATCTTTCTTTATCTCACATGATTTATGTGAATAACAGATCAAATACTTGAACCTATATTTATAAAAAAACTTGGGGTTCTCCAAACCATCCATTATGTCTCTTCGAAGCTGATCTTGCAAAAAAAGTGTCTTCAGTGATATATAATTCAAAAACTATTTCTCAGATTATCAATATCTCTTCATTCTCTCTGGCAACTGTTATTTTGCTAAGTATAATGTTGTGTTTACCTTAGAAATTATATCTGCTTCTTCCTACTGTCTGCACCTGAATTTCCAGACTCTGATGCTCCTGTGTAGTTTCACCTAAGTGGGCTACTCATCATCACACATAAAAACAGTAATTGAAGGGGACGCCGGGTGTATTAGAATTGAGTAATTCAAGTACTGCTGTGGATAACCCCATCCTGGCATGTTGTTACTCCATTTTATTTTCTTTCAGAAACATGTGGAAGCCACAGACATCTTCTAACCCACTTTTAGACTCTGCCTATCTACTGACATATGCAGCTTTAAGATGCAGTGCTGAGGACTGACAAAGGATTCTCTAACAAAAATCGTGGATCTAGGCTCCATAAGTTCCATTTGTAAGCATTTTAGGAAAGAGGAGCCTAAGATCTAGAGGACTGTCTGAAGTTGTCCTTCTGTCTATCCCTGGTTTGTAGTGGACTTTATATCAGGCTCCTCCTTTTAAAGTGCCTTGTATAAAGTAGAAATCCATTTCTTATTTCTTATGTAGTCACCTCATTGCACTAAAGAAGTAATAATCCAGGATATTAGAAAACAATCTCCAGTTTTCTGTGATATTAAATCACACGTTGGCTATGCCTCAATCGGAACATCCTTTTGTTCTGTATCCCCTTATTATCTAGTGTAATTTCTGTCTCCAAATAAATTAAACTTGCTAAAAAAATCATGGAATGTCTCTTTCTGTCTCCATTGCACAGTATTTGTGATAGAAAAGTCTTTCCTGTTCTTATCAATAGCTTCCTCCTGAGTGCCTTTATTCCAGGGTTATAAGGTTTAATGAAAGCTAGTGCTTCAGGCAACCATTTACATCTCTCTTGAACACTACAGATTTTGGAGGCAGCCTTTTGAAAGAAGATGCTTTGTGCTGTAGTGACTAAATGAACAAAAGGGATTTCCTTTACAGATTAACTAATGCAGCATAGGGAAGATTACATCAGGTTTGAGCAGTTTAACAGCAGTGTGCTATGCTATGGGCTTGATAGGACAACAAGATTAAAGGGGGGAATAATCCAATTTAGAATTAATTTAAGTCTGCAATACTCAGTTCCAGATAGCCTATTAGGAAAAAATATCAAAATTAAAAACCCCTAAACAAAGAAAAACCCCATGCCAAATAGAAAGCAACACCAATTAAAAAAAAAAAAAAACCCCAAAAAAACCCCCAAACCTAAACAGTAATGTACTGGTTTCCTCAAAACATGTACAGAATACTCTTTACGTGGCTGATTGATGTGGAAATGTTCTCTGCAGTCTAGCACCAATCAGTTTTGGTAAAAAAAACCAACAAACCCAAACAGTAATGTACTGGTTTCCTCAAAACATGTACAGAATACTCTTTACGTGGCTGATGTGGAAATGTTCTCTGTAGTCTAGCACCAATCAGTTTTGGTTAGTTTTTACAATCCTTGTATCACAACATAAATGCATGCTATATCCCCCACTTTTAGGGAGCTCATTTAAATTTTTTTATTACAATGAATCTGTCAAGTTCCTTGTAGATTTTAGGACCAAGTTTTACAGGGAGCAGCATATTTCAGAAACCCACTTTTTGATCTTATCTTGTGAAGCCTAGTAGGGAGGAACAGGAAGAGGCAGGACATAAGGGGGTTGAGGATCCCTTATCCATCTTTCAGTAGGCATTAACCCAGAATGTCATAATGAGGAAGGTCTTATTAATTAAACATCAGTTGAATATCTGTAGAGTTATTTGCACTGGAGGAGAAAAATCCAATTTCTTACAACAGCATGAGAAAAGCAATTGACTGCGGTGCTAATATCTGTTGATCTCTTTGTCTCATCAAGAAGATACATTCTTCAGTGAAGGATGGTAAAAATGATGTCAAGATAATAAAGGTTGCCCAGCCAGACACTGAGATGTGATTATCAGTGTTAAATTGCAGATTTGTGCTATTTCAAAATGCAATAGCACAAATGAGGAAGGAGTAACCATCTGTTGATATTGTTCCTGATAGAAAACTGAGAAGGAGGAATTCATAGGAATTGTTGGGAACAAACAGGGAGAGAGATAAATATGAATGAAACAGTTCTATGATTTAGGATCTATTGATTTACACCCTCATGAGAAAAGTCTTGGTTATGGCTGTGTTATGGAGACTGGGGACAAAGGGCTGGAGTATCCCAAGGAATGGCTTTCTGGGTGAGTGTAGTTATCCCCTCAAGCCGAGAAAGAAGTTTTGAATTTAGTAATTTAATTATTAAGATGGTCTGGTATCAATGTTGTTCTGCTTGACAGCTCCTGTGTGTCTGGTTCAAGGAATTCTATGTGTCAGGGTCTTTTTTAGCAGAGACAAGATTGCACATTTGTCTCCCTTAACTTCAAGCTATTCTTCCAAATATCTTAGCAAGATTTGTACCACCCACAGCACATGCAAAACATGCCCCCAGTTTCCAGTCCCTGAAGCTAGAAGACTTTCTACCATTATTTCAGACTCTTTACAATATATTTAATTTTTTTTTTTTAATCATGCAACAAATATTAATTGTCTGTTATAACAGACAGTCTGTTACAACAATGGGAATGTGGTGTTAGGTCAACAGTGGAATGAAGATTTATGGACAAAACTGACTGTTTCCCTTTTCTCTTTTACCTAAAGATGGATTTTTTTTTTCTCAGACTTTTCATAAATAGTAGAGTCTTAACTGTCTACTGGTACTATCACTACATTGTTTAAATGTAGCAGATAACCTGTATTAAAGTCAGCAATTTTAATGTTTTAAATGTTTGACTGGGAAAGGTCATTGTGGAAAATTGCATTTTAAAAAGGTTTTCTGTGATGCCAGAAGTCCATGCTGGAGCTCTTCTCTTAAAATTCAGATCTTAAAAATTGACTTGTCTATCCCAAATCTGCTCAGAGAGGTTTATAAACAACAAGTTGAACTCAGATATTCACTGTGTTGATAGAAACACCAAGGTCAAAACTCAGTGGAAAAACAAGTAAAAAAAAACTCAAAAAGGACCATTCGGTTAAAATCTCTACTGCAGTTACCTCAATGTTGTTACGATCAAGCATGACAGAGTGAATTGATTCTCTCAGCCCCTGATATGGTGAAAAGCCAGCTCTATAAATAACACTAGGAGGAAGGTCAACATTTATATCCAATGTCCATTCACATTTACGTCTAAGAAATAAAGAATTTATTGAAAGAGCAGTTGGATATAAATTCCTAATCTCTGACATATTGCTATTATTCCATCTTCAAAAAAAATGTATAAAACTTCATGACTCCTGCTCTTGGTAAAAGACAGCTGGAAAGCCAGAAGTCAGGAGCCTAATGAAGAAACCACCTTTGCCATCATAATTGATTGAAGTTTTTTTTCTTTTTTTATTAATGTGACCTTTTGCCAACTCCATCACAGAAGTGCATCTGTCTAATAAACCTGCGTGTTATTAGACCAGGTTTTTACTGGACTGAGTTTTAATGTAAAGAATTGGTTTTTGTCTTTCCCAAAGTCCTTGAAAGCTTTACCATGTAGATCAGAAATGTGTCAAAATTACTTGTTTGAGGTTGATAATTTTAAAATTTTATTCCTTCTAGTCTTCATATTTCTCTTATTAGAAACAAATGAATCCAGGGATTTCAAAATCACTCTCAATGCAAACTACACTACCAAAAATAATAAGAAATGTTCTGGTATCTATGAAGCAACTTATTTCAGTTCACAAATATTCATCAAAATACTCCATTCACTTCTAAATATTGTTTTGAATTGAATGCCAAACATAGAAAATTTGCCAATGTCTTGAATGAAAACAGAATAAGGGAAGGATGTCACGAGTTTGTCCCCCTTTTCCCCCATGGTAACTGAAAGTTCTTCATAGATTGGGAAGAAACAGCAGTTTTAGTAGCTGAAATACCTTTTGCCAGTTTACTCATGATGTCATGTCAGGGTACTTCTGTCTCTCTCTTCTTCCACAGAAATTGCTAAAAAGCCACTACACGCAGAATCCTTTTAGTTTCTCAGTATCTTGAAAATAACAAGATTGGCAGACAATTGACCCCTCATAGATGAACCCAAATTTAAGGTTAAAAAGCAATTCCCTGTACTCTGAAAAATGCAGTTTATCAAATCTAAGACATACAACTGGCATTTCAGCTGCCAACCTGATAGCTCTTTTCAAGATGATCTTCATGAAATATAATGGAAAAATCCTTTAGGATGGTGCAAGGTAGATCTACCATGGTTTACTCTCATTGCCTCAAACTAATTGACTTGGTGCAGAAAATAAAATCCATTTTTCTGTCATTCTGTCTTGTATCTTGAAAAGCTAAATCAGAGAAGGATAGATGGAAGCTGTTTGACATTCCTGACAGTACAGTTTGTATTCCATTCAGTCAGACTCTTAATAATGCCATCAAAAAGCTCTAGGCCACCTAAGCTCTAGCCATAGAAGGGTCTAATAGACATTTTTTTCTTCAGCAGCTAAATCAACATGGGACTTCACAGCCACAAGAGCCACAGCCTTACAGCAGCCTATCATGCTGTGGGAGTCTTATCAAAGTTGCTGTAGCTTAAGTCCATTTTCTTGGTCATAGCCTTCAAAGGAGCCCCTCTTGAGCAGCTGGATTATGAACACTCCTTTCACGTGACAGCCTGAAAATGAAATGAAAGAACAATGTCTGTTGAAAGAAGACATTTTAGTAGACTCCGCCATTAAATCTGTGAGTATTTTTTTTAAATAAGAGGCATTGGTGTATTAAAAGTCCCTGAGCAATTTCAGCTTTGCTGTTTCTATCAGTTTTATATTGTTTTTTCCAACTTGACAATTAGGCTTATTGTGAGCAAGAATGACACAAAAAACAAGTTATAAAGACATTTAGGTATAAATTGTCAATAGCCCTGCATTTTGAAGTCTGTTTTTTGTTTGGATTATTTTTTGGTTTTTGGTTTGTTTTTTTTTCCTGAACAGATCTGTGAAGCCAACACATTACAAAATATTAGAAATATAAGCAGAGATGTGAGATCATTAAGGTATTGTGGTCAAATTCCTAAGATTACCTGAGCAGGCAGTTTTTGACTCTGCATATCATGGAGTAGATTCATGGAATGTATTTCCTACCTGCAGTTGTACAAATATCCATATCCAAATATCCAAATATTCTTTACATACTGAGTAATCAAGATCACATATAATTCCTTTTGTACCACAACTGCATTTGCATCTTCAATACCCCTTTAAAGATTATTTTATTTGCCATTTATGCAAAAGAATTAATGTAAATGTACTGAAGAAAAGCCTGGGTTTCTCTGCTCTTTGGTATGTCAGAAGAGTGGTCATTGCTCTGCAGCAATGTGCAGAGTCCAGAAAGGAGAAAAAAGACAGAGGAGTCTCTTCAAGTTTTTCTAAAAAAGGGAATCTTAATCCAAATAAAACGCCAGCTGCAACACAGTTTGAAATGTAGTTCTGCAAAGTCTGTTCATTCTGTGAGACATGCTGTTTTGCTGGCCTTTCCTAGACTGCAGGGCTCAAGCTTTTCCATCCTTTTAAAATTCACTAGGTTTTTCGAGCTTGGAGAATGCCACTTTTATTGTCTGCATTCCTTCCGGAGTTTAGAAAAGGAAAGTTCCTCTTCTACGTGGCTGTGAAATTAAGAAATAATTTTCTATGTTAATCTACCCTAATTATTGTGTGGTATGGACAGAAAATATTCTTCTAAAAAGGACAAAGAGAGACACCTTTCTGAAACCGGGGTGAGAACTATCTCTGGGACTACTTTTGGTTTGCCCTGGATCCAGCTGCAAGCACTTTGCAGCAAAACCTTCTTCTCCACATCATTTGAACGAGATGTGGGACTGGAAATAGGTCCTAGAGCAAATGATGCACAACTTGGGGATGAAAATTGGAAAGCTGAGTTCAGTCTTGTAGAAACGTCCTTAAATCCAATGAGATTACCTGACCAAACCTGCTGTGTGACCTTGGCTTCTGCTTGGCCACAGACCCTGCACACTGAATGGATGGGCAGGAGCTGAGACACAAGCCAATAAATAATACTACTGTAGGGCCACTCTTGAGGAACATGAGTAAAGCGAAGGACAAAGAAACTTTGCAAGAAGGGTGAGACAACCTTTCTGAGCATACATACCTCTATGATAAAACTATTTTAAATTATTTTTTCTGATGAGCTGCGGCGCAGTCCTGGGCTCTGATGTGTCAGGGTTGTGAAAGTCCCAGTATTACATGAGACTCCCAGGGTGCAGCCTGCAGTATAACAAATTAGCATGGCTTCTACCAAAGTGTCAATGACTGACAGGCGATGAGTTGGTGCTGACAGCACAGGGTAGCTGAAGCTGCTGCTCCACTGCCTGAACAGCTGAGCTCAGTTTTTCCCTACCTTAAAGAAAAGTGAATGCAGTCCACATTTCCGTTCCTGTTGGGTTATTGATCGCTCTCAGCATAGGGTGTGCCATGGAGAGATTCTCTCCATTTTAAGCAGAATATGGCTGGACTATTAAAACAAATGTGAGAACTTTGCTCTGGAAATATCAGAGTTTGTTTAATGGACATTGAAGGCACATATGACTTTAATTAAGAATAATAGAAACATGAGATCTCAGCAGTTTATTATGAGTGTGGGTAAGAAAAAGCTCTCTCAAGTGTGAGGCAGAAGAGCATCAGAGCAGCAAGGGGAAGCAGAGGAGCCTCATGGGACCCCCCACAAGGTTTGAATGGATCCTCATTGTTCTCTCCTGTGCTGTGCTATATTCAGCCAGGCATTTAGCTGTCTATTCTTGGTATTCTGTGCAGTAATGAAAGGGTGCTTACAGAAAGGGAAGAAGGGGAAAAAAAGGGTGAGGAAAGCTGCCAGAATTTCCTGCAGAGACCCAGGATGCCATCTGCCCAGGAGAAAACGTTAGATCCTGATTTTAGAGATTTATGTGAAAAATCCCCTACCTTGCTGCCTTTCATCTTTGTCCATTATCTGGCCATGATGGGATTCACTCCCTCCTGCCACTGCCTTTGCTGTTGGTCTGCAGTACCTCAGTGCTGCTGCTTCTGGAGTGTGGAGCCACCAGCTGGTGCCATGTTCCTCCTGCTCTGATGGAAAACTAAATTATCCCTCTCTCCCTCCCACAACTTTGCTATAGGTGACACGGTAAATAAAAAGTCTTGTGTGGCCTTGAGCCCAGCCTCCAACAGCCTCCCAAGATACCAGACAGAAAAGCAGAAAAAGTATTTGCCTGTTAGGGGTTATTGAATAAAGCTATTTTGAAACAAAACCTCTATAGTGCAACAATCTCTTTGAATCATTAAGACTTGTGGGGAGAGTTTCAGCAAAAGAATGCTGAAGAATCTAAATGTTGTTTAGATTATGCCTGTTAGAGTGGAATTCCAGTGAGGAATAAGAGCAGAGTATAGCAATAGCTATCACAGTGGCTGATGCTAGTTAAGAGCACTTTTATATTATAGCTGGAGTGAAGTATGGATGTTGGCCTCAGTTTCCTCATCTGTGAATTTAGTACTTATTTGCTTCCTGAAGAACTGAGCAGTTTCTTGAGTACATTTTTATTATCTCCATGTAGGATTCATACTGTGAAGTAAAGAAAACTGTGATTGGTCTGTTTAGTGGTGCTAGAAGACCAAACACTATTTTTTCCCCCTTCTTGTACTGTTGAATTCAATAAATGGGAGGAGAAAAAAAGATGGAAAAAACCATAAAGAGAAAAAGTTGTTTTAGTTACCTTACAACAATCAGTTCAAAAGCAGAATTCAGCATTATGACACACAGATGTGCCAGTCACCAGAAACCCATTGAATTACGTCTCTTGTCACACAGAGTATTCTTTGTGAAATCCACCACCTTTTCCTCTTCAACAGTCTTTAGGCAGGTAGCTTGGGGGCTTGGGGGCTGCTGACACCACCTGCAAGGAAGTCAAGTGCCAACAGGCCTCGAGCAAAGCAGAGCTGGTACAGGCACCTTGGGGTGTGAGAGGTGGCCAGGAAAGCCTAACTGAGAGAGGAGATGGCCTCAGTCGCTGACTGATAAATCTGGAACAACAACTCATTTTACATCCACAGTATAAGCTCTAGATCAAGACAGTGGTTCCCAGTTCCCATAGCCCAGTAAATGGCTTGTGCCCTGTGCCTGTGGTTTGAACTCCAGTATGGGATCCTCTGCCAGCACTCTGTGATGAATTTAAATTCAGAGGCAGGAGTGGGCCTTATAAATTCCCAACCACTTTTATGCTGCATTGTCACCCAAGACAAATGGTATTTTGTACCTGTGTGAAAATAAAGCCTGGTGAAAACTGACAACACAGGGAAATGTTCAGCTTGTCCTGATTTCTCTTGCATTTCTTCCATTTCTTGGAAGCTGATTGAACCATCCAAACCTAATGCCCCACTGTTTTGGTTTGAAAGACAGGTGTGCTAGGGAAGGCAGGATGCTCCCTTGGAATGGAGAATGTAAATCCCCTGCTTTTCAATTACTATCATTTTGAAATTAAGGGGCTCTCAGGCAAAGATATGGAAATAGGAAGAACAGTTCTTTACTAGTATGTATGATAAAGCAAACAAACAACAACTCTGGCATTAACAAACAGAACCAGGAATGCAATCCCAGCTTTCCCGACCGCCGGCGCTTTCCCTTTGGTGCAGTTCCGGTCGCGGCCACCAGGGGCGCTGCTGGCTCCCGGTGGGCGGGGCAGGTGCGATGATTCCCCCACGGCTGCAGGGGGCGCTGTGGCGCAGGCTCAGGGAGCACGCGGCAATGGCGGCTCGGCCCAGATGGGAAGGGACGGAGGAGAGGCTTTGCTTCAGAAACCCCTGGGGAAGTCAATCCTGGTGCTTTAGCAGGACTCTGGGAAGCAGAAAGCTGAAATGGCAGCAATGAGCAGGAATCCCGGGCTGGTGGATGGAGATGTACCAGAAGCTCTGTGGTGGTAGCTGGACTGTGGCATGTCCCAGCAGGGCCAGGGGTGTGGGGCCCAGCAGCAGAAGAAATCAGCTTCTGTCACTGTGATAGTTTATGAAAATCCTTTTGGTGGAAGATGTCAACTTCAAGCGTTTGCTTTGACAACTATTTACACATACAGACAACACCAAAATCACTTCAAAATAGTCGCTTTCTTAAATGATACAAGGATAACTGCATCAAATTTCTCATATGAATGAAACCAGTTATTGACAATAGTTTCTATGACAGTATTGAATAACTGGGTTCAGTTTGGATTTGTGCAGAGTGGGTACAAAAAGTACTCTTAACATCAAAGTGCATAATGATCATACCTTGATCACTATCACTCTTGTTCAGTGCTGAGGAACGGACTTAGATGTTTACTCTCTCTTTTCCTTTATCCAAATTATTATTTTCCCTTCTGTGCTCAAACCATTGACAATATAGAGAACAGAAATCCTCTTTTCTTCTATTTATGTCTTTTTTTCCCCCCTCTGCAGTTTTCCACTCTCTCTATTCTCTTCCTCTGTTGCTTTGAGAAGTGGATAGGTGTGAGAGGGGGAAGACTTACCCATCTAGTTACACGTGCTGCCATCATCAGAGAATTTGCAGCACTGTCTTTGGACAGGCCAGATGTTTCCAACCTCTCATTGTCTTTGTCAGAGTTTGCAGGTGTCTTGGGGCAAAGTCCTTTGAGTCATCATGTTCACTGATGCACACTTCCTTCTTGGCATTAAATTTACTTGCACAGGGAGAATGTAATTTTTCTGACATGCAGTTATAGAAACAGCAGTTGTGTTTGTGTGCTGTATGCAAAGAGGGTGCCTGTTTACTGCTACACCTCCAAACCTCCTGTTCCTTGTTGAGACTGTTGAGACTAAGAACATCAGGGTAAAAAAAGTGTTTGTGAAAGGCTGTCATTGGATGCCAGGGGAAAGCTTATCCTGAAGAGTACAAGTACAACAAAGAAGGTTTTGAATTTCTTCTGAGTTCTTTCAGTATAAATAAAAGAATTCCAGTGAGGTGATCTGTCTAGAATTTAAGAAAAACAACAGACTATTTAAAAACAAAGAATCCGTTCTGAAAACAAATGTACAAAGAGAAGGGAGAAAATAGTGTCTACCAGGTATTGAGCCTGTCCTTGCTGTCAGAAAGCTCATCTGAATGCTCCCCCTGACCTGAGCCCTGTGCCAGGGTGTCCCTCTCTGCATGGAAGCCAGCAGCACCTCCTGAAGGAGCAGGGCTCTCCTTGGCACAGCTCTGACAGCAAATTGAAATGAAGAGCAAAATCCAGCCCTCTGCAAGCCAAGATCCTGACTGATACTGTGAATGGAAATTTCCTGCACAGCTATTTTTGTGTATATTTGTGATCTATAGTAGATGCTATAACTGTATGTAATTTATGCCATAGTCTGTAAATACATTCACTCACACTTCCAGATAACCACACTCATGGGTGACCCCAGCTCACAGTGTTCTCTCTTTAATCCTTTTTGCATTTGCACTGTAGCTACAGTGACACCTGAAGTCTCAGTATTTTTATAGAAGGATGCATGAGATGGATGTTACAAATGTACACTTTATTTCCCATGAGCAACACTTCATTATGGACAAAAATATTATTCTCCTTGTACAGGTTCTTAGAGGAAAGATCTTGTAAGCAGCTAGACTGTCTGTTCTCTGCCTCTCTGTGTGTAACCAGAAACACACCTGAGGAGGAAGTGAATACCTGAGATTAAATCTAATGTACCTGAATAAAAATTTTAAAACTCTGGAGAGAAATGAATAGAATAGAATAGAATAGAATAGAATAGAATAGAATAGAATAGAATAGAATAGAATAGAATAGAATAGAATAGAAGGTTCTGGATGCTTTATATCTGTTGCAGGACAGGTGAAATAAACTAGTAAATAAAAAAGTTTACACTAAGAAAACACACAGCTGTCTGAAAAAATCAATTACTTTTATTTTTATGTTTCCTACAATTGAGAACCCGTGTGTTGGGCCCTGATGGTTTGGTATAGGAGCAAACCAGACAGTGTGATCAATAATCAAAAGCTACTCTAATAATCCTTACCATTGATCTGAACTGAACTGATTTTGTTATTGAAAGTTTGAGTGAAAGCAATATCTGCATCAACAAAACAACTGAAAAAATGCTGTTTATTTGTTCCACTGTGGGAGACAAGAGTGGAGGGACTCAAGCAGACATTTTATTTTCTTCTCAGTCATGCTATGAAATGCCATGTCACCCTACTTACACATTAAATAGCAGTTAGGAAAAATAGTTGCCAAAAATCCTGGCAGCGCACAATTGCATTTAAATGTTTTAGACAGATTAGAATTCTATACACTCATTACTCACCATTTCCTATTTTAAAAACCAAAAAAAAATCTGTTGTCTGTCCCATCTCAAGCACAAGGCTTTACAGCTGCATGCTCTTGTCACTTCCAGCTTTCCCATCTGTTGCTGCAGAGAAATGATAAATGAAGTTTCAATGAGATCATAAAAGTAGGCTTATCATTTTGACACAAAACAAGACTTAGATAACAAAAAATAATTATAATGTGCTCTTGTGTTTGGAATGAAGAATTTTCATGACTTCAAAGGCATGAAAAAAATTATGTGTCAGAATTTAGAAAAATAGCAATGAAAACTGAATTCCTTAGAACACATAAAGGAACAAATTTTTTGAAGGCAAAAAGCTTCTATAATTTCTTGGATACAAAACATAGATTTGGGACTTTGACATTTGACAGTGAAATAGGATGTCAGGTACCATCATGCATCTCAGGTGTTGCATTTCTTATTTGATATAACAGATTCCAGATTCATTCTGTTTGATAAATAAGGTGTGAATATGTAATAATAGCAATAAAGCAGTGTTTTCCATGATGGAGAGAACTGAGAGGATAATAAAAATGTGACATATCTTGAATGCTACTCATTAAAGGATGGCATTTCTGCTCAGTGCGATGTGACAGATGATTAACAAAAAGCTGGTCAGGAAACCCTACATTTTTATTCCAGACTTGACCAACATGTCTAAGTTACTGCAACATCCTTCCAAAGATACCCACAGCTTTCACTACATTAACTTCATAATTTGCACTGGTACTAAGGCATACAATTTGAAAAGATAAACAAAATCTGGTGCAAAATCTTCTTATGATGGAAGTATACCACATTAGCCAGCATATAGATGGCCTTTTTTTTCTCTGGGGGTGGGGAGATGATAAAGTTAAATGAAAAGAAAATTGTGAGAAATTATAATTTTAACTGCTATTCAGACTTTATAAATGAAGTAAATTTTTTTCTAACAGTAAGTTAAAGAGCTTCTGCTTCAGACTTAGATTTTTTTAAGCTATTTTTTGAATGTAGATTTAATTGTTTTGAAAAAAATATATTCATTCAGTCTTTCACTTTTTGTGGAGTGTCACCTTTCCCATTTTAACTGCTATGCAGACTTTATAAATGAAGTCAGTTTTTTTCTAACAGTAAGTTAAAGAGCTCATGCTTCAAACTTAGATTTTTTTAAAGCTATTTTTTTAATATAGATTTAATTGTTTTGGAAAAAATATATTCATTCAGTCTTTCACTTTTTGTGGAGTGTCACCTTTCCTCCTTCCCAAGGCAGTTTATACCAACGATTAATTTCTCCTTTTTTGAAAGCATGATTTGTTTCTGGTCCCCATCCAGCCTCATCTGTTAGATGAGACAGTTCCACCAAGAGAAACATTCCCCTTCTGTGGACATCTGCAGAATATCATCAGATCTGTTCCCTTCACTTTCGCGTTACTGAAACAGATTGCCTCTCTCCCTCCCTCCATCAGGCTTCCCGGATTTAAGCACCTTGTCGTGCAGTCCATTCCAGGCATGAGTCATTTACAAAAGCAGAGATGTGCAGAAGCAATCCTCCTGGCCACGGCCAGTGACTGTGCCCGTGCAGCAGAGCTGCATCTGTTCCATCTCATTTCAGCCCCCACAGGACTCGTAAGGTTTAGCAAGCATTTGTCCTCAGGATGTGAGTACGGGAACAGTGGGGCACGCTCCGGAACAGGAGCTGTTTGAGCCATGGGAACTACAAGCCCGAGGACCACACAGGTTGGATGCTGGGTTTGGAGAGCACTCATCCATTGTGAGGAGAGGCACAATGCTGAAATTAGCTGTGTGATATCACAGGTGCTATTTTCAGTAAATTACACTAAAAAATTTTTATTATGGCAATTGAGAAGAAATCAGTTTTAAACAGAGATGTAGTCAAATAGAGAGGATAACTGGACTCAAGAGACCTGGTATTTTAGATGAATAAAAAAGACTATCACTTAAATGTACTGCTTTTCATCTTCAAGAAATCACAATCATTTTGCAGGACCAATAAGCTGATATGAGCTGCAGACAAACAAAATTTCATGCACCACTAACATGCAGCAATCTCTGAATGACATCTGGCACATGGCAGACTATAGCCAGCAAATGACAGAACAATAAACCAAAAGGTTAACAGACC